>NC_139543.1:23895180-24495180 GCF_965153285.1 Podarcis tiliguerta | reverse complement strand
CCCGGTTTTGGATTAACAATGAAATAGCATTAGTATCTGATGGAATGGTCTGGCAGTGGTTTCTTGGGGACTTAGCATGAAACTCTTTTTTTATACAATGTGGCTTAAAACCACCAGGTAACCTGCACAGGTTCCTTTGTCTCAGACATTTTATTGGAAATTAATTTCTCCGCTTTTACACTGTCACTGTAATTTTTATTAACTTCGTACTGTAGATCTAGCAGATTCTTTTATTGTGTATTGATTTAAATTATGAGAAATAATACGAATTATGACTGGAACTTAATGAAATCTTATAAAACACATAGTAGGCTATTACTACATTTGTTTCATGTACACTTTGTTAAATGTATTACATTCAATAAAGTTTGAAATGCAATATTTTATATTAAAATGCTGTAATATCCTCACTGAATAGACAGTATTAAAAGTCATGTTTGAGAGAGATACCATCCAATTTATAATAATGTTTGGAAAGATCTTGTCTCTTGCAGACAGATATGCTCTTCCATCTTCAATATGCTTTTTGCTGAATATTTACAGTACTAGTGATCCTGGAGAACATTAGCAAAAGCAATTTGTGTTGTCAGCAATAGAAAGCCAAAGGGCATCATTAACTCAATTTAGCCTGTGAAGATATTTTCCTTAGCCCACAATGCCACAATTGACAAGCTCCAACAGATATATGTGAAATTTACTTCCATGAGCTTAGGATCATGGCCAAGATCGTGTTCAGAATGGTGCCACAGAACAGATTTATTAGTTTGCCATGTTGACTAAGACAATGGATTTTTTACGTTACAGCTCAGTTCTCTAGGTGTTAAGGAAAGTTATCCCCAAGGCTTTCACACTATTAAAATGCTCAATAAATTAAGAACATATGCACAGGGATTGAACCAGTGTGCAAAACATGTGCTCTACCACTGAGAAAAGTAACCATGTTCCTTTGCTGCCGCAAAAAAAAAAAATAAACAAAGAGTCATGCGGCAGCTTAAAGAAGAATAAATTTATTATAACTTAAGCTTTTGTAGGCCACAATCCACTTCTTCAGCTGCATGACTTGTCAAGTGTATATCTACATGGCAGTAGTGGATGGAATGTAGAGGAGTTCAGAAAAGAACAGAGAGTGATGATTACAGTGACCAATTATCAAAGCAATGTTGGAGGTAACTCAAGCATCTTACCATTGATGAGCTAATTAACACATGCAGTGTGATCTTTTTAAAAAAGCACCATGTGATCTCAATTCAAGCTGCAGGCTGCAAAACTAAATTGCCTGCAATTCAGCAGTTTCCCACTGGAGCTTTTCCAATGAAATTTCTTTGTTCAAGTATGGCCACCTTAAGGTCAGTCACAGGTTGTCCTTGTAGACCAGGCTTCCTCAACCTCGGCCCTCCAGATGTTTTGAGACTACAGTTCCCATCATCCTTGACCACTGGTCCTGCTAGCTAGGGATCATGGGAGTTGTAGGCCAAAAACATCTGGAGGGCCGAGGTTGAGGAAGTCTGTTGTAGACTGAAATGTTCTCTTATTGGTTTCTGGATATTGCCATTTTTGATGTTGTGTCCATTTATTTTTCTGTGTAGAGATTGACATACAGTGGTACCTCGGGTTAAGTACTTAATTCATTCCGGAGGTCCGTTCTTAACCTGAAACTGTTCTTAACCTGAAGGACCACTTTAGCTAATGGGGCCTCCTGCTGCCGCTGAGCTGCTGGAGCCCGATTTCTGTTCTTATCCTGAAGCAAAGTTCTTAACCTGAAGCATTTTTCTGGGTTAGCAGAGTGTGTAACCTGAAGCGTATGTAACCTGAAGCGTATGTAACCCGAGGTACCACTGTATACCCAAGATCAGTGCTATTTTTCTAGAAAAAGAGGTGCCGGAACTCACTGTTAACACCTCCCTCATTCTCTTAGAATGTCATTGGCGCCCACTGAGTTCCGGCAAGTTCCAACTGAAAGAAAAGATAACACATTCATTCTCCTCTGTAAAGAGTGAGCTGCTTGTCCAAGCCAGGTCATGCATCATTACGGTAAGTGGATTGTCAGTGCTTCCAGACTATCACTATTTTTGGCTAGGAATCAATCGCATGCCAGCAAATTCAGGTTGAACTATTAGATGTGCTTGTTTTTAAATATATCTACATACAGAGGGAAATTATAAATGAAGTTACAAAATACCCAAGCGTGCATATTCTCAAATGATCCAAAAGAATCAAACAGGAAAATAACAACAGAAAATTTTTTTGGAGTTCGTTCCAATTGTTTTGTTGTTTTTCTCAGAGTTACTCTAAAGTGGCTGGTGATTTTAAGGGTATTGGGGATCTTGATCATCTATGGAACATTTCATATAGATACATATCTCACTGGACTTGCTGCAGTCTTGGATTCTTCACTAATTAATTTAATTAAATCAAGTCAAATAAAATGCTTCATTTTTGACCAATTTTTATACAGGCAAGCTTTTTGGGTTAGTACTCTGTGGTTGTATTTTCCAAATGCTTCCAAAATATTGTTCTAGTTAATGTGCACATCAAAACTAATTGCACAGTGACAGCTGATTTGTAGCTTTTGTTCACTTCCCCCCAAAAGACTGGACTTTTTGTGTTAATAAAAGTTATGACAAAATGCAGTGGAAAGTTTGCAGTAACACTTGCTCACCTAACCTCCCTGCAAACAAATCTGAATGAATGCTCAACAAATGGACAACATCATCTAATCATCCTGCAAATAAATCAAGACTAATCCTCAATAAACAGGTCATCTGGGCGTATCCTTGTTCATCTTCAAGGTTCCACAAAGCTCTTTGGTGTCTCTGATCCAAGATACAGTGGTACCTCGGGTTGCATACGCTTCAGGTTACATATGCTTCAGGTTACAGACTCTGCTAACCCAGAAATAGTACCTCGGGTTAAGAACTTTGCTTCAGGATGAGAACAAAAATCGTGCTCCAGCGGCGTGGCAGCAGCAGGAGGCCCCATTAGCTAAAGTGGTGCTTCAGGTTAAAAACAGTTTCAGGTTAAGAACGGACCTCTGGAAGGAATTAAGTACTTAACCTGAGGTACCAGTGTACATCGCTCCAATATGTGGGCCTCCAGTATCAAGTGAGCTTCCTGACCACCACCACCACAGCACCACAACTTAGAAGATATTTCTGGCAAAGTAAATGGTGCTTTTCAAAAGCTGTCCTAAAATGTGTTTTTTTTAAAGACTAGTTTCACAGCAGGAGCTACTGAGGACTGAAAACTCTGTGGAATTGGTGCCTCTCCTAGTGAAGATGTGACGGCTGCATGAGTAAAGGGAATGAAAAGAGAAGAAATGGGAAAAGAAATCGTTGTGCTTTAAGGATGTTAGAATATAATTCCAGCCTTCAACCCAGATAATGGGCTGCTGTTTCCTTTTTTTCTTAGATTTGTTCAAGGTACATGAAGTCTCTAAACTGCTCTTCTGGAAAGAAGCCTGCTTACAAAATTGTTTCTTTTAGGAATATAGACACGGTTTTACCAACTCGGATGTGCTCTGGTCAATTCTAACTTTAAACGTAAATAGACTTTGCCTTCTGTTGCAGTGAGTTCACCTTTGGAAGTGGAAATGCAGAAGGTCATTGCTGGTGTAGCCTCACTCCAGAAGCTTATTTAAATGAATAAGCTTTTTATGTAGGTGAAAAGTATGAAAATCACCAAAGAAGAATGTGTGCATGGAAGGGATTAAATGGGAGCTGTGTAAAGTTTAGCAATTTAGCTTGCATTTTGCCAAGTGCATTTCATTCTGTGTGTCTTCAGAGTTTATACTTAATTTTTCATTTATTTTAAATGAAGGCTGGAACCATGGTTTATTGGGAGCCATACTGTGGTGGCTTTCTTGTGATCAAAGGGCAAGTAGATCAGTCCCTTTGAATCCTGAGAAATAGAGGCAACGGCTGAAAAATGATGCGTGTCTTGATAGTGTGACATTTTCAGTTTGGATCCTGCATGGTGACAGCATTCAGTACCTATGCCGTGAGGGGATAATTACAGTCTGCAACCAGCTCTCCTAAGATAAGATAAAAGAGCTCATGCCAGTCAGAGAGAGGTTATATAATTATATGAAAACCTGGGGAAAGCTTTTCCCCTGTATAATTTAAATCAGTGAGGCATGACAGGTATATAGAGACTTGCAGATAACTCTGTTTTCTAATAGAAATGTGGATATGAAGATAAGCAGTGATTAATCTTAATCACCAGTAATAGTATAATGGGTTGTTGATATTACATGACTGTTTAAAAAACTGAGCGTTTCTGATCAGTACATCTAGTTCAGTAACCTGTGACCAGTCAGATGTAAGAAACTTTCAGGTAAAAAGTTTACTGCATAACGTCCTCTCATTCTACGTCTCATTTCTTACAGTAAGTGGGTAGGGGCTGATCCCAAAGCTTTTAGGACAAAGATTCTCATTGATTTCATGAAAAAACAAAGGTTGCTAGTCCTAAAACATGCAAAATCTTACCATTGGTGGATAAACACATTCCAAAGCTTGATTCTCCTCCGCACGTTCTCTGTGGTGAAGATTTCTTCTGAATCACACCTTTTTGATGTGAGCTTCTTTCCAGCCAATGAGAGGCCTCTCAGTGGTGTCCCAAATTCATATTGTTACATGCCACCCCAGTCTCTGCTGAGCAGTAGTGAGTTTCCAGGGTTCCAGACCCTCACGTAGGGTCATGTTTCCATTGGGAATTCAGACATGACAGAGGCTGTAGTGTTTAAAGATGTTTAAGCTGGACCATAAAGAAGGCTAATCGCCGAAGAATTGATGCTTTTGAATGATGGTGCTGGAGGAGATTCTTGAGAGTCCCATGGACTGCAAGAAGATCGAACCTCTCCATTCTTAAGGAAATCAGCCCTGAGTGCTCACTGGAAGGACAGATCATGAAGCTGAGGCTCCAATACTTTGGCCACCTCATGAGAAGAGAAGACTCCCTGGAAAAGACCCTGATGTTGGGAAAGATTGAGGGCACAAGGAGAAGGGGACAACAGACAACGAGATGGTTGGACAGTGTTCTCAAAGCTACCAGCATGAGTTTGACCAAACTGCAGGAGGCAGTGGAAGACAGGAATGCCTGGCGTGCTCTGCTCCATGGGGTCACGAAGAGTCGGATATGACTAAATGACTAAACAACAACAACAACAACACTTTACACATATATACAGCCTTTAGCCTTCAATGGAGGGGCACACAGCAGCAGCACCCCCCAAAATGTGCCAGCTTATCCTTATAGCAGCACCACCAGCATTCTTTCTGATCTGCAGCCTCTCTTGGTCTTCAGGGCACATACTAGCACAGTTCCTTCTCCACTTCTTGGTAACATGTTTCCTAACTCTGTTGTTCCTAAAAATTCAGCCCCGTTTATTCATTTGCATTCCAATACCCAGTTCTTTTGATGCTTTGAAGTACTAATGGTTAATCCCTCTGGCGTCACCTAACAAAGAAGGTCACCTGACTTCATCAACGCTTGTTGATTCTCTAGGATGAAAGGCTGGTACGCTTAGGACAGTTACCTAGGTTAAGTAACTGTTCACATGCTAATTGTTTCCCAAGCTTCGGTTTCCAGATGTTTTTGGACTACAACTCCCATCATCTCTAGCTATCAGGATCAATGGCCAGGAATGATGAGCACTGTAGTCCAAAAACAGCTGGAGACCCAAGCTTGGGAAACACTGAGCTAGATTATAAATCAGGAATGAAGAATCTGTAGCCCTCAGGATGTTCTTAAACTATAACTCCCATCACCCTTGACCATTAGCCACAGTGGCTGGGTGTGGTAGGAACTGAGCCCACGAGTAAATCGTTGCTCTTTTGTGTGAGCGTGGCTTGCAATTCTTCATGAGGATGAACAGCAAAAGATTCAACCAGTTCAACGCTTTCCAGAGAAATACCTCCAGTTACACTATGTGTGCAATCCTACTTAACATTGTTTTGTGTTATTTATTTGGGGATCAATAAGTCAGGCACAAAGCCCAGGATAAGAGTACCATTGCCCTAGGCAGTGCACAATCAAGGATTCAATTCTTTTTATTAAGCTGACATAACACTTACACACATGCCTAATGAAAGCACTGTGACTTTATCCAAGCATTTTTTCAGAGGGAGAGAGCAGAGTATGGCATTCCAGTCATGGCTGTGAAGTATCAGATTCTGTCCCCAGCTTACAGTCCCATAGATACTCTAATGCACAGTCTCCTGTCAGGAGCATGGTTTTCTATTTACATCAATGGAAAATGTTCACTTCAGCCTCTCATGTGCATTCTTTTGCATACCCAGTTTGATATTTCCTTAATTGATGTAAATGAGGGAACCTTTCGGATGGGTGAGGGATATATTCATTAGAGCACCTGAAACGGATTGCTGGATTGGGGTGCACACAAGTTTAGCTTTAATTGGATTGTTCTAGTGGCCCATGAATCAAACCTAAAACACATTGGCTCAAAACTGAACATGTTTTTGTCCTACTTCAGCTTGTTGAAAGGATTTCAGATTTTCTGTGCTAATGAATTACTCCATCCATTTTTCTCTTGCTTGCAGCGATAGCTGAACTTTACTGCTCAACCTGGCTTCAACCATGAACTTGGGGGGGGGAGGGGGGGGAGAATCAATTCATCTTTGAGCAGTAGGGGTGGAGGGAATTTGATTTTCCCTTCTCTAATTCTTCCCAAAAGCTTAGTTTAATTTTCACCCAAGGTCAAACCATTTTTGTTTCATTTAATGTGTCTCTCAAAATGAATGGCTACCATAGCAATATGCTTTAACACAGCAGATCATTTTTCTATTTTAATCCAAGCCAATTCTTGGTAATTTGTGGTTCAATTAGGAACACATTTTGATACGTCCTATCTGAAAGTTCATCGCTTCATTTTGTTCCCCTATATTTGTATTATTATTATTATTATTATTATTATTTATTAATTGATTTCCTTTTAGTACAATTGGTTGACGTAATAGATACAGTAGCCTCTCTTGAGTGGATAAAGCTAGCCAAATTGCAGATAAATAAGTGCAGGGATTTTTGTGCTGGACATCTTTAAAATGTATTTCTTTTATAAAAAGGAAATATTCATAACTTTAAAATAAGAGTTAGATTAAATTTGCAGGCATGTTAGCTCCTTTTGTGGGGCTGAATCCTGCCACATATCAGAAGGATATACCAACAGTGGTTTTCTTGTAGGTAGCCTTTGTATTTAAGGTGGTTAAAAAGAATTCACTGATTTAGGGTGCATAAAAAGGGTTCACATAATCTCTGCTGTTGCTTGTGAGTAATTTGTATGAAAACAGCACATGAGAGAGGTTTCCTTAGATAAGAAAACGGCCAAATAACAGAAAAATATATCCAGGGTTTCTCTCCCCCCACCCCCAAAGTCACCTTTAAAGTTGATTTTTCGGGGAGAACTAAAATACATTCTCTTCCTACTCTGTGATTTTGTTTGTGGGGACTGATTTTATTGTGAAATTAGCATTGAGGTAGAAGTATGGGTTCGTGAGAGACAAATTTCCAATGCCCATATCAGCCTGCTCCTAAAAAAGAAATGTTCTGCTTGCTACTCTTGTGTGCTGTGCTAGGAAAACCAGGGCAGTGAGATTCATTTCTGGGTACACATGAATGGGACTGGGCTGATGTCTGCGAAGAAGAGCAATGATGGGTCCTTAGACTACATTTGATTATTGGGAAGATTATTGGGAACTGCTTTGGATCCCTGAGCAGGGCTTACTGAACTACAACAGCTTTTGTGATAGGCTCACTTTTTCTTTTATGTGGCTCAAGCATCTACATCCTTTAATTAGTGACTATGAAACTATAAAGAAGTAACATTTCCCCTTGAAGTTAAATTAACAGCTAAGAGTTGCTATCACTCCAAGAGGTTGGGGAAAGGCCACTGCTGACTTGCATGTGCTAGTCTTAATTAATTTTCTAATTGTTCTTTGTCTAACTTTGAGCCTGAGCTAGGGAATAAAAAAGGGGTGTGTGAAGAACCAGTCCGGTTTAAAATAACCCAATTAGTTATACAATCTAGTTGTTCACTGAGGATGAGGTCTTGGGTTTCGGCCATCTGAGATTACGTGGGTGTGTTGCCGTTTGAAGAATTGCTACTGAATTTCTAAGGAGCTTTTGGTGTACATATAGCAAATTAATATTTGCAACATTATGAGTTGTAGCCAAATAAGTTTTGCGAAGGCTAGATCAATTGAAATTAATAAGCTTAGTGAATGATTTCCATGGTTCTTCTCTGAGAATAATTAATGTTGGAAACCATACTATGCCTTTTCAATCAAGTAGGTTAGCCATGAATGTATCCAATTGGGGACACTTTCTTCTAGCAACAATAGCCAACATTTTCAGGAAGCTTGCCTAAGAGCAAGCATCTAGGCCAGGCATGGCCAAACATGGTCCTCCAGTTGTTTGGGGACTACAAGTCCCATAATCTCTGACCACTGGTCCTGTTAGATAGGGATGATGGGAGTTGTAGTCCCAAAACAGCTGGAGAGCCAAATTTGGCCACGCCTGAGCTAGACTATAGTTAGGCTGTTAAATGAAAAGTTCTGAAAAATCATTTAGTGTTCGTGAATATTGTGCTGCTTTTCTGACATGATAGCTGCTAGATTCTGTTGAATTGTTTCTCTTTGCTCTTCTCCTTTTGGATTTTGGGCTTTAGAAGTTCAATTTTTATCCATGTTGAAGCCAAAGTTTAAATTATATGACCCAAAACTATGGTAAAATTAATATTGTCACTTAGAAAATTTGTCCAAAACTTCCAGTGTTCACAACTTTTCAGCATTATTTGCAAAAATGATAGCCTATCCATTTTTATTGCCTTCTTTGGCTCTTTCCAGACTTATTACCTCTCAGTGACACAGCTCTCCCCATCCATGACAGTAAAAATACAATTCAGTTCAGAAACTAACAGTTTACTGTCCTTTCAAGGTAACCAAAATGTCTCACTTTGTCTAATAGCAGGGCCAGCCTTGGTGGAGACAGATAGTTTAAACACTCCAAACAGATAGTCAGACTAATGTTCTATGCCAAATCTTCAGAGGGTGGTAATCTTGATGCTGTTAGCTCACAGAGGCCACCCAAAAGAAATCTTCACAAAATCCTTCCAGTAGCACCTTAAGGTAAAGGTAAAGGTCCATTAGGTCCAGTTGTGGCCAACTCTGGGGTTGCGGCGCTCATCTCGCTTTATTGGCTGAGGGAGCCGGCATACAGCTTCCGGGTCATGTGGCCAGCATGACTAAGCCGCTTCTGGTGAACCAGAGCAGCCCACGGAAACGCCGTTTACCTTCCCGCCAGAGCAGTACCTATTTATCTACTTGCACTTTGACGTGCTTTTGAACTGCTAGGTTGGCAGGATCAGGGACTGAGCAATGGGAGCTCACCCCATTGCGGGGATTCAAACTGCCGATCTTCTGATTGGCAAGTCCCAGGCTCTGTGGTTTAACCCACAGCGTCACTAAGTTTGTTATTGGTATGAGCTTTCATGTGCATGTGTACACACGAAAGCTCATACCAATAATAAACTTAGTTGGTCTCTAAGGTGCTACTGGAAGGAATTTTTTTATTTTGTTTTGACTATGGCAGACCAACATAGCTACCTACCTGTATTTACAAAATCCATATTGGACTCAATAGTCCAAATGATATAAAAACATTTAAAAACAGTTTTTCAACTAGTTAAAAGTGTTAAGTTGAAATTTAATTCAATTTACAACCCACTTTTTAAGGAAAAGGTCTACCCATTAGACAACCCTACTGCGATGCTTTTAAAGTTGAGGTATTTGTTTGTAGCTATTGATTGTTTAATCTATGGCCTTTTAAATGGGACGTGGGTGGCACTGTGGTCTAAACCACTGAGCCTCTTGGGCTTGCCAATCAGAATGTCAGCGGTTCGAATCCCAGTGACCTGGAAAAATGACAAACGCTGGCTCCCTTGGCCTGTAAAGTGAGATGAGCGCAGCAACTCCAGAGTCATCTGCGTCTGGACTTAACTGTCAGGGGTCCTTTACTTTTATCTTTCTGGCCTTTTAAACTGTGAGGGATATTGTCTTTGTTTGCTACTATGTTATGTATTTTTGTGTTTTTATGTGGTAAACCACCTTCTGATCCTCAGACGAAGGGTTGTATAGAGATTTCATAAATAATAGTAATATGTTTTAAAATATTGTTGTAATTATTTCTTGGTTTTCTTGATTTATCTTTTTGTAAACTGCTTTGAGGGGTGGGTTTCTTTAAAACAAAAAACAAAACAAAAACACCAATCAAACATTGTATAAACATTATAAAATAAATAAGTAAAACAAATGCCAAATTCCAAAGCATTTGGAATAATACAATTCCAAAGCATGAAAAACATTAAGACACCATCATTCATAATAGTAATAAATATGACAATAAATGAAACATGCTAGCAATAATTCCTCAAGCCATTTCTACAGCCCAAACTGCACCAGCCCTTAAAAGTTGCAAAGGGAAGAATAAGTGTTCATAGCCCACTTGAAAGCAGCAAAGTCTGGTGCTTTGATTACCAATAGAAGGAGCTCCGTAAGTGTGGAACCACTACCAAAAAGGCGATGAGGAGGTTTCTACCACATCCTTGACTTGAACTGCCAACTTGTAATATATATATATATATATAGAGAGAGAGAGAGAGAGAGAGAGTTGGTGTACACTAAATAATATGATAAAAATAATTAATTTATAACATACAGAATCAAATGACCAACAATGAACATAATATGCAAAGAAGCTGGTCAGCAAAAAAAGAATGTTGTTTGTAAATGATCATTCCTTTCTCCCTTTTTTCTTGCAAGTTCACGTCTGTAATTTTTAAAGAGCTGACTTGTGTTTTCCATACAAGGATTTAGCCTGGTGCTAGAAACATGAAAACAGTGCATTGTATAAAAGTTGAGTAAGCTTTCTCTGAACCCCCAAGAGCCTTTGTCAGCATGCCACCCCCACCCCACCCCGTCCTCTTGCTCTGCTTTCATAAGACAGGAGCCTTGGTGGAACTCTTTTCCACACTTATAATGCACTTCTTGAAATTCTTAAGCTCAAGTACTTATGCTTGCACTCAAGGTCAATGGTGCTAAGCCAGTTTTATGCTTGTACTCTGCTATAAATGGTTTGTGGGTTGCATGTTGATGACTGATCAGTAATGTGGCTGGATTTTTCTACAGAGTGCTTAGACTTTTACTCCTGCTACTGGTACATCCTGTCTATAGAAGCTTAATAGATTTATAACACTCATTTCAATCAGACTGGTATTTGGTCAAAAAGTACAGCTCCTGATAGACATTTGGAAGATATCAATAAACTCTATTGAATCAAGTGTAGGATCTGAGAAATGATGATCTAGTGCCAGGATTCCACTGAAAGCAGAATATTTGTGGGTTCTCATTGCCCGTCTCATAGCTTTTGGCAAGCCCAAGCAAATACATACACAGCATATGATTGGTGTGTAAGTATTCAAGCAGAGAGTGGTATTTTTGGAGGCTCTTGCAGACACGTTAATCAGATTTCTGGTGGAATTGACAGGGGTATATATATTTTTAAAAGAAGCCATGACTGCTGAGCATTTCAAAAGGTCTTGCTCTGTATCATTCAGTAGCTACATAAACCAGTTCATTTGCCCCAAATCAGGTTAGCGGCATTGGCTTGGATGACATGTAGTACTCATCTGAACTTCTGTTTTGTGTCATCAGTCTTGAATTGACTCTTTTTTTTTTTTGTCCATCACTTCAATATGTTTCACAGAAGATATTAATAAATGACATTAAATAAATCTAATTATTTTATTCAACCACCCAACCAAGGATCATTTTAAGTGGGCATTATCTGGGCACCAACACATCCTTTGCCATGTCCTTCAAGAGTACATCATAAGGCTTTTTGCAGAGACAAGAACTTTGAGTACTGTTGGTGCTAAACCAACTCTAAGTCACAGTGATGCTCAGAAGTGAAGGCACTATATGAGCTACACCATCTTCAGTGATGTATAGACTACTGAATTCTAAGGCCGGAAATGAGAAACCTGAAAGCTGATGGGAACATTCAGAACAATAAAGAATAAATGAAAAATCTGTTCAGGCCATTCTTTTCCACATGTACTACAATAGGAGAAAACAAATCACTCTATAAAATTAATGGTTGGTAAAATTAGAAGAAATAAAGAACAAAGCTCCCCATAACTTGAGTAGAGAAAGCCGCCACAGACCTCAAACAGTTCTCTGAGCAAACTGCATCACTAATTCATTGTATTTGGACGTGATGTTTTGTATATAAGCATTCTTAAATAAAACATTGAGACGACGCTCACTGTTCATTCAGAATTTGAAAAGAAAACAGCACAGAAGTGAAATGGTTAGAGTATAGGACTAGGAGAACTGGGTCCAAATTTCCACTCCCCCCATGAAACTCTCTGGTTGACCTTTGGGGTCAGGTGCCTCACCATCTCTCAGCCTAACATACCTTAGAGGGTTGTTGTTGATATAAAATAGTGAGAACCATGCATATCACCTTAAGCTCCCTGGAGGAAGACTGGCATCAAGAAAATATGAAATCCTGCACTAAATCATATAATTAAAATCTGTCCATGTGTCTGTTTAGCCCTTCAGATGCTGATAGTTTAGTGTGTCAGTAAGATACATTGCAGTGATAAAACTTTAAAATTCATACTTGTGGATATGTGTTCTCTGGGTTCTTTGTGAATTTTAAAGCCGTAAAATGCATGCTCTTCATTTTCTTCAAATCTTTTCTTTTGCATATTGAATGCAAATGAAACCAAAGCTCCCTAATCTTTATTTCTGACACGTGTTGATTTACTTTGCTGTGTCTGCGCGTTTGATTTTTATGCACAAAGAATTACTCTGATTTTACCCCTTATGGCTATGTCAGACACAGATTACAAAATGAAATTTTAAAACTCCCAGATGAAGCATAAAGCCAAGGAATGAGATTTTGTGGCGACAAAATAAAACAGGTCTTCTGAAGGGCAGTTTTACGGAAATTGCATAATTTACTGTATAATGAGGATTCATGAGGACATATTCTGCACTGCATTACATTACACAAGTCCATGTAAATATATATTCGAGAAATTAACCTCTCAATTACACAACTGAATGCCATTGCCTTTTCCCCAGGTTGTTACCTCTATCTGTCAGAAGGCACAGCATAAAAACTAAGGGTATACATCAGATTCAGGCAATCCCCAAATCTTGAGCTGAATTGGCATGCCTCAGATGGCTTTTTGTCTCGTCCAGGGTGAAACAGGGTCTTTACAAAGCAGCAGGCGTCAAAGTGGGGACCACTGAAGTCCTTTCTGGCACCTTGGCAATCCAGACATTAAAAAGGAGTACTGCTGCAAGTATTGGCTCGAAGCTTACCAGAACATCAAGGTTTCTGGAGGAAGGAAAAACAAAAGATGAGTTGGGATGGAGCAGAATCAAAGATCCATTATGATTGACAAGTCAAGCTTGCAATCAGAAGGAACAATTCTACCCAAAATGTGAATCCCTTTTATTTCTTCCCACCCCAAATTCAGCTTTTTCTGCCTGGCAGAAAATCTCCAACATCTATTTGTCTGCTTATTACCCAAAGGCACTCTTCTGATGCCTACAGTTTTAAAACCAATTGCCCACTAAACACTAGGGGGGATTAAGGGGTTTCATTCGTATCCTCTCTAAAAGTATAGCAGCTGTCTTTGTAGGTAAACTACTTCAGCTATGTTTCTGACATTTAGTAGGATGCATTCCCTCAAAAAGGGCAACCTTACCTGCATTTTTCCCAATTTTTCCCTGAAATAAAAAAAAAGTTATAGACATTTCTTTAAAAAAAATAAAAATAAAAAAAGAAAACCTTTAAAACCTTTGAAGGTGTTTGTAATTTGGCAGTGGTATTTTTCTCTCTCACTCTGAAGGGTAACCATGCTAGCAAATTCTACCCACTTCTGACAAACAATAAAAGTTCTAGCCATTTTCTGATTTCTCACTTTTTTTTGGGGGGGGGGAGCTGATTTTGATGGACCCCAAGCCAAATCAGGCAACCTACAAACAGTGGCGTAGCATGGGTTGTCAGCACCCGGGGCAAGGCAAGTAATTTGTGCCCCCTAACCCGGGGCAAGGCAAGTAATTTGCGCCTCCCCCGCTGCACTGTCCCTCCCCCAGATAGTCCCTTGCTCTCTCTCCGCACCGCACCGCACGCCTGGCACCCTCCCCTCCACAGTGGGCGGCGACCCGGCGGCTCGGATCAGATTCGCACAGCCAGCACTGCAGTGAGAGAGAGTGAGTGAGCCAGGTAGGGGCAGAGAGCTGCAAGTGCGAGCGCCCCCCCCCCAGATGTTGCGCCCGGTGTGGCCAGCCCCCCTTGCACCCTCCACACTACGCCACTGCCTACAAAGCACCTTGGACTGGGTGAGGCATGCTGTTTACAAAAGCACTGAACAGCAGTCCAAAGCCAATCTTCTGTGTAATTGAGAAAAATCCATCAATCACACAGCCACAAATGAATTGGTATATAACTCCTTTGCATTGTTTCTTTGATGGCTGCAGACATTAGCAGTACCTGATCTGGAACAAAATATGATACTATTACTGATAGCCATAAAGCTGCCCCTTACTGCTGCAATGTTTCCATTTTCAATCAGCATAAATATCATTGGCAAAGATGCCATTTGATTCCTTGGAAGTTAATATCCTGCATCAATTTCCCCCCTCACACCTCGGGTTGGCTTATTTGATTTAATTATTGCCTGATCTTTTTGGTGCCATATTTAAATGCTGCTGCCATGGGAAGTTCATTCATGGAAGCTTATAAAGATTGCTTACAAAAAGTAATTTTCACTTGGTGTGACATCCAATTAAATAGCACAATATTCAGCTTGTTCCATGCTTCACCAAAACATTTGCAGGATAGCTGAAGCTTGCTCTGCCCTTTAAGGAAAAGGTTATCAGTGATCCAAAATTATTCATTTTTTGCAATCAGCAAATTGTGAAGGCTTGCCGTATTTAGTGAACATGTCTGAATTTGACATTATTCAGTGTAACACTTAAAACTAACATGTAATGAATGTATTTGCATTTTCCATTAGCAAACATTTTACATTTCTGGAGTCATGCCATAACATAATTACAAAAACATAATGCTTGGATGCCTTGAGCTTCAAAGTTGTGGATGTGATGTTTAAGGCTCCAGGCATCATCCGGGAATAAGCACCACTGAATCCAGTGACTTACTTCTGAGTATGTGTGTATATGGCTGCCCTATAAGTATTTTTAAATATTTGCAAATATCAAATCAAGTGCAAATGGCATTACTCCAGTTAGCACATCAACTAGTCTCATTTTATTATTTTTGGTTTATATAACCAAAGACTTGTTCTGTGCCTCATTTTCCTTCATGTTGGAAACCTCTGTGAATTTCAAGTGGGGAGAGAATTGTTGCACTCAGTTCCTATTTTGAGCTTCCAAAGACATCTGGTTGGCCACAGTGAGAATCTTATGTGAATGGATCTTATATTCTTAAATTTTATTTTCTTTCTCTTCCTGCTGGTCCAAACAAGAAGCCCCTGTTTATAGGCTGTTGATGGTAACAGAGACTACAGCATCTTCAGATGTCGCATTGCTGCACAGAAACAGGAAAGAGAAGCTCTCATGCTTCCTGTTCTCCTCCTCCTCACTGATACTATGCACCTCTGTCTGAAATACACACAAGGCTCACATCACTCAGGGCCAAACTACATTTTCTATTCTGGCTTCTATCGAGAGCCAGTGTGGTGTAGTGGTTAAGAGCGGTAGTCTCGTAATCTGGGGAACCGGGTTCGCGTCTCCGCTCCTCCACATGTAGCTGCTGGGTGGCCTTGGGCCAGTCACACTTCCTTGAAGTCTCTCAGCCCCACTCACCTCACAGAGTGTTTGTTGTGGGGGAGGAAGGGAAAGGAGAATGTCAGCCGCTTTGAGACTTCTTAGGATAGTGATATAGCGGGATATCAAATCCAAACTCTTCTTCTTCTTCTTCTTCTTCTTCTTCTTCTTCTTCTTCTTCTTCTTCTTCTTCTTCTATTTACTATGTAGCATGTCACTATGGCTTCAGTTTTTGTTAATTAAAGAACAGGTGTGAGAGTGCAATTCCTACCATAAAGTGAATTGGTGCAAATAGACTCTGCCCCCCCTATGCCCTCTGCTGCTCCTAGCTGTGTTGGCTGGGTAATTCTGTTCTGGTTGGGGTTGGAGAGGTATGAGGCAAGTCTCCTCTAACCAGTTGCTGCATTTATGAGAGGAATTGCATCCCATGTACTTGCAATTTTATTAATAAAACCCGGAGACGTAACTCCACTATACAGTGGTACCTTGGGTTAAGTACTTAATTAGTTCCGGAGGTCTGTTCTTAACCTAAAACTGTTCTTAACCTGAAGCACCACTTTAGCTAATGGGGCCTCCTGCTGCTGCTGCGCCGCCGGAGCAAGATTTCTGTTCTTAACCTGAAGCTAAGTTCTTAACCTGAGGTACTATTTCTCGGTTAGCAGAATCTGTAACCTGAAGCGTATATAACCTGAAGTGTATGTAACCCAAGGTACCACTGTACACAGTACATGTAACATGTAGTTTGGCCCTGAGTATCATGTTAGGGAAATGGTGAAACTAAAATTCTCCTCCTTGAATCTAGTTTTCTATCTGGTGGGGGGATGTTGAATGAAGAAAAGAATATTCAGTCGTGTGAATCCCCACCTGACATTTGAAGTGGTTCAGCCCAGGCGTAGGTTCACAATCTCAGTGAGAACTAGGGCAGTGCCATATCTGAAATCAAACCTTCTCATCTCTTTCAACCAAATCTCAAAGCGAAAGCAGCTGACATATAGCGGAAATGTCATGGCTGCATTCTGCATGTGGCATTCTTGGACAGCACTAAAAGTGTGGAGAACTTGTACCTGCTTATTCCTCACAGCAGTTTAATGGCTCTCAGTGTAGTGCTAAAAACAGGAATACCCTATTCAGTTACTCCCAGGTAAATATGCTGCCTGATGGTTGGCAGATTAAGAAACCAGGCCTGGTGGGTAAGATCAAAATTGTAAACAAATGTCAACATCTCTGTCCTCTTGAAACACCTTGCAGATGCCAGGTACTAGTAGGAAGGCTGAGTAATCCAGTGGAAAAAGAAAATTGATGACCCCCTTATTTAGATATTACCAAAACACTCTACACAAAAGCCTGCTTTCCACAGTTGGGGCTGGTGATTTATTTCCCTTTGTTTTGGATGGCTGGTAATGAATAAAGTAATTGTGGGGTTCCTTATCAGACCACGATAATGGGTTTTAGTCCCAGGAATAAGGAGTGTAGTGGATAAATAAGCTTAAACAGAATTTTCTGAGCAAAGTTGACAGCTTGGAGTGATAAAATGGCACAATTAAAGAGAGCATAGATAAGATTTTATATTACAAGGGAATATCACAGCATGCACTAAGATTTTCAAATTTGTACTCAAGGATAAGGAGATACAAAATAATGGGTAACTGAGGGACTCAAAATCATTCAGGCAGACTTCTACTTCCATATAAGCATTCGGGTTTATACTGCATTTTATTGTCAGAACTAAAGGCAACAGTACCTAAGCTGACAAGTATAATGTTAATGTCTATTTTATTGGCATTCCATAGTAACTTTTGCATGTGCTTTGTGGTATTTTATTATATTGGCATCATCCTATTTTTCATCATTTAAACATCTACTCTTTGTGTCGAAAAGCAGACACTAGCATATGTTGTACGTATTCTTTTCTATTCCCATCTTCCCCTCATTTAGAAGCATACATTCCATTGTGAATCTGTCCAGCATTAAGAGTTTGGTTTATACTGGAACCCAAGAATGTGGACTCAACACCTGATCAGCTGGGGGGGGGGGGGCAAGCAGGCATTGGGCTCACTCATCATAGGTAGAATATTGTGAGATCTAGGGTAGATATATTGGGACAGGTAGGTGTTTCCCTGTTTCCTAAGTAATTTTAACAGGAAAGGTCAAACATTAAAACAGGGACCATTCTCCCTCAAGTTCTCAGGAAAATTCAACAGCATTTTAGTGTGAATTTATCCTAATACACATGTTTTAAAATGCAATTTTGCCTACCATACACATTCTTCTTCCAAAGCAGTTGCTCTTCATAGAACAAACTTTTGCATGTTATTTTGATCAATATAGGACGCGGGTGGCGCTGTGGGTAAAACCTCAGTGCCTAGGGCTTGCCGATTGCATGGTTGGCGGTTCGAATCCCCGCGGCGGGGTGAGCTCCCGTCTTTCGGTCCCAGCTCCTGCCCACCTAGCAGTTCGAAAGCACCCCTAACTGCAAGTAGATAAATAGGTACCGCTTGATAGCGGGAAGGTAAACGGCGTTTCCGTGTGCTGTGCTGGTGCTGGCTCGCCAGAGCAGCTTCGTCACGCTGGCCACGTGACCTGGAAGTGTCTCCGGACAGCGCCGGCCCCCGGCCTCTTAAGTGAGATGGGCGCACAACCCTAGAGTCGGACACGACTGGCCTGTACGGGCAGGGGTACCCCTTGATCAATATATGCACTTCTTCTTGGGAGGAAAGCAATGACAAACCTAGACAGCACCTTAAAAAGCAGAGACATCACCTTGCCAACAAAGGTCCGTATAGTTTTCCCAGTAGTGATGTATGGAAGTGAGAGCTGGACCATAAAGAAGGCTGATCACCAAAGAATTGATGCTTTTGAATTATGGTGTTGGAGGAGACTCTTGAGAGTCCTATGGACTGCAAGAAGATCAAACGTATCCATTCTTAAGGAAATCAGCCCTGGGTGCTCACTGGAAGGACAGATCGTGAAGCTGAGGCTCCAATACTTTGACCACCTCATGAGAAGAGAAGACTCCCTGGAAAAGACCCTGATGTTGGGAAAGATTAAGGGCACAAGAAGAAGGGGATGACAGAGGACAAGATGGTTGGACAGTGTTCTCAAAGAGTGAGTCTGCATGCATAGATGGATAGACCTTTCTACAAAAAAGACAATGAGGAGAAACAGAGCTTGTATACTGCCCTCCTCTCATGTTTTTGTAAAACGTCATGGCAATGTCTAAAGAGGATTCCCTTCACTTGCAATGTATTTCACCTCTTTGACTTGCATTTCACTGCCCACAATTCCCAGCTTGTGATTCCATGAAGCACTCGGCCCACTTAAGACTGTCTAAATCACACTTCCTCATTTCTTTGCTTTCCCATGCAACAATGAAGTAATACTGGAAGAAATTTTTGTTGCTATCCTATGTACCCATGGTTATTTATGTGGGCCTCAAAATGCAGGTGACAAATCCTCTAAATAAAGATAAACAAAAATATATTTATATATGATGCCCCTGCTGTAATGCAGAAAAGAAAAGCTTGTCTACACTTCTGTGAAGCGTTGAACGCAATCAAGCAATTTGTAGTGATTTTGTAGATTCTAGTCTTGGTGCTTTGTGTATATAAATTGATTTCCCGCATTTTGGCATCTGAGAGTCGACAATAAGCCCCTTGGTTCAACTCCAGCATGCATGAAGCAGAGGATTTGAGTGTGGACATCTGTGTGAGCATGTGTTAAGGCAGCCTCCTACATTGGGATAAGAGATCTACAGCTGCTGAACTTTTCCTTTGGAACAACCTCACCACTACTTCTTGAGCATGTGTGAATCATGTTATCATCAACAGAAGAATATTGTTTGAAGTCTCCTTTTTATTTCTAGAGACATTTACACATATCAATCAATGTGGAGCTGCTTCTTTTGTAACTTAAACCATTAAGCATCTTGTAGCTTAAAAAAAATAATTGGGGGGGAAGAGTGCTAAATACCCAACATAGTTCGGAGATCCTGAGCCAAGATGAATATATGTGAAGCAGGCCCAGATTGCACAGCAAGCTCTGCAATTGGGCAGCCTTATGAAAAACCATTAATGGACTAAAAAGGTAAAGAGATCCCTGACCATTAGGTCCAGTCGTGACCAACTCTGGGGTTGCGACGCTCATCTCACTTTACTGGCCGAGGGAGCCGGTGTACAGCTTCCGGGTCATGTGGCCAGCATGACTAAGCCGTTTCTGGCAAAACAGAGCAGCACATGGAAATACCGTTTACCTTCCCACCAGAGCGGAGTATTTATCTACTTACACTTTGATGTGCTTTCGAACTGCTAGGTTGGCAGGATCAAGGACTGAGCAATGGGAGCTCATCCCATTGTGGGGATTTGAACCACTGACCTTCTCATCGGCAAGCCCTGGGCTCTGTGCTTTAGACCACAGCGCCACCCGCGTCCCTATTAATGGACTAGTGTTGCCTTTTTCTAAAACAGGTGGCAATGGTTAGGGTTTCTTACCATTTCTTGCCCAGGCTGGTGACTGGGAGTGCCGCTGAGACCATATAACACTGGTCCTGAAATAACTACATTGGTTCCCAGTATGTTTCCGAGCACAATTCAAAGTGTTGGTGCTGACCTTTAAAGCCCTAAACGGCCTCAGCCCATTATACCCAACGAGCATCTCCACCCCCATCGTTCAGCCTGGACACTGAGGTCCAGCTCCGAGGGCCTTCTTGCGGTTCCCTCAATGTGAGATGTGAGGTTACAGGGCCATCTCGGCAGTGGTGCCCGCCCTGTGGAACACCCTCTCATCAGATGTCAAAGAAATAAACAACTATCTGACTTTTAGAAGACATCTGAAGGCAGCCCTGTTTAGGGAAGTTTTTAATGTTTTATTGTGTTTTTAATATTCCTATGGAAGCCGCCCAGTATAAGTAATAAATTACTACTACTACTACCACTACTATTACTACAGTGTTACCTCGGGTTACAAACACTTCAGGTTACAGACTCCACTAACCTGGAAGTAGTACCTCAGGTTAAGAACTTTACCTCAGGATGAGAACAGAAATCACGCGGCAGCAGTGCAGTGGCAGTGGGAGGCCCAATTAGCTAAAGTGGTACCTCAGGTTAAGAACGGTTTCAGGTTAAGAATGGACCTCCGGAACAAATTAAGTTTGTAACTAGAGGTACCACTGTATTATTTTATATTGAATGGTAAAAATTATTTTAGACAATTGTGCTATGTTGATAAAGGAGGCTGAAATATACAAGGAGACTCAAAAGGATATGTGGTTTGAGCAGGGCTCATGAACATGGCACCCATGGACACAGTGTTCCCTTGGGGTCATCTTCTTATCCCCATGAAGTCTCTGGGCATCCTCTTCACTGATCTCTCGGTCATGAGGTTCAGAAGGTGATTACCCGGTACTTTTTTCTCCCTTGAAAATAACAAAGGGCTGAAAGAGGAAATCAGAAGAGCGACATGCTTTCCCACTTCCTCTTCCAGCTCTCAATGCTTTTAAGGCTCAGATTAAATCTACTAGAAACAACATGTACCTAGATCTATTGAAAAGGTGAAGTGTGCGCACACATATTTTTCTCTGTCTGCCTTGGGGTAGGGGAGACTGATCTAGGGTTAGGTTGGTGGTGGAATGAAGCGAAGCGCTCATTAAAAAATCCAAATGCGCCCATGGGTTTGAAAAGGTTGGTGATCCCTATGTTAGAGTGTCAGAGCAGCAGGACTGGGTAGTTCAAATTCCCATATGCCATAAAACTTTCTCAGTGTAATCTCACATATTTGTAGTGAGGCTAAAATGGGGTGGGGTGGGGGAAACCATGTATGCTGCCTTTGGCTGCTTGGAAGAAAAGTAAAATATAAATGCCATCAATAAATAAAACTCTGGGTTATGTGATTGGAATTGTTGACATCTCCAGGTAGCTAAACTGTCTGGTTATAAGAGATAGAGGAGACAGAATAGAGTTCTGAAGTAAGTGTTCTTTGTATAGTGAGATTAAGTATAGCATTTATTCCCCCCCCCCACCCATCCTCTCCCTTGCATTTCCATTCCTTTCCTTGACCTTACAATAAATAAATTAACTGCACTATGAGAAGAAGCAGGCCTTTATTTGTTCCTGGAAGTATTACTGATGTAAGGGTAAAATTGAAGAATTGTATTTCTGGAGCAGAAGGCAATTTAGTTTATTGTGTTTTCATCCTTTACATGATCTGTTTTCATCCTCTCACCAAGTGTTGGCTAAGAAGTCCACCGAACACCCAAAGGCACAGTATCCTCAGCTGGTAACTCTTCTGATTGTACATTAAGTTTCACTTAATTTCTGCCTGACAAATATAAATTTGGCAAAAGTGGTTTTCTGGGTGGCTGGGCTGGGTGGGAATTATCATCATCTGAAACATGAGTTTGGATAGAGCTGTCTACAAGGGGAAAATGGGATTTACCTCTATACAGGTTGAGATTTTTTATTGAGGGTGGAGAGGGGGGTGTCATGTGCTAATCTGCTGTGAACCAACATACAGCTATGTTAGGCAGTCATCGTAATGGGTGTTGAGAAGAGTTGAGGTCTAACAAGAGGCAATGAAGAGCCAGCCTGAAACATTTGCTAAGACTGCAAGGAAACCCACCAAGGATCTTAGACCAATGCAAGGATTTGGTGGACAAGCTGGAGACGCTTGAATCACTGCTGTGAGCATGGAATACAAACAACAAATAGACAACTGAAATCTCTTCTGTTATAATAGGCTAGCAGAAATAACTGGAATATATGCAATGACAAAGGGGTAGCACAACTGAAGGCTGTGGATCAGGAATAAATAAAGAATAAGGTGAAGGAGAGCACAGTAGCTGCATAAATGCTGGGTATATTCTTTAGATACAGAGGCTCACTTCTTTAACAAGCAGGGCCCAATTATGGTAGATAGAACAATAATATGAGCTAGCTTTTTTTTCCTGTTCACCTCATATTGCAGCTGGGGAATCATTAGGGTTGCTTGCCTTACCGCAACATGAATTGCTATATTTTATGAAGTTGTTTCTCCTCCTGTATACCTCCATTGTTTTGTATTCTGGCTGTTTGTTGTGGACCGCTTTGGGCTTACTCATTGTGGGAAGACGACATATCAATAATCTTTAAATAACTAAGTAACAGGAGCCAATATTTGTATCATGAGTTGTTGAGTTACAAGCTCATTCTCTTAATCAGTGCTTTTTTTTTTTCTTTCTAAAAAAAATGTTTAGGGGTACTCTCATTTTCCTACTCATATTGAAATACTGCCCCTCAATGAGGCCAAACTTAGATTCACAAAATGTTTAGGGGTATGTGTACCCCTGCGTACCCCCAGAAAAAAGCACTGCTATTAACCATTGAGGCTCTGAAAGTTTCCATGTTTTCTGTGTGGAAAAAGATGTTTTGAGAGAGCCAAAATGTCACCTTGCTCATATTTTTCATGTTTGTTTAATATCTGTTTGCAGCCCCTTTTGGCTGCTACTCTTGATTTTTTAAATTTATTTTTAACAATGCTGCTTCTTGCTGATTTAATGAGCAAGCCAAGTGTGTGTGAAACAGGACCAGTGAGGAGAAGGGAGGGATAGAGAGGGGAGTTACCAAGCGTGGAGAAACCTCTCCTCCCCTGGTGTCATCAAAGGCAAGAAGAACAAGCAAGTATTGATGGCTTTTATTCAGTCATCTGGGTGCCAGACAAAAGAGTTCATGTCTCCATGCAAGGGAGATGTTGCCTACTCTGAGTCCCTCCTTGTCCGCCCCCAACAGCATCCTGAGTCCCTATGGAAAGTCCCAGGAATCACACGCCTCTGCATTCTTTGTTCTTGAATGCAAAGTGATTGACGAGCCCTTGGAGAAGGAGGCTCCCCCAGACTCTCCCAGGAGGTCTCTGCTGGCTGCTCTCTCACTCCCGCCTCCTCCTCCACTATCTCATAACTTGGCAACTCTTCATTCGGCTATAATTCAACGCTGTCTGCTTCTCCTCTTGAAACTGCTGGAGACAAGGGGAGCTGAGGAGACAGAGGGGACAGTTCCCAACCTTCCTGTTTGGTCCAGTCCCTGACAGGGGTTGACCTGGAGAGAGTCCCAAGGGCCAGATAGAGAAAGGTCTGGAGGCTGCAGTTTTGCTTCTGTGCTAAGGTTCCCCATCTCTGGATCACATGGTGATGTCTCTGAGCACAAACACAGCTTCTTCTTCTTTACTTCCCTAAGAGTGGAGTGGAGTGGAAAGAGGAAGCACAATTTCATTACTCCAAACCTTCTTCCCTCCGCTTTTACCTCATACAATGTTTTCATTTCCTTTAGGGCTCTCCTTTGACAGTTGCTAAAATGGCAGTGCTTTTTAAGGAGCACAGAAGTGCTAAAAATGGCCCTTTTTCCAGTCCAATATTTATAATATCTGTTACGTTGCACAAGCAATGCTATTGATGGTTACGAAAATGTCTTCACTGCATTGTTATTCAAGTGGCAAAAGGAAATAGTATGTTGGATTTGAGGCCAGCAAATAGCAGGGATATGTGAGGGATTGAGAAGGAGATTGAAAGGAGAGGATGTGATATGTCAAATGGTTGGTGGGAATTAACTTGGATCAAGTGATCACAAGTCAGTCTGGTTTGATTTAATTTGGAAGAGCAATCAGAAACAGGCCTGAAACTGATGTCTTTCAGTCAGATTTTGAGAAGCTAAAGAGGTTAATTAATAGGGTAAATTGGATGACTGAATGCATGTTCATGAATGCAAGAGAGGGTTTGAATTTCTTAAAATCACTTAGATTATCAACAATTTGCATATCGAGTAGGCTGAAGAATCTCACAGAAAGGAACTTGAGTTCTAACTGAATAAGTAATAGTCTTAGATAGGATATTAGGATAGAGGGGAAAGAACAAATGACTAATGGGGGGTGATTAAGATGCCATTTTAGACCAACAGTTCTTCAGATTTACTGCATTTCAATTCAATTTAAAGGCAACAGAGTGGATACTCTGTTAAGGTAAACCTTCCTGAGTCCCATTGATATCATTTGGGGAAATTTCAGTTTGTGCTCAGTGCAAGAACATTAGTTTGGGGTGAACTGGACAAGTGAACCATAGAGAAAAGAAAACTTATGGGCTTACCGCGATAGCATTGCAGAACAAACAACAAACTCTATGTGAAGCAGTCAGTTTAAGAAGATTCAATGAAACAAAATTATTTTATGTTATCTTTGTTCTCTAATTTTCTATGACATCAAATAAATATAATGGCTTCAGGGCAGACATTTCCAAACAGTTAATGAGTAAGTTTAGCCTTATGTTCCTCTAACTGATCATTAACTGGCAGCAATTACCCTTCTTGTCATTTATTATTGCTTCATTACACCCAAATTGCCATACAGAATACTTGCTTAGTAGCTGGCATTTGAATCTAGGTTTTCATTCTTCGATAGCTCCAGTTCCAAAGGCATACCCTTCAGAAGACTTCAGATATCTTCAGTGACTGATCTGGAGTAACTTGGAGTAGCTTGCAGTCATTTCACCTCTATGCTTCTAGAAGAGGCATGAAGGAAACTGCTAAGAAAACATATTACTATGGGATAGGAAGTAAATGTAGTAAAAATAACATAGGGGAAAAGCTACTTCTTCAGTGTCATTTGGAGACAATAACTTTATAGCAGGTGTGAAGAACTTTTGGGCCTCTTGATGTTGCTGGACTTCAACTCTCAGTCCATCATCATAGAATAAAATTGTCTCTTCTCCTGTCTAGATCAAGATTCGTACATTATAGTTGTAGAGTGGTTGTCACTGCCAGGTAGGCTAGAGATTAGTGGAACCATGTTGCTCCTGTAACACAAGAAACTTTGGGTGATAGCTGTCAAGACGGGATTTGGGAGCAAGCCAACAATAACTCACAAGGTGTCAGTGAAGTTAATGCGAAGAAACCCAACAGGTTGGGCCTAGTGATCACAGCAACTCTTCCCAGTAGGTCTTGCCCCAATGAGGCAGTTGTGAGGACTGAAGGTCCCTGCCTTCCCACAGCTCCTTAAGTCCCCCCTCCTTCTGTGACCAGCTCCCCTCCTCCCTGGTCTCCCAGAAAATGAAGAGGGATGAAGAGAGCAGAGCAAAGAGAGACAAGATGAAGGAGCTTCAGGTTGCCAGAGAAGGACCCAGGAGAGGAGGATACTTAGGGAACTGTGGGAAGGCAGAACAAGCTGGACAAGATCAGTTGAATGCTTTAAATTCATTTCCCTGGTAACCATCTACATCCATCATATGATAACTAGTGATCAATGCGGTTGTAGAACTTCCATATGTCAGCACAATGTGCAGTTATTGGTTGTTTTAAAAGTGGGGATATAAAACAGAAAGGAGGAAGTGATTCTCATCCTTTTCTGCATGTGGCCCTCTCAGACAAGAGCAAAAACGATGACAGTTGTGACAGCCACGATGAAGACGTCATGTTGGGTAGAAACATAAAAAGACAAATCTGAGCCTCCTGTCACTCTCTCTAGTTCAGCTTATTTCTCCCTGTGCTGTTTTGCCACATTATTTTTAAGGAGAGCCTAAACAAGCCAGCTAACTGAAACCAATGAGTGATGGAGATTTAATGTTGGGAAGGCTAATGAAACATTAAATACTTTTCCATTTGGAGTTATTATCTCGGTTTTTCTAAGTCCTAATTGATTATCCATGCATCTGATTTGGAATAAAAGGATTCCTTCTCAAACCTATAAATTCTCAGCTAACCTTTTCACAGTCTTGTAATGAAACGAGTAAACAATTCATATTTTGACAGATGTTACTCCCACATCACGTTGTTCTGTTGACTGCTAGTGCAAGTCGGGTTTCTCTGCTACAGTCTTTGCATTTGGCAGCTCCCCCTCCCCAGCGCCACCACTTTCATATTTCGGCATCTTTTGGTGGCTGCCGCATACATGTCTGGGAGATGACACATCGACAGTCATAATGGCACACTTAAGTTGAGACACAGAAGTGGCATAATTTGCAGAAGTATGGACAAATCAATAATTTGGGGGGTTTCTCTCATTTTAATTGCATTTTGAAATATCCCCATGAGAATTTGTCAGCCTTTTGGGTGCACCTTTCCCCTAATATACCCATTTTTCTGTATGCAGTCATGCCCAGAGAACAGATTTTTCCAAAACACTTCCCCCTAATATAACTCTCTGTGTTATTTTGACTAACACAGACACAAACACGTTTATTTACACTTTCTACTAATTTATGCATTTTTGTAAATGCAGTAATTACACTTGGCAACACTCTGTGTGAAAAGTGACAAATCTATATAACAAACCATATTTGATCCTTTTCTTTTTCAGAGAACAATTGCTCACAGGTACCTAGAAATGTCTCATTATAGCTTTGCTGCCTGAACGTGCTTTTCACTCTTCTGTCTTCTCAGTCTATGAAGCATTTCAGCTTCAGGGTAGAAATGGTGCAACCATTATTTATTATAAAAATCAGGGTCTGGAGGGCAAACACCTTCCAACTAAGCTTAAAATATGTGAACGTCCTTATTTTAAAGTAAGTGATTACCTTGGTTCTTTGGTAAATCTAAGCATACATCTGGGATTAACAAAGCTGTTTTTCCTTTCAAGAAGGAAAATACCGGATGCCTTCTGTGTGCATGTATATTTCTCGGCAGCCAAATCTTGTGTTTATCTGCCACCCCCAGGGTTCTCTTAAAATCAACACGTCATTTCATAAGGGTGTTCTGATGTAAGTACAATTTTTAATAAATAAACACTCATCATCAAGTCCAGGAAGGAAATGAGGAAATATACACGTATATATTTCTGGCTATATATATATTTCAAATATATTGGTAGGCTTACCTATTCCAGAAAAGTGAGTCTCTTGCTAGATTTTGAGTTTGTGCCCAGTTAATTACTCATCAGCTACCCAAAATGATAAGAAATGTGAAGAGTAGCTGAAATCCTTTTCATGCTGAAGTGTTTCCAAGCCTTTATCATCAGAGCTGTCTTACAAAAACACGTTTGTTCTTTGTCTCATCCATCAAGCTAGTGCTAAGAGTTTTTTTGTGCGTGTCTTAGACAGATTATTTTCTGTCAAGCACCCTGATCGATCTGACTTAACATCTGAATGAAGGAATTTTGCTTATGATTTCTTACGCTCCTGGCCATGGGGAAAGTCTCCCGGGGAGAGTAACGGATACGTCACATTTGGACCCCCTGCCTTCAAAGGGCTCATGGTATGTGATGGTCACTATGATGACCAGGGCCATCTTTAGCATATGCGGCGCCAGGGTTTTGCCCAGATCTGCCCAGCACCCCCAAATTTAGTTTAGCCCAGAGCTGTTGTGAATGACAAGTGCTGCCACTGTGTGTGTGTTTAGTGGGTGTGGGCGAGGATTGTGCTGCTCTATCCCCCACCTCTGCAATACTCCCACATTGTTGCAGTAGAAATACCAATATTTTCCCTTTTGTTTAATTCCTCTACATTGCACCTAAATTCTAATGTATAAAGGATGGGGGAGGGGCGGTAGTCAATTCAGTTCACATTTAAAGGCAAACTCATGTAATTCGCGCTTCTCAAACGAGAACCGAAACATATCCATCCTTCAGAATTAAAAGTGTTCCAGATTTCACATTTGTCAATACAAAAATGCTAAATATACAAAAATGCAAATGCTAGGGTAAAGTGTGCATATAAATGTATATAATAGTAAAACTAGCATACAAAAATGCATTTTATATAAAATTGCTTTGCAGAAAAGTGTATTTTAGGCAAAAGTGCTTACTGAAATTTTTATATTGGGAAAAATTCTCACCAAAAGGCTAATTAATTTTAATAAGGAGTTTATTATTATTTTTTGTATTAATGTAGATAACTAAATTTAGGATTGGAAAAACATGAAATTGAGTGAAACCAGAATGGGCAAATTTGCCCATCCCTAATGACATTGCAGAGCAATTTCAGTGACAAGAGGTATAAGAGCAAAGGTCAAAAGCCTTTTCTTAGCTCATAACAACCTGAAATGCAATCAGTCCTGAGAGATAATTGTATACAGTTTGGAGCATAATACAAAGCGTTGTCCTGTCTCTTAAATAGTGCCCTGAAACCAATTTCTTCCACTGCTTTAAATGAAATGGATAAATTAATTAAAGACTATCCATGACTTTACAGAACTCATTGATTAACTAATGATAGTTAACAAGGCATTATTCAGTTCATGTCTCTGTAGTGCAAACAAGAAGGATTAAAAATGGAAAAAATAACATAATCTCATATTTCCCCCTGGATATTGATTTGTGGAGCCCCAAGACTGTTCTGAAAATGATTCGTGTAGTCCATATCTGTCATGGAAACAAATGCATTCCTTGGGTGGCTGAGCAACATGAGGTGAAATAAATTCCTCAGAAACGCATTCCCTGAAGGCTCCTATCCATTACTGTTACAAGTTTGCAATGGAAATGGCTGGATTTCTATGTAGAGGGCAAGATCAAATTTAAAGCCTTGTGAAAGATGCATTAGGAGGAGGGGGAACCCGTGCAAATATAATATACACAATATATTAGCAGTCCGATATGGATGGAAATGAAACATCTATTTATTTAGGAAATACATGGAGTTTATCAACGTAAATGTGGAACAACTCAAATCAAAAAGTTAATCCAAAGAGTAATAAAGGTGAAAAATAAGGTGCAATTTGATGTCTGCATATAGCAAGGGAATTAGCACATTGCTATTCCACGTAAACACATAGATTGCAACTCCTGTGGCAGGTGTGATCACTATCAGTGAAAAGAACCATCCGCATCCAACCCCTGATTTTAGCCTAAACTCTTTCAAATGTCTGCTGTCTGCCCTTTCACGGAGCATTATGGATTATTATGGATTAATGTCAAAGCCTGTTGGTTTGTTATAAAACAGTATTTAAAGGTCGTCTTCTTCCATCTGCAGCATGTACTTCAAAGCATGTCTGCCTTCATTCAGGAACCTGAGCGTTTTAAGAGGAATTCAAGCACAGGGCCATTCAGCAGTCCCCTGTCCCTTGCCGAGACACTTAATGGATTAGTTAATCTTCTTTTTGCAAAAGAATCGTGGTTTGGCGTCATCCACAGATCCAAAGTTACAGACCCAACTTGTACCACTGCAACAACACTATTCCTTCTAAGTGGTACCGCCACGTGTGATCAGCCCTGGGTGAGAGGCCTGTCTTGCTAAAGGCAAGGTGGTTCTTTTAAAATGAGATTCAGAAGCAGTACAAAATACACAACTGAGTGAGAAGATTAAAGGTTTTATTCTAAAACGGCAAGCAATGTATACACATCAAGCAAGCACTTCAATCTGCCCCTTGGAAGCCCTCAAGAAGCAGCAAAGTGGCTCCCCCAGGTAGCCTCAGTTTGCATTAAAATCTTGACAGTACCAAACTATTGAAGGCTTTTCACCAAAGCCAGACTAAACGTCTTTCCTTCTGCAGTGTTGGGTGGCAGGTTGAGAGGAGTTCCCTACCAGGACAGACTTTGCTCGTGTGCTCAAGACATCGATTCCATAAAACATATTTTGTTGCACTGTGCAAAATATGAACAAGCTAGGGCTGAATTGATACTACCCTTGCTGGTACCTTTCCCGGGAAAATCAGAGGCTCACTATGTCAGGTTCCTATTGGAAGACCGGACAAATGCTAGAACATTAGCAGTGACAAAGTTTTTATCGGTGGTTGCAAGAACCAGTGATCCCTATATTCTGAACAAAATGCTTGTTTAACCTGGAGGTAGGCTGTACAAATTGTGTATTGCTTTGTAACGATTTGTTGGGTCTCTGGACCGTAATAATGATTGTTGTTGTTGTTGCTGTAAAATGGCAAGCAATGTATACACATCAAGCAAGCACTTCAATCTGCCCCTTGGAAACCCTCAAGAAGCAGCAAAGTGGCTCCCCCAGGTAGCCTCAGTTTGCATGGCCCTGCAGCCCATGCACGGGTGTCAAATAAACTGCCCAAACCACCCAATTTTATAGATAGCCTGTATGGCTTCCAAGACTGGCTGTGTCCGTTAGCCACCCCCTCCCAATGCCTCACTTTCTCAAAACAATGTCCAACGTCAAAGAAGGTACCCAGCATTATCCTCCACAACTGATGAAGGCAGCTGTGTGGGGGGCTTCACCTCCTCCCAATGTCCTCAGGACATTAAAGACTGTTCTCACACCATCAAAATACTTAACAAGAGCAAGGGAGGGGGAAGGAACAGAGGCAGGAAGGACTCTGTGTTAGATCACTAACTCCTCGATACATTTATTTCTCCCAGATGCATTTCCCAAATAAGGCCCTCTATAGAAACATAGGAAGCTGCGTTATACCAAACCAGACCATTGTTCCATCTGTGCTATTGGCTTTTCCAACCCACTCACTGCAGGGCTGCATGCGACCCATGGTCTCTCTGAGGAATTCTTCCTTTTGAACTTCAACCCAGCAACTCCTAGTTCTAGTTCAGCTAGTATTGGATTTAAGGCTATCACATGACCCCAGAAGATCTTGAACTGAAATAGTCTAGCAAATTCCATGCAGGTGTGTGGAAAAGATTGAACACTGGAAATTGTTTTTCAGCATAAAGCTTCATTATGTGACCTGGAACTGTGAACATGATTGACACATTACCGTTACATTCTATTGTACTTCTAGCCGCCCCCTCCCTCAAAAGAGCCTCGCAGTTTGTGGGAAAGTCATTTGGCACAAAACACACTGCTCTACAACTTCTAGCTTAATTTTATAGAACCCCCCTATAGTGTGATATTTTAAGATACTAACACCTTAGTGAAAAATTCCACTCAGCATGCCAAGACATGTTTAATAAATATAAACTGCTGCGCTTCCAAGGCATGTGCAAATTGTGAAACTGTATTGGCATACGATCCCCTAGGCAGAAACAGCACTGGCAATATTGTAGGAGTCCAGAGTGGGGGGAGAGGCATGTAACGTCGTACCAAGAGGGGAATAGCTGACTTGATTAGCATCCCTTTAGAATAGATAGTGTTGAACGTTTGGTTCCAGGAAAGGATATTTTGGTCATGCTGCGATGGAATGTAACTCCCAGCTGATAGCCTTCATTACACACTGACATCCTGGAAACTAGTTCTATGTCAGATTACCTTCTCATTTCCGATAGATACGTTACTGTATATAAAATGTATGATGGGTCTTCTGAAGCATAGGCCCATTGATTTCGATGGTTGTCAAGAGAACCAGTTTTGGTCATGCTCACTAGTCATTATAACTAGGGTTGCCATATTTCAGAAAGTAAAAACCACGACACCCCAAAAGTGATTGGGATTTTTTTTCTTAAAAAAAATGCAAAACAACAACAACACCCCACCTTATTTTTCGATTGACTTGCCTAAGATCCAGGGCAAAGTGCTGCCTTTTGGAAATCCTCCCTGGACGTCAATTTTGAAATCCTGATAATGTCTGGGAAAATCTGGACGTACAGTAACCCTCTTCTTCTTCTTCTTCTTCTTCTTCTTCTTCTTCTTCTTCTTCTTCTTCTTTGCCAAACCTTTATCAGGCATTACAAATATAGGCCATCATACAACATCCATATATATATATATATATATATTTGCTTTCGTAGATTTTCACGGGTACAGGAATGCAGGTTTTGGTGTCCTCGGGTGTCTTCCCGTGTAAAAGTTGGGGTGTCTAGGCGACGTTTCGACGAGGTCTCACTCGTCATCTTCAGGCTGGTGCTTTCGGCTTCTTGTTACTGGAACAGAGCAGGATCTCAGTGTTTGAGTTCCTATAAATACTGTTGAGGAGGTGTGGTGTATAGCCTCCAATGTTCTGGGCAGAGAGGAGGTTCCCAGGCTAGTGTGCCTTTTCTTCTTTTGTTCCTTAATTACTTGAGGGATATCTTGAGTGATTTCTTGAGTGATTTCCTGAATCCCACTTAGGTGGGTCATTAGGTGTGGATTAGTTGCTAAAGCCTTCGTGTCTTGAACTCTTGAACTTTGTGAAGAGTTTTTCTGAGAAGATGGCTGTACTGCACTTGGTTGTGCTCTGGCTTGGCTTCGTGTATAGGGGCGAGCTGTGGTTTTGTGGCCTGTGCCAGCCAGATCTGTGTAGGGATTGCAGGGGGGTGCAGCATCCGGAGGTGCCACCCTGGTTTGGCAACTGGATGGTGTCTGTAATTTATCTGTGGAGAGGGTCTGGGTTTGGGTCTGGTGTGGTTGATTGGTGATGGCGTTCTGTGTGCCTCTGGATCTGGTGTCAGATTTTGTGGGGAGGGCTAATTTCCAGATGTCTGGCAAGCGGGATGTGTCGTCACGCTTGTTCATGTTGTGAGGGTGTTTCTCTATCTCGATGGCTTCCATGATTATTCTCTTGTGGTGATGTTCCATGTTAAAGAGCAATTTGGAATCTGCAAAATTAATTTCGTGTCCTGTTTCTTTCATGTGTTGGAAAAGAGAGGAAGTTTTTTCTTCTTTTTTGACGGCATTCTTGTGTTCTGCGATCCGTGCATTTATTCGTCTGTTTGTTTGTCCAATGTACGTGGCTGGGCAGACTTTGCAGGGTATTTCATAGACCCCTTGGTTTTCCAACTGAATTTTATCCTTGGGGTTTCTGAGGATATTGGCTATTTTTTGGTTGGTGCAAAAGGCTGTTTTGATATTGTGTTTATGGAGGATTTTGCTAATTTTATCTGTAGTGCCCTTGATATAAGGAAGGAGGGCTATGCCATTGTTTTCTTCTGTGTCTTGGTTTTTGGGGGGTGTTTCTTTTTGGATTAGCTTCGTAACCCTGTTTTGCTGGTATCCATTGGCAATTAACACATTTGAGAGATTCTGTAACTCAGTTGTCAAGTGGTCTTCGTCAGCCAGGCGTTTGGTTCTGGAGATGAGAGTCTTGGCTACGGAGTTTATTTGTGCAGGGTGGTGGTGTGATTGTGCATGTAAGTAGCGGTTGGTGTGTGTTTTTTTCCGGTAGATAGTGTGTCCTAGGGAGCCATCAGGTTTTTTGTAGATTAGGACGTCAAGGAAGGGAAGTTGGTTGTTGGCTTCTATTTCCATAGTGAATTGTATTTTGGGGTGTAGGCTGTTGAGATGTGTGAGGAAGCTATCCAGTTTTTCCTTCCCGTGTGGCCAAATTACAAAGGTGTCGTCAACATATCTGAGCCAAAGTTTGGGTTTGTGTTCTGACTTGTCTAAAGCATTGGTTTCAAAGTGTTCCATGTACAGGTTAGCGATGACCGGTGAGAGGGGTGATCCCATAGGTGCTCCTTCTATCTGTTTGTATCTTTGTCCATTGTGGATGAAGTACGTGTTGGTTAGGCAGTGGTTGGTCAGGTCCAAGATGTATTCGGGGGGATTGTATTTGTTTTGAATGGCTGTCAAGGCTTCATTAATGGGCACTTGTGTGAAGAGAGATACAACATCGAAGCTCACAAGTAGGTCATTGGGTTGTAGGTTTTGCTTCTTTATTGTTTCTATGAACTGGAAGGAGTTTGGAACGTGTGAAGAGATGGATTCTGCATAGGGCTGAAGTTGCTTGGCGAGAAATTTAGCGAGATTTTGTAGAGGTGAGCCTATGGAGCTGACTATTGGTCTTAGTGGTGTTCCTTCTTTGTGTATCTTGGGGAGGCCGTAGAGTTTGGGGCATCTGGATGATTTTTCTCTGGGGATGATTCTTAGCTGGATTTCTTCACTGATAGGAGAGGCTTTTATTTTGGATTTGGTGGTTTTTTCCAGATAGGTGGTGGGATCTGTTTTTATAGGTTGGTAGGTAGGGTCTTGGAGTAGATTTGATAGTTTTGCTTGGTAGTCCGATGTGTTCATCACAACAGTGGCATTACCTTTGTCTGCTGGGAGAATGATTATGTTGTTGTCTTTCCTCAGGTTGGTGAGTGCTTTCTGTTCTTCTTTGTGTAAATTGCTTCTGGGTGGTTTGCTGGAGCAGAGGATGTTGGTGACTTCAAGTCTGATTTTATTGGCTTCATCTGGATTGATTTTGGTTAGGCTAGCTTCGACTCCGCATATGATGTTTTCGGTGGGGATGCGTCTCGGGGCGACTGCAAAGTTGAAACCTTTGGAGAGTACTTTGGTTTCAGTTGAGGTGAGGATCCTGTCTGATATGTTATGTACTGTTTGTTTGTGAAACGGAGACCTCACACAAGACAGACACACACACCAACAAACTCCACAAACTAGAGAAACGCCAGAAGCCCAGCCACCCTCCACAACAACCCATGAAACAAACAGTACATAACATATCAGACAGGATCCTCACCTCAACTGAAACCAAAGTACTCTCCAAAGGTTTCAACTTTGCAGTCGCCCCGAGACGCATCCCCACCGAAAACATCATATGCGGAGTCGAAGCTAGCCTAACCAAAATCAATCCAGATGAAGCCAATAAAATCAGACTTGAAGTCACCAACATCCTCTGCTCCAGCAAACCACCCAGAAGCAATTTACACAAAGAAGAACAGAAAGCACTCACCAACCTGAGGAAAGACAACAACATAATCATTCTCCCAGCAGACAAAGGTAATGCCACTGTTGTGATGAACACATCGGACTACCAAGCAAAACTATCAAATCTACTCCAAGACCCTACCTACCAACCTATAAAAACAGATCCCACCACCTATCTGGAAAAAACCACCAAATCCAAAATAAAAGCCTCTCCTATCAGTGAAGAAATCCAGCTAAGAATCATCCCCAGAGAAAAATCATCCAGATGCCCCAAACTCTACGGCCTCCCCAAGATACACAAAGAAGGAACACCACTAAGACCAATAGTCAGCTCCATAGGCTCACCTCTACAAAATCTCGCTAAATTTCTCGCCAAGCAACTTCAGCCCTATGCAGAATCCATCTCTTCACACGTTCCAAACTCCTTCCAGTTCATAGAAACAATAAAGAAGCAAAACCTACAACCCAATGACCTACTTGTGAGCTTCGATGTTGTATCTCTCTTCACACAAGTGCCCATTAATGAAGCCTTGACAGCCATTCAAAACAAATACAATCCCCCCGAATACATCTTGGACCTGACCAACCACTGCCTAACCAACACGTACTTCATCCACAATGGACAAAGATACAAACAGATAGAAGGAGCACCTATGGGATCACCCCTCTCACCGGTCATCGCTAACCTGTACATGGAACACTTTGAAACCAATGCTTTAGACAAGTCAGAACACAAACCCAAACTTTGGCTCAGATATGTTGACGACACCTTTGTAATTTGGCCACACGGGAAGGAAAAACTGGATAGCTTCCTCACACATCTCAACAGCCTACACCCCAAAATACAATTCACTATGGAAATAGAAGCCAACAACCAACTTCCCTTCCTTGACGTCCTAATCTACAAAAAACCTGATGGCTCCCTAGGACACACTATCTACCGGAAAAAAACACACACCAACCGCTACTTACATGCACAATCACACCACCACCCTGCACAAATAAACTCCGTAGCCAAGACTCTCATCTCCAGAACCAAACGCCTGGCTGACGAAGACCACTTGACAACTGAGTTACAGAATCTCTCAAATGTGTTAATTGCCAATGGATACCAGCAAAACAGGGTTACGAAGCTAATCCAAAAAGAAACACCCCCCAAAAACCAAGACACAGAAGAAAACAATGGCATAGCCCTCCTTCCTTATATCAAGGGCACTACAGATAAAATTAGCAAAATCCTCCATAAACACAATATCAAAACAGCCTTTTGCACCAACCAAAAAATAGCCAATATCCTCAGAAACCCCAAGGATAAAATTCAGTTGGAAAACCAAGGGGTCTATGAAATACCCTGCAAAGTCTGCCCAGCCACGTACATTGGACAAACAAACAGACGAATAAATGCACGGATCGCAGAACACAAGAATGCCGTCAAAAAAGAAGAAAAAACTTCCTCTCTTTTCCAACACATGAAAGAAACAGGACACGAAATTAATTTTGCAGATTCCAAATTGCTCTTTAACATGGAACATCACCACAAGAGAATAATCATGGAAGCCATCGAGATAGAGAAACACCCTCACAACATGAACAAGCGTGACGACACATCCCGCTTGCCAGACATCTGGAAATTAGCCCTCCCCACAAAATCTGACACCAGATCCAGAGGCACACAGAACGCCATCACCAATCAACCACACCAGACCCAAACCCAGACCCTCTCCACAGATAAATTACAGACACCATCCAGTTGCCAAACCAGGGTGGCACCTCCGGATGCTGCACCCCCCTGCAATCCCTACACAGATCTGGCTGGCACAGGCCACAAAACCACAGCTCGCCCCTATACACGAAGCCAAGCCAGAGCACAACCAAGTGCAGTACAGCCATCTTCTCAGAAAAACTCTTCACAAAGTTCAAGAGTTCAAGACACGAAGGCTTTAGCAACTAATCCACACCTAATGACCCACCTAAGTGGGATTCAGGAAATCACTCAAGAAATCACTCAAGATATCCCTCAAGTAATTAAGGAACAAAAGAAGAAAAGGCACACTAGCCTGGGAACCTCCTCTCTGCCCAGAACATTGGAGGCTATACACCACACCTCCTCAACAGTATTTATAGGAACTCAAACACTGAGATCCTGCTCTGTTCCAGTAACAAGAAGCCGAAAGCACCAGCCTGAAGATGACGAGTGAGACCTCGTCGAAACGTCGCCTAGACACCCCAACTTTTACACGGGAAGACACCCGAGGACACCAAAACCTGCATATATATATATATATATATATATATATATATTCACTATTATAACTATTTTGGTGGTGGAAATGGCCACTTGGCAGAATCTGCAGACTACTCCAGTTTTTAAGAACTCTCGATAACTATATTGGTAGATAAAGCCACCAATATCCTAAAGTCATTGCACAAAACAGAATGACTTCCACTTGCATAATGGAACTTCTCTTCCCTTTCCTCCCCTCCTGTGCCTGCCCCCCATAATCTGCTCTGGAGGTTGCCATGATCATCCATACTAGTTTGGGGAGGGGAGGAGGGGGCATGCAGGAGGAAAAGAGGGAGGGTAAGTTTCACTGTATGAGCATTCATTGTCCTGTTTTCGTAATGGCTTAGCTGGATTCAAACCATAGTATGAAAATGTATTCATTAGGACCAATCAAAATCTCATCAAGTCATAAGCAAACTTTGAAGTTCTTAAGAACCATTCATCAGGCTGGGTGTCACTGCAAATTTGTTTGTGAATCCTCTAATAGGCTAGGATGCAGATCTTGCAAATACATCTTCAGGTGTCCTGATTAGCTCAACCATTACTATAATTGAATATTTTGAACAATACCATGTAGAATGGTGGTGCATGAAGAACAAGGAGAAATTTGGTGAAACCAACCATCTTCTGTTGCCTGCATTTTGTGTTAAATCTACCCATTTGTTTGGGGAAGGTGTGCAATGGTGACATCTAGGACAAGCTTATTTGCAGATTCCTATAATTCTGCTTGTGTAAATGTGTTTTCAGCACTGGAAATAAAAACTAACAGCCTATGTGCCAGAAACAGCACAGGGTGATGTATAAGATCACATCAAGCATTTTGAGCAGAAACCTGCAAGTGAGTACAGTAGTACCTTGGGTTACAGATGCTTCAGGTTACAGACGCTTCAGGTTACAGACTCCGCTAACCCAGAAATAGTACCTCTGGTTAAGAACTTTGCTTCAGGATGAGAAATCGGGCGGCAGCAACGGGAGGCCCCATTAGCTAAAGGTTAAGAACAGTTTCAGGTTAAGAAAGGACCTACAAAACGAATTAAGTTCTTAACCCAAGGTACCACTGTAGAAGTAACATGGAATGAATCCACAGTGAATCTTGGTCAAGGATTCCTGGTCAGCTTCCATGGAAAAGTTGAGGTCTTTGGTATGTTCTTTCCAGTAGGACTGGCACATACTGCTCTCATTTACAATATTTTCAATTTCAGAGTTGATCCCAATTTATGATCAACTCATGGTATGCATGATTCCATGCAGCATAGCCAAAAAGAATCAATGGCCACTTTCTGGAATGGCGCTACAACGCCCCCACTAGAGGTATCTCTATGTGTGGATAGCTTCTCCTGGCTTACCTATGCAGCTTGCCTCACAATGGCTAATCTCGCCATTTGATCGGCCTGCAGAGATGGGTCTGGGAGGGCTTTCAACATCAAAACTTTTATTGAAGGTGGCATTTCATAGTCTGGCATCTGTAGTGGCAGATGGCTTGGGGCATCATCATCAGCTATCATTGTCCCTGGCTTGCTGACAAGCTCGCAGTCACAGGCACTAAGCAAAAAAATAATAATGCCAGCACGGCATGTGAAGTGACATAATTAAGTAGCATAGGCTTAACTTTGAGAAAGTATCTGAAAACGAATTTGTGCGATCAATACAAATCGCAAGCATGTAGCTATAGATGTAAATTGTCGATTTTCTGGACACCTGTAATAATAGCAGAGTGTTTTTCTGACACTTAACGTATAGTTATGTTTAGCGGGTGAAATGTTTCTTAAATATTAAGCAATTGGTGCTTCAGTCAATTTCCATCTTGAATTTACTGGTTCTATTGTTGTTATTGTATATTGTAATTGATGGGTTTGTAGGCCATCTTGAGTGGCTATTGTCAGAAAGACATAGATAATAGATTTAGTAAATTATAAGAAGGTGATTTCTAGTAGGCTTATTAATATTGTTCTGCTGTAAACATTTCAGATCCCTAGAGCTCCCAGTTGTGGACATTCTAAAGGTGATACCATTCTTGGAGCTCTCTGTAGCCCAAGTATCACTATTTTATGGTTAATGCCGTTATACTTTGACCAGAGTAGCCATTCGGTATGGCTTTTCCATCTTGCAAAATGTACATTTCTCTCCTTTGACCCTGACAAAATTGCATTGGTGCAGGATTATATATCTGGGTTTGTCAGCAGACATTGCAGGAAACTGTATTTCCTTTATACTGATGACCTGGTTGACAAGAACCATTATTTTAACAGAATGCATTAAAAGTGTTTGCACAGCTAAAGCCTTTACTTCAGCAGGAGCAAGGGCTAAATATGTAACAGTGTCCAGACAGACCCACTCATAGTCTCTGCATGTAAGATAGACCAATAATATGTCACCTTAGAAATCTCCAAAATTGAAATGTCCAGAGAGACAAGGTAGTTCTACAGTGTAGAGGGCAACTCCACGACTTGGTGCATGGAAACAGCAGTGTACTGGAGCAGGGAAACAAGGAAGTGCAGCCCCAGTACATTTTCATACCAGGAATAATGATGTCATCTGCAGAAATGGTATTTGCCAGTTGGAAACCTAGACAGCATCCTAAAAAGCAGAGACATCACTTTGCCAACAAAGGTCCGTATAGTTAAAGCTATGGTTTTCCCAGTAGTGATGCATGGAAGTGAGAGCTGGACCATAAAGAAGCAAAGTGTGGTTATGGGAGCTGTCATGATGAGACAGTTCATTTCAAAAGTTGCCACTTGTTGTTGTTTAGTCATTTAGTCGTGTCCGACTCTTCATGACCTCATGGACCAGAGCACGCCAGGCACTCCTGTCTTCCACTGCCTCCCGCAGTTTGGTCAAACTCATGCTGGTAGCTTCGAGAACACCATCTCGTCCTCTGTCATCCCCTTCTCCTTGTGCCCTCCATCTTTCCCAACATCAGGGCCTTTTCCAGGGAGTCTTATCTTCTCATGAGGTGGCCAAAGTATTGGAGCCTCAGCTTCAGGATCTGTCCTTCCAGTGCGCACTCAGGGCTGATTTCCTTAAGAATGGATACGTTTGATCTTCTTACAGTCCATGGGACTCTCAAGAGTCTCCTCCAGCACCATAACTCAAAAGCATCAATTCTTTGGTGATCAGCCTTCTTTATGGTCCAGCTCTCACTTCCATACATCACTACTGGGAAAACCATAGCTTTAACTATATGGACCTTTGTCGGCAAGGTTGCCACTACACCATTGAATAGACAATTCATCATGTAACAACCATACAGTAAGCTCTACATGTCACATTTTTAGTTTTTTGTTTCCTTAGGGGGAGGGCATGATAGAGGTCTAGATGATTATGATTGCAAGCTGCCCACAGACATCTGGCTAGCCACAGCTGGAAGCAGAATACTGGGTCAGTATAGGGCTGGCCACTGTTGGAAATTGAGTGATCTGAACAAGCAATGGTCTTCTCATCTTCTTGTGAGTGCTGTTCACCTCTGCGTGGTTTTGTATTTTCATTTTTTAAAACTACAACATCTTCATAGTTCCTGGCTGTGCTTAGACTCCCCTTTCTCTCATTCCTTTCCCTTCCAGACCTTCCTTAACCTCTTCCCATCACCAATTTAGCTGCTGGTGGAAAATATTGATTCATTTCAGACTTTTTTGCCACAGTCCTGGGGGCTTAGTGAATCAAAGTTCCATTTAAAACATGCAGTTTTATAGATCCATTTTAGATTTAAAAAAATAAAATAAAGTAAAAATAAATACAGATTGCCTGATTTAAAAGAATAATCATGAATCAGACAAGTCAATTTCGGCAAAAGAGTTTGCAGGCCAATTCAGCTTTGATAAATGCCGCCCTTTGTTCCTTGTTTCAAGGACAATTTGTTTCCTGCTGATTCTACTGACTTTTAAAATTGCTGCACATACAATAAGGGAAGCCAGTGTGTTTGGACAGAGGGGTGGGGGGAATCTTGTGTTTATAACAAATGGCTCTGACTACTGCAAAAAAAAAAAAGGGGGGGGGGAGAGCTCACACCACACATGCCCATCATCAGTATTTCATACTTGAAGAACTGGTAGCTTTTCCTCAAAACAATCTCAGCCAAAAATTAAGGCTAATTTCAAAGATATTCTATTAGTCTGTCTTGTCCAGAGTAACAACCTCAAGTGCTGAAATGGCTGGTTAATTAGGGTAGGGCAACTTGTCAGAACAGCAGTGAAGTGAGGGAAAAAGATCGATGTCATCCTGGCTGGAAGTCCCGGAAGACTGGCTCCTTGGCTTGCAAGTTTTTTCCTACCTGTGCTGGGAGGGCAGGGCCCTGACTGACTCCAACTACAAAAGCTGAGGCTGCTGAACTTTTGTGCTGGGATAATTTTTTGAGTGGGTTGTTGTTGTTGTTTAGTCGTTCAGTCGTGTCCGACTCTTTGTGACCCCATGGACCAGAGCACGCCAGGCACTCCTGTCTTCCACTGCCTCCCGCAGTTTGGTCAAACTCATGTTAGTAGCTTCAAGAACACTGTCCAACCATCTCGTCCTCTGTTGTCCCCTTCTCCTTGTGTTCTCCCAACATCAGGGTCTTTTCCAGGGAGTCTTCTCTTCTCATGAGGTGGCCAAAGTATTGGAGCCTCAGCTTCATGATCTGTCCTTCAGTGAGTACTCAGGGCTGATTTCCTTAAGAATGGATAGGTTTGATCTTCTTGCAGTCCATGGGACTCTCCTTTGGAGTGGGTGGGTGGGACTTATTCTTGCTGTTATTAGTTTTCTTTGTATATTTTTGATCTTACTATGATTTTTTATCTTTCTATGATTGTGTGCTCCACCCTCAATGTAACTAAAAGCGGGGGGGGGGGGGGAGTTATTGGGACGTATAAAGCATCTCACAGCAAGAATTACTGAATGACCTTTCCTCACCCTGCAATCACACACTGGGGAAGGTTCTTCACCACCTATAATACTCATTCCCTATTTGATAGGCTGGCTTCTAGCGTTAGAAAATGGACCATAAACAATTAAAAAAAATATGAAGAATGTTTTATCCCAAAGGATATGGTTCTGCCTATTTACTTGGCATCATCATCCCATTTAGTTGCAAAGTAAAGGTGTTTAGGATTGCAGTCTTTAGTTTGCCTGAACTAATGCCAGTCCTTGTACTTAGAAAAGTTAAATATAAGTTGAATCTAATGTGCTGATTAGAATCAATTTGATAAGATTTCTTCTACATAAATCCAAATGCTAAATGTACGAAATCAAAATCTACACAAACGCAAATATTCTTTACCATTAAAGATGCTTCAGGGGATGTATGGGGTGTTCATAGAATCATAGAATCATAGAGTTGGAAGAGACCACAAGGGCCATCGAGTCCAACCCCCTGCCAAGCAGGAAACACCATCAGAGCACTCCTGACATATGGTTGTCAAGCCTCTGCTTAAAGACCTCCAAAGAAGAAGACTCCACCACACTCCTTGGCAGCAAATTCCACTGTCGAACAGCTCTTACTGTCAGAAAGTTCTTCCTAATGTTTAGGTAGAATCTTCTTTCTTGTAGTTTGGATCCATTGCTCCGTGTCCGCTTCTCTAGAGCAGCAGAAAACAACCTTTCTCCCTCCTCTATGTGACATCCTTTTATATATTTGAACATGGCTATCATATCACTCCTTAACCTCCTCTTCTCCAGGCTAAACATGCCCAGCTCCCTTAGCCGTTCCTCATAAGGCATCGTTTCCAGGCCTTTGACCATTTTGTTTGCCCTCCTCTGGTCACACTCCAGTTTGTCAGTGTCCTTCTTGAACTGTGGTGCCCAGAACTGGACACAGTACTCCAGGTGAGGTCTGGCCAGAGCAGAATACAGTGGCACTATTACTTCCCTTGATCTAGATGCTATACTCCTATTGATGCAGCCCAGAATTGCATTGGCTTTTTTAGCTGCTGCGCCACACTGTTGGCTCATGTTAGGGGGAGATGTAGTACCTGTGGTGGGACGCGGGTGGCGCTGTGGTGTAAACCACTGAGCCTTGGGCTTGCCGATCAGAAGGTTGGCAGGTCAAATCCTCACGACAGGGTGAGCTCCCATTGCTAGGTCCCAGCGCCTGCCAACCTAGCAGTTCGAAAGCATGTCAAAGTGCAAGTAGATGAATAGGTACCACTCCAGCGGAAAGGTAAACGGCATTCCGTGCATTGCTCTAGTTTTGCCAGAAGCGGCTTAGTCATGCTGGCCACATGACCTGGAAAAATTGTCTGCAGACAAACTTTGGCTCTCTCGGCCAGTAAAGCGAGATGAGCGCCGCAACCCCAGAGTTGTTTGCGACTGGACTTAACTGTCGGGTCCTTTACCTTTTAGTACCTGTGGTGGGGGACACAGCTCTCACCTGTGGCTCCTGGAAGATGGCAGCATGTGACAGCAGCTACATCCCAGAAATGGCTTTGACTGGCTGGCTAAACCAGGTGGGAAGGGAGCTATTGGGTCTCCAACTCTCAGTGAGTTTCCCTGCATGCAAAGACGGGCTTGGTGGACAGGACAGATAGTGGGTCAAATGATCAAGGAGGTGGTTACTGCATGTGCTGTAGAGGGAAAGAGGGGCAGGTGGGTCATGTCATCCTGGGAAGATGGGCCATCTAGGAGAAGGAAAACTCTGATCCTAAGCTTCCACTGCCTTGTGGGACTTTTTTGGGAGAAGAAAAGGCTAAGAAATAAATCCCGCGCAAATCCAGAGTAGAGTCACTAAGATGGTTGTATAACACCTTGTACACCTCCTTCCGGCAACTCCTGTAGCCAAGCTGGTGCCAAACATATTGTTCTTGTTTCCTTTGGACCACATCCGTGAGGCCAAGAGGGAAGTCTTGTTGTCTCAGCAGCCCAGGACCGCTGTACACATTGCCCAGGCTTGCAACCTGGAGAGGTCACTTTGATGCTGCCAAAGCAGTAGTTTGGCGCACTCCATTGTCTTGTGAGACAGACAGGTGCCAACAACAAAATGCTTCAATACAATTTACACTTGGCTCAAGAAATCTAATTTTGTTCACGCCAGTAAGACAATAGATTTGTAAAACATTTCTGATAATACTGTTAAGGTTATCACATTCTTTATGAAATGTGAGGGTAGAGCAAGGAACATCTGCTTTCCCTTTCTCTCTTAATTTCTGCAAGTTCCACATCACATAAGCTTGTTAAGTTATTGGCATGGAAAGGGAAACGCGAGGCAAATATTTAAACCTTGGTATTTTGCAGAGACCCTGATTACCTCATTAAATGCTTCCTTTAAAAATCCATTTTTTTAAATGCCCAGGTGGGCATTGATTCCGCTACATAACATGAATGTGCTACTGTCTTCTTGACTGTCACATGCAATTTTATTCTAACATCTAGCAATGAGATGCCAAATGGAAACGATGATAAAATAATTACATTAAACTTGTCAGAACATGTAGAGTGAATTCAAGTCCCAATCCTTTGATGCTGAGAGTCAACCCCTGTAGGCTTTAATGACAGCGCTACTAGGGATGCACTTAGACTCATAACTTGTTCTCGTTTATCATAAAAGTGTTCTGCTCTTCTAGCTGATGCAGTAGGTTTTAAACAGGCATTTCATTCTTTCACAAATGCTGCACTTAAGATGATAAATGATAAATGGTAAAGGAAAACCATTTGACTATACAAGTAACATGAATAAAACCTATATTGGGAGAAAGTAGGAATTAAATGTGAAATGGAATATGTGTGTACATTCTCATGGTATCTATAAGTATCCTGAATAATTTGATCTTCCTGAATTCCAATATGATATTGACTTCCTGAAATGATATGCAGACCAGAACATCAATAATCATCAGATTTCCCACTACTCTTAATGTGTTCTCAGCTCTAAGCATGCATCAAAATGTTTCAGAGAACTTGTATTTTGAGAGAAAATACAGTTCCCAAAATGTGTATTTTGAGAAGAAAAAACTATATATATTTAAATGTGTTTCTGAATACAATCCTTTTATAGTGTTTTTTTAAGTATCTCATTGCAGAAGTGAAACAGAACAGATTTATGAGCAATCGTATGTGAAGGAGACATGGATAAAAAATAATACTGATTTCTTCTTCTTGTGTGCGTGTATATCTGTCTAGTGTATTGTCTATACCTGTCTGTCTAGACAGATGGATAGATAGATAGAGCTGTATCTATTTGAGGAAGAGCTCCAGCTTAGTGGTGGAGCTCATTCTTTGCATGCAGATGGTTCCAGTCTTCAGCATGTACAATTAGAACTGGGAGAGACGCCCACCCAAATCCCCGGAGAACTGCTGTGAGTCAGCCTCAGCATTTCTAGGCTAGATGGACCAATGGTCTAGACACACACCCTCAGTGAACACAATAAAAGGGCCATTCTATATTATGTAGGGGGGGGGACCCAGGGTCTAAATTGGGGTGGTTCACCACTGTAGGTAAAAGACTGATTTGGCCCCTGAGGCAAGAACCAATGAAACGGAGTGCCTCATACTCTAATTCACTATTTCAATAGCACAGGGAACATATCAGGAAGAGGCCATGGAGTACAGGAGAAGTGCAAGTCTGCAGATTAGACAGCTGGCCCAGAGCAGACTGGTTCTCTGAAAGTGTGTGGATCATATGAAAAGTAGATGGGAGGCAGAGGCCCAAAAGCCTTCAGTTCGCCTCTTATTGAGGGAAGTTGTTTACTGGAGCTGTCCTTGGTGCTGAAACAACTGACTTGCCTTGACACATGGGACCAGAACGTTACACCCACCTTTCTTAGTCTACACATTTTCTCCCTTTTTCTAGAAGTGAAAGCACTTTTCTCAATCTCTCTTAATTTTTGATGAGCAAAAGAGTCAGTGAGTGTCAATTAATATGTGTTGGGAAAGAATCATATCTCCGGAACTGGACACAGTACTCCTGATGTTTAACCTAGGGAGAGTAGAGCAAGACTATTACTTCCCTTGATCAGGACACTATACTTCTGTTGATGCATTACCTTTTCTTTATTTCTTTATTGTTTATTCATGTTAAGCTTGTGAAGGGCATATAAAATATTCATATTCACACACACACATATATAAAATAATATATATATATATATATATATATATATATATATATATATATAACATTTTGGACACTCTTTTCCATTATGCACATTGTACAAGCTCATAAGCATGTATTTTAACATTGCTTCTGCATTGCTTCTGCAGCTCAGAAATAGACCTTTAAAACAAAAAGAAACTGTCTTTTTTATGTATTGTATGTAATCATTGACCCATTCATCTTGTTTCTTAAAATGATCTAAATAGGGTTTGGTAATTAGTATTAAACATGCTTGATGATAAAATTACAGCCCAATCACCCTTTGAAATAAAAATAGCATCTTCATCTAAAGTTAATTAGCAACAGACTTTACAAACAGTTAAGATAACAAGGAGCAAAAGAGAGAAAGATCAGGAACATAATGAAAAAACCATCTTCAGACACAAAGTATTAAAAGGGGCCAACATGGTTACTTTAATTTTCAAGAAAAGCCCAAAGTAATTAGATCACTAGTACATTAACTGCAAAATATTAATGCAAGAATGGGGTTTTCTGACCTCTGCTATGTATATGAACTGACAGGGAGTTGTGCATGCACCTTTGATAGGAAGGGGGCATTCTGATCAGAAAGACCAGAGAAATGGCCAATGAACAGGGCTGCCTTCAGATGTCTTCTAAATGTCAGGTAGTTGTTTATCTCTGACATCTGGTGGGAGGGCGTTCCACAGGGTGGGCGCCACTACCGAGAAGGCCCTCTGCCTGGTTCCCTGTAGCTTTGCTTCTCACAATGAGGGAACCACCAGAAGGCCCTGGTGCTGGACCTCAATGTCCGGGCTGGATGATGGGGGTGGAGATGCTCCTTCAGGTATAATGGGCCGAGGCCCTTTAGGGCTTTAAAGGTCAGCACCAACACTTTGAATTGTGCTCAGAAACAAGTGCTTATGGGAGCCCACAACTCTCATGATTCTCTGTACACACACCCTGTCCAGGCTATAACCCTCAGTGACCTATTTTGCACCCTCCTAACAATATATGATTTTTAAAAAATGAAGTTGGAAATTTATAACTGAAATTTGAAGATTTGAACAAGAAGAAACCCATCCCTTTAGGTAGACAAAACCTAAAGACAAAACCTTCTCTTAGGTAGAAGAGAAGGGGGTCCTGAGAATTTTAACGATTTCCCTGCTGTTACATCTTGCAGTTATTGAAAATCTAGGCTTCTGTTTTTATCAGATAAGTAGGAAGGTAAGGAAAATGATAAAAAGACAATAAAATGATGGGCAGTACATTTAAAAACAACAACAACAACAACAAAGAATGGAATTCAACTTCCAGGTCATTGCAGTTATATTCTACAAAATTTGTGGAAGGTGTTCAGTCTTATATTCTCAAGAGGCCAGTTCTATGAGTTCTCCTACTTGATTGTCAACATCAGATGGGGGCAAGGGGTTACAAACCCATAATACCAGTTGCTTAGCAACTAAAACGGCATTACATCAAATCCAAGTTGCATGCATCTTATTTAGGGATCGCTGGACTGGAATGCAATTTATTGAGTGAACAAAGTTTCTATCCAAATGCGATTTTGGTTTTAAATGCAGTGTAAGGTAGTCTCTATATGAGTATATTGTATTCAATTATGGGGTATTGGAGCCTTTAGGGGCTAACCAGGCTGGGATAGTTGGGATGGCAGGCTTGTTGGTTTGTGAATGTCTGATGTAGATTTTTCAATTTTGTTGTTCTGTGTGGGACAATGACAATAAAGATTATCGTATCATATCATATCATATCATATCATATCATATCAAAGGGACATTCATAGACTGTGGTCAGTGTGAGGTTGATTCTTTGACACCTTTCAAAAAACCTCAGAAAACCCCCCACAAATTACCTCAGAGCCCTAATACATGTCTGTAAGAGGAGACTTAGCTTACCACGTCACCATCAAGGAAACCTAGTAGAATAGTCTTTGTAGAAACAGGACCAATTCACTCACAGCAACAATTTGTTGTTATCCTAGTCTGAAATCAAGCATGGGAGAAATAACTGTATTAAGAGTTTTTTTCTACTGCTTACAGAATATAGCATCACCCTGATTGTAGGGAATAAGCGGGGAGAAGAGATGTTGTCCTTACATATTTCTTTGCTTATCCAGAGCATCATATATGAAAAATGTCCTCACCATCTGTGCATTACCTGAAAGAAAGTCCTACAGACCACACTGGGACATAGACTAGGCTGCATGCTGGTTAAAATCTTTACATTTTCTGATCAAATAAATCCCCCATTTGTATGCTAATTGTTTTCTTTCCATTTTGGATTTCACTTTTGTGAAACGAATCTTCATAAAAACCGCATTTCTTGATTTTCCACACATTTATCTGTTTCTTCACATGTGACTTTGACAATCTTGCTGCCCTTTCCTCCTGCCTAGACAATGTAATACAGGTGTAATTTTTATCTTAACTCCTCAGGCTCAAGATGTTGCTAAAATGTGCTTCCATCTATACATGACCTCTTAAATCTGATTATTTCTCTTTGTTGATATTGCTCTTACTCTGATTGTCTCTTTGGTAGTTTCATGTCTGAATTATTGAAATGTCTTCCCTATTGGTTTACACAATCCTCATTTCTGTTCTTCATTCTGTTGCTGGTTTTATATTCAGTATACATTTTGCGGGCTTCCTTTTTTGTATTTTTCAACCCTCTTACTTATACTTTCTTCTGTCTTTCTACATCCCTTCCCTTTTACTGGTACCTCAATTTTATATCTATTATTTCCACTCTCCTCATACATTTCTATTGTTGTGACAACTAATGTAAGAGATCCAAGATGATGTAGAATTCTTTTTTCTCAACTTTCATGTTGAAGATAGATGAAACAACATCTATCTTCTATCTTCACTTTCAAAAACTCCTTGGAAATATTTCTCATTTTTAAAAATTGAACACCTTCTGTCAGGGACCGTGCTGAGGAGGACTCACTGAGGAAGAATGGTGGGAGCCATTCTCCTGAATCTTCTCAGGAGCAGGAGGACAGTATAGATTGGGAACAGTGGTTAGCACAGGGGCATAGTTCAGAAGGCAGAAGCTGGGAAATACTGGATGGGGAACAGCTAACAGAAGAAACACTAGAAGAGAGAAGGTTAACATTCACAGTCTCTGGATAGCATTCACCCCCTTCTCCAAAGACACGGAGAACTCAAAGAGTGTTAGAACAGAAAGCGCAGAGGGTACAAGCTCAGATTACAAGACGTAGGAGTGACGTAGTTTAATAGGGATGGAGGGGGGAGGGAACTTAATTGGGAACATTGCCATTTCTAGGAGGTGTGTTCTTTGTTCTTGTGCTGTGATTATTAAAGTTTCTAACTGGTAAGAAGACTCATTTTCCTTTGTTCTGCTTATCTACTGCCACAGGGGGAGGAAGCTGATTCCCTGAAGCCTGAAACCTTCCCCCAACCTCTCCTATTTCCATTTCCCCCTCCCTCTGATATGTTTTATCTATTTTAATTCTATATACTATGCCTGACTTCTGGTGTTACACAGTGCTCTCCAACACCTAACCATCAGCATAAGGGGAGCCTGGTATATCATGCCAGTGACCCATTTAGTCCAGCATCTTGTTTCGCAGTGCCTGGGGGAAACACTGAGGTAGGACCCAAGCACAAGAATCCCGCCTGTGGATTCCAGAAACTGGTATTCAGAAGCATTACTGCCTCTTACCCTCGAGGCAGAGCCATTATGGTTAATAACCATTGATAGCCTTAGTTTCCATGAATTGGTCCAATCCTCTTTTGAAATCCACCCATATTGATGGGTGTGGTTGATGATCAACTGATTGCTGGGACTTGTGAAGTCCTGTGCACAATGAACTTTGCAGGTGATGCCTATCCGCTGCAAACCCTCCTTTGGCGGAGCCAGGTGTCTAACTGCCTCACACCTGACATCTCAAAAGAGCCTTGTGGGTCAGACTAATTATTAGGCCCACAGCTGGAGATTCCCCACTGCTGGCAGAGAACATAACCCTCCATAGCTGAGGCCCCATGTGTGGACATTACTCAAGCTTATCTTGGCAAAACGAAAGCAGGGATTCTCAAAGAGAATTGGATCAATGGCTGTACTCTTTCAGTGCAATCGTATGCATATCTGCTCAGAAGTAAACCCCCTTGAGTAAAATGGGGCTCATTTCTATGTAAGTTTGTATAGAGTTACAGCCTCTTCCTTTGTCAGACAGCAACCCTTTGTTGCTATGGAATGAGGGTGAAAGTAATGGTCTGCCATGCTGGGATACTGCAGAGCATCACTTCCAAAGAGAAAGTAACATAGATGCTGCTGAAGTAATATGAACAACAAGTGCTTGTTGTTGTTGTCAAAAGTACCTGTGGCATCCTCATTCAGTAATGGATGCTGGCAAAAATCATATTGCTAAGTTATAATCACACTTCACGCCTACATCTTTGAGAAAATTAGAAGGGAGACAAACAAAAGTTTTTGAACTGGAGAGACTTTCTTTTTGTTATAATGATTGAATTGCAATTGCCAATTTCATCCTGACAAGACTGGCATTTTCAAGGCACTCTGAGTGATTATAGTGATGATGTTCCTCAAATCCAAAGTCAGTGGCAGTCACAAAGAGAAATGAGAATGTCCTCTGTTACCAGCTTTGATTTATACAGAATCAAAAGTAAATTGGTTATGAAAGTCAGTAATATATTAATGAAGATTAACAATAGAGCCCTGAGGATCCTGAGTAACTGAACTGGAAACCTGAGAATGATTGATGCTGTGGTGGCAACAAAGGACCTGTTGAGAAATGATGGCTCCCCATGTTATTATGGAGAATCAGAAAGGTAGTGAATCAAAGATGGAACTCAGGACTCTTAATGCCACTTCTTAGGATGAGTTGATCATGCTGATTGTAGCAGAGAGAACTTATTTCTTGGAAATGGAAAGTACAACTGTTCAGAAAGTCATAGGGATAATTTAAGTCTCCTGTTAATATCTGCTATTCTGTGTGGACCCAACCTGTAGTGCTGATGCTTGGTAAATGACAAATCAGAAAGTTTGGGACTTCTGGGAGTATCATCTGCAGTGTCCCTGCCTGTGGTGGAGGAGTAATAATGGAGGGCAGAGACTTTATGAGCTCCAGGACCTCAGATGTACCAGATCTACACTGCACAATGAACAAGTTGTACCACATTCTCCCTCCACCCCTTCATTCTTTTAGGGGGCCTTCTGCCAGACCTGCAAAGGAGTCTTGACTGGCTTCAATTACTAGCAGAATCCAGAAGTCTTATTGATATCTGCTTCTCCGGTCAGACACCTGCTGCTCACCAGCTCGTGTCACATCCCTATAGCCTTGATGGTAGAACCACAGCTCATGTCTGCTGGCCCAAACACTCCCTGTGCTCAGTTGCTTGGACGATTAATTCAGATTCCACCATCCCCTTGGCTGGACCTTTATGCAGCAGCTGCCTGCTGAACTCCTCCCCTCTCAAGCTGCTGCCTGGATACAAGTCATCAGGGACATATGACATTCACCAGAGTGTTCTTAAAGAACTCAGATGGGAAATTACTAAACTTTTAACAACAATATGTGACGTATTATTAAAACCAGCCTCCTGACAAGAGAACTGGAGGGTCAGAGATATAAAGTACCCTTCCCAGAGGAGATCCAGGGAATTATAGACTTGTGCATCTAAGTTCTTCTGCAAGTAAATTGGTGGCATTATTAAAGCTAGAATAGTTAAATGCATAATAAATCTTGCTGAAGACAAATCTATAGAGCTTCTGAAAAGGGAAGCTTTGATTCACTAAACTGTTAGAAATCTTGGAAAGCACATAAATAGGGCTAACCATATCCCTGGACTCCTGAAAACCTTTTGACAATGTAACAGACCTGAAGTCCTGCGATAAGAGGACAGGTCCTTCTATGGGTCAGTAACTAAATTAAAAAAGAAAGAGAGGTTTGGGGTTGCTGGCAAAAGCACTTTTAAACAACCCTGCACTTCACAATGGCTGCATGTAATAATAATAATAATAAATTTTATTTATACCCCACCCTCTTGTGACAGAACGTTCCACCAAGTTGGGGCCAGTACTAAAAAGGCCCTGGCCCTAGTTGAGACCAATCTAACCACCTTGCGGCTTGGGAGCTCCAAAGTGTTGCCATTTGTGGACCTTAAGGTCTGTGGGGCATACCAGCTGGAGAATAGGCAGATGCAGCCAACCTGAGCAGGACTGAACACTTTGCAGAGTGGTGCTGACTTGCACCAAAGATTGAGGGGGCCGTTGTTGCATGTATGACGTCACACACACAATGCACGTCACACATGTGACATCATGCGAGCAGCACATATCATGTTGCATTTCAGGAGAAGTCAGGGGCAGAGCTGAACGCAGTGGCTGGTGGCTCCTCCTCTCTCACCCTTGTCCTTTGTCATTGGCCAGGAGGAGGAGCCAGTGGTGGCCCTCACTCTTGGCTTCCCACCAGCGGTGGTGGTGGAATGCGCACCAAGGCCTCCCTCAGAGGTGGCAGGTATGAAGAGCCCAGCAGTTTGGGGCTGAGGAGGGGAAGGGAGATGGACATGGGTGCCAGGAGCAACAGCCACCACTGCTCCCATCCGAAAAGTCAGCTTGCCATTCAACATATCTAACAGGCATAAGAGGAAGACAAGCTGTGATGGGTAACTTGGGATTCAGCTACATTAATCAAAATACAGCGTTATAAATGTGTTATAACACTGTGGCACCAGACGGCGCTGTAGAGCTGAAATCAAACCCAGTGATATATTCAATTGTGAGCTTTACAAAAAATAATAATTCGCAGAGCATTTTCAAAGCGTTCTTTATAGCTGTGTAGATCTAGCTTTGGTATTGGCAGGGAGGATGAGGACCCAGAATTGAGGACTTTGCAAATGTTCTTGCCTAACATACGGCCTCAAGGTTAAATCTTTGAAGGCTATCCCGACACTTCTGGTGAGGCACTCCATAATTTTCCTTTGTTCCCATGTAAATAATCTCTATTTAAATGAGATAACTTCCTCTGTTTTTCTTCCTTTCTCTGGAGGCGTTTCAAAATTTGACCTCGGATAATATATTCAGTATTTTCCTTTTATTGTTTCTCTATACGCGCACCAACTTCTTCTTTTTCCTGAAAAGCAGTTTGCAAACTTGTGCTAATAAAGCGGGGGGTGGGGATAGCAATTCAGGGTAAGGAGTTGACTTAGCAACTTGCTTCAGTTCTAATGATCAAAAGAGGTCAGGGGCCTCCTTCTTACACCACAGCATTGTCTCCTGTAATTTCTGTTTCTCTTCTCTCCTCTGCTAGCTTTTTGCCTGAAACTTATCCTGTTACACAGGTTTAACTCATCAGCTATCTTTCCGTGAAGCAAAAAGGGATCAAGTCATCTACTAGCAAGCACAGTGCTCACCAGCAAATATAGGACTGTGTCTTTAGTCCCTGTACACAGTTACCTGGAAATAAGTCACATTGAACTCTGTGGGCAAATATTGAAATGTTCTGTATTTTCCAGCCCCCTCAGCTAAGACAGAAAGAAGCTTCATTCAGGAGAAGGCATCTGCCTGACTTCCAAGCACCCTTTTAATAATAATAATAATAATAATAATAATAAATTTATAGCTGTTTTTGTTGCGTGTGCATCCAATTCCTCCCTTTCCACCAAATGATGCTCAAAGCAGCTAACACCAGTAGAATTTGAACTAAAGCAAAAATCGAAACATAAGAAATGCAGACAAATCATCAATAAAATAAAAATGTATATAAAAAACACAGGCACTTGAACAAATGGCAACGTTTACTGTAACAATAAAAAGTGAGTGAAAGAGGTCTAAGGGCTGTCCGAACAAAATGTATTTGCAAGCTGGCAGAAGGCCATTAGAGAAGAAAGTAGATGGGCTTCCTTTGGCAACAGCTTGCAGAGCCTGTGAGGCCCTGGTTTTGCTCTGTTCACCACACACAACATAAACCTTCAGAGTAGTCGATCCGAGATCTTAAGCTGCAGGTGTCATAGTGGAAGAGCACTATGCATGACATTAATGTTTATACATTATACATTGCACATTCAAAAATGATTAAAAACCTAGTTCTCGACAGTAGTAGACTTCCAAGGCCCTAAAATCATGAACACTATAGAGAACATTTTCTTCATGTTGGATTTGTAGGCACTTTTCTAATATGAGTGATGAACTTGAATGATGAGTCATCTGTTTTAGGACAAGACTATAGATTGCTCAGCAACAACCTCAACAGTGCATTGCAATTGATGCTAAAAACGCAGTTTGAAAACTTTGATTGTTAGAGCTCAGATTTTTATTTATTGATTGAATATATTCCTCTCCCACCCTTCTTGCCTAAGGAGGCCAGGTCAGTGGCAGCAGAAGAAAAATATGGCATTATCATGGCCTTGTGGGGACCGGGAGGGCTGTTAGTCAGGGTGAACACAAGCTCCTCTTCCCAAAGTTTAGCCTTGTGTACACTTCTGGTCAATTACCTCAAACATGAGATTGTAGAACTGGGAAACGTTCCAAAAAGGATAACATTCCTATGAGGAAAGGTTAGAACCTTTTGGACTTTTTGGTTTAGGGAAAAAAGGAGGACATAACAGATGTCTATGTCACTGCAGATGGTGACAGCAGTCACAAAATTAAAGGACGCCTGCTTCTTGGGAGAAAAGCAATGACAAACCTAGACAGCATCTTAAAAAGCAGAGACATCACCTTGCCAACAAAGGTCCGTATAGTTAAAGCTATGGTTTCCCCAGTAGTGATGTACGGAAGTGAGAGCTGGACCATAAAGAAGGCTGATCGCCGAAGAATTGATGCTTTTGAATTATGGTGCTGGAGGAGACTCTTGAGAGTCCCATGGACTGCAAGAATGGATCAAACGTATCCATTCTGAATGGATCAAACGTATCCATTCTGAAGGAAATCAGCCCTGAGTGTTCACTGGAAGGACAGATCCTGAAGGTGAGACTCCAATACTTTGGCCACCTCATGAGAAGAAAAGACTCCCTGGAAAAGACCCTGATGTTGAGAAAGATGGAGGGCACAAGGAGAAGGGGACGACAGAGGACGAGATGGCTGGACAGTGTTCTCGAAGCTACCAGCATGAGTTTGACCAAACTGCGGGAGGCAGTGGAAGACAGGAGTGCCTGGCGTGCTCTGGTCCATAGGGTCATGAAGAGTCGGACATGACTAAATGACTAAACAACAACAAAATGTATGATATGGATAAAATAGATAGGTAGATGTTTTTTCCTCTCTCTTTTTCATAATACTAGAACCCAGGAACATTGAATGAAGCTGAAAGTTGGCAAAAGTAAATACTCCTTCTCACATAGCATGGTTAAAGCATGGAATTTGCTCCCACTATGTACAGTGATGGTCACTTAGGTGGCATTAAAATGGATTAGGCCAACAGTTCTCAACCTGTGGGTCCCCAGATGTTGTTGGACTACAACTCCCATCATCCCTGAGCTCTGGCCTTGCTAGCTAGGCATGATGGGAGTTGTAGTCGAACAACATCTGGGGACCCACAGGTTGAGAAAGGCTGGATTTGGCAAATTCATGGAGAGGAAGGCTCTCAGTAACTAGGCATGATGGTTATGGTCTACATTCTGTGTTGGAGGCAACTACATAGCAGTTTCTGGGAGTCACAATTAGGGAGAGTTCTGTTGCAATCAAGTCCTGCTTGTAGGTTTCCCCTGGGCATCTGGTTGGGAACTGTGAGAACAAGATGCTGAACTAGATAGGCTTTTAGTCTGTACCATTGTGTGATGTGTACTGTAGTCTCCTATGCAGGGGGGGGGGGGGAATTGGTCAAGGACTTAAATAAATAAAGAAAGCCAAAACTGCCCCCCCCAGTTACTGGAAGAAACTATAGGCAATGACCAATTTGTGCAGGCATTATGTTCATGACAGTCCCTTCTCTGTTATGCTCCCGACTCACACAGTTCCGCTCCCTTTTCCGGCCACTTCTGGGTCGCCGTGATGTGTGCAGTTGCACTCCTGCCTCAATCAGATGTGCGTAAATCTCTTGTTGCCTATATTTGTAGTCTAACTAGCTCTAGCGAACTACAATATTGCAACATCAGAAGGTGACCTGAAGGGTGATAGGGATGAAGCTAGCAAGCCTTTCCCCACAGCCCCCCTCGTGCCAAATATCTGTGTAAGGCTTAAGAAGACATTGATTCAGTCTAAAGACACAAATATCTAATAGGACAAGATGGTTATCCTTGTTTGAACATCCTTGTGGATGTTCAAGGATATGCCAGCAATTGCTAGCTGTGCTTGGACTGAGAACACTTACACGTTGTAGGTGTGAACCTGTACATTAATCTGAATATTTCTTTCCTTTCATGGACAAGTCTAAAGAAAAGCATTCCATTAGGAAAGTCATGATTCTTTTCCTCACTCCATCTTATTTAGTTCAAGCACTTAAACAGCTATTTCCCATCAATCAGAACATATGTAGGACTTCTCAAGGGGTAATTAGAATGGCTTTGGAAATGAAGATATATATTAAAAGCCATTTTAGTGGGGCGGGGCAGAATACCTTAAGTGAATGCCTGTTCTTTCTTTATGCCTCCAATCCACATGCATATTGTCTACTGAAAATCTTGTACATGAACACCCAGCTTTCTGTCCCTTAATTGTCCCACCTCCTAATAATCTTACATCTCTCTGTTCCATGTGAATCAGGAGAGGGCCTGAGATGCTAGAAAGGTGCTTGGAGATAGTGATGGTCTGGATGTGGCCAATAAATCAAAGACTTTACTACATTGGAGGGTGGGAGTGAAGTTGATGGACGATAAGGCTATCGATGGCTACAAGCCATGCTGGCTATTCTCTCCCCACTAATCAGAGGCACAATTGCTTCTAAATTTTAGTTTACGTGAACCATATGGGGTTGGGAGTGTTCTCCCCCCCCCCTTTTTGAATAACTTTTTATTGTGATTTATAAAGAAGAAGAATGTTATACAAATCAGTATACCAAGTTTTCTCATGCCATTTGTATCTCACAAAAATAGCATAATAAATGTGGAGTGATATCTACAACATATGGTTCATTATTAGCGGTCAGTGTATAAGTTCTTGGTTCATGAATTGGTTTAAACAAAGGGGAAACAGGATAGAACAGATTTAACAGACAACATTCAACATCACAAACCAAATGCCTAATCATAGCTGTCAACTTTTCCCTTTTCTTGCGAGGAATCCTATTCGAAATAAGGGAATCTCCCTTTAAAAAAGGGAAACATTGACAGCTATGTGCATAATCAGGAGACCTCGTGGTTGTGCTTAGAGTTAAGTATGAGTAATAGTCATTTTTAATTACTCCTTTATGTGAATGAGCACAAGGAATGCTGGTGACTTGAAGTACATCTAATAAACTGAAGGACTGTTTTGTGAACAAAGCCTAACAGAGCAGTTGGAGAAATGAGAAACAGACTCTTTTGGAAAGATAAAATCTGAATTCCTCTACTGCTGGTGTGATCATTACAGGTGTAATATTTTCATTGCCAGGTTGCCTGCCAGACTGTGGTTACTTGTATTATAGAGGCATTGTATAAACTTCAGTTCTTTACTGAGGCTGTTCATGCTGCTGTTTGGGATTTTTTTTGGGGGGGGGGTGCTCTTCTGCTCAGGTCCTGCTTGTAGGTTTCCCACCTGTATCTGGTTGGCCGCTGTGAAAACAGGGTACTGTATTAGATGGGCCATTGGCTTGATCTAGCAGGCTCTTCTTGCGTTTTTAATTCTGTGGGTCATACTGTATTCAATGGAGATTGTTCCCAACAAGTAATCAAACCCAAGATTCGATACTTTGCAGTTGGGTAGGCAGGGAGTGAAGGTTTCCATGAAACTTAGCAGAAGATGTTTTGCTTTAATATATAAAAAAGCTGAGTGTAGGTTTCTTCCAACCAGAAGCTTGTCTACAAAGGGAATATAAATTGTCAGTTAATGGAGATATTTTGTTAGATTATGTGGCAGGGATCTGGGTTCCCGAAACAAAGGTCAGGGGCACTATTCCCCATGCGCATTTTAACTAGCAGATTTGGTGACCATGCCTGAACTCTGCTGTGTGTGAGACAGACTGTCTGTAGATTGATTGCATGGAATAACCCACAGTATTTCAGAAAAATGTAACTTACAGGGAAATGCTTGCTGTGATGTGGAGGAAGCAAAATTGGCCTTACACACACTTTGTGGTTTTCATTTTCATGGGTGGAAATGGATTGCAAAATTAGGTTGTTAAGTTTGTGGTGCATAATGAAGGTTGAGCTGATAAATACAAGTATCAGGAAAAAAAGGGTGTGTGTGATTGTTTTGGCACTTAAAATATACAACCTGGTAAATGTCTCTGGTTTCAGTATTTCTTGTTACTTATTTATAATGTCCAGATCTGAAATGTGAAGAGTCCTGCTTTTTAAGGGCTTATGTATATTCTCATCCACACGGTGTACCAAAACAAGATCTTGAAAGAATGTGGCTGCTCCAGTTTATTTAATTCAGTCAAGGAAGTGGCATATAAACATATGAATCTGTGAGTTGGATTTTGCCATTCTGAGTGCTGCCAGCCTTTTCAGTGTGTGTATGGATATATATTTTTTCTGCCTTCTTCTTCTCCTTAGGACAAAGGTTATAAACAAAGTGAAATCCGCATAGTGCTGTAAATATTTTTCCGCCTGTAAAATATTTTCAAAAGGTCCCTACCTGAACGCTGTAACTGCCCTTGCAGTTTTATCCAAAGCTTATCAAAGAAGCACCCTTCCAGGTACACCCAAAGGCCCATAGCTATTCACATAAAGGAAGTCACAACACAGTCCCATTCTCTTCCTTTTAATGGGCCATAGTTCAGTGGTAGAGCACATGCTTAATATACAGAGGATAGGGACACACGCTCCAACATTTTTCCGATGAAAATAGGAATGTCCTATTCAATAATAATAATAATACCCCGCCCATCTGACTGGGTTGCCCCAGCCACTCTGGGCAGCTTTCAACAGATATAAAAACATAATAAAACATTAAAGAAACTTCCCTACACAGAGCTGCCTTCAGATGTCTTCTAAAGGTTATGTAGTTACTTATCTCCTTGGCTTGGAGAGCAACTTTATGAGATTGAGCCTCTATGAACATAGTCTCTCTTTTAAAGCCTTCTAAGTTGGTGGCCATTACATCTTGTGGGAGCAAATGCTATGCAGTGGTTTAACTATGTGATGTGTAGAGAAAAGTACTTGCTTTTCTCTATCCTGAATCTTCCAATAATCAACTTCATTGGATGTCCCTATGGTGTATGTAGTCTATCTCCAACATGCCTAATCTGTAAAAGATGCTCCAACATTCTCTGGGTGTGGTCACCTTCTCCCACAGTGGAGTTGGAACTAGTTGGAGTCTTGCCTGGGTAGGAACCCGTACCTACATACCCTCCAACATTTATCCAAGGAAAACAGGGACATCTTAGTCCATACCCTCCGAAATTTCCCCAGTGAAAATAGAGACATCCCCTCGAACATTTCTCCAATGAAAATAGGGATAGCCTATTCCATACCCTCCAATATTTCTGCAATGGAAATAGGGACATCCTAAGGAAAAGCAGGGACGCGGGTGGCGCTGTGGGTTAAACCACAGAGCCTAGGACTTGCCAATGAGAAGGTCAGCGGTTTGAATCCCTGCGACGGGGTGAGCCCCCATGGCTCAGTCCCTGCTCCTGCCAACCTAGCAGTTCGAAAGCACGTCAAAGTGCAAGTAGATAAATAGGTACTGCTCCGGCGGGAAGGTAAACAGCATTTCCGTGTGCTGCTCTGGTTCGCCAGAAGCGGCTTAGTCATGCTGGCCACATGACCCGGAAGCTGTATGCCGGCTCCCTCAGCCAATAAAGCGAGATGAGCGCCACAACCCCTGGACCTAATGGCCAGGGGTCCCTTTACCTCTACCTTAAGGAAAAGCAGGACATTCAAATGTCAGGACATTCAAAAGCAGGGATCAAATCAGAAATCAGGATGGCTTTTGTGAATCTAAGACTGTCCCTGGAAAATAGGGACACTTGGAAGGTCTGTAGGAACATAGGAATTTACCTTATCTTGAATCAAAACCATTGGTCCATTTAGCTCCAGATTGTTCACACAGACTGGCTACAGGCCTTTCCCATTCCAGGTTCCATCACTGGCATCTCCAGTTAAATAAATCAGGTAGAAGGTGATGTGACAGAACTCTCCTTGAAACCATGGAGGACTGTTGTCAACCAAAGCCAACAATACTGGACTGGGTAAATAAATAGTCTGATCTGAAATATGTCAGATCCCTACACTGGAGATCTACAATATCTACCTCTTTCTCTGGACCGTTCCACTTTACTTCCCCATGCTCTTGAATATCCTTGCTTTCCAAAAAGGCTTCTGCTTGCCAGGGATGGAGGAAGGGGGCAGACCAGACCGGGTGTCACCACTGAGGGGGGTGACAAAATGCTGGGCGGCACTCAGTACAGGGCTTGTAGCACCCCTGAGCCACACATCTCTCCTGAGAGTGACATGATGGCTTGGGTGCCCACAGGCTCCCCGCTGCCCCAAATGGTCTCCCCCTCAGCTGTAGGGTGGCTGAGTGGGAGGAGGCCCCACAGAGGTCCCATGGAGCATGCATGCCGCCCCAGGCGCCCGATCCGCTTGCTCCGCCACTGCTGCTTGCCCCATGTGCAAAGGCATGCACAATGTTGCTGGTTGCACTACAAACACACCCCTACCCACATTTCATTGATGCATTGCCCTTGCCTGTGTGAGCACATGTTGTTTGAGAAGAGCAAAGCACATAAACTATCCCAGAGAACATGGGTAGGCAAACTAAAGCCCGGGGGCCAGATCAGGCCCAATCACCTTCTCAATCCGGCCCGCAGACGGTCTAGGAATCAGCGTGTTTTTACATGAGTAGAACGTGTGCTTTTATTTAAAATGCATCTCTGGGTTATTTGTGGGTCCTGCCTTGGATTTTTACACGAACAGGATGTTTGCTTTTATTTAAAATGCATCTCTGAGTTATTTGTGGGGCATAAGAATTTGTTCATTCCCTCCCCTTCAAAATACAGTCTTGCCCCCAACAAGGTCTGTGTGACAGTGGACCGGCTCCCTGCTGAAAAAGTTTGCTGGCCCCTGCCAGAGAAGGTCAGCACGTAACCTGAAATGATTGTCTTGCTTCTTTATGCTGCTCATTTGCTTTCGCAAATCCTGATCCACCTCTAGTTGTGCATGAATGTGGGGATGGGAATGCATATAGGAATATGCATCACAGAGAGAGTGACACAGAAGAGTGCTGACAGGTACCTTCAGCTCAGATAGATGTTCAGCCTGTCCCCTGTCCCCAAGGTCTAATTTGCAGGTTTGCACAAGCAATCATGATGGGAAATAAGTAAAATAGAAATGGGTGCAAGAAAGCTTTTAGATCATTGTCGTACCAGTGGGACAGCAGCATCTTAATCAAAAAAAGAACCTGGTAGACTACCATAGAGTTGTATTCAACTAAGATTTACTCAGAGTAGCCTTATTAATGGACCTAACATTTTCAGTCATTCTAGTGGGTCTACTCTCAGTAAAACTTAGATGAATACCACCGATAGCCTCTCTGATAGGGAGTCAGTGCAGAATTCTGGAGCACTGACAGAATAAGCTCCAGACGCTCCATTCCATCACGAGGCTGGAATCAATATTCTGCGGAAACATCCCCAACCGTCTTCAAGGGCAGCATAGATGCACAGAGTGCATTACAGTACTTTAGCCTTGAGATGCCAAAGTCATGACTGATATCCCTAGGCCTGCATCTAATTAAAAAAGAGTTGCAGATTTTTCACCGGCGAGAGTTCCTGGACACGGCAGCAACCTTGAAATGTAGCAGCAGCAATGAATCTATGGAAACACAGAGCTCTGAGCTAGAATGATGAAGAAAGACCACAGTCCACCAATGATGGGTGGCCCTAGGACACATGCACCACCCCCCCCCTGCTGAAAACAGCTAGTTCTGTCATGTCTGGTTTCAGCTGCAGTTGGCTTGCCTGCATCAACTCCACTATCCTGGCCAAATTCGGAATAAATTCTGACATTACCTGGAGCAGATTAAAAAAAAAGGAGACGAGAACTGATGTCACCAACTTATTGCTGACACAAAGCTCGATCCAAACTTCTCAGGTGACTTCCACGGCTGCTGAACACAAGCAGAGACCAATTGTAGACTACTCTGGGGAGATAAATAACTCATGCTGAGGGGAAATATAGCTTGGAAACCTCATTTGCTGCATGTAAAGTGGGACCCCTTCCCCATTCATTGTGTGTGTGTGTGTTAGAAATATAGGTGAAGTTTGTCTATTGTGCTGGAGAAAGGGAGCAGATTGTGGCAGTATTATTATTATTATTATTATTATTATTATTATTATTATTTCTATGCCACCCTTCATCCTAGAATCACAGAGATGTGTACAATATAAAAACACACAAGAAGTCATTGTGCCATAGTAAAAAGGTAAAGGCAAGGTAACAATACCTCCGACAGTTTAAAAGGTCATAGATTGTTTGATTAGCCAAAAGCCAGGGAGAAGAGGAATGTTTTTGCCTAGTGCCTAAAGATATGTAAAAAAAAAAAAAGCCAGGTGAGCCTATCTGCTGATGCTTCCTTCTCTTCCTGTACTGCATTGCAACCCGAGGACACAGAACCACAAGTTAGGAGTGGATACTTGCAATGAATGGACACAATGTCATTTGCCGCAACTTTCTATGTTGTATTGCATTGACTCACAGCTCTGCTACCAATGGGGAAGAAATTCAATTCAGTTCACATTTAAGGGCGAGCCTGCTCAATTTGTACTTTCTGAAACCATATGTGAACCCAAACAGATCTATCCCTCAAAATTTGCACTTCGGCGGATTTTTCAAAATTACATTTGAAAAAACGTGTATATCAGGAGATATTTGCTGGTGAATTTTCACCCAAGTAACGTGGAAATGTGGAGAACTGAATTTGAGAAACTGAAATCGACGGATTCACCCATACCTCATCCAAGTTTTTAGATTCATTCTTGGTTTTAACTGGAAAGGGAAAATGTGTCCCTAAATTTAGGTTGCAACCCTTTGCTCACTTACCAGGAGGCAGGTCCCATTAAACTCTGCCTCAGCCATGTGACAGAAGCTGCAGGACTTTCTCTATGTCCTAAAGGTCCCTGATTTAAAATGTCTTCTTTGTTTACATTGGCTTGATTTTATTTTACTCTCAAAGTGAATAAGGCATATGGAAGGAAAAATAAGAAGACATATCTGGGAAAATGCATGAAGTGCTTAACCCGCCTATCAAATGGCTTTGCAATCTTTCGTCCTGCTCTGAAGATATGTCTCTAAAAGGTCACCTTTAAAAGCACCTATCTGTCAAATACTGCCTTACTAAGGGTTTCCTGTCTCCTTTCTTTTGGTTCTGTTCCAGACAGTCCCTTGCATGCATTCAGCAAAGTATTTCCATTTGCAAACTGTCTCTTCTCTGCTGTGCCACAAATGGCTTTTAAACCTCAAGAGTTCTCTTAAAAGCTGCTTTGGATATAGCATAGGGAGAAGTTCCACCTGAGTTTTAGGATGACAAACTGCATACTCAGGTTTTCTTGCCTGCATCGGGGTATATGTGCTTTAAAAACAAACTTTAAGCATAGCAATCATCTCTGTTTTCTTCAGAACATAATTGGTCATTTTCTCCTTTTTTCACACACTGGTAATTCTTCTCCCTTCCTCCTCCCCCCCCCCTTTTAAAAGAGATGTTGAAAGCTCCCAAAGCTGCTTGTATGTGATAGAAAACACTTTATACAAAATACATGCAGGGATAAGAAATTCATTTCAGTGAATATGAAAGCAGCATTATTCTCCCAAGCACAATTTTTATCCAGGATGCAGTGGACCATAGGAGCAATGCTTCTGGTAAATAAGCACATCAGACAAAATGTAACACCAACTAAGTAGCAATTTTGATTAGATGACTTGCTCACAGGATTTTATTTTTTTAAAACTATCTTCTCTTCCCTGTTCCTCTGCTTTCTGAGGAGTGATTGGTGGCAATGTGCAAGGGAGCTTTCTGTTTTAGATGTCTGAACACGCTCCCTTTTCATTTCATTTACCTTATTTCATTTATTGTTCTGGCTTCTTTCCCTTCTTCCTTTTCTGATGCTGGGTTCTTCACATTTTTTTTAATGCTATTAAATCAAAAGTCCTCCCTTATTTATTTACTGTTCCATTTATACCCCACCTTTAATCCAAGGAGCTCGATATGGCATACATAGTTCTCCTTCGTCTCCATTTGATTCTCACAGCAACCTTGTAAAGCAGATTAGGCTGAGAGACTGCGACTTGTCCAGGGTCACTCAGCAAGCATCAGGGATGAGTGGAGATTTGAACTCTGGTCTCCCAGGTCCTAGTTCAACTGTCCAACCACTACACTACACTGGGAGCACTGGTTATGATGAGCCCTTTTTATATTTGCCATTTTGAGTGACTTCAGAGGGGGGGGGCTTTTTCGTTCAGAGGAAAGACACAGTAAGAAAAGACATGACAGAGGTTTATCAAATTATGCACGATGTGGGGACTTGGGACACCCAACAAAGCCAAATGTTGAAAGATTCAAGACGGACAAAAGAATGTTGAAGGGTGCAAGGCTGTCAGGCATGGAGATCCTTTCCCCCTCCAGTAGCATCAAAGACAAGGATAACAAGCAGTTCATATTTTATAGTCATTTTTATTCAATCATCTGGTTGCACGACAAGAACCCATGTCTCCACACACACAAAGAGAGACGTTGGCTACTCTGAGCCCCACCTCTTCCGTCCCCAACAACCTCCTGAGTTCCAACAGGAAGTCCTACCCACCATCTTGTAACTAGGCAATTCCTCCTCGAATGGTTATAGCAGCTCTCTTTCTCTCTACTATAGGCAAGGGGGCAAAAATCCCCCCTCCTCCTCTTCTGTCTTCCTGTTCCGATCATTCCCTGACAAAGACAGATGCAGCACATGGTCAAATGATGGCATTCACCGAAGCAGGTGGTGGAAAAGAGAAGTTCTTGGCTTCCAACTCAAAAAATTGTTACTCAGTTCCTTAACAGGCAGCTGACTAATCCCATATTCAGGTGGCTGGGTGGGATAAACGCTCTGAGGAAGAGGAGGGAATGCTTACTTTATAAAGCAGAACACATCCTCTCACCCCCATTGGCTGCATTGGCTCATCCCTCGTCATCCTCAGGGAGGGGCAAACTTCGCTGCAACTGTGGATTGGAGGAGAAAAAAATCCCCAGGGTATCATCATCCCTGCCCCACCTTTGGAACAACATGGTCTGGTGGGTAACCATGCCAGTCTGCTTTATTGATTGCAGCCCTCTTTCCTGCATTCCATGCAAGTGAATTTACCCTCTATATTTGGTCCGATCACTTAGATGGAGCAAAGGAAAGTAGCCACCACAAATATATGATCTGGAATACAGAGAAGGGAGGTCTGGGGAGGTCGGAGAAACAAGTTAATGCAAAGAATACAAGGAGACAAAAATTGTTTTTATTCTTTTTATTTTTATTTTTATTTTGTATTTTTCATGTTGTTTTGTGTTTGTATGTTGTCGTATTTTTCTATTTTTTGTTGTGCTGTGTTTTGTTTTTTGTTGTTTATTCCTATTGTAAAACCTAATAAAATATTATATATAAAAAAACAAAACAAAGGAAAGTAGCCACCATCAGGAAAATGCTTGAGAAAGAAACATAGTTCTTCACCCTGCCTCATCAAGATAGGACATGGAGCAAAATTTATTTACCTCTGGCAGCAAAATCGCTGGATCTCACCCATGGCCAACAAACAAAATCAGTCCCCTCTTACTTTCTAAAATGTGCTGGAGCATACATTCAAAGGTTGAAAGGACAAACCAGCTTAATATTGTTACATCCCATCTTGATCCATTTTCCCAACCGTTTGATAACTTTGTTGTGAAAGTATCATGGTATAGGAGACACAAGAGCCTGAAGAGTCGCAAATTCAGTTTCCACCAAAGCAAGGAAGAAGGCACACAGGAAGAAGCAGAGAAGTGTCAGGTTTGAGACATTAGGGACTGAAAGAAATATGAAATGTGAGTTTGGGTCCAAAGGAGATGACAAACAACAGAGGTCAGGTAGGGGATAAAAGCGAGATGGAGGGATGAAGCAGGGGCAATAAGCTCCGAAGGTTCTGCTGCTTGTGTAAATGAACTACAAGAACAGAGGCTGGTGAGAATTGCAGTCCAAAACATGTGGAGGGCACCAGATTGATGAAGGCTGATTTAAATTCTTCATGTTCCAGACCCATGTGGTTTTTCCAGTTGCAGTACCGTGGGCCCACTGGGGCTGATGCATGTGATCTGGAGCTGTGCATGTGATCCAGTTGACCCATGTAATGTGAAACCTGTATTAACTGATGAGAGCAGAACACAGGGGGACAGTGGTTTGGGCATAACAGCCACATTGCAAAGGGAAATTGGGACTTGATGCCCTTGTGCTTGTCAAGGATGGGATGGCTGTTTCCCCAGTTTAGCTCACTGCTCTTCTCCTCTTTCATTTATGAAAGGGGCCTTAGAGCTTAATCAGTATTAACAGCAGTGTGACAGGCTATTTACTTGCTTGACACTACAGCTAATTCTTAGACCTGATAATAGCTTTCCTCCCTTATGATGCAGAACACTTTTAAAATGATTGACGCTAAATGTTATTACTCTGTTAGTGGACTCAGAATTAATTCTAATCAAATGCTTCAGAAAGGCTTTAATTATATTTCTAGAATGTTGTCCAAACGTTGGAACCATATTTTGGTTATTTTGGATGACACTGTATCATCAAATGGAAATTGTGGAACTCTCTTTTAATAAGTAGTAGAAAAGGTAAAATCTTGCTCAGGTGAAGGTAATAGCTTTGAGAAAGTTAAACACCAGTGTTTACAAATATCAAGAGGTGTTAAAGGGTGCTTTGGTTCCCCCTTTCCGGAAAGCATGAACAGATTTACTGGGTCTTGAAGGCTGTTCAATTATGGTAGTTAATTGAGCTGTTCTCATAACTATGTACATCGCATAGGTGCAGCTATCGCAAGACAACTCCATCCGGAGCTGGTCCAAGGCAGCTAAAAAAGCCAATGCAATTCTGGGCTGCATCAATAGGAGTATAGCATCTAGATCAAGGGAAGTATTAGTGCCACTGTACTCTGCTCTGGTCAGACCTCACCTGGAGTACTGTGTCCAGTTCTGGGCACCACAGTTCAAGAAGGACACTGACAAACTGGAACGTGTCCAGAGGAGGGCAACCAAAATGGTCAAAGGCCTGGAAACGATGCCTTATGAGGAACGGCTTAGGGAGCTGGGCATGTTTAGCCTGGAGAAGAGGAGGTTAAGGGGTGATATGATAGCCATGTTCAAATATATAAAAGGATGTCACATAGAGGAGGGAGAAAGGTTGTTTTCTGCTGCTCCAGAGAAGTGGACACGGAACAATGGATCCAAACTACAAGAAAGAAGATTCCACCTAAACATTAGGAAGAACTTCCTGACAGTAAGAGCTGTTCGACAGTGGAATTTGCTGCCAAGGAGTGTGATGGAGTCTCCTTCTTTGGAGGTCTTTAAGCAGAGGCTTGACAACCATATGTCAGGAGTGCTCTGATGGTGTTTCCTGCTTGGCAGGGGGTTGGACTCGATGGCCCTTGTGGTCTCTTCCAACTCTATGATTCTATGATTCTATGATCTTGCCGCTTGTCATGGACTGGCTGGATGCAGAGGAGTGGGGCCAGGAGGCAGATAAGCTGGTTGAGGAAGAAGCCAGAGAATCTCCCTGCCCTGCTGTGGCCAGCTCACCTCCTCCCTGGTGTTCTAGAACTCATAGAGAAATGAAGTGGGTGGACAGAACAGAGGAAGGTTGTACCTGAGTACAACCTTCCTCTGCTCTACCCACTCACTTCATTTCACAGCCTGAGACTGCGTGGGGAAAAACCTGGAGAGGAGGAGTTCCATCGGCACTGGGAAGGTGGGGACCTTCATTCCTTGCAACTGCAAGACCACCAAAGAGTTGCTGAGGCCACCAGGCCAGAGCTGTGGCTTGTTTCCTTGAATAAAGGGTTTGCTTCACTGGCCTTGAGTGATTCATTGTGTTGTGCTGACCTACGCCTGACTCTAGCCCTGACACTACCTGAGACAAAGTGGGTATCCCCACTTCCCATTCACACACAGAAGCCGACTGGGCTGGCAGCTGAATCTAACTTCAACATCCTCTACCACAAGTGAGGGCCACAGGCCAGCTTAAGGGTGTGTAGGGCAAGCTGCCTTGCACCCACAGCCCTGCCCTCAAACATATTGCCACTGGTTCTAAATTAGAGGTATTACAATACTATTTAATGGCTAGAAATATGTGTGTGCCAATGTACAGTTTTTAGGAGGATTTTTTGATGAATAAGTGGAGCATTTGAATGGGCAGCCCACTCATCCTCCTTTGGAGGACACTGCAACACAGCCCACTTTTCCATTACCGTGCAACTATTAGCTTCATAGGGGCAGAAATTATGTTGTAATGCTGAAGAAAACAGAAGGTTTGATATACAGAACTACTCAAGAGATTGTACAGTAACTTAATAATTCAGGGTAGCACTGTGGTGGAGTAAAAACCTATCTAGAGGAAAAGAATGCAACCCTATACTCACTGTCTATCTGAAGAAGTGTGCGTGCACATAAAAGCTTATACCCAGAACAATCTTAGTTGGTCTCTAAGGTGTTACTGGACAATTTTTTATTTATCTATACTCACTTAAAGGTAAAGGGACCCCTGACCATTAGGTCCAGTCATGGCTGACTATGGGGTCATGGTGCTCATCTTGCTTTATTGGCTGAGGGAGCCGGCGTTCAGCTTCCGGGTCATGTGGCCAGCATGACTAAGCTGCTTCTGGCAAGGCAGAGCAGCATATGGAAATGCCATTTACCTTCCTGCGATACCTATTTATCTACTTGCCCTTTGACATGCTTTGTAACTGCTAGGTTGGCAGGAGCAGGGACCGAGTAGCAGGTGCTCACCCCATCGCAGGGATTCGAACCGCCAACCTTCTGATTGGCAACCCCTAGGCTCTGTGGTTTAACCCACAGCGACACCCGCGCCCCATTTACTCACTTAGTCAGTCCTATTAAATTCAGCAGGATTTACTTTTCAGTAGACATGTCAAGGATTGGGCTATTAGTGGGGGCAAGTGAATCTCTTTGCTAGTGAGGAGGGAAGAAAGAACATTGACTTAAGCTGTTGTAGATACCTGAAAAGGCCATGCTGAAAAGTCGCCTCCAAATTTCTGATTGGCAGTCACTTGCTAGGGTTTTAGCCAGGACCGTTCCCCAGTTCTACATGGACACACCAGGAACTGAAGCTGGGAGCCTTGTGCATGCAAGGCAGATGACCAATCTGTGGTAAATATTTCTGTGGAGAGGCACCCTGATCAGTCACACGAAATGAAGTTTCCAGGCAGCTGATAATGATATGCAGTTTGGCTCTGTAAAGCTAAATAAGATTAGAAAGGGATACCAGTTAAGCTTATCTTGTCACTCAGCATTTGTTTTGTCAAAGAATGCTGTCAGAAGGGAAGTATTTAGCTTTCTCCAAATTACCTAGAAGTTCTCAATATTCAGATGCTTGAGAATATTAACAGTAAGCATAGTACCCTTGTTTTAAGAGGAAGGTTATAGCGTAATGCCGTCCCCCCCCCCCATCATTTTTTTTTAAAAGAAGTTCTTTTGAGGATCTTTATCTTGAATAATCTCTTTAAAGAGAAATCTCAGCAGGCAATTTGGATTGAAACTCAGGGACAAACAGCACATGTTTATTCATTTTTATTTAAATAAACTGCTTCCTGGTGGGAAACTCTCAGAGCCACAGGTCTGAAAGTTAATTAGACAATTCTATGGCTAAGCATTTGGAGAATATATATGTAACATATAAAGAATGCTTTCTCTCTCTTTTAGTGGCATTTGGAAGGTTGCAAGAAGAGCAAAGGGAGCTGGAAAAATATTTTCAAACTTCAAAAGTGGCATATTAGAGCAGCTGAAAGCCTTCTGACATTTGGAACTTTGAAACACAATTCACCAGGGTTATTCATTGCCATAAAGAATACATTAACCAGAATAATCCTAAAGATAAATTACAATAGTCTGTTGAATTGAGCTGTAGTGATTCAATTGTCGTAATTAATTCAAAGGAAAATTACACTACTGACAGCAAATGAGAATAAACCTCATTTCACATAATAAACCTTGGTTTACTCAAGAATAAGCCACCTTTACACAGGTAGAATGTGGTCTTATGCAGAGACAATTCATGTGACTTTAATTTACTCACCTACGCCTGCAGAATTAATAAGCCTAAAACAAATCAGCATGGATTCTGATTGTAGGAACCTCTGGCAGTTTCGGGACATTTGGCCGATTACTGCCCGGCCGCTGCTGACAAATGTGGTATTCCATATATGTCCAGGAAATTCCAGACATATGGCAACCCTATATCCACAAAGATATTTTTAAATATTCCACTGGCATGGCCTTCATGGTTTTACTCTCCAACCCACTGTGTTCACAACATACTAAAGATGCAGATTCAAATGTGGCAATTACTTTGCACCCCTGTGCCAATATGATGTTACCCCCTGAAACATGAGACCACACAGAAGGGGTTTGCATCATTGAATGGAAGGCATCTTTCCTAGAAGGGTTCAGGAATGACAGAATGAAATGGTCTGCTCACCTGTCCAGATCAAGGTTCTTCCGATATAGGCAGGTGGTTTTGGGCGCCAGCTACCTACCTGTGTTTTAATTTTATTTTATTTTATTTATTTATTTTTACTTAACACATTTATAGACTGCTTCATAGCATAAAGCCATCGATGGCATGAGCTAGATCAAGAAAGTATGTTTACATTTCTAATTTACATGTCAAATCTTGTAATCATTTCCAACTTCAAATTACCTGTCAGAATTGCATAGATTTGTAGGCCCACGCACTTGTTCCTGGAATGTGGACAAGCTGTTTGCTCGACAGAGTCAATTTCAATGTTTCATTGATTGTGTCTGCTTTAAGCAACTTGTTCGTCGTGTTTTCATGTTTTCAACACAAATCCTGAGTCATTGCTTAAACCTTGGCAGTCTGGCAATACATCCTGAATTTCCATGGTGCAACACACTTACTGCTAGGGTTCCTGTCTAGCTGTTAGTTTTGCTCATCATAATTTATATCGTAAGGTCCTTTGGGTAAGCACCTGCCTTTTGCTTAGGATGCTTTGCAAGTTTCCATGTATGCAGAAGGTGCTGCATAAATGACAAAATAATTAGAGTATCAACAGGAGAGGGAGGGATTCATGATGGCAGCCATGTCTATGAAGCTTTTGCTATGCTAGATGTCCCCTAAGTTCTCAAAGTTAGGATGCAATGTTTGTGTGTCTGTCAAATGCAAATACATGATTGTATTGCATTGGGACAAGGCAGGATGTTAAAGGGTTGTGTGTTCTCTATGTTGTACTTTCAAGAACATTATTTTGAAAGGTAAATTGATGAATTTAGCCACAGGGTGGAACACACTTATGGGTAAATACAAGTAAACGTGACACTGTGACTGGGAATAAACTAAGGCCAAACCAAACACCTAAAATGCTGTTATGCCATTTGAACAGCCATGAATTCCCCCCAGGAATCCTGGGAGCTAGTGTTTGTTCAGGATAGAGTGAGAGTTGTTAGGAGAGCTACAGTTCCCAGCACGCTTTTAACTTCTGTTTCCAGGAATCTTTGGGGAAATGATGGTTGTTAGAGTGGTATAACAATGCTTTAAATGTATTTTGTGGGTGTGCTCTGAGTTGCTCACCACTACTGTGTGAGTATATTGGAAAGAAGCAGGGGTAGTCAAATGTGGCCTGTTGGAATTGATGCAACAAAATCCCCAATCTGGACTGTTTGGACCGTGTGTAGAAATGAATAAGCTTTCCACCCCAAGGATGAGTTCCAAAGCTTCACTGAAACAGTCCTGAGCAGTTATAATAAACATTACATAGAACAAAGTTACACATTGCTCTCAAGTAGCAGACAATGTGGTTCAGTCCTTTACAGTGGTATCTCGGGTTACAGATGCTTCAGGTTACAGATGCTTCAAGTTACAGATTCCGCTAACCCAGAAATAGTACCTCGGGTTAAGAACTTTGCTTCAGGATGAGAACAGAAATTGTGTGGTGGCGGAGCGGTGGCAGCAGGAGGCCCCATTAGCTAAAGTGGTACCTCAGGTTAAGAATGGTTTCAGGTTAAGAACGGACCTCCAGAACGAATTAAGTTCTTAATCTGAGGTACCACTGTATCTCCTTTTAAAACAGCCCAAAAAACTTCTCTTTCAGTGCCTAATGTGAACCTCTCTTAAGAAGATGCAAGCCTCTGCAGGAGTTTTAACTTCAGTGCATACAAACATTGAATTTTATGCACATTAAACTTATACCTTTAGCATGGTCCTCGAGTGGGAGCCTACCTCTCCTCACCTGCAAGTGCCATGTTAAGGTGTCATGGACTGCATAGGCACCCCAAAGAATCCTGGAAACTATAGTTTGTTAAGGGTGCTTAATTCTGTGAGAGGCAGACTATAGTTCTCAGGATTATTTGGCGTGTGTGTTTTAAACGTCCTTTAAATAAATTTGGTGCCCACAGCTTCAGCCACTAAGAGGGCATAAGCTTACAGCTAAGCCCTCCTTCCAACATGCTTTCAAAGCTGTCCTTCTTTCTCATTATACTGGCTGAATCCCACTTACATTAAGGTTACAACTTTGCTGGTGAAATGTGATTGTCTTTTGTTTACATGGTCATTGCATTGTGCTCCGTGGGTGCAAGGGGATTTAGGAGCGATTGTATCCCTCCCTGCTGACACATCATAAGGACAGGATCATTCTCATTGCCACTTTGTATGTGGCACACTATATTTTCCTCCACTCTCCCCCTTTTCTTTCTGCATTTCTGCTTCCTGCTGGTTTTCAAATAACTCCTTCCTTCAATTGGCAGCTGCAAATTGAAAATCTATGCATATTAGTATTACCAGGACAAAACAAACAATTGCAGTAAAGATCTAGTATGATATTTCCATTTTACACTTTACTTTCTTCCTGCCGACTTTGGATGAAGAATCTTAGAATTGGTGACGTCAACAAGAGAGATGTGCCACATTTGTGACAATGCAAGAGGGCATGGAGGAAGGGTATGTCTTGACCTTCTCTTGGTTGTTTTTTTAAAAAAGGAATTGTGTTTTGTGGCTGCAATGGGTTTAAGGAGCATTGGAATATAATCTATAGGTTTCATGAACCCATTTTCACTATTCTGCTCAGCCAGTACCTCGCATGAATGTAATCTGTGAAGAAAATTGGAAAATCCATAACCTAGCCATGCCAGTTCCAAACAGTTCCCATGCTGATTGCCTGTGATAATGCTCTGGGCCACTATTAGGCCATTACCCAGCTAGGGCTCTCTTGTGAAGCCTCTGACTGTATGAAGCAGCGGTGATTGGAGCACATAAGCCAATGGGATCTATGATTTGCTCAGACATGGCAGCCTCAGGCTCTGGAAGCAAGCACCAAAAGCTGTTGGGACTGAGATGTTCTCATTCAGACCAGACTTGTGACCCAGGAATGTGTTTAAATTTTCTGCCCTCTATTGTATTTGGCTTCCTGTAAAAAGGCAGCAACCCTCAATTTCATAAAATCAGGAGACTGTTTTGGAGACAAACATACTTGCTCATTTTATGCTGTTAATAAATATAGGAATCCATTATCTTCTGATTTATCACGGTGTTCAGCATTGTTGTTTTATGGTTTATGGCAGTTCACTTAGCAAAGAAAGCATGCATATTGTTTTCAATTTCTTTGCACTCCCAGCAGAGTGGTAAAACTGTTTTAGGTAATAGAGAAGTAACTATAATAGGTGGGAGCCATTCTGACATTTCTGGCTAAATGTATTTCAGCTCATACTGACACCGTCACCCAAGGCATACATTTGTTAATGTGACATTTATAGACTTCATGGGTCATTTAAAATATTGTCTCAGACAATGAAAGTCGGGTATTTCTATTAAAGCTGAAAAACACACAACATTCACATTTCTGCGCATTTGGAATTGTCGACAGGCAGATAGGAGAGCAGATAGTTTGCTGTGTGGTTGGCTGTATGGCAAGGTGAGATGCAGGATGGGCTCTTATGCACGGAGCTCAAACTTTTGCTCCAACACTTGTCTGGAACTGGCCGAGAACTCCCATGAAATTTATTCCATTTCCTTGACATTTCCCTAATTTCTACATCGTAACTGAGCTTCCATGCAATGTAAAAGCCACTAGAAAAATATGTTAAATTGTTTATTTATCTGTGGCCCTTCTTTCTAAGGTCACAGGGCAGGTTACAGCATCAAAACACAATGTGAAAAACAATTTAAAACAACTAAACACTCATAAAAATAAGGTGGGTCCTAAAAACATACATCTTAGGGGTCAAAAACCAGGGGAAAGATGTGCATCTTCAGCATCTTCTGGAACCTGTATAATGAAGGCATACCTGAGTGGGATGAAGTTCTACAGCTTAGGGGCCACCACCGATAATGCCCTCCCAAGGTCTGAATGCACCCTAAGTCTGTGGTGGGCATAGAAGCCAATTTCTAGGTGGGCCCCAATAAAATATTTGAGGGGGCTGGGCCCCTCAAAGTTGATGGGGCACAAAGAGCAGTTAGGGAAATCAAAATACAAACTATATTCAAGTGATCTTTCCCTTGTGCTGTTACCATTATGTGAAGGGATAAATGTGGCTACACTCCCAGGGTCCATCCTTACCCCCAATTCTCCTTCCCTCACCTCACCATTGCCACTCTCACAGCCCTTCAGCTCTTGGGGGTTGAACAGTGGGGATTGTGCTTCACTTTTGTAGGCACCCCACACAATTTCAGGGAAGTCAGCATTAAGGATCACACATATAGAAAATACTTCTCTTTTCCAAGTTATCCCACCAGTGTGTGGAGGACAATGGGGAACAGTGATGGGAGAGCAGAACTAATGGATTTCTTCCCTCACTGAGGGATGAGAAAGCCTGAACAGGCAGAATGTGAAGTTAGTTTCTCCTAAAATCTCTCCAAACCATGTGCAACTGTCTTTCCCCATTTTGCTATACTGCATAATTTACAGATGTACACACAGGCCAGCATCACAGATCATCTCTAAATCATAGGGCAGATTTTCAGCTGGGAATGGTATTTGGTAATGAAGGGTATTTCTGCCTCTGCAATTTTAACGCACTCTGCAGTTCACTCCAAATAATTGCAACTGGAATGGATAGTAAGGGGAAATGTGCAGACACGTGTTTATTCATGTATGTATTTGATAATTTCTATGTCTAAAGGCAGAGGATTCTCCAAAATGCACAATTGTTTGGGTATCTCCATTGATTCTCTAACTAGTATGCGCTCTGCTTTCCTTAAATGCAATAATGATTTTGCTTTCATTGTATCCGTATGGATACCATTTATTAATATCAGATCATTGTAATTCCATGACAATTCTCTGAATTATTTTCTTCTTCAATGCTGAATGCCACTTAGCTTAATGAGACACTGGCACCCTCATTAGAATGCACCTAGGAAAGTGTCAGTGTGGCCAAGACTTCCAAATCGGCTGAGACAAATTAATATTGTCAAACCCAAGAGAGACATTATAAATTCTCCTTTATGCTGTCTTTATATCTTTCAAGGACAGTTCAACTCCCCTCCCTTGAAGACACATCTGATACTTCAAGTGTCTTATAGGTCAAGCCGATGCAAGCTTCTCAGAAGCAAGTCCCACTGATTTCAATGATGCTTACTCACATGGATTTGGGTGTAAGCCAAAATGCTGTGCTAATGCTCAAGTGTTTTCCTTCAGTTTATCCATAGAAAATAGTATGGCTCGACCTTTTCAGGTGTTAGAAAGCTAATAAAATTCTAATTAATATAAATGTGTTCTTACAGTTCAGTCCATGGAGAGAAATAAATAACTCAATGATGTGAAATTTTGTATATTTCCTGTAGGAAAGAGGGGATATGAACTACTCCACACTCAATTCTTATTTAAAAAATGTTTGAAGTGTTGGGTGACTACCAGGGTGAACATATCATTTCATCTAATTATTAATTCCTAGCTAATTGTGGTCTTTCTACTTTCTACTTGCCCTTAGAAAAAACACTAGAATTGAATTCAAGCAAATGATTTAGCTAGGAGAAAGGTAAAAATGTAAAGGACCCCTGACAGTTAAGTCCAGTCACGAACGACTCTGGGGTTGCGGCGCTCATCTCGCTTTACTGGCCAAGGGAGCCAAAGTTTGTCCACAGATAGTTTTTCCCGGTCATATGGCCAGCATGACTAAGCCACTTCTGGCGAAACCAGAACAGTGCACGGAAATGCCGTTAACCTGCCAGAGCGATACCTATTTATCTACTTGCACTTTGATGTGCTTTGGAACTGCTAGGTTGGTGAGAGCTGGGACCGAACAACGGGAGCTCACCCCATCGTGGGGATTCGAACCACCAACCTTCCAATCGGCAAGCCCAAGGCTCAGTGGTTTACACCACAGTGCCACCAGCGTCCCTTAGACTGATTTAAATCCAGGCATTTTAATCAGCAATTGGATATAAATCATGATAACTCACCAAGCAAAAATGCCAATTAAAACCATTGGTTTAAATCAAGTGCTCTGTTTTGTAATTAATCCATGATCTGAATATAAGTGCATATGTGCTTCTCTAGCAATATGTGTGTGTGTGTGTTTGTTTGTATCACTAAATAAAGTATTTTTGTTACCTAGCAGCATAATCTAAAACTTCTGGTCATTCACCGCACCACACAGGTATATTTGACTAGATTATGTTGATGATGATAGATATCACGTATTTACAGCAATGTGCGAGATGTTCAAGTCAGGTCACATTTAAAGGTGAAGCTACTTAATATGTGCATTCTGATAGAATACACAAATAAAAACAAAGCACTCCTTTGAATTTGCTCTTTTCCAAATTTTGCAATGCAGTTCTCTAGCCAAGTAATGTGCATTAAAAGCATATATTGGGCCAATGTGTGCATACAAATGCATATAATAGTAAAGATAATCTACAAATTTCATTATATTAGGGAGGGAAACTGCTTTGCAAACAGCGTTTCTATGAGGTGAAATTAAATGTATGTGATTTTTTTTTACGAACATTTATTTTTATTAAAATAAAATGCAAACTGATGTGGAAATGTGAAAAACTGAATTTAAGATTGAAATATGAGAAACTGAGAGAAACTGATATTGCAAGATTTACCCATCCCTCAGGGAAATTAGTGGGGTTATGTTTGGCTCTGGGTTCACAGGGAAAGATGAGCAATGGATAGAAGTATCTGAAGTATCAGTCAATGAGGTAATCTCCATGTTGCCTCACTGAAAGGTCAAGCAAGGCCGGATTAAAGTGGTTGGGTGTCCTTGTGCAATTACCAAAATAGCGCCCCTCTTTTGCTAAAGAGGAACTCATGAGAAAGGTACCTCAAATAGTCATGTGATATCTTAAAGACTAATGGCACAAACCTTTGCAGGAAACCCTGAGCACATGTGGTTTCACAACTCTCAGCCAGTTGTAAGCATATTTTTTTACCTGCATTGATAAACAAAAGAAAATACTCTGAGCACACACTTTTATTGTTTTTACTCATTTCCTGCCTTTGGCCAGTCCGCAACTCTATCTTAGCCTACTTACCATATTTTTTGCTCTATAAGACTCACTTTTTCCCTCCTAAAAAGTAAGGGGAAATGTGTGTGCGTCTTATGGAGCGAATGCAGGCTGCGCAGCTATCCCAGAAGCAAGAACAGCAAGAGGGATTGCTGCTTTCACTGCGCAGCAATCCCTCTTGCCGTTCTGGCTTCTGAGATTCAGAATATTTTTTTTCTTGTTTTCCTCCTCCAAAAACTAGGTGCGTCTTGTGGTCTGGTGCGTCCTATAGAGCGAAAAGTACGGTGCCTCACTTGGCTGTTGTGAATATATAGAAGGAAGTATAAAATGGCTGCTAAAGGGAATTTAGTGCTTGTATCATCGAAATCAAATTTAATTCCTTTAACCAGACTAATGCACCTTTGTTTTTGAAGGGACTTGCTTTAATCCACATCACCCCACAAATCAGTACAGCTTCAGGGTTTCAAACAACTTCAATCTGGCCTGATTATGGCTTTGAAAGGCTGATGGAAATATATCCTAAAGGTAAAAACATAGACAGCTTGTCCCTCAGAATGAAGAACACAGAGAGAGGGCAAGTTTGAAATCGGGAAAGCAGAATCCCAATGCCAGAAATGGAAGCTGACATCAAAAGTATGATGTGCGGGATCTAATTATTTTGGGGTTGTTGTTTTTTTTATGAAACCTAGCTGGATGGACAGATACCTAGCTGGGTGGACAGAGCAGCCAAAGTATCCAAAATAATGCTTTTAATTGGTGCATAGTTCTCCTAACTGCCATTTCTGATATTTGTATGAAGTAAAGTTCAGGTTGAATTTTTTTAAAAAAGATAACATTAAATTCACCTCTTTGTTTGCATGTCTTATTAATCTTTTCCCATTCCAAACAGGAATTTTCTGATGTTGACCTTCTGTCTGCCTTTTCCTCCCTTGCTCTTTAAGCCACGAAACAGCAAATCTCATAAATATTCACCATTACCATTCCGATTATTTCAAAACATTTTTGATTAGTGTTTACCTTTGCTTCAAAGGAGACATGCAGCTAATTTCAGTGTCATCCTAATCTTCAAGTGGAGCAGTTTTAATGTACTTTGCATTAATGTGTTTAAATCCAAAATTAAAACCAGACTGTCAAGCTCAGTGTAATGGAGGGAAATGTATTTTAGCTTCATGATTTTCCTCTTTTCTTTTTCTGAAAAGCGCAGTTTGTGTGCTTTTGGAGTTCTAATAATTTCAAAAGATTGGTTTCAAAGAACTGACATATTGATAGTTTGCATTAAAATGATACATTAAAGCTGGAACTAGCTGCAGGAATATGAATGATATTCATCTTCCACATAAACACCATCTAACAAAAAGAACTGAATGGATTTATAAGTAACTTGTGCTTCCCTTGGATAAATATAGGCAACTTCACTCATGAGCTCAGGTATTGTTTATTTACTGACAGATATGCCATCTCAGTCCTACAGAAACTAAAGACAACCATCCTTAGCACTCAGTTTAGCAGTTCAACAAGCATTTCAGGTTCCATCACAGACTTTGAGGGAAAAGCTTCTTTCCTTTCTCCTGCCATGGAGATGTTTATTTATCACCCTGCCATGATGGAGTGGTAAAAAAACCAAACCATCCTCTACACCTTAGCAAAGTGCCTCCTCAAACTGAGATTTATGTCAACAGCAGCAGCGTTAAGAGGTTTTGTTACAACGTATGTAACATGCAGGGCTTTTTTTAACTGGTACTTGCCGGAACTTGCTTCCAGCACCTCTCAGGTGGGCACCATTGCCATTATAAGAGAACAAAGGAGGTGTTCAATGTGAGTTGCGGCACCTCTTTTCCTAGAACAGGGGTCAGCAACCTTTTTCAGCCGTGGGCCAGTCCACCGTCCCTCAGACCATGTGGTGGGCTGGACTATATTTTGAAGAAGAAAAATGAACGAATTCCTATGCCCCACAAACAACCTAGAGATGCATTTTAAATAAAAGGGCACATTCTACTCATGTAAAAACACGCTGATTCCTGGACCGTCTGCAGGCCGGATTTAGAAGGCAATTGGGCCACGTGCGGCACACGGCCCTTAGGTTGCGTACCCCTGTCCTAGAAAAATAGCCCTGGTAACATGCATTTAAGAATTTCATACGGTACATTGTTGATTTTGATTTGGCTTTTAATTGGTTTCACCTTGTTATCGGGGGTGGGTGAGAAATTGTTCTGTTTTGTTTTCCTTTTTAAATTTTTTTACCATGTATTTTATTTTATGAGCCACCTAGCGATGTTATGATGAAGGGTGGTATATAAATCTTAACAACAACAACATCATCAACAACACAACAATCTTCTTCTTTGGCGATCACTCGTAGCCGAGTAAGATTGTCTTCCATAAACGTAGTTTTAAAAGTGAGTCTGTGAATTTTTATGCATGTCTACTCAGAAGGATGTCCCACTGAGTTCAATAAGACTTGCACCCAGCAAGTGAGATTTATACCAGGACTTGACAGTAATAAGCTCTACCTCCAAAGATAAAGCAGGAGCTGCTCTGCAACCTGCCTCTCACCTGTAGGACTTTCCTCCATGGCTGGAGGAACAGGTACATAATCTGGGGGATGCTCTTGGATCCATCTCTGTTATTTCAGGCACAGGTGGCCTTGGTGAAAGGGGAGCCTTTACTTGATTGTCAATTGTGTGAAGGGCAATGAGCAAAAAGGACTTTGTTGTTTTAGCTATTGACATACATTTGCACATATATTATTTCCTTTTCTTTTGGGGATGCTATTAGTGCTGAAAAATCACAGAAGACAAGGATGCAATTTGCTTGGAGAAGAATGGCTGTGACAAGGCCAATAGATTATGAGTGCAATAAGTGGATATTAGCTCAGACTGAATTTAAGTTTAATGGGGTTGAACAGAGGAACTGTGAATTGAAAGATAAAGAAGGTAAACTCCTTTGCAAAGAAAATGCAAAATACATTTATCAAATAATATTGTATCTTTATCAGCAGTAGACAAACGTTCCCTTTCAGATGAAAAAGGGAAAGCAGCAACCAACTTACCTGGTGCTGAAATCATAGCAAAACCTTTTTTTATTCTCCCATGCATATGGACAGTTTTACTTGTTTTAAAATATATAATAAAGGCATATTAAACAATTCACAATAAATCCCAGATTGAGTAACTCCCATTAAAGCCCAGATCGAGTAGCTCCTTTTCTGCAGAGATCATGCAAATAGCCAGTTGCAAGTCATCTGGGATCCTAATAAAGGAAGTGAACATAGACTTGCAGGCCTACTCAGCTTAGGTTTAATTAGCTTTCTTTTTCATGTTTGTCAGTTGATCCCTTTTAAAGGCGCTGGGTATCAGCATTATAATGCACATGTATCTAAAGCAGCTCACTGGTGGGGTGGAACCGCTATGCTAACCTTCCAGCAGATGGGTCCCTGGGAGGCAAGGTGGTGGGGAGGTCAGTGCGGTGCAAACATACCAGCAGAGCCAATCCTGTGCTGCTGCTAGCACATTTGCACTGTGCTGAGCTCCTTACCACCTCGCATTAAGCAACAGTGATCCACCTGCCAGGAAGGCAGTGTAGTGGGCTCCAAACCCACCCAAGTAAGCCATTTATGTCTGCGTGCCTATTCCAAAGAATATAGAGATTACTTATAAGCAATTTAAAGACAGGTGAGATAGAGTGCTAGGTTAAGGATACCAGATTTTTTCCCCAATGAACCTGGTGACACTTTTCAACTTCCTACTACATAGATGGATCTTGTCAGGGGACTGATTTGTATTCTGGGGACTGTCCCTGGGAAATAGGGATGTATGGTAACCTTATGCTAGGTACAGTTGCAGAGCGCAAACTTCACATTGAGAAGGTCCTTGGTTCAATTCCAAGTATCACTACTTAAGAGATTGCAGCTCTGTCTCAGACCCTATAGAGGCAATTTTCAATCTGGGTAGGCAATACTAGGCTAGAGAGAGAGGCAGTCAGACACGGTCTATATTCCAGTCCATTTTTACTCAGAAGAGTTTTGCCCAACACTAAGGACAATCTCTTAATGAAACATACTTATGACACTTTGATGGATTAATGTTTATGTTAGGAATAATGGATTCAGTGCATTGTGTAAATGCCATCTCCCACACACATTTGAGGAAACCAGGAACACCTCAATTGATGGTTCCTCAGTCTGCAGCAGAGCTGAGTACCTTTATGACTTACTGTACTTCAACTTTCCCCCAATGCGGTGCCATTCAGATGTTTGATTCTAACTCTCATTGGCCCAAGTCAACACGGCTACTGGTCAGGGATGATGAGAATTTTGGTCAAATGATATCTGGCAGGTACCAGGTTGAGGAATCCTGCCTCACTAACAGGTAACACACACGGTCATGGGAGTTGCGTGACTATGTAGTTTGCAATAGTGAAATGAAATATAACTGGGAAAATGAACAACGGTTTAGACTAGTGGGATCCAATGAGATTTTCTCTACAAGAAAGTTTCTACCATGCCAGCAAGCTTTTCTTTAAGTCAAGGGTATCCATCTTGATTGCACCATATCGATACAATAATCTTGACGGTAGATTGATTTCTTAGAAGGGATGTGTTCATTAGGGACATTTCTTTGAAACAAGCATATCACTAGATGTTTCAGCATGTTCTCCAGAGGAGATGTATCCACAGTATTGAACAACACTGTCAGTATCGAGTCACTGAAACAGAAAGAGATGGACTGTAGTCCAACAGCCCACTGATGCATACACAGGGCAGTTAATGTTCACGGTCAAGTCTGTGTGTGTGTTTTAAGGAACAGGTTTAAATAAAGATTTACGTCAGGTAGTGATTCAGTCTTTGGCTGGAGAGACCACTTGTTTCCGTGTATAAGATGATGCTTTTTGCTGAAAGAAAAAAAAAGGCAAAAAATGGGTGTCATCTTATACATGGATAATGAATGCAGAGGGGGGACGTGTGATTAATGGCAGCAGCAAGCAGGAGATTGGCAGCGGCGATTGGACGGGTGATTGGTGGGTGCAGCAAGGCCTGCTTGCGATTGGCTGTGGCTGCGGCAATTGGGCAGACAATTGGCGGCTGCAGCAAGGTGTGCGATTGGCAGTGGCTGTGGCAAGCGATCGGCAGTTGTGGGCAGGCGAGTGAGCGACTGGCGGAAGTGACCTCTCCCACCCCACCCCCCAAAAAGCTAAACAACTTAATATCTTAATTTTGGATTAAAAAAAAAAAAGGAGTCCTCTTATACATGGGGTTGTCTTATACACGGAAAAATACTGTATATACTGGAAAGAGAGAGAGAGAGAGAGAGAGCCTCATTCAATGTAGTATAAACATGATCTGCTTTTGCCATGTCGACATCTATGATCAGATAATTATTTGTAACATTTCAGCCACTTGTGGTTTTGCTTACAGTAATTTATTCCTTAAACATTTCCTTCTTTTTGCTCGAGTATCCAAATGTATATAACAGGCAGTTTAGCCTAATTAAAAAGCTTTCAAGTATTAAAGAGTATCTACAGAGCGGCATATTAATAAAAAAAAATGTGGTCAATGATTGTAAAAATAAAAAAAAAAGTTTAGTAATTGTAATTTAAAACAATATTTGAACATAAGCTGTTTCTCCTGTGAGACCTATATAATGAATGTGTCTTAAGTGGCCTGGATAATTTAAATACCAGCAATACCATCCTTAGTTATGCAAGTTAAACATATAACTTGAATGAATCAGATGAAATTGAGCATACAAAAATGTAGGCTGAATAATAAAATATTCAGAGGGCAAGGTCTAAAATATGACCCTTAAATTGTACAAGAAAGTATATTTAGTGTTGCAATGGGATGCTTTCTTGAGTAGATTTTTGATGATGTAGAAGTGCTTACTGGGTCTAATATAATGCAGGTGTAGAAAGGGAAATCTGAAATGGGGGCAGTTTAAGGATTTGTGTCATGCTCTGCCATATTTAAATACATTAAATTGGAGAATTTAAAAATGATGGATTGTACCCAGTCTTATTTTTTATTGAGTTATGTAAAAGGCTCAGTAAGACAGAAACAATAAAGAGTTGATTGTATATACATATTAGCAATGGCAAGAATACTTTCTGCAACAGAATGGAGACAACACAAAAGTATTGCTAGGAGAGGCATGGAATTTGGTGCTAATGGCTGAAATTGACATGTCATTTGAAGGCAGAAGAACAAAGACAACAGCAGAACAATTTTGCATTGAATTGGAAGACGTTTGTTGACTTTTACAGAAGAAATATATTCCTTCCTCAGTCAAAAAGCAGTTTTCTCTTACCCTTACAGTATCTTATTTGGAAATTTTATATCCCACTTTTCACCATCTAGGCCTCAAAGTGGCTTACAATGTTAAAAAGATACAACAATATTAAAAAAAATTTAATTAAATCTAAAAATATATAAATCGCATAAACTTAAAATCTCAAACGATTACAGAAGAACATGGTAGCATTTTTAGAATATGAGACATTTTATTGTTTTATTTAATAAAATAATCAGGTGCCTGCAACTCAGCAGAGAGGGTGCCTGTCTGGCATCTGTTGGGAGTGAGTTCTACCAAACTGGGCTTTCTGTGCCGTATCCTGTACTATTTGAGAAGGTGCCCAACTCTCAGTGGCAGATAGAAGTCATAAGGAGAAGGGGTCATATGTAAGAGTGGTGAAAAACAGTGTCCTACCTTGTGTGAATGGAACGGCTAAGGCCAAGCCCACTGTTATATTAATGGGGGGGGGGGTGAAGGCACCTAGGCCTATAGGAGTTGGCCGCTTTGCCTAGGAGAAATGTGAGCTCCCCCCCCCCTTCCTTCATCACTGTATTGGAGATACCATACATTACTGACAGTTCCTTCATCATTTTTTTTGCAGAAAACTGTATTTTCTTGCAGAAAACCTCCCCTGTTCTGATAAGGATGATAAAGCAGAGAAGACTAGCATATAAGATTCCTTTTAAACTAGAGGTAGTAAAATATGCTAAGGAGCATGGAAATAGAGCAGCAGAGAGACATTTTGGGCCACCTCCAACAGAAAGAATGATAAGAGATTGGAGGAAACAGGAGGATCAGCTGCAAAAAGCAGATAAAAGTAAGCACACTATTCGTGGACATGCTGCAAAGTGGCCACAGTTGGACGTGGCCATGAAAGAATGGATCACACATCACCAGAATAATGGCTTCACAGTCTCCACAAAAATGATAATATATGAAGCCAAACACATTGCTTTAGAGAAAGGCATTCATGATTTTACTGGCTCACCATCATGGTGCTACAGATTTATGAAGTGATGTGGCCTTGCTATGCGCACGGAAACTAGAATTGCACAAAAAATGCCAGAAGAATATGAATCTAAGATTCTGTCTTTTCATAAATTTGTAATTGATGCTAGGAAGAGAAATGGATTTGAAATTGGCCAGATTGGGAATATGGATGAGGTCCCGCTAACCTTTGATGTGCCATCTAATAGGACTGTTGATCTGAAAGGTGCCAAAACTATTGCTGTGAAAACCTCCGGACATGAGAAAACCCATTACACGGTTGTGTTGTCTTGCTGTGCAGACGGCACCAAATTGCCACCCATTTTAATTTTTTCCACGAGGAATTCCACGAGGAATTGTTGTATATGTTCATGAGAAAGGATGGATGGACAAAAAATGGAATGAGAGTATGGGTTGAAAAAGTGTGGTCCAAACGTCCTGGAGGGCTTTTGAAAAAACCTGCCTTATTAGTACAGGACCAGTTTAGAGCACATATTAGCGAAACTACAAAAAGTGCTTTAAAGAAGCGAAGACTCATCTAGCTGTAATTCCTGGAGGTCTTACCAGCCAGTTGCAATCTCTTGACATTTCCATCAACAAGCCATTTAAGGTCTTTATGCGAGAAGAGTGGAACAAATGGATGGCTGCAAGTAATCATGATCTGACACCTACTGGACGAATGAAGAGGCCCACTATCACTCAAGTTTGTGAATGGGTGAAAACATCATGGCACTCGGTGAAGGAGGAAATCGTTGCACAGTCCTTCAAAAAATGTGGCATTAGCAATGGTCTGGATGCAAAAGAAGATGACATTTTATATGAAGATAGCGAAGAAAGTGATGCCAGTGATTGTGAGCAGCTGAACTTCATAAATTCTGACTCTGGCACTGATGAGTTCTTGTGGTTCACAGAAGACTAGAAGAGTACTCGAACCTAAAATTCTCTCTTCATTTGTTAATGACAGTGATGATGGTTCTTAATGCCACTGTTGACTGCTGTTCACTTTACATGGTTGTAATATGATTCTGATATACCGATTGTTTATTAAATAGTTTAGTACAACATTTGATTCAGAATATTTTTTTTCTTGTTTTCCTCCTCTAAAAACTACGTGCATGTTATGGTCAGGTGCGTGTTATAGAGCGAAAAATACGGTAATTTGCAAATTATTGCAAGAGATTCTTTGCCAGAAAACCGTAAGTCCCTCACAGCCTCTGGGAAAGAGAGAAATAATTCCCTTTTTATATAGTATATAGACATGTGATAATGAAAATTCTCTTACTTCACAAGAGGATATTCAGAGCAAGCTCTTGGCTAATCTAGAAATCAAGGTTAAACCATGCATATGTATAAGTGTTGTACAATTTTTGATGTTCCCTTTCTATTTTATTTATCATAAGGGAATTATATTAAAACTGAGGTACGATATCAAAGACAAATGCCATTGAATTTGGATGAAAGATTGAGGTTGCAGTTGAATTCACTGGGGCCTAATTCTGAGTAGACAAGGGCTGGGCTGCACTGCTATAGCTACAGAGATAGTCTGTTACCTTCTTCCTTTAATCTAAGCATATATGTGTGGAAGGAAACCTTACTATGGATACTTAAATTAGAACGCAGAACTACGTTCTCCTCAGAGTAGCCCCAACAAAATTGATGGGCCTAAATTAGTCATGTCCCTTAATTTCAACAGGCCTATTCTGAGAATGACCAACACGGGATAAAACCCGTAATTAAATTAGTGGTATGTAGTGTGGACAGTGCATATGCGTGCAAAATATATTGTCACATATTTTATGTTTTTATTAATAATGATAATAATTTATATACCCCGCCCATCTGGCTGGGTTTCCCCAGCCACTCTGGGTGGCTCCCAATCAAATATTAAAAACACAATTTATTTATTACGTGGACGGGACGCGGGTGGCACTGTGGGTTAAACCACAGAGCCTAGGACTTGCCGATCATAAGGTAGGCGGTTCGAATCCCTGCGACGGGGTGAGCTCCCATTGCTCGGCCCCTGCTCCTTCCAACCTAGCAGTTCGAAAGCACGTCAAAGTGCAAGTAGATAAATAGGTACCGCTCTGGCAGGAAGGCATACAGCATTTCCGTGCGCTGCTCTGGTTCTCCAGAAGCTGCACAGTCATGCTGGCCACATGACCTGGAAGCTGTATGCCGGCTCCCTCGGCCAGTAAAGAGAGATGAGCGCCGCAACCCCCGAGTCGTCCGCAACTGGACCTAACAGTCAGGGGTCCCTTTACCTTTAAAGAAAGGGAGCAGTAGAGCTGGAAGCAGTGACTGGAGCTGGCTGAGGATTGACATATTTTTCCAATATTCCTTTTTGGCATGGGGATATATATAGGCTCTCTCCAATGGTCAGGGGTCCCTTTACCTTTTATTACGTGGACTGCATATAGCACATCTCTTCCCCCAAAATAATTTCAGAAACTGTAATTTGTAAAGGGTACTGGAAATTGTAGCTCCATAATTCTTTTATGAAGCCATGTGTTTTAAATGTATGGCATGTATGCAGCCTTATATACTGTTTAAGATAACAAAGTCTCTAAGTTATTCGCACCGGTTACAATAATAAATCTGCAAGCTCCTTCATGGGCACCAAGAAGAAGACAGAAGCATACCAGTGCCCAGCAAAATCATGATTCTTACTGGAAATATAAAAAAGAGGCACCCTACACAGAAACACCCCAAAGTCAGAATAGCCCTGATGAAAAATGCATTCATTAAAATACGTCAGGATTTTTCTCTCCTCTGCATTTGATTCATTTCACATTTCAATGAAAAACTACCTAATTCACACTTCTTGAAACAATGTGAACTGAAAAGAATATTTTTTTTATTTTTAAAAAATTGCACATCTCTGGATATTGTGATACAGTTCCCAAATGAAAATATATGTACCAAAATTACATATATTAGGAAAATATGTAATGTACACAAAGTTACGTAATATATTATAGTAAGAGAAATGCCCTTTAAAATATATTGGTAGGCTTAAAATAAATAAATAAATCATGAACTGATGCAAAAATATAGTGGGTTGAATGTAAGAATAGAAAAATGAGAAACTCTGAGAAACTGAAAATGACGAATTTATCCATCTCTACTTTAACCTCAGTGTGAAAATCTGCAATGGATTTTATTGAAAAGTTAAACTCAGGAGGGGGGAAAAACTCCTTCAAGTTTTGATAGGAAAATACTTCAGGAGAGAAAGTTGTTTTATATATAAGTAGCCATAGCATCTAATGAAATGAATGATAAGGTTGCAGGTGTTTCTTGATTTATTCATATTCTGTCCCTTCATCACAAGGAAAAACAAGTATAATTGGCCCATTGTCACCCTAATTGTTCATGGAAGCATCTCTTGGACAGGTTTGGTTCACTGCAAATTCTTTCTCACATCTCCCACTTAAAATGAAAAGCAGGACCATTTCTTACAAAATGTCACAATCACATTTCAGATTTGGAGAGAAAGAACTCGATAATAAATGTACTCTTGGATGGAAGTGAAACTTTTCTAAGCCTCCTACCACAGTTCTTTCTTTCCCAGGGAACCCCTTTTTATCTTGGAATTTGTCTTCATAAAAATATGTTATTTTATTCAAATACCCACCAAAACACCCACAAACCACATCTGTGAGAGCAATTTGCATTTACTAATGATGGAGCCTTAAGATTACCATTAATGTGCAGCATGTATAAAGGATGTAATCGTTTTCATTAACGCTTGCTAAACGGCCTCATAATTACCGTCTTTGTCAAAAAGCCATTTCTCATGGATTATATTTGGCTGCCCGTAAGGAGTAATATATTGTGGACTGCAATAATTATGAAGATATTTGTACGTGAATTAATGAAGATTGTGATATAAACTGTGAACTTCGTCTAATAGGGTGACATTTTTTTTAAAAAAAAAAACATTTTGTAGATCATCTTTCATCCAAACAGTTTTAAAACAGCTTAAAATATAATTCCTCTTAGAGCAAGGGAAAAGGGAAACTACTTCTCTGTTGGGAATGTTGTATGAAAATAAGCTTCATTTAGCCTTCCGGTTACTTTGAACCAGATCTGGTGTTGGGTCAAAATTACCTTGGGCGTGTGAGTGATGGGTTGGTTCCTAGCCATGTTATGCTATAGAAGTGTATGTTCTACATGACCCTCCAGTACTGTGGAAGATGTCATTTCATTACAGTGGTACCTCAGGTTAAGTACTTAATTCGTTCTGGAGGTCCGTACTTAACCTGAAACTGTTCTTAACCTGAAGCACCACTTTAGCTAATGGGGCCTCCTGCTGCTGCCGCGCCGCCGGAGCCCGATTTCTGTTCTCATCCTGAAGCAAAGTTCTTAACCTGAAGCACTATTTCTGGGTTAGCAGAGTCTGTAACCTGAAGCGTATGTAACCTGAAGCATATGTAACCCGAGGTACCACTGTATTTCGTTCACTTGTGAGCTGGTACCCATAGGACTACATCTGCCATGATTTCTATTATCCACAACAGATATTGTATATTATTAGAGTTTTAGATCATCATAACACAAAATGCCCCAAGGAACAATGGGGGCAGAGCCATATATATCTTAATGCATACGGCTCATGACAACCATTTGTGCTCTGGCAACATCTTTTTCTCCAGGCATGGAAAAGTGAATTGTGCCACTGGGTGAGAAATGCTGTAATTAGCCATTGTGGTAGGGAGGGGTGGTGTAGAGTTAGAGATAATGCTCTTGAAAATTATAGTACCATTTAAATAATTAAACTTGCTGCAAAGATATATGCCAAGATTTTAGTGACAAAGACTCAAGATTTATAGACAAATTAATGCACAGGGACCAACTTGAATTCATGAGGCGTAGAATAATTGCAGACTGGTTAAGGCAGGTTTTTCTCTGAATGCAAATTACTCGTGAACTGATATGGAGATCTCAACATGGCAAATTCCATCAACACCTTAGAAGGGCCAGGGTTTTTTGGTTGCCTGTTTTTAAAGCTTAAAAACAGAAGAAGCTTTTGTTGCTGCTGCTTTTGTTTGGCATGGCCTAGTGATGAAATCACACACATTCAGTGCCTTACATCTTGATGTTTTAGCTATAAACAACTACACATACCTATAAAATTTATTCACTGCAACACTGATGAGATTCCTTCACTATGAAACTTCTAGTATGTGAACTTTCAGTCAACCATTTATTAGCTACCTATGCGAAGAAGAAAATAAATAAGGATATATTTTACAAACTCAACCGACTTAAATCCAACAGGTCCCATACTCACTGTAGACCCATTGAAATGGATGAGAGCATGCTTCTCCAGCCTTCTAGACCAAGTCATGCAGTTCCCATCACTTTGGATACAAAATTAGTAGCTGTCTGAACAACTTCCTTCCTAATTAACATTTGACCACTCATCATGGTCCCCAAAGATGCTATGAGTACCTTCCCTGGGATACATGCATTAACTGTGCTGGGCAGCCTGTCAATCAATGCCATCTGGCTGCAATCATTTTCTCCTGTTTATCATTTGGACATCATCATCATATGTTTAAATTAGGATTGGTTGAAAATGACCTATTTAATCACTCTATTTAAAAAAGAGAAAGGAAAAGGGAAAATGGCAAAGTCTAGTGCGCTGATACAACAGGAGGCTATTTACCTGGAATTAATTAACAAGCACGGCACTATATTTTGTGTTCTTCATATGAAACAGGTTCTGACTGAGAGCTTTCAGGGGCATCTAGTTGGCATCCATGAGAAAAGGATGCTGGACTAGATCATCTCACTACAAAAAAGTAATTGTCATCTGGTCATCTCACTACAAAAAAGTAATTGCCTTCAATATGCTATTAACAATTGGTTTTCATTATTCATGCTGATACATACTAGGAACAATTTGACTGTGGTTAGATGTATCCCTGCCATATTCATGGAGCTGGTCTCTGACTTCAGTTGATTGATTGGCATATCATACCATAGCTATCGGGATGTGATATAGTACCTGGCAAAAAAGTATTAATTTAATCAAACGCAAGCCATGGAAAATTAATCAGTGGGATGGGAACCAGCAACAACCTTACTTGGCTACAAGTGGTCACCAAAGAAGAAGAAGACGAGACTTTCCTTTTAATATCTTTACATGCTTCAGAGGACAATGTTGGTTCACACCATCCTCCTAGTGCTTTACAAACTGGGTTGAAGTGCTTATGGAGAGCATGAGATCTGTGTTAAATTGGCTGTTTGTTTAGCACTTGGGGGATGCGGGTGGCGCTGTGGGTTAAACCACAGAGCCTAGGACTTGCCAATCAGAAGGTTCGAATCCCTGTGACGGTGTGATCTCCCATTGCTCGGTCACTGCTCCTGCCAACCTAGCAGTTCAAAAGCACATCAAAGTGCAAGTAGATAAATAGGTACCGCTCTGGTGGGAAGGTAAACAGTGTTTCCGTGCACTGCTCTGGTTCGCCAGAAGCGGCTTGGTCATGCTGGCCACATGACCCAGAAGCTGTACTCCGGCTCCCTCGGCCAATAAAGCGAGATGAGCGCCGCAACCCCAGAGTCAGTCATGACTGGACCTAATGGTCAGGGGTCCCTTTACCTTTACCTGCCAATAAGCAGTTAACTAATATATTTGGACATCCTGGATGCATATTTCTTAAATCTAAAAATTGGAAGATTTGGATTGCAATATACTGCAGAATTGTAAATTTCGATTTACATTTCGGATTTCCATTTTGGATAACAATTATAAAAGAATTATAAAAGAAAATGAAGAACGCTTAGAGAATCCTCAGCTAATTTTACTCAGAGCAGATCCATTAATATTAACGGACCTAAATTAGTTGTGGCCATTAACTTCACTAGGCCCCATGACCCGGAAGCTGTACGCCGGCTCCCTCGGCCAATAAAGCAAGATGAGCACCGCAATCCCAGAGTCGGTCACGACTGGACCTAATGGTCAGGGGTCCCTTTACCATTACCTTAGCACTTGGAGGGTGAGCAAGTTTACATGGCACTCTGAGACTGTCATGGTGATCCCATCTTCTGCATGCCTAATGAAGGAAGGAAAGGACCAACTTTGCTGCAGTTTTGATGCTCACCACAGCATGCCAACTCAATGTGTTATGTGCCAGAAGCTCATGCAAATAAACCCCGAATTACCACAGAAAAGGAAAGGAGTGCCTGAATCTAGTTATGAGGCTTAGCAATGCATGATTGGTTCCTATCAAGACTTTGGCTTCTCTACAGTTCTGGACAACTGAGTACAATGTCTTTGAGAAGAAATTGGACTAAACTAAAAACAAATCTGGGTGTTTCATCTCTTCAGAGGCATACCAGATGAGATTGAACTGTAATAGGCCAAGGAATCAATGCCTGGGCATATGGCAGTTTCAGGCAGATTAGAGGGACCTGATGCCTGAAGTATAAGCTGAACATTTGGGGAAGTACATGAACATTGGCTATCAAGAATGAGTCAGCAAGATAAATGCTATGTTTGAGAACTGGGCAAGTAGTGCAATGTAGGAACATATATTTGCTTTACTTATATATACAGGAAAAATGGTGACATACCAGACCCAAAGAGGAATGCTTGTGTAGCTAGCAATTGGTAGCTTTAGCAGATTGCCTCCTAGTGTGCACAAAACAATATTATTTCTCATCTTAAGCGAGATATAGAGTTTAGCCTTCCCTCCTGGGAAGACCCCACATGATTGTAAATAAATGCTAGATTACAAAATGGTTGAAACAGGAGGCTGAACCAGAAAAATAGAGAGGTGCAGCAATGACTTCAGCTGTTTAACCCCCTCTTAGAATTGTATCATTGGCAATGTAAAGGCATGTCTTAAAAGACCTGGGAACATAGACCTAGCACAAAAAACTTGCCCCTCATTTATTTTGATATGGGAATTTTGGTTCTCAGCACTGGTTAATGAGTGCAAAGAGACTTTCAGAACAGGCACAGAAGCTACTGCAGCTGGCAGATTCCAACAAATAACTCTCACACTAATTAACTAGTTGTGTGACCAGAGTAACAGAACATAGGAATATAGGAAGCTGAGTTAGCCAGATCCTTGGCCCATCTAATTTAGCACTGTTGATACTTCAAGAAGAAGTCCTTCCCAGCTCCATATGAAGATGCCAGTCATTGAATGTGGTATCTTTTGCTCACAAAACATGTGCTCCACCACTGAGTCATGCCCTTTACCCATTACGTTGAAAAGGGGACAGCCATGTGAGATATCCCCTTTCACATAATGTACAAGTTGTGACTTTTCTATTTCTGAAAGAAGAACCGTGATCTTTGAGTTTTCTCTTCCAAGGTTGTTCTGCTCACTTGAGTAGCTTAGTTTACATGATTTGTGGAACTTAGTTAACTGAAAGATCACCCGTTTTGCATGTGCCTAATTGACCCTCGACGCAGTGGCGTAGCGTGGGGGGTGCAGGGGGGGCCGGCCGCACCGGGCGCAACATCTGGGGGTTAGGGTTAGGGGGTGCAAATCCACGGGTTAGGGGGCGCAAATCCATGGGTTAGGGGGTGCGTTAGGGGGTGCAAATTACTTGCCTTGCCCCGGGTGCTGACAACCCACGCTACGCCACTGCCTCGACACCCTTTTTGGTTGCCCTGCTCCAGGTGTCCCTGTCATGGGGTGGCTACCAAATAGAGGGTTGTTGTTTTTTGGTAGTGACACTCTGACTGTAGAATAGCCTCCCCAGAGCAGCTCACCTGGCACTTTCTCTATGGTCTTATCGGTACCAAGTAGAGTGGTACCTTGGATCTCAAACACCTTGGAACTCAAGCAACTTGGAACCCAAACACTGCAAACCCGGAAATAAGTGTTCCGGTTCACAAACTTTTTTCAGAAGCTGAATGTGCTCCGTTTTGAGTGCCACGCTTCTGCTTTGAGTGTTACACTGGGCTCCTGGTCACACTCCCTCAAAAAAAAATCTCCTGGGGCCACAGCCCTCCCAGCCCCCCAACACTATGCCACTGTTGATGGGTGTCTATATAAATTTAAACTACTGTTATTCTTGATTATACTGATAGTAGGAGTGGAAATAATAATAATAATAATAATAATAATAATAATAATAATAATAGTTGTGTGTTGAACCCTCATTACTGAGTGGTCTGAACAACCCAAACAATAGGAAGCCAGTGTAATTATGCCAGTATAATCTACCTCTGTTCCAACTGCTAACAGGAGAGGAGCCACTGCTGGACAAACCAGAGGGAATGCAAGCCTTTAAAATATATACTTACACCACCTTTTTTGCAAGTATAACTTTTTCTGGATTGACTGAGCTGAACAGAGTGTGGAACTGGAATAAGTTCCCCCTGCCCCATCCCGCTATGTCTCTACTGTTCTCCCCAATTCCTGATTTTGGCTGAGCCAGAATGAAGGACTTATTCCTGTGTAGCTGAGATAGGATGAGGAGCTTTTGACTGAGCTTGACACCTAGCACAAAGACCCTCATCCCAGGGAATTTTGGGTTTGGATTTCTCTCTCTCTCTCTCTCCCCCCCCCTCTCATTTCCCCCCACAGGTATATAATAGGCCTTCAGGAGAGTTTTCCCTAATCTAAGGGATGTAAAAGAGCATAGGTGCTGGGTCCAGGGGGCCCTGGGTGCTCTAGCACCCACAAAATTCCCTCTGAGGTGGCTAGGCACCTACAAATTTGGGCATCTGAAGTCAGCATGCCTGGATGACTTCAGTACACCTGGTCTGGTTGCATGCACAAGGCATTCTGACATCACTTGCGCACACTGCTGGGCTTGCTTATGTCACACGCATATGCCCCGTGGTGTGCACGCCCCCAGGCAACTGCTGTTGTTGGGGCAAGCTGGTGCCACTGCAAAAGTGTATGCCTCTCCTGGAGGCTAGGCAGAGGGAAAGAGCACCATTAATACAGCGCAAATGCCAGCTCTGAATACATCTCGATGTTAACTGCAGCAGTGATATAACTCTTGAGCTCCCACTCAAAAGCAATTAGAAGCCAGATTTTCAGGTTCTGCCCACGTGTCCTTTAGTAAATGACTTGGTCTTTTCAAAGTGAAATGCATAAGGTTCCACCCCCCTCCCCCTGTGCATTTTTTAAAAAAACTTGGTCCATTGTCTGAAAGAAAAGAAAACAAATAGGTGCCCCCCCTTCTTCCCCTTTAAAAAAGAAAAAGAATCATGATCTATGGTGTGCTTTGTTCATGACAATGGACTGTGAAAGATTTATGTCAGAGTGTTCTCCAAAAATATGTAATATACATAAACGTGGATGGAACTAATTTGTGATCTGTTTCTTTCTGTGTGTGGATGTTCTCACAGGCTCACTGGCAGAAACTTTAAGCAATGCCCTTCTGGTAAACGTCCTTGCTGATTGTATTGAAACTCACCTATCCTGACCTATGAATCATCTTTAGAAGAGACTCATTATGATGCCAGAACCCTCTTTTTAAGCTTTGTTTTCCTAGGGCTAGTCTACTTTTGAAGCCAAAAATGCATTTCTCTGTTTAGCAATAAATTTTCAGAACAATATTTCTCATTTACACTAACAGTTATTCATTTTCATATTTATGAATATTTCAGCAGAATTTTGGGTGCTTTGGCTTGAGATCTAATCACCTGAATAGTCTTCTTCTGAGCTCCATATACTGGGCCTCTCTGATGATGATGATTAATTGTTATTACATAACATAGATAGAAAGATAATACTTTATGTATGTGATAGTGCTTCCTAGACTACGAAAGGTCTTGCCACAATGAATCATTAAGTGTTTATCCAGTGGTGGTACAAATGCAAAACGCTTTGTGCACCCATCTTTTCTTCCCCCAGGAGCATGGAACTCCAGTTGGCTTGGGATCAGGTGGAAGAGGAGCAAATATCTGGGCTGATGTTTTCAGTCAACTAGAATTAACTGGACATTATGTGGTACTTTTCTTCACTTCTCTCAGTAGGAGTTAACATGTCAAGGATGAGGAACCTGCAGTCCTCCAGATGTTGTTGGAATACAACTCCCTACACCATTGGCCATGCAGGCAGGGGCTGATGGGAGCTGCATTCCACCAACATCTGGAAGGTCATATGTTTCCCATTCCCAATCTCAACTGATAGACCTTCATTATATCATTATATCTGGTCCAGCTTTCTCCATCTTAATACCTGCCTAGAAACACGTTCTACTCTCTCTGCTATTTGTCACTAGTGCTGTGTGGCAAAATGATCTAGCATTTTTTAAACCATTCTCCATCAATTAATGGGAAAGGAAGTTGCATCCACAAATGAGGGCGAGAAAATAGCTGGAATTGTCATGAGTGGGGCTATTGTTGTGCTTACCTTATCTCAATGTCATCATGTGATGTGACAGTCATTTCTTTTATTCTGAAAATCATCTTTCTGGTAGTTTGCATCCCACAGCCTTTTTGGATACTCTGTCCTGTAAGCAGTGGCATAGCGTGGGTTGTCAGCACCCGGGGCAAGGCAAGTAATTTGCGCCCCCTAACCCGTGGATTTCCGCCTCCTAACCCCCAGATGTTGTGCCCGGTGCGGCCGGCCCCCCCTGCACCCCCCACGCTACGCCACTGCCTGTAAGTTCAAGGAAGTGAGTAGGCTGTAAACTATGCTCCTTACAGCTGCTCATTGGTAACTGTTTTACTGTGAAGTCTTTCTCCTTTTAAAGGAATCAGCATGTAAAGGTTTTTTAAATGGTAAAAAGGATTACCTCCCTGAAAAACAAAATCAGTGGGCGCATCAGTCTCAGTTCCTTAATAATCAGCCTGCCGGGCTTCAATTAAAACCTTGGTGGAGATGTCATGAAGGAACTTCTTTCATGGGTTTTTCTTTTTCATATAAGGAAGCACAGGCATTAAGGGAGGCTGAAGAATGGGAGATAAACTCACACACCAGCCTTGGCCACCTTGAAATGAAGCCTCTTTTCACAGGGAAGAAAAATGTCGAGAGACTGGATGAGAGGTTCCCGCACAATGCTATTTGTGACTTATCTTCTAAAACATTCAAATATCAAGTCTTATAAAATTCAGAATGGGAAAGGTTAAAATGATGTCACTTTTTTTCTTTTAGCCCACAAAGTTCAGGCTGCTGCACATTTAATGGTTTGTAAACATTTAAAACGATGTCGTAAGTCACTTATTCAGGTGGGAAGTTAACATTAGCAACACTTCTGTGATCTGAGAGAGTCAGGGTAATCTGTGACTGACACCAAATGGCAAATAAATTGCAGCATAAAAGGTCACTTTGAAAATATCTGACAGCTTGGAATGCTAGAAGGTCAGAAATTGTCAGCGTCTTGCCCTGTACTGGAACAGTATGCCACTACCCTTTGTGTGGGCTCATATAATCTGAAATAATTGCATCTTCCAGAAGTAAGACAAGGAAATACCAAAGTGGTGTTATGAATGGGGTTCTTTTCCTCAGCCAAGAAGCCATTTAAATATCCTATTGAAATACTGCAGCTACAATCCAGCCTAGAGGGTTTTATTATTTTTATTGGGACGCGGGTGGCGCTGTGGTCTAAACCACTGAGCCTCTTGGGCTTACTGATCAGAAAGGTCAGTGGTTCAAGTCTCCACAACGGTGTGAGCTCCCGTTGCTCTGTCTCAGCTTCTGCCAGCCTAGCAGTTCTAAAGCATGCCAGTGCAAGTAGATAAATAGGTACCACTGCAGTGGGAAGGTAAACGGCATTTCCATGCACTCTGGTTTCCATCACGGTGTTCTGTTGCGCCAGAAGCGGTTTAGTCATGCTGGCCACATGACCTGGAAAGCTGTCTGTGGACAAATCCTGGCTCCCTTGGCCTGAAAGCAAGATGAGCGCCACAACCCCATAGTCACCTTTGACTAGACTTAACCATCCAAGGGTCCTTTACCTTTTACCTTACATTTATTTTTATTATTATTGTCATTATTATTATTAGTAGTAGTAGTAGTATTCCTCTGAGGAGCTCAAGGTGGCATATATGGTTCTCCCTCATATCCATTTTATCCTAACAACAACACTGTATGGCTGAGAAGAAGCAATTGGCCGGAGGTCGCCCTGTGAATCCTGGTCTCCTGGATCATAGTGTTTAGGCTATGGCATTGGAGACTAGGTTTCAGATCTCCATATATCCATGAAGCTTGTGGGGTGACCTTGGGCTGGTCCCTCTCTCTCAGCCTAAACCACTGCACCACACAAACGTGAATTGCGCAAATGGCATGTCAGGATTCTCCCCACTAGTTGTGGGCAGAGAAATTGCAATGAGCACCTCACTGAATTTCTGCAGGGCAAGGAAGAAATCTCAATACTTTCTCTGGGATAGAGATCACAGGAAGCAGTGGCACTAGCCCAGACTTCTCTTTCCACCTAAGAGTTCTATTCAACTAACATGTACTCAGAGTGGGCCTAGTGAAGTTAATGGCCACAACTAATTTAGGTCCATTAATATTAATGGATCTGCCCTGAGTAAAATTAGCTGAGGATTCTCTAAGCGTTCTTCATTTTCTTTTATAATTCTTTTATAATTGTTATCCAAAATGTAAATCCGAAATGTAAATCGAAATTTACAATTCTGCAGTATATTGTACTCCAAATCTTCCATTTTTTAGACTTAAGAAATATGCATCCAGGATGTCCAAAGATATTAGTTAACTGCTTATTGGCAGGTAAAGGTAAAGGGACCCCTGACCATTAGGTCCAGTCGTGACTGACTCTGGGGTTGCGGCTCTCATCTCGCTTTATTGGCCAAGGGAGCCGGAGTACAGCTTCTGGGTCATGTGGCCAGCATGACTAAGTCACTTCTGGCAAACCAGAGCAGCACACGGAAACGCCGTTTACCTTCCCGCCGGAGCGGTACCTATTTATCTACTTGCACTTTGACGTGCTTTCAAACTGCTAGGTTGGCAAGAGCAGGGACTGAGCAACGGGAGCTCACCCCGTCACAGGGATTCAAACTTCCGACCTTCTGATCAGCAAGTCCTAGGCTCTGTGGTTCAACCCACAGCGCCACCCGCATCCCTTTATTGGCAGGTAGTATTGCATAAATTTCCCTGGTCTCCAGTAAGCACTAAATATCAAAACCAACTCCAGCTATTCCAGGTTCTCTTTCCTTCTTGGGGAATTTCTTCCCCAATATGATGGAGAGTTCTCCTGCTTAGCTTCAGTTTTGTGCCACCAAGTTCCAGGGTTTAAAGTTAAAGGTTGCATTTCCACAGTTCTTCTGTGTAAGTCTTTCTACTCTGCCAAAGTATCAATCTGTCAAATTCTGTCCAGCTGTCAATTTGTCTCCTAACTTTATCCAGAGGACAACTTGACACAGCTGTAGCCAAAAAGTATCCAAGAGAAAGAGAATCTCTCCAAGGTCCAAGATCAAACTGTTTCAAAATCTCCATAGCTGCAAATACTATGCTCTACTCCCATTCACAAAAAATCCCCTTACAGAGCCTGTCCGCAGAAATCGGAAGCTGACTTCCTTTTTAGCTTCCATTTCACCAAATCAGTCAATTTAAGCCTAATTTCTTCTCTTAATTCTTTATTTGGTTTTACCTCTACAGTGGTACCTCAGATTACATACGCTTCAGATTACAGACTCCACTAACCCAGAAATAGTGCTTCAGGTTAAGAACTTTGCTTCAAGATGAGAACAGAAATTGTGCTCCGGCGGCGCAGCGGCAGCAGGAGGTCCCATTAGCTAAAGTGCTGCTTCAGGTTAAGAACAGTTTCAGGTTAAGAACAGACCTCCGGAATGAGGTACCACTGTCATTGGAAAATCCACGGTGGTGGTGTGTGGCTTCGGCTGTAGAGTGCGCTGGAGCTGTGAGCGGACTCAAGCCGCTTTTGGGGTTGTTGTTTTTTGCTACCACAAGCAGCAGCCTCTACAGTGCCTCAGTGCTTGTGTCATTTCTGGGAATTCAGAGTTGTAGAGGAAGGAGGTCACCATATTTTTCAAAATGTTAGGAAATATTGGGAGAAAATTCTGCAAACTAGCCCTTTTCCCCTTAGGTGGAAAGGGGAGAGAAAAGAACTATTATGTATTTTCTCAGACAAATGTTTTCTGAGAAATTTCAGCTTGGCTGTATCTATTCAGAAGACCTCAAAGCATATATGCCATGGTGAGCTGCCCATTCACCCTTTTCACTGCCTCCCCCACACTGTCATCTTACTGAGCACCATTAGTCAAAAGATAGACTTGTGTCCTGAGGAAATGAGGCAATTAGATCAAATCCTGTATTTTGTTTATCAATAACTGCTGATGGATCTTGTTCTAAATAAAAGGTCAAGCTAGATGATCTATAAAGGACGTCCAAAATGTCTTAATAAATCTCTGAATTTATTGTGACTGATTAATATATTCTTAGCTGTTACTTTCTAGTGCTGTTGTGCGTGCCCTGCCTCAAACCAATTCAGCACTTTGGAGTGGTGTCAATCCTATCTGGGGCCAACACAACCCTGTCTCAAACCAAATTGGAGGGAGTGGACTTGCAGAGTATTTAATCAGGGTTGTAAACCCTGATGAAACATAAAGTTGGAGGGATGAGAAGGAAACACAATAAGCCTGTCTGCACCTCTTTCTCCCCTCCTCTCCTGATACATTGACCACCGCCAAAAACCCCACCTTGGATTGCTCTGAGTGTAACAATTCCAGCCTGTAGCTCTCTGGGGCTACCTCAGTGCACTTTGATGGTATCCCCGGTCAACTGAGATGAGCCTGATTCAGCCAGCGCAGTTGGCCAGCTCTACCTTCTAGGAACTCATGTGGGAACCTAAGAAAGAAAACAATCTTCTCCTTCTCTCCTCATCTTACATGTCCACCACAAACGTCACATCTGGCAGGTGAGGGGACCCTCTCAGAAGACACTTACCATATTTTTCGCTCTATAAGATGCACCAGACCACAAGATGCACCTAGTTTTTGGAGGAGGGAAACAAGAAATAAAATATTCTGAATCTCAGAAGCCCGAACAGCAAGAGGGATCGCTGCGCAGTGAAAGCAGCAATCCCTCTTGCTGTTCTGGCTTCTGGGATAGCTGCGCAGCCTGCATTCGCTCCATAAGACGCACACACATTCCCCCTTACTTTTTAGGAGGGAAAAAGTGAGTCTTATAGAGCAAAAAATATGGTAAGTAGGCTAAGATAGAGTTGCGGTATTTGGCAACATGACTGGGATGAGGGTTTCTGCCTTTGCTAATGATTCCTAACACATCTTAGCAGCACTTCTATCAAAACAGGAACAATTCAGAGATTAGAATGATCGTTGCCAGTATTGCAGCCCGGCCAGTTCCTCACTTTTCACATTTGCCCATCTTGCACTCAGTTAGAAATAGATATTTTTCACGATTGCAATACAACTAGTAGGTCAAAATAGCAATAAAATAATGACAATCCTGTGAATATCTGCTTGGATTACACTCAGCTTTTACTATTGGTGCTGTGCATGACTGGAAGCAATATATTCCTTGTCTCTGGGCTCTGCTGTCATATATCAAGCAATTATAATTTTCTTTAGGGCACTGGTGATGTTTCAACTTTGCTTCTGGTTGTTTTCCTTTGTGGCGAGGATTGAAATACCATTGACTGTTCGACATACCTGCTGTGGAGTGCTTGTGATTCACTATGGGGGTGCGGAGGAAGGGCAGTGCTGTTTATTTGCCTATTGAGTTGATGGGAAATAACCTTGTTCAAAGGAATTGTGTGCTGAAAATCACATCACATTATTTAATATAATTAATCACGGTCTTCAAAATGTCAGACACTTCAACTTCTTTCTTTTATTCTTTCATTGAAATTGCTAATGTGATTTGTTTTTAACTATACATTTATTGCGCACCTATTAGCTATCACTCTCTAGCCATTCTACAAAGAAGGGTAAATATTAGAATAAAAGCACAACATTCTAGGTTGCAATGACAGAAGCATATGGTCCATCTTGTGAGGTGCCCTGGTAATGCTCTATTCAGCTTTTTGTCAAGCCTCACTTGGAGTCCAGTGACAGGCATTAAAGGTTAAAGGAAGGAGTTCATGGTGAGTTCCGGCACCTCTTTTTTGAGGAAAAATAGCACTGATTAAAGGAGCTTAATATGTTTAGTCTGCAAAAGAAATAGGACAACCATCTTGAAATATCTGAAGGGCTGTCCCAGAGATGTTTCAGCAAGTATGTTTCTCTCTTCTTCCAGGCAATGGGAGCTGAACCAATAGGTTCAAATTGCAAAACAACTTGATTTAGGAAGAACAGCTTGGTAGCATGAGGTGTTTGACAGTGGAACTTAAATATTGCTGTGTAACGTCATCTTGAACAAAATTCCTTTGCAGTAATGCTTTGTGCCAGCTAATCTGCTCTCCTTTTTTCAAAAATTAATGCCCTGATTAACTTTGCTCTGAAGAAGAACTGCATATTGCTTGAAGGCTACGTTTCAGAATTCCATTCATAATTTGCCACACATTAGTCTCAGCAGAGTCTGGCACTGAAGTTCAGGTGTTATGAGGGGGCAATGTAAACACACGGATGGGAATAGTGTGATGAGGATATTAGCTTTGCACCCCTTTCTGTTGCTGTCTGTTTCTCCTTCCCTGGATTGGAAGGTGATTATCTGAAGTGGGAAGCCTTCTTTAGGCTCGAGGGGTCCAGTGTTACGACACTGAAAGATCAGGGAACTAATGTGTGCAGGGAGACTCTATGAATAGAGGAAGGTGCCTTTTCAGAGTTGGAAGGAAACTGAAATGAGTCTAGGACTCATATACGGCCTAGGACCCTCGTACCTACGGGACCGCCTCTCCTGTTATGTCCCACAGAGGAACTTACGGTCTTCAAACAAAAACATCCTGAAGGTCCCAGGCCACAGAGAGCTTAGGCTGGCCTCAACTAGAGCCAGGGCTTTCTCTGCTGTGGCTCCAATCTGGTGGAATGCTCTGTCACAAGAGACTAGGGCCCTGCAGGACTTGACATCTTTCCGCAGGGCCTGCAAGACAGAGCTGTTCCACCAGGCCTTTGGTCAGGGCACAGCCTGACTCCCTCCTTTGGCAATCTTCACAGAACTTTGGCCCAATGGTTGCCATCAATTTGATTTGAAATACTTTTTTAATGAAATGATTTTAGAATATTGTACTATTTTATTGTTGTTAGCCGCCCTGAGCCCGGCCTTGGCTGGGGAGGGCGGGATATAAATAAAATTTTTTATTATTATTATTATTATTATTATTATTATTATTATTATTATTATTGGAGTAGCACACTGATGGCCACTTCTCCCTGTCCTTTGTTTACATTGCCCTCTTCAGAATGCTTCAGAATGTTTCTCAATCTCTCTCTCTCTCTCTCTCTCTCTCTCTCTGTGTGTGTGTGTGTGTAACAACACATACATCTTTGCATCTAACATGCAATGTTTCTGCTTTCAAAACACCCCCCCCCCCGGCAAATTATATCAGATGGTGGTTGTAATGGTTCTAGGGGTTGCTCGTGCGTAAACCGGTGCCAACACCTGGCTGGGTTGCCTGAGTGAACCTTTCCTGTCCGGACAGCCACTCACCCGTGGCTGTCTCAATCGCTGGCAGAATCCGTCAGTGGGCGTTTCTTGAACTTCTTCCAGCATAAAAGTTCTTTGACGCCCAGTCGCTGCCTACTCTCCCTGCGCGGAAGCCTTCTGTGCAGGGAGGGTGTGGGCATCGGAGGATCCGTGCTCTCCCCGCTGGTCCCTGGCGAGGAGTCTTGGAGCCACCTCGCCGATTCCCCCATCTGCCCCCCTCCTCCACTGGTGCTACGCTGATTTCCTTCCCCAGAAGATGTGCTGCTTCTCTCCCTCCCGGGACGCTCTCCGGAATCCCTCTGGAGCCCTCCCTCTCCTTCTGGCTCCGATGGAAGTTCCCTGACAGTGGTGCAGGATGGATAACTAATAGGCATACTTCCCAGCTCCAGATCATGCAATGTGCATTTTTAAACACTTGTACCTTGGATGCAAAGACACATTTAACTTGATGTGCCATTTGGCTCCTGCTCTGTGCTAAATTCTGAACAATCCACCTAAACTCTTTTGTTGTCATTGTCAGCATCACCATAATTGGTTTTAAAGCACTTTGCAGCCCACAATATACTTGCTCCAGAGCAGCCTCTCCTAATCTGATGCCCTTTAGATGCCTTGGACTGCAGCCCCAGGCAGCAAGGCCAATTGTCAGGGATGATGAGGGTGGTCTAGTCCAATAACATTTGGAGGGAACCAGGTTGGGAAAGGTTTCTCCAGAGTGTTCCTAGCATAGTCAGTGGAGCATTAAAAAGTTGCAGAAGTGCTTCATTTCACTCTGAAATAATTTTCTGTGTATGGCTTTACCTCCTGGGGGATCCCTGCGAAAAGAGGGACTGCTTTCCAAACAATTCACATCTGTGTTGCTACAGATCAAATAAACTTGGGTGGGTTTGCACTGAACATTTTAGTCCAAAAAATAATCCTTACCTTCTGTTCAGATTCCTGTGTCAATAGCAAGTAGGCTGCTAGTAAATTGCTCAATTGCCAGGAGTCAAAAGATAAATATTGGGATGAGTGAAAGGCTTTTGTGGATCCTATTTAGAATACTTTTTTGTTTTACATTTTAATTGAACTAGGAATAAAATCCAGTTGTGCTAATCTGGCAAAAAGGACTGTATTCCCACACAGCTGCCATTCATTTCAAACGTCTTGTCCTCAGGAGTGCATCCCAGTGGAATCTCTCCATTGTCATCATGATCAATTATTATTATACTTGCATTCAGTAAGGATCACAGGGTACCTAAACATGGCAAAATGTCTCTCCCTATGTAGCATTTGTTTCCTAAAAGTTCTATCGGCCTGGAACCTTGGCACTGTTTATGTATTAAAATAGAAATCTGCCTAGAGTCAACTGCTTTATGAATGCACCTGCCTAATCTGAGTCTGCTTTATGTTCCTGCCTCCTTTAAACCCAGATGTTCTCCATCCTTTTAGCTGGTCATTTTTCTGTTTTGGACAGATAACGTTCATATCCCCGGAAGTCCATATTTGGAGAGGTGCATGTATTAAGAAGACTTATATGCAATTCATATATCAGATTTTACATCTAAAACAAAACATAGCATTTTAAATTGAGTATTGTGTCTGTGTGTGCATTGAGGCTTGGGATGGTCTCATTTTCGAAAGAGTAGTGTGGGGTTGTTGTTTTTTCTTATTCTTTAGGCACAGCAGTCTCTTTCAAACATATCAAAAGCTATCTTCCCTGGTCCTAAGCAGTGCTCTAGCTTACTCTGTGATGAGGCAAAGCCCCCATTTCTCAAACAGTGGACCAGACTGGACCTCAGTGATGCAGCCCATCTGATGATTACCAACTGATTATATTATACTCTGCCTCCAAGTACCACCATTTTGTGATTGGCTCCATCCTGGAAACTGAGATCTACCAGTTTTGTGTCTCCTGGGCCTCAATAATATTTAGCCCTCTCAAGTGGGTCCCGGGAAGAACTCCTGGGATAGGCCATACCATCCTTTATGTCGGATTAACAAAAAAATAAATAAATGTAAGCATTAATCCTTGATGCTCGCTATCTTCTAACACAATCCTTCTGCCACCCCCTTTTACACATAACCTGAGGCATGATAAGGGAACAGTAGGGGAGATCAAATACACAATAAGAATCTCTGGAGTCTTTCAGTTTTGTAATGTTTGATTGACTGACAAATCTGACTAGTATTACCAGCTGTTGGAAACCACCAGGGGGGAGAGTGCTTTTTTGCTTTAATCCTGCTTGCGTGTGAGAGCAGTATGCTGGAGTAGATGGGCCATTGGGCTGATCCAACAAGCACTTCTTATGTACTTAATGAGCTTTGTTTTGGATTGTTCAACATCTAGCCCAACATTTTGTCTTCTTGCAGATGCAGCCTCCGTGAGGAAATTTCAGTGTGAAGAGCCACGCTACGATATAGTCATTGGGAGGAAGTGGAATTCTTCAGGGAATCTGCTACATGAGCACACTCAGTACTTTAAAAGCCAGGGGGTAAAGCAACCAAGTGTGATTGAGTAAGCAAAACAAGAATGGAGAGAGACATGAAGGCGGGAAGGTGAGAAATGCTGCAAAAGGGTGATGGTGATGGGGCATAAATGTGAGAAATGTCACAGGGTGTGGAAATAAGAAATGACAGTAAAGCTGGAATAGATTCATGCCAGATTGGAGCTGTTCTGATCGTACCTTGACGTTTTCTTTTAAGTTAAAAATTTGGATTACTGTGTCATCTTCTTGGTGACTGTGTGACAGATATTTCAGGATTTATGGTATACCAAGGGTCAGTTTCGGATATGGGTGGTCGGGTGCTTCCTAACTCAGTGCCTCTGATGGACCTCCTTTAACAGTGGTCCCCCCTTGGTAGGTAGGTACTGCAGTGAGCAATAGCAGCACCATAATCTGAGGCAGGCATAACTGCCCATGACTGCAATTACCCATAATGCCCCAATCTGCCTGGAGTACTGTGGCCAGGTTAAAATGGTGGCTTTCCAGCCATCTTATACTACCACTTGGTAAGGCAGGGCCCAAGACTGTTGGTGGGATGAGGTTGGGCTCAAATAAGGTCTGCTGGACAGGTTAAGCCTTGGCAGTTGTTCAAATATGGCAGGTGTTTATGCTAAATTTTTTTTTGGGGGGGGGGTTAAGGAAATCCCTCCCAGATTTTCTGAAATGTAAGTGGCTATTTGAAAGTACTTTTAAGAATGAAGCTGCATGCACGGACAACATTCTCCTGCATAAGCGCGGGTGTTTCTGACTTTCTGCTTCTAGTGACACTCTCCAAAGTGTTCCTATTTCCTAGGGGCAGTCCCAGTCTTACAGAAGCCATCCCACTTTCTGATTTGATCCCCAAATGCCCCACTTTCCCTTAGGACACCTTAATTTACATCAGAGAAATGTTGGATATGGAGTTATGCAACCTCTGAGCCAAGCAGATCAGTAACTATGCAACCTTTAGAAGATACCTGAAAGGAAGTATTTAAATGTTTAATGTTTCATTGCATTTTTATATATGTTAGAAGCCAACCAGAGTGGCTCGGGCAACCTATTCAGATGGTTGGGATATAAATAAAGAAATTTATTATTATTATTATTATTATTATGGAATAGGATGTCCCTATTTTTATCAGAGAAATATTGGAGTGTATGCAACTGGAATGACTTTTCAGATATTGCTTCACAAATCTTTGGATTTGAGGAAGTTCCCAGGAATAGCTGTTTGAGGAAGGATAAAAAAATATTCATGCTCAAACATGGCAATGATTTGTATCTGTCCTAAAAATCTAATTTACATTTCTTCTCTTGTTCGCCCACCATTTCTTGGTTTGGAGGGTAAGAGAAACCTACTATTCTTACTGCTAATGGAAAATATACATCTGTCTTGAATTATTTATCTTGATGCACAGGGAGGAAGTTCTTAACAGGGCATGAACCAGAGTTCATTATTTGTGCTTCCTAACAAGACTAGAGGGAGACATTAGTCAGTCTGAATCCCTGGTTTCTTAAAAATAAGTCTTTCTGTGGTGATTCATTTTGCCATTGGCTAAGACACTCGCAACTCAGAACAATTGGATAGTTTGCCTATTAATTATAGTTTCAGAAAGTAAAATGAAGACAGAACTTCTTTTCAGTTCAGCAAATGTAAAAATAATAATAATCATGTGGTTGAAGAAATGCAGTTCTGTTATGAACTGTATACATACCTGTCTGCTGTAGACTACTGACACATAAGGATGCTATTCTAAAAGTATGAACTACTAGTTAATGTTTTATATGGAATACTCCTGCTTTTTCAAGCACCTGTATAAACATGCTTAGGTATCATAATATTTTGCTCAAACCAAGCTCTTGCAACCATTCCTACTGAAATGTGTACTTAGTCATGTGTAATTGTAATTTCAACTGAAAACAAAATTTGAGCTAGTCATATAAATCACTGCAGGCTGTACATTTTCTTGGTTTGTATTCCCTGGTGTTTTCTTGTCCTGTTGAGATACCTACTGTATTTATACACAAAGAGATCTGCCTTTTTACAAACATATTGCTGTTTGTTTGTTTGTTGTTATTAGTATACGTTATTAGTTTTAAAAAATGGAACATTTGCCCAAAAATTATAATAATTCTGTAGCTCCTGCTCTTCATGACACACGACACAAATGTTTACATTTGGAATTATAATAATTGATATTTAGAAGCAGATTAACCAATTTAAGATTAATGTTTGGAATCAGAGATGGACTTAACCAAACAAGGATTCGCATTAAGTAAAACAAAGAACAAGGTTGATCTTCTTCACAAAAAGGTACAGAAACCGTGCTGATTAAACAAAACAAAAAGGGGTCCTTTATCACTTGACCAAATGGAAATGGCTATTTTTAAATATATAAGCTACTTGCCACAACTTGATCTTAAACAAATCTTGGGCTTAAGCCTTGGCCTTAATATTTTGCTGTTAGCTTCTCTCCATAGCGCATTGTTTTCAGAGCACTTAACTTATTAGTAGTAATAGTAGTAGTATTAATACCCTGCCCATCTGGCTGGGTTTCCCCAGCCACTCCGGGTGGCTTTCAGCATATATAAAACATAGTAAAATATCAAACATTGTGTGTGTGTACACCAGGGGAGAGAAAATTCAGGATGGAACTCACGTCACTTGCTAACCAAACGGGGCAGAAGAGCCTCACTTTTTTTGCTCTTCTGCTCCTCATTGTCTCTAGCTGCATTTTACTCTTACAACATTTTTCCTCTCTGTGGCTCCATTACTTTGTTGGTATACTTTCCCCCTTCCCCGTTCTGGGGGAATGAGATTGCTGTGGATCTAGTGGATCTAAACATGGGTGTCTGTAAGGGGAAGTTACACCCCTGGAAGAACCATTATCCTCAAATTCCATCCCCCTTCTCTCTCTCAAAGGTAAATTTATAGCATTTGTAAACCTCACATATTATGCTATTTGCCTGCTCCCCTATTTTAGTGTTTTTACTTTGCAGAAAAAAATCTTGTGGATACCCATGGATCCAAGCATTCTCAGAAACATTCCCAGAATGCCTCTGTTTGGCCATTAAAACTGCCAGAGCAGAGTGGCAACAGTGGTGTCATTTTAAGGATGTGTTCAATTACTCCCTTAGAATGCAGTGAAGTTCTCCCCACCATTACACAGTTCTTTCCCCCACTAACTTTTCACATCAACTTGGCTTTGCTAGTGTCAGATTAGGTAGTGTTTTACAAATGGTAGCATTTCATAGCAAAGGCACAGGAAGCTTTTAGATCATGTGTGAACATGGATTAAAAACTGGAAACACAGTGAGTGCAGAGTAAGAGATAGTGTGAATACACCATATGCATCCTCAGCAAAAAAAAAAAACACACACACACAACCCCCCCCCCAAAAAAAAAACCCCTGATAACCAGCTCTGTCTCTCCCCTTTCCATCTGGGTCTAGGGAGGCTGCAATCCTAAATCGTTGCCTGAGACTTGGGAGTCTGCTGCTTACAAAACTGTAAGCTAACAAACTCTCCCTTGATCTCCACCCCACTTTTAAGGACTGGATGTGTAGTTCACGAGTGCTGTCTGATCCGTCCTTGTTCCTGAATAAGAAGTCTGTGGCCAAGATTGCTTTTGCCCCTATTAGTCTGGTGAGCCAGCTAAATTCTTTCCTGGGAAAAAGTAGGCTTTGCTACAGTTGTAGCAAATATCTAATTAGATTACTTCAGGGTGCTGCATGGTGCTTGCTTTTGAAAAGAGCCCATCAACTTTAATTGGTGCAGGAGCCTTTTTTTTTACAACATCTCTTTTGCATCAGTTTCATTGGCTACACACACCGCAATAATCAAGCTCCACCTGTTCCGTGTCCCACCCCCAGCTGAGGAAAGGTTGATACTAGGTAGGGCCTTTGCAGTGGTTTTGATTCAACGAACTCCCTCCTTTTTCCTGGTAAGTGAAGAAACTGTTGTTTACTAAGGTGAGGGAATGCCCAGTATGCTTTCTGAAGAATTTCAGTATCCTCTATGCTCTATTTATTGTTACTAAAATTTGGATATTTTAATTGTATTTTGATGGTAGCTGGTAGTTCTGTTTATGACTATTAGCCTTGAAGATCCCTTTTGGGGTTGAAAAAAGGTGGACTACAAATATTTTCACAAATAAAAGTAGAATAGACTTGCCAATTGGTAAGCTCTTTGGGGTAGCAACCAGTCTTCTTATCCTACAACCATGAAAACTTTCCGCTATTAAATTTAATACTGGAACTCACCTTTAAGCTCTAAGTGATTGCACCTGGTTCATAATTGTTAAGGCTTATTCCCATATGGTATGACTTGGAGGGTAGAAGAGCCTGCCTGTGCTGGATCTCACCCTTTTGTCTCCTATATTAGAATCTAGCATCTTATTTGTCTAGAGTTCTTTAATATTTGACATTTACTTGTGTGTCTCAACCCTATGGAAATTAGGATGTCTTCTATATTAGAATTAAGCTTCTTCTTTGACTAGGGTTCCTCAGTATTTGTTCTTTACCTGTGGGTCTCCTAAAAGCCTCTTGATTGCCAAGATGGAGATTACAGAGGAATGTGTATTTGTACAAAGGCAAAATTTAATTTTGTTGATTCAACCACTTTTGCCTCTGGCAAGTGGTCCTCAGAAGGCTGCCCAGAATGGAACGTAGAGTCAGGCTGAGAAAGGTTCCCTACCCCGGTCTCAGAACTACCTTGCTGTTTAGGAAATTATAAGAACACAATACAAGCATCGTGAAAGCCTTTGCAGTGTCCACACCATTAACTGCTTGATTTGAGCAGCTGCCATGGAAAGCTTGGCTGTCAACATGTGCCTTCCTTTGATCTGCTGGTGGGTAACAGGCTTGGAATATGACCTCATCACCCTTTGGGTGAGCCAAGGTTTGTCACAGAAGTGACAACATTTGCACAATCTCTTTTTGTTTCCTCCTTGTTGCCCTTTCCCATGGCAGGTGAATACTTTTTTATTCTGGCAGGGCTTTTTGGGAACTGATTGCTGTTAAAGAACGGACTCTTAATAGCATCCTGTTTTGTTTTGCTTTGCTTTTTGTACTATTTGCATTTTACTAGATATCCTTTTATCATAATTCCACAAATTGTTTAAGTCCTTTTAGCAATAATCTTTTATATGGTTTTAGCTATGTGTGCTTTATCTGTATTTGTTTTACTTTTTTGTGAGCCACATTGAGTTCCAGTTCTGGGAATGTGGCAAACAAATAAATATGAACAACCAAATAATACCCACTCTTATTTTAGTGCTTGGTTTGATTATCCAACTGGAGTGTCTTGTTTGCAATTTATTTATCCATATTCACATTCAAATTGGCATCTCTTTCTGAAGTGGATAATCCAACAAAGGAGACCTGAGGTGAAGTTTGCTCTGACTCCTTTGAACTTTATTTTCACCCAATATTTGTGTTTTGCTCGAACTTGAGTGTTGTTGGCATTGACAATCCCCTCCTATCTAAGAGATGCTTTTTTTAAAAAAAATGAATCAATAAATGATAACTGTTGTGGCAAATAGGGAGAGAAAGATGAGTGACAGAGCAAGGTTTCAAAGCTCTGATAGAAAATGACAAGGCAGGGCCGATACATCCGAATGAGTCTGGAGGCAAGGAATTTAAGATCGTCATTATCTGGATAAATATGCCTTTGGGGGTGAATGAGAAGAGCTGATGCCATTATGGGGGCGAAGCTTAATACAGTAAATCTTGATAGGCAAAGATGCTTGGGGGAGGCGGGATAAGAAAAGCAAGGTCTGCAGCAGCCTGCGGAAGGAGAAGGATTAGCTATAAACTGTTTAAGAAGCCCCATACAGTTCCTTAGGACTTATGGTAATTAGTTCGAAAAGTATGGAGAAGTGCAACACAGCAGGAAATGCATTTACTGCTCTAAGCTACTTTGGGTGCACTCGTACAGCATTCTCTTGATAGCATGAAACTTAAAAATAAACATCCTAACTTTGGCAAGTGACTAATCATTGCGAATCTGTGCTTCTATGAAATATTATGCTCATAATAACCATTTCTGATAGCATTTGGATTTAGCCATTTATTTGTATAGTTTCGGGCTGGAGTGCATGCCTTTCTTGAACAAGCTACTGTGAATCGAGGCAAGGACAATTTTACACAGAGGCCTGGCAGGACCAGTGTGGCAACAAACAAGAACACTGTTCCATGCTTATGAATGTCACTGTGGTCAGGTGGGGCCCTGGATGACAGCAATTAGTAGTGTGTTCATTTAAGAAGTGAGCCAGCCAATGAGTGTATTCCGATTTGCCCACTCCAGATTGCCTGTGTTTATAGAAAACCCTGGCTGTGATTCTAAAGCTGCAGATCAGGTATACTTGGACGTGGTTCATATTGACATCAGCTCTACTCAGTTTGTTGTTGTTTAGTTGTTTAGTCGTGTCCGACTCTTCATGACCCCATGGACCAGAGCACGCCAGGCACTTCTGTCTTCCACTGCCTCCCGCAGTTTGGTCAAACTCATGCTGGTAGCTCTGAGAACAGTCCTCTGTTGTCCTCTTCTCCTTGTGCCCTCCATCTTTCCCAACATCAGGGAGTCTTCTCTTCTCATGAGGTGGCCAAAGTATTGGAGCCACAGCTTCACGCTCTGTCCTTCCAGTGACCACTCAGGGCTGATTTCCTTCTGAATGGTGAGTTTTGATCTTCTTGCAGTCCATGGGACTCTCAAGAATCTGCCCCAGCACCATAATTCAAGAGCATCAGTTCTTCGGCGATAAGCCTTCTTTATGGTCCAGCTCTCACTTCCATACATCACTGCTGGGAAAACCATAGCTTTAACTATACGGGCCTTTGTTGGCAAGGTGATGTCTCTGCTTTTTAAGATGCTGTCTAGGTTTGTCATTGCTTTTCTCCCAAGAAGCAGGCGTCTTTTAATTTCGTGACTGCTGTCACCATCTGCAGTGATCATGGGCTCTACTCAATAGTTTGGTACAAATGTTTGAAGGGTTCTTGAATTGACTTGTGCCCCCCCCCAGATGCTGGTGCGTGAGCTGGCCATGGCCACTGTTTGTCATGAAATTGGTATTGGTCAGAAGGAGCGTCACCATTGGCATTTCAGTCCCAGACAATTGACCAATGTTGCATGTTGTCCTTGGGCTGCTCTACACACTGGCCAGGGACTTAGTATGTTGGACTCAGTGGGCCTTACTTCCAGGACTGTGAGGCAGTGCAATGCTTTTCATGTTTATTCAGAAGCAAGCCCCACTGAGTTCAAAGATGCTCGCTCCTCAGTAAGTATGGTTAGGATTCGAGCTTGATAACAGGCCTGTCAATCAAGCATTCCACAGGTGCTGAAGTTATAATAAAGAAGAGTTGCCGACTGATACAACTTGTCGTGAGCTTCTGGAAAGTTCCAAACTTTTTGGACTTTCAACATAAAAAGACATGATAATTAATTTGATATTCTGTGTTCAGTGTGCAAAATTTGAATCTTCGTGGAGGGAGCGGAATAGGGAAAGCAGAAGACATATGATGAATAACACTGAATGTAAGGTCAGAATCAAGATCGTCCAGCTAATGGGAAATATCATTCAAAGCTATAGCAAATGAGCCTTATGAACATTAGAAATTGCTGATATAAGCCCGGAAACCATCTTGACTGTCAAGGGATATGTGCTTCATTTTCAGTGTTTGATTGTTCATATAAATATTTAATGAAAATATTATTAGAATATTCCGTGGATGAAATAAACTTCTGGCAGCTTGCAGCCAATGCAGCTTATTCAATATTCACTAAGTGAAATGACAGAAATTTTGCACGTGGCACAAATCTTCAGAGATGTTTTGTACTTTCACATTTGTTCTGTTTTAAGGCATCATCGTTACACTTACTTTTAAGTATTTAATGGGACTTGATAGCTAAATTGAATACTCAAATATACCTAGGGGTTCATGGTCAATATGTGAATGTTGTCTAGTGGGACTAGGTCACACTTAGCTTGTTCCAGATGAACTAAATGCAGCCTTTGCAGTACATATATGGAGCAGATAAACAAGATTGTGTGAATGTGACTATAGGGTTTGCTGTAGTGCCTGATGCTTCCACTTCCAAAGTGGGTAAAAGTAGGTTGGGGATTGAGAAAAACTGTTGATACCAGTAGAGCATAAGATCTTAGGGTCATGGGTTTGAGTCCCATGTTGGACAAAAGATTCCTGCATCGCAGAGGGTTGGACTAGATGATCCTAGTGGTCCCTTCCAACTCCACAATTCTATTCTAGAGTCTATATGTGACAGCACAGTTATATGGATAAATTTTATGGATCAAGCAGTTGGTTCCTTACCTTTCCCACCCTGATCTGGCCACAGTGATCCATGAAACGGTCACCTCCAGGCTTGACTACTGTAACTCACTCTATGCAGGGCTGCCCTTGAAACTATTCCAGAAACTCCAGCAGGTGCAGAACGTTGCAACGAGGCTCCTCACAGGGTCCTTGCCATGGGAGCATATTCATCCAGGGCTCTACCAGCTGCACTGGCTCCCGGTGGAGTACAGGGTCAGGTTTAAGGTGCTGGTTTTGACCTTTAAAGCTCTATGTGGCCTAGGACCCTCATACTTATGGGACCACCTCTCTTGGTATGTCCCGCAGAGGACCCTGAGGTACATGAATAATAATAGCTTAAAGGTCCCGTGCCCTAAGGAAGCCAGACTATCCTCCACCAGGGCCAGGACTTTTTCAGTGATGGCTCCGACCTGATGGAATGCTCTGTCCCACGAGACTAGGGCCCTGCAGGACTTGATCTCCTTCCACCAGGGCCTGTAACACAGAGCTATTCCACCTGGCCTTCAATTTGAATAAGCCTGGTCCTCTATTTCCTTTCCCCCTTTCCTCTTCTATGAAGAAACCCTTTCTGGGACCCCACATTTAAATTCTTCCCTGGTCTCCTTGCTGGCCCTAGTAGGACCAACATGGCCAGTTAGTCCTAGTCATTTGATGTCTACCGACTGGGTTGTTTTGTTGTTGTTTTTCCCCAAAATGACCCCTGAATTTTTGAATTTCATTGATATTGTTGCTGCATTTTATGTTGTGTTTTATGCTGTTTTTAAGTTGCATTTTAATCAGTGTTTTATATTTGCTGTTAGCCACCCTGAGCCCTGTTTTTAAACTGGGAAGGGCAGGGTATTAATAATAATAATAATAATAATAATAATAATAATTAAATGCTGCAGGAAGAGGTCTTTGCCTAGCCTTGAAACTTATCAGACTGTGCACTCTGGTGAGAACTCTCCCAAGAAAAAGCCCTTCTCCTTTGATGGGTGGCCCATCAAACCTCTGAAATTTTTATCTATGGAAAGGCTTTTAAAATGACTGTAATATGTGGGCAGTTTTATGTAGGATGAGGGAGTCCTTCAAAGGATTTGAATGGCTATATAGTGCAGCATCCTCAGCTGTAGCATTTAGTTCGACTACCACACCCAAAATATCTCTATGGTGGGTCCCCCTCCCTTTAATGCTATTTAAATTTCTATGCTTCGCCTAAATCCAGGAGATAAGACAGATAAATATAGGTGATGTAGCTATATACAGTCAGATATATTATAAATAACAGTCAAACTAATATAAAGTGAAGCAAAAATTAATCTGGACCATGTTAAGATGGAACACTGATTGAAAGGCAGCAATGTGTTATAGAGGCTTCATCCGATACCAGCAGTATAAAGTTCTTTTAGTCAAAATGCTTTATGAACTTCTACAGCTGGTAACAAAGCCAAACTTCAGCAAGGTATTGCATAATAGGAAAAACTGTGTAGAGCAGGATAAGGAATGTTCTATATGAGTGGACATCAGCCGGCACAGTGCTTGGTAGATTATTGCATATAAGGTATGTACATTATCATCCTTCATTTAACAATTTGCTATTTTGAAGGGCATGCTAAGGAGAGGCAAATGACAATTCCAGTTTTCCATAATAAGGGATTTTAGGAGATTTTGTTCTACCACAGCCATGCCATTGTGGTATGCATGTTCCATTCTTGTTTCTCTGTGATGCCTGGATAGCATGGTAGCGGGTGAATTGCAGGATTTAGTGGATTTTTGAGCCTTTCAACTTCTGCGTAAATGAACAAAACACACAGTTGCGTACAATGGCAGCCGCAGTTGGAGCTTTGCTTTGACTACCCCCTCCCCAACTTCTGTCTGAGCCATTGAAAATAATCATAATAATCTCATTCTCTTTCCTAGAATGATACACCAAACCTCCTTATCAATAGGTTCCTGCGGTTCTTTTTCAGTTCTGCACACTCCCTTCCAGTGCACCTGAATTGCAAAGTTGTGAATGGCTCGCACCGTCTATGATTGTTTTGCTCCCTAATGCACATGGCTGAGGGATGTCTAATCTTTTTTCTTGCAAATAGACTCTCACATGAATGCTGTGATTCCATGCAGTGCAAAGCTTGCCGTGATAATACAGTTATACATTTCTAGCATGTCTTTGACAAACATACAACCCAGACACCTTGTTTGCTTTCAAATTAGTGCAGTACAGGTGTTTGAGGAATACAATTCATACAGCAATTGGGAGGCTGGGTAGGCATGTCTACTGAAAACTAAAGCACTACTTTTTGCATTTTCTTCCCTTGAAAAGGAAACCTCTGTGCCAGCTGTGGGGAACCTTTGCCCCTCTGGATGTTGCTGAACTACAACTCCCATCAGCCCTGGTCATTGGCCAGGCTTGCTGAGGCTGATAGGAATTGTAGTTCAGCAGGATCTGGAGGAACAAAGGTTTCCCATTGCTGCTCCATACCATATTGCAAACAGCCCTGAATGTCTGCTCCATTTCAGAATGTTGTCACGCAGCACTGGGCATGGGTGATGATGCTGGGAATAGCATTCTTTCAGAAACACAACCCAAATCTCCCTTTGGCAAGTGGAACAAGATGAGTGTGTGTGTTCAGACCCAGAAACCTCCCCCCCTAAATAAATTCACACTTGACTCAAATTTTTGGTTCAGTTTTTGGCAGAATTTAGGCCACAACTTTATTGATTACAGAAAGTGACTGGTTGCATAGGCTGTGATTCGACTAGCTCCCTGCCACACAGGTAGCACTGACCCAGGGCACCAGCATAGGTCAGCCAAGGGTGAACACCTGTATAAGCGGAAAGCCGGGCACGGGCTAACTCTGCCACCCAAATGTCCCCCTGGACTCAGGCACGGGCACAACCCCCTCACAGGGGTTGACCAAACCATTGAGTCCCTGGATTCCTTTAACAGAATACCCTTCTCATAGGGATGGTGAGAGCATCCCCCCCCCCATCCCTATCCACAACTTTACAAGTTGTGACGATTTGCTACGCGGCAGGCGAAACCCAAATGGCAACAGCCAATCAGCCAAGTGGGGAAAATTCCTGCCGTGCCCCTGTCCCAACGACAGATGACACACAACGGCATAGCAAGGTCAAGCGCAACAAGTCCTAAAAGTAGGGAGAGGTGAGCGGTGTTCCGAATGCATGCGCTGAAACGTGCATAGGTATATATAGGTCCCTTGATCCATTTATCCTGTGTCCCATTGGCCTGATTAAACCCAGCAATGAGGGACCTGCCAATTGGGTGTTGTGGCTATCCAATCATACCCACCCACAACACAGGGTTTGGTTGCCAGGTCTCACCCCAACACGTGCCCTCTTTAAGGGAGGACCCGATTTGTCACGCAGCACTGGGCATTGGTGATGATGCTGGGAATAGCATCCTTTCAGAAACACAACCCAAATCTCCCTTTGGCAAGTGGAACAAGATGAGTGTGTGTGTTTGTGTGTAAGTGCATGTCAGAGGGGAGGATTGGCATTGACTCTTAGTGTGATATGTAAATAAATATTCCTAAATGCCACTATTGTTCATTTGTGAAATAGAATCATAGAGTTGGAAGGGACCCTGAGGGTCTTCTAGTCCAACTCCCTGAAATGCAGGAATCTCAGCTAGAGCATTCATGACAGATGGCCATCCAACTTCTGCTTAGAAACCTCAAAGGAAGGAGCATCCACAACCTCCCAAGCTAGATTATGCTGCAAAGCATGTCCTACTACAAGGTCTAGAAACCTGTGGCCCCTCCAGATGTTGTTGGAATACAATTCCCCTTATCCATTACCATTGGCCATTCTGTCTACTGCTGATGGATGCTACCTGGGAGTCAAGCAACATCTGGATGGAACATGCTCCCTATCCCTATAGCAATAGAAGAGTTTGAATTTGATATCCCGCTTTATCACTACCTGAAGGAGTCTCAAAGCAACTAACATTCTCCTTTCCCTTCCTCCACCACAACAAACACTCTGTGAGGTGAGTGGAGCTGAGAGACTTCAGAGAAGTATGACCAGCCCAAGGTCACCCAACAGGCAGCCCTGTTTAGGGAAGTTTTTAATGTCTGATGTTTTATTTGTATTTTTAATATTTTGTTGGAAGCCACCCAGAATGGCTGGGGAAACCCAGCCAGATGGGTGGGGTATAAATATTATACCCAACTGTTTTAGCCTTACTTAAGCTTCCTCCTTGTCTTATGCAGATCCTGAGGATTACCTGACAATACACTTAGCAAATGAAAAACCATCTTGGCGTATCGAAGTTTCATAGGTACAAATGAGGAATCTGGATTACTAGTTAACACAGATGACTTAATGATTTATTGTCAGCAATGATATAAATAGAACGGTAGTGGAATGTCAAGCATGAATGTGACTTATTACAAAATGAAAGGGAGATACAATCATTTTCCAATGGCACGTTTCACATAAAGGTGGAGAATATGTCATTTATAATTGCCTTTCATTCTCTGCTTCCCAGGTGCTTTATAACCTGGCCAATGTGCAGTCACTGAAGCACACACTCACCCCTGGAGAGGAACGTGGCAGCTACTTTGCTCCCACATGTTGATTATGATGACCTTTCAGGTGGTTATTTGTCTGAAATGTAGTTAGTGGAGAAATCCAGCTACCAGGAGATAGGCAGGGACCATCTGCTGTGACTAATTTCATATTTATCCCATGCAGCAATTGCACAATAGTGTCAGAGATGAAAAATCACTATGTGTTGCAAGTTGAGTCAATCTTTGTGACAGGGAGCAGCATGTTCAGCCATTCTGTGTTTTTGTGCATTATGTATAGCTTTGCATCAGATACGGCAGGGGAGTTGCTTTAGAGACACTTGGGGTTGTGTCCACCCCACCTCCCGGATTGCTGTATGTCCAAGTCACATCAAATTGCTTTGGGTATTTATGTTTGCAGAACCCATGTCAGGGGACAGGAAAACGGACCCATGAAAGGTTTCAACGAAGGGTTCCTGGGCTTGGGGGGTTCGGAAATGAACCTGAGGCCTGTCAAAGACAGCTTTGCTGTCCAGCTGGACCAAGAGTATGATGCAGTGAAAGAGGGCTCCATATGCTCATTGGGCAATGCCACAATGGGGTGAAGTGCAGACAGGCAAAGCATAGTGGCTCCTGGAGTGACTGTCCTTATACCTAATATACCTCCCTGGATCTCTGTTAAGCACATAGAAAGCTTCATTATACCAATTGGTCCTGCTAGCTCAATGTTGTCTTCAGTCTAGGGCCATACATCCAGAATTTCCTGGACATAGCCAGGATTTGTCCGCTGAAAATTGTGTCCAGGCGGAATTATTTGAAATCGGTGAAAATGTCCGGGAAAATCCAGGTGTTCCAGAAGTGTTGATATTTTGGCAAATGTCTTTAAAAACAGCTCAAAAACAAATGGGAAAGCTCAACAACTTTTGCGTCCAGATTTTCACTTTTTTGAAATATGGCAACCCTAGACTTCACAGACTGGCAACTACTCTTCTGGATTTCAGAGTTTCTCTGGAGGTGCCGATGATTGAAACTGAGATCTTCTGCATTCAAAGCAGATGCTTTACCACCCCACACTTAAAGGGAAACTAGCCATACAACGTGAATATAAAACCATATAACCCCCACCCACCCCTACGTCGTTTCAGTGAAATACATAATAGAGTAGAGTAGATATGGAATAATAGAAGTGTAGAGTTGGAGGGGACTAGTCCTACTCTGTGCAAGGGAATAATATTTTGTCCAATGTAGGGCTTGAACCCATGACCCTGAGATCATGAGTCTTATGCTCTACCAAATGAGCTATCCCACCTGTTGCGCTTAGGTCCTCTTCTGGGCTTCCCACAAGCATCTAGTTGGCCACCATAAGAGCAGGATGCTGGGTGGGCCATTGGTCTGATGCAGCAGCCAACTTGTCTTATGCTTTTACCAATTCAGGTGATCTTCCAGTTTCACAAAACATGGAGCACTCTTCCCTGGTAGTCAGGAAGGCAGCTGAGCTGAACATCAGTGGCCAGCAAAATGTTTGGGCACATAGACATGGCTTTATCTGTATTTAGGAAAGTGGGTAGTTGTCCTCAGGCTGCAACTCTAAGCAGACCAAGGAAGTAGGATCATTGATTCAAGGGCCTTTCTCTGTGGCAACACCTTTTCCTTCTTGTGTTTTAGGCTTCTCTAGTGTCAAGCCCCATCAATCTATCATCTTCAATCTGTTATCACTGGTTGCACAGGCCAGGTGCAGAGATGACGTTCCAACTGTTATATAGTATTCTGAAACCTGCTTTCCATATTTCAACTAAAGACACAGGGACACATCAAGTCAGCCCCAGATTTGCAGACATCTTGTCAAAAGTGACATCCAGTTCCTAGCTCCGAGACAAAACACACACATTTGTAGCTCTGTTTCCAGAGCCTTTGAGTTCACGCCTCCATCTCTGAACTAGTCATGTGTATTCACCATTCCGACAAGGTATTTTCCGATGGCTCTAGGAAGTCCAAGTGTCATTTCAATGAAGCACCTTTAGAATACTAGCTTTCAAAAACCCAAACAGCCTCATGTTTTTCTCCTTGCCCATAGGAACATGGGATTGGATTTGTGGTTCTCTCTTTGCACTGCCTGCTCCTAACAGAAGCTGCAGTATAGTCATCAGAATCGCTCTGTGAATTCCACCATGTCTTTTAGAACATAATATGAAACCTTATCTTACAGTGCTCATTTCTATCTAAATTTTGGTGTGTGTGTGTTAAATTTTTGTTTTGTAACCTGAACCATAATATATATATATAAATATTATGGTATGACCATATATAGACCATTATGGGGTGGCATATCTAGAGTCGTGATGGAGAAAGAGTTAAGAGAAAAATGACTTCTTTCCATTTTTCCAGGTAAGTAAAAAATAAACCATAAACTACAAAGTGCTAGACCAGCATTTGGCCTAATACACCCCCACCATCAATATCCATGCAAAATGGGGGGCAGAAGATATGTTAGATTAAACAGAGAGGCATTCTTTGTTCTTCCCTCTATGTGGCAGCACAGCTGTGACACTGAAACCCTGTAGATTCCTAAGAGTTAAAATATAACATGATGGAAAGGAGGTTAGCAGCCGCTGGTATTAGAGTAGGAGAAGAGATAAGTATTATTTTACAGAGTAAATTGTGAAACCGCATTTTGTCCAGTTTACACAATGTACAGCTCTTTGTGGGAACAAAGGGAGTCCATCAGAAAATAATATCCTGCTCGAAAATAAAATAAAAGTCCATATTCGTGTGACAGAATGTTAAATTGCTATGTTTGATGGCCAAGATATTCCGCACAAAGTAAATCAATGAGCAGCAATTCATAATCCATTCTAAAAGCAATAGCTCAGCAACGTGTATGTTCTAAGGCCAAATCAATAAGAACAAGACAAAAACGTAAGTAAGGCTGAAACAGTTTGCGAACAATGGATTAACAAATAATATTGTTAAGGAAAATGGGATAAAAACAAACATATTTCAGAAAGTCCTGTCTCCTTTTCCACTCATGCGCGAGCTGGAAAAGAAACTTTGAACAATAAAGAAAATCTAACATCTGATTGAAGACTTCTCTGGGCTAAACTACCCATTATGCTCAGTTGCATGTAATTTTTCAACAGCTGGAAGAAGAAAAAGAAATGTAGCCATTGGAAGCTGCAGTATTGAGCTATGTGTGAAAGTGTGTGTCTGGAGGTGGGGGGTGGGGAATAGGACTGCTTTATCCTCCCAGACTCTTGTCCTCCTTCTTTGGTGATCACTCGTAGCCAAGAAATATTGTCTTCCATAAACACGGTTTTAACAATGAGTCCGTAAGTGACTGTGGAGGCCAATTCTGGATCCACACATCCTTCCACAGTGGGGACATTGGTTGGGAGTTGATCACGGTGTGGATTTACCAAGCATGCCTTCCTCTTAGCACGTTTCTCCCTTGCGTCCTGAGTTCGAGTTTCTTCAAAGCCCATGGCACCTTTGGTCAAGGCTGTCCTCCAACTGGAGCGCTCGCAGGCCCGTGTTTCTCAGTTGTCTGTGTTTATACTACTTTTTTTTAGATTTGCCTGTTGAAGCACTCATCATGACCACCTTCCTTTCCTCTTGTCCTCATCAATACCATCAAAAAAGGGGAGGATGTTGCAGTAGGTGCTTCAGGTCCTCTGGAGTCTTTGCTCACTAAGGGAGACTGCCAAGAGGGTACCAGTTGGTGGGAAAGGAGACCCTGCTGAGGAGTTGAAGTTTCTGCTTCCATCTTTGCTACCACAGCATTCTCTTTCTCATATCCCCAAAAAGCTTGTTGGGAACCTTGGAACAAGGGAGGTGGGACAAGAAATGCAAAGGTTGTGGTGGGACACTTTACCTGAGTAGTGTCATGACCCCAGAATCCATCATCTACAAGGACATCAAATTGAAGGCTAGTGGCTCAGGAAATGGACCAATTTCCTGCCTTTGAACCTGATGCTGGTGAACCTGGTAGGCAAAAAGCTACTGAATTGGATCCTATGGTACCATGGTCAATAGAATCAAAAATTGGACCCTCATGGGTGCCTTCCCCACAAGGAGCTAAGTTTTTCCCAGAGTACCTCCTTTTGTCAATAGGACAAGGAACATTCAGTGAAGTCAAAGCACCTGCCTTAAAGTTACAGCAGTGGTCCTTGAACAGCCTGAAGTTGTCCAGCAAGGAGGGCAAACTGCAGCCATGGTGGACTAGAGACTGAGGCTTAAAAGTCATTGGCTCTCCTCCAGCTTTCATCGGAGCAATTTAATCACTCAGATCTCAGCCTTGCTGTGTCCTGTGAGGCCCCCCTCCCCCACAGCTGAACAGGGGAAGTGGGCTCTGCCAAGCTATAAGCAGGAATGTTCTGGCCTGACCTTCACCAGGTCACCTAAGGGTAATATAGTCCCAGCAGGTAAGGTCCAGTTTACAGAACCTTGGAGAGCTCCAACAAAGCAACCCGCTCTGACAGGTTCTTTAATCTATATTAGCTCTTTTTCTTCATTCCCTGGCCCATGCTGTCCCTCTTTCCTGGAGAGTAGTGAGCTTAAAAAGCCAAACTGCAGACCTGGATATTAGTACTCTGTCTCCTCTTCATTAACTCCATCCTGGTTTCTTGCCTTTGCTGATGAACCAGTCATGGGGAGCATTGGACACCAGTTAAAGAGGTAGTCAGTTCCTTGAGATATCAGATTTTGGGGTAGTGGCCTGTAAGGATCTCTGTTCAGGGATATTTTGACTGACAGGCTCTGGAATCAATTACTCAGACTCTTGATTCAGATTCCTCTCCAGAACGGCCCTCATCCCCTAGCTTCAAGACTCCCTTCACCTAGTCAACTTGCAAGTACTTGAACAGATGCACTCTATTTCCCATGACATCCCTGCCCTAAAGGTTTGTAGCTTAGGCTATTTCTGGACCAGGTAGTACCCCTATAATCCCAAGCAGAGTCTCCAGTCTGAAAAAGTCACATTTATTTATTTATTTCACAAAAATTATATACCACTTGATTGCAAACAAAAAACAAAAAAATAAAATGATCAAAGTGGTTTACAAAAAAGATAAGACAATAAAATCAAGAAAAAAAGTACAACTCTAGTTTTAAACATACAAAAGTTGAAATACTAAAACAGATTAAAGCACCAGAGATGATAGCCATTCCTATTACAGGTTCACAGAATCTTGGCCACTGTTTTTCACAATTTGATAATTTCCAGAGTAGATTGTTTTAACACACCCATTGTGGACATGCCCTTGAAGGTAAATGCCAGGAACTTTAGAATGCAGAATGTTGTCAGTGTACTTATTCTGCTTTGAAAAATCTGTGCAGGCTGCCAAACTGTTTCTGGGCTCTGCTGGTTTTGACGTATGAATAAGTATTCTTGATTATCCTTATTATCACAAGAAAGGTCTCTCTCTCACACACATACTCACATACACCATGCCCCATTCCCATGAGATTTAAAGTCTACTATCAAGGCCTTGTTGAAAATACCATTTTATGAGCAGGCCAGGTTGACCTCCACAAAGCTCAAGACCTTTTCTGTTATATGCCAAGGTTCATTAGTTTGCAATCCCATGGAAAGTCTTAGTGGCTTCCTCTTTTCTGGAAGCAGGTGGTGAATTTCCTTCCTGTTAAATTCTTCCTCTTTCGATAACAGACTTTTCACCCTCCCCTGCTCTTTATTTATTGGTTTTACTTTTATTGTCTTTTAAATAAAGACCAAAATAAATTGTTATGTGATGCTTTACGATTCAAATGCTGCAGTTGTATATTGTATACCGCTTTGGGAACTGGTACTCGAAGGAGATATAAAACACTCTCCTATAAATAGATTTATCAATACAGCGCATAAATGCATTTCTAAGGCACTGTCATAAATATTCATGAGTCTTGAAATTCAGAGCGATGTGTTTCCTAATGCATAAGAAAAAGCTGGAATTTGGTATGCACATCCATTTACCACAATTAGAAAGAAACAAAGACCCCCAAGTGCTTTTCTTTAAGTCTGATGACCTACATTTCAGTAGGAAACATGAAAGCCACATTTCTACAAGTAAGCTAATTTAATCAATTAATCATGTCTAAACAGACTCAACTAGCTAAAACATTTTTGATAGAGTTATGATCTATTTAAGTAATGTCGTCTAAATTTCATTAATTTTTTAACCTTCATTAATTCCTAATTTTCAGGTTGCAAATGCGTTTTCACACAGTTCTGGCATTTTCAAATTGTACTTGTCACCACAAGCCTCCTATGCAAAGTTCTAAATCAAGTGAAATATATCTTGTGCTTCCCACATTATAGCATAGCATTAGCGGAGTCAAGTTTGTTTAGTGTTGTTCTTCTATATTTGCTTTTATGGATTGTTTCAGCTGATTCTCAGCCTCCTCACTTGTGGGGAATTGTCAAATTGGGTCATTCCTCCACCCCTCTCCTATGCTCTATAGAAAGCAAGGATATACTATGAAACCTTAATGCTGTCTTAGCGTGCCATTCTAACCTTAGATCCACCCAGATGAGTGAATTAGGATCCAGTGGATTTCTGGCTGCTGCCCACCTGTTAAAGTGGCCCATGGACAATTGGCTAGTTACAGATCTGGCATGCGACTGTATTCATAACTCTGGGAAATCAAGTTAGCAGGTGTGTAGTGTCTCATCACCATTGTGCTTTGCGCTATTCCCAACTGCTATGGAAAAGATTATTATTTTTTAAAGCAGGGGGAGAAGGGGTCCTCCACAAAAGACTCAGGGATTGGACGATCTGAGCCACTCCCCTATTATCACCCCTGAAGATTTGGCAAGCTTTACTCACTGTATTTATGTTAAAGGAAATGTCTGGCAGAGAATGGAGGCTCATCTCTTTTGCATTATTATTATTATTATTATTATTATTATTATTATTATTATTATTAATATTACTATTTTGGTTGTATTTTATTTTCTCTTGCTGCTTTTATCCTTTTACTCTGGCTTCAAATATCTAAATGTAGCTCAGGGTATGTGTTGTCCCTTTTAGAGTTTTTTTTAATAAAAAAAAACCAATTACCACTATGGGTTTATTGTGCTCTCTCTGTCTGCTCAGGAGAAATGACACTTAAGGCTATAGCTTAATCCTATACCCACGTCCTTGGGACTTATTCAGGGCTGAATCACCCATGAGGCAAGTTGAGGCTACCTCCTAAACTGGCCGGTTCCACAGGAGCAGCAGATCCCAATATAGATCTCATTCCCCCGTTTGTTCCTGATGTAGATCTTCACTCACCCCTCCTTTCCTGGCTGGGAGGGATGGCACCATTTTGTGATTTACCTCAGGTGCCAAAATGTCTTGGGCTGGCCCTATACTTCCGCACAGGTATGGATAGGATTGCACTGCTAATCTGATAGACTGCTAGTCTGATGGCCTGGGTCCCACAAAACCCTTAAATATTTGCCACTTTGTGTGGGATGATCATTTATGTTTATTTTGTCCCCTCTGAAGGAAGAACTCTGGTTGCAGTTAATGTTTTATAATGAAAAATCATAGGGGTGGGAGTAGGGATGTGAAAAAGAAGAGGCAACTCCATGAAAGCCACCTGCCTAACTGTGGTTTCTTCAATATGCAACTGGAGCATATATAGAGGTTGCCATAGAGGGAAAGAGATGGGACTCCTGTTGTTTCTTCAACAGCTCTGCTGAAAGATCAGCAACTTTTTGCTCGTCTTCTTGTTGAAATCTTTACATTCCATCTGGTCATTACAAGATCTCTCTGTAAAACAGAAATAGTGCCTGGGTCTTCATTTTCCTCTTCTCCTCACCAATCCCTTTCCTTTAGATGCCTTGTATTTTTGATTATAAGCCTGGGTTCAGGGACTGTTATATCACTGAAATTTGTAAGCTTATCTAGGGTTTGTTTGTTTATTGCTGAAAAGTGGGTTAGAAATGCTTTCTATAAATAAATGTATCTGCCTAAAGGAAAAGGTAAAGGGACCCCTGACCATTAGGTCCGGTCATGGCTGACTCTGGGGTTGTGGCGCTCATCTCGCTTTATTGGCCGAGGGAGCCGGCGTACAGCTTGCGGTCATGTGGCCAGCATGACAAAGCCACTACTTACTGGTGAACCAGAGCAGCGCATGGAAACACCGTTTATCTTCCCGCCGGAGCAGTACCTACTTATCTACTTGCAATTTGATGTGCTTTCGAACTTCTAGGTTGGCAGGAGCAGGGACCGAGCAATGGGAGCTCACCCCGTCGCGGGGATTCGAACCGCCGACCTTCTGATCGGCAAGTCCTAGGCTCTGTGGTTTTACCCACAGCGCCACCTGCGTCCCTATATCTGCCTAGGAGGGGGTAATAAACCAGACTAGGGCTGTGGTATAAGGGATTGAGGAAGCTTGCTAGTAAGATATACTCCAATCCTAGTGTCACCTTTCCTTTTTACAATAATTGCCACACCTTACAGAGAAAAAATGGTTTGGAAGTACTCTAAAAATGTTGATTGCCAAGGATGGTTCTAAGAATCCTGAACTTATAGTGTATTAGTTGGTCTTTAGAATATAAATATAACAGAAGAGGCATCAGAAAAACTGATTCTCAGTGCTTCCTTTGTGTAAACACTTTTGAGTTTATGTAATTTAATATTGCTGTCGTTTCCTGCAGTGCGATCTGAGAAATAACTAACTCCCAAGCACACACTTCTTTATGCTGCCTTCCCTTAGTGCTTTTGTATATATCTTGGTATTAGCCTTCTGATCTTACCAGTACCCAGAAACTGATCAGAAATTGAAAAGAGTGCTAAAACACACACACAACCATGAGGAACACTGAACAGCTCTTATTGTTACAAGCAGTATAAAAAGATGCTACAGTCTGCACATTAAAAAAACCCCACAATTGTTTTTCTAGCAATTGTGTTGCATTTTCAGCCATTATTGACCAGCAGGAGGGACCATCATCGCCTCCATAATCATTGAATTTTAATTTATTGAGTTACAAATGTAGAACACATAACAGACTTGGGGGGAGGGGGCTCTAAAAGCAGAGGTAATCATAGACTCTGAATAACATTAGAGCAACACGTTTGTCAGATGTGGGACTGCAATACTTGTTTTTATTTTATTTCCCCTGTTTAATGAGGACTTGAATTGACTGTAAAAGATCTCATCATCTTACAGCTTGTGATGGGCAGACTGCAGTGATGCCAGAGCTTCTCTCTAGCATTTAGAAGCAGAAAGAACATCTTTTTTTTTCTCCTCCTTTCCTAAGTCAAAAGGAGAAAAAGACTCGGGCCATTACAGGATGTTGTGTCTGTGTGCACTGAAGGGCTGTGACTTTTTGTACATTGAAGGAAAGGTTTGACCTTTATTGTAACCCAAGAAGCTCTTACTGGATCAGACAAAAAAACCTATTTAGTCCAGCATCCCCTTTCTTGCGGTAACCAACCAAATGGCTCTGAGAATCTCACAAGCAGAACCTTTGAGAAGAAGTGCTTCCCAGTGTTGTTCCCTATTGGCTGGTATTCACAGCCACATTGCCTCTGATGCTGAAGGCAGTTTGCAGCCATCATGGCTGGTAACCACTGATAGATGTATCCTTCTTGAATTTCTTTAGCCTTTGCCCCTTTTAAAGCTGTCTGAGTTGCTGGTTAATGGAACATCTTTCAGCAGCAAATACTGTCAATGAACTAGTCTTCCTTCTTGTCTGTCTTGAATCTTTCTCCATTCAACTTCGTTGGATGACTCCAAGTTCTAGTACAGTGGTAAGGTAAAGTAAAGGTAAAGGTACCCCTGCCCATACGGGCCAGTCTTGCCAGACTCTGGGGTTGTGTGCCCATCTCACTCTATAGGCCAGGAGCCAGCGCTGTCCGCAGACACTTCCGGGTCACGTGGCCAGCGTGACAAGCTGCATCTGGCGAGCCAGCGCAGCACATGGAACGCCGTTTACCTTCCCACTGGTAAGCGGTCCCTATTTATCTACTTTCACCCGGGGGTGCTTTCGAACTGCTATGTTGGCAGGCGCTGGGACCGAAGGACGGGAGCACACCCCGCTGTGGGGATTAGAACCGCTGACCATGTGATCGGCAAGTCCTAGGTGCTGAGGTTTTACCCACAGCACCATCCGCGTCCCAGTGTACAGTGGTACCTCGGGTTATATATATAGTTACAGACTCCGCTAACCCAGAAATAGTAAGTTGGGTTAAGAACATTGCTTCAGGATGAGAACAGAAATCATGCTTTGGCAGTCCGGTGGCAGTGGGAGGCCCCATTAGCTAAAGTGGTGCTTCAGGTTAAGAACAGACCTCCGGAATGAATTAAGTTCTTAACCCGAGGTACCACTGTATTATGAGAGAGGGATGAAAAAGGTATTTTCTGTCTATGCTTTCCACACAATGCACTTCTATGACACTCCAACTCTTTCTCTCCCCCCCCCCTTTTCATTAACTAAAATGCCGTAAATCATGTCACTTTTTCTCATATGTGAGCTGTTTCACCAGTAGGGATGGTGTCATTAATGTCAACAATGGCTTTCTATAGACTAAATGATGAAAGTTACATTTAGAATTTGTCGGGATGAAAACCTGAGGATCTCTTGATTACGCAACTATAAATTCAGGTCTGTGGGTGCTCAAAGAGATTATTTCCCCTACGTTCTTCTTAATAATAACAACATACAGAGCACTTCCGCTACGTGATGTACACCTAATTCATTCTCTCGGTAACCTTATGAAGTATGTGGGTCACTAGCATGCCTGTTTGACAGATGGCAAACTAAGGCTAAAGGATAATGATTTATTGTTCACTGAGCAAGTGTCAGGCTAGACTTGAGTTCAGGTCTCCCAAGTCTTTTCGCTCTGGTACCTGTTAGTCAGCATTTATGCAGTGAAAACTATGCCAGAAGACGAGTCATTTCTAAAAAGCCAGGAAACCATATGTTTCCTAAACAAGAATAGTGCTGGAATATATTTGATAGGCTGTGGATACTTGAATAAATATGAAGGGCTAACTGATATTATTTGTTTCCCGATCCAGAAACAAGCTTAAAGACCAACACATGCAAATTTAGCTGCCAAGTACAAGATACTCAGCTCCTCAGTGGGATGTAATTTGAAGGCAGATAGCAGACCAAAAGATGGCCAGGTTCAATACATTTCTTGATAGGGTTGGTAGGATCACAGTCGAGATGAGAACTGGGCAGAAAATTCTGGGAGGAACTATGGAAATTGTAGAAATCATTCAGCACAGCCCCCTTCCCTCCTCCATTGAGAAATGGACAGGAACTCTGGGAAAGACCACAGAATTGCTCATCTCAAGACCCTCTCCCCTCTCCACTGACATGCCTTGAAAAGAAGGTATATATATATATATATATATATGAAAACCCTTAGATTCAAAAGTTAGCCACACACCCACTTTGCTTTAAGGACAGGTATATTCTTCCCTTCCATTTCTTGCTTTTAGTGTGGATCCTGCTAGCAAAATTGCCACGCTGACATTTCTGTCATTTCCCTAAAAATTGCCATGCTGACATTTCCCTAAAAATAGGGAATCTTTCACTCCTCAAAGCAAGATAGGTGTGTGTGTGTGTGTGTGTGTGTGTGTGTGTGTTTGTGTGTGTTATAGGAGTTGCTGCTTGCTTAAATTGTAATTTTGCTGCCCGAAGCAGCGTTTATATACTCTGCCACTTTTATTTCGTGGAATAAACCAAGCTTTCTCTGTGTGCGAGCTTCTCGTGGTTCTAGAGTTGAGGGCAAAGCACATACTCATAGACAAGCTCAAGTTATAACTACCGCAAAATATCCTGAACCTCTCAGCAGTGTGTATATGAACATACATGAGTGCTGTTTGCCCACATCTAAGTCCAGGTCTGGACGCACTTGTAACAGACTATATGGTGAATATGATTTCACAATAAGAAAACATCAACAATAAAAAATGGACCTTTTTTTAAAAAAGGAGCCATTATAGCAATTTTACATAAGCAATTAAAAACATGTTCATACATAAAAACAATTACAACTCCGATACAGATACATTACCAGTGAAGAGTGTTGATTTTTGCCAGCATTGTGATTCAGACAAAATTGATATTGTATATGGGGGCTGGTGGGTTCAAAGCTACATGAGAGCTGTCTCTCTGAAAGTTTCAATAGACGGGAAAGAAAGCAACATTTTGTTCTTGTTTATTTGCTCTCACAAGGTCACAATTATTTTTCCCTCCTCTTTCAGCTCATGGTTGCCAACTCAGTTATTAGTCATATCCACATAGGACATCCCTTGTCATCTGCAATAAGGCACGGAAACGGAAAATGCAACCAGTTTATTCGTGTTGGAACAAAAGAAGGGGGGAAATGACAGCTGTCATAATTTGTTTCCCCCCCCCGAAAAAATAAGTTTCAAGCAGGTCACTTAAAAGGGAACTTTAACTGTTTATTTCAAGCGGAAGGAAGAGTTCCTTTCTGAGCAGTGCATTTATCCTAGAGTGTCCTTCTTAAGATTAGTGGGAGAGCTTCCATTCCCTCTTTAAGACGAGTGGAACCACTGTCAAGGGGACTGTCATATGTCACAGTTTGGCCTGCCAAAGGTTTGTACAGTGGTACCTCGGGTTAAGAACTTAATTTGTTCTGGAAGTCCGTTCTTAACCTGAAACTGTTCTTAACCTGAAGCAGCACTTTAGCTAATGGGGCCTTCCGCTGCCGCGGCAGCACCGGAGCACAATTTCTGTTCTCATCCTGAAGCTAAGTTCTTAACCCAAGGTACTATTTCTGGGTTAGCGGAGTCTGTAACCTGAAGCGTCTGTAACCTGAAGCGTATGTAACCCAAGGTACCACTGTAGTAACATTCAAAATTTAGCCTACCCTTTGTCTTCTGTTAAGAGCTACTTTGTGTTACGCAATACACCGCCACATGGTGGCTCCTCAAAACTGTCACAGGAGCATAAGAAGAGTCCTGCTGCATCACACAAAAGGTCCATCTTGCCCAGCATTCTGTCCTCATAGTGGTCAGTGCCTATGGGGGTGCTCACAGCAGGACACAAGGACAACAGTGCCCTCCATATGCAGCCATCTTTGTTGCACAGAGTATATATGTGGATAGGCTTCCACTGCGATACTGCTGATAACTGCCATTAGGAATCAGTGGCAGACTGAGCCACTCATTCTTGGAGAGTTTTTTTCTCTTAAATTCCCCTTTGTTCTGTTAGCCCACCTCTAAGCTCCAGAATGCCAAGTTTATTGCTCAGGGTTTGTGTGTGTGTGTGTGTGTGTGTGTGTGTGTGTGTGTGTTTAGGGGTGTTTTTTAAAGAGAGGTTCCATATTGACAAAATCATTAATTAAACATAAATTAGAAAAGCGTTACAAATAAAATCCTTGAATTTGTAATCCTACATTTTCACCTCTCTCAGAAGCAGCAGCATCTTTCAGTGCTCTGCTGGAATTAACAAAGAAAATTACCAACTGCAGATATGAGAGCTGAATGATGTTGATGGCTCCCACTGAAAGTTGGTATTAATAAATATCCTTCTACCTGCCAGTTCTCAAATCTATCACAACCTTTTCATTATATCCAGGCAGTTCCACCTCCCACTGTCCAAACACACCCACCCACCCCTCTTTTTATTATTTTCACCCCTCTCTTTACTTGTAGCATCTGCAAGATTACATTATCCGCAGAGACTGGATTAAAGCAAACTTCACTTTGGTAGCAAGTTGCTACTAAATTTTATACAAAACTGAAACTAGTCAGATATTCCTATCTTCCTTTCCCTGGTGGTCTCACCCAGAACTGATTGTCCCACCCCATATAACCATTTCTAAACCACTTTAGCTCCTGCTCACGTTAAAATGGTAGTTATATCTTCTTTTTATTGACTCCCTTCTCAAAACCTTCACTCTTCTGTTTTGTCGCTGTGATAAAACTTTTATTAAGAGCCTAAAACTCTAATAGTGTGAGCAGCTTGCTGGCCAAGGCACAGCCTGGCCAGTGGGCTGCTGTTGCTTAACAGGAGGGAGAGGGGAAATGGTGAGAAAGCAGGGAGGCCGGTGTGATATAAATTCACTGGCAAGACATGCTGATGAACTCCCAGCAGCCTTGCCCCTCTTCCTGGTAAGCAACAACAACGCCTGCCAGAAAACTGACACAGCAGCTCCACCACACCTGTCTAATAGTGTTCTTTTTAGTGCAGTCGTCCATCTTGAACAAACCTGGAATCTGTTTTCATTCTTTTAGTGTTTGTGCACTCTGCATTTTCTCGGTTAGCTAAGGTTGCAGTTCTAACTCCACGAAGCAAGATTGTTCCTATTCTTTGGGGGGAAGGCCTTACAAATTATCTGTATGGACTATCTCAGCTGAATTAGTTACAGTGTACTAAGAAGAAAGTATACTGTGTCCAACTTTTTTTGTATCTCCTTTGATAATGGGAGACTGTTTGGCACTTACTTGAGTATATTTCTCAAGTCACAACCTCAGACTTAAACAAAGCTGGCTGGTGAACGGGAAAAGATACCTAGTTGACTGAACAAAGCAAGTAGGAATACAATCTGGGTAACAATGCTAAGCAAGATGTTTAGTATTCATTTTAGTAATTCCTCTTGCATGTTCAAATTTTGTCAACAGATGGACAAGATGGAAAGCTCCCCAGATAAACAGAGTGGCTGGAGAATGTACAAATTTCAGTCAAGATATGTACATTCTCCAAGGCCCATTTGGTGATCATGTATATTGACCAGGAAATGCACACAATTTCTTCTTCATGGACATATTATGGACATCTTCTCTATGAGCTGTGGTGAATGTGCACGATGACCAGTTGTTAGGCACATCAATTTCTAAACTTACCCTTAGATCTAGATTACATCACAAAGTCATCCTGTGTCAACCTGTTTTTCACGGTTTTCTGAATTATGTGGTTTCTATATGACAATCACTGCAGAGCTTCTTATTTGAGAAGGAATAACAGAAAACGGGGATTTAAACATAGTTAAAACATCTGTATGCAACTCAAACCAATTTAAAATATACTACAAAGAAGTGGCAACAATTTGTTGGGTTTTGTTAATGTGTTTAGTTGTTTTCAAGGGATTATTTGAAGCCATTAAATTTCTAAGTTTTTCTTTAAAAAACCCCCCAAAATTACTTCAGATACACTTTGTTTTTGGACATTCATGTATTTTTGGTTTGTAATTGGGCTGTGTATTATAAATGTCCTGTAATTTATATTCCTTTCCTATGTACCCACTCTGAATGACTTTCCTGCTATGCATCCTAATTATTTGTTCCTTCAGAAATCTTTTATTGGATTTTTTTTAAAAAAGAACAGAAAAAACCCTTATGTGAGCTCTATCATTAAGAATAAAGCTCCCTAACAGGAATCTCTGATGCAAGCCTATACACAAGTCATTATATTTCTTTTTCTTTAATCCAATACAATGATAATACTTTTACTAGGGCTAACTAAAAATCTGTAGGTTATCTTTTACGTATTCAGTCTTAAATGTGGGGCCTAGGAGGGTGAGAAGAAAAACAAGTTGTTATTAAAGAACACGTGAATAAGGAGAAGTTTCTCTCTTTCTGTTATAATGCAAGAACTCAGGGCATACAATTAAGTTTAATGTTGGAAGATTCAGGAGAGACCAAAGAAAACACTATCATCTATCATCTATCTATCTATCTATCTATCTATCTATCTATCTATCTATCTGGAAATGGTAAGAAGGGATTAAATGGGGGGGGGGATATCAGATGGCATTTTGATGAGGACAGTGTCATGTGGATGCTGTGCCAAACTTGCATGCATGAGCAGAATGGAGTCCACAGCAAACTCCTACGTGGAAATACCCAAGGACGTATACATAATTGTCTAGAGTAGCTGCTTCGGCTTTGCCAGAAGAGAACAAATAAATAACCCAGAGAGACAGCAAAAGAAGGAACAGACTTACACAACCATTGCACATGCTGATTTATAAGTATAGATGCAAAGTTCAAAATAACTGCCGCAATTTAAGAGAAATGCATCACACCAGAAGACTTGTTACCTTGGGGCTTTCAGTTCTTTCTGTCTAGGTGCTAATTGTTTGGCAACTTCTCTTGGAAAATGTCCTGAGAGTGCCCCTGCAGCCCCGAACTCTGAGTGGCCTCTGGTATGCGCGGCTCTGGAAAAGGAATTCCCCTTCTTCTCCATTGCGCTTCAGCGACATATATCAAATGATATATGCACACTAATCTTCTAGCATAACACAGCAAGAAGTGTGAGACATCGTAATCTACGCATTTATTTACACACTATGCACAGACAAAGGAATTATGGCATCCTCTTTCTCCAGCTCCAAGAGGAAAATACAGGTACAAGTAAAAGCAAAAGTACAGTACGATAGTACTTACAGAGGAAGAGATAAGACTGTCTTCTGTTCCCACACTCTTCCCAGAAAGGCATGTGATTTACACCAATCTCATCTGCAGCATCAGAGGCATGAAATACTAACAACTTCAAGGCAACTTCAACTGGAAAGTCTGTGAAAATATCTATCTATCTATCATCTATCTATCTATCTATCTATCATCTATCTATCTATTGATGATGATGATGATTATGGTACCAAGGGCATTCATCTATAAAGAAGGAAACATGACCACCCTATATTTTCCTGGAGTCCTTACTTTTGTATAGACAAAAAATTGATTGTGCTGCAGTAAGTTTGATTATGCCCAATACAAAAGCCCACAAGCTGTCCGCAAAAATGTTCCGGGACAAAGAAGTAATCACTGCTCTCCTTTTAAAAATAAGCCATCACTTATCCAAACCTGCTTCTATCACCAATCCCCGGTGCCTTGTAAGGCAGAAAGCAGAAGCAAAGAAAAAAGTGGTCCTATCCTAGTGGCAGATAAGGAGTATAATTTTAGATGACACACTAGGTAGAGAATCAATAGAAGCTAAATTGTAGGGGATGAGGAGGACTTAATTTTCCCAAATGCTGAATTATCTGCCTCTAGTTTTATGGCTACATTCAGTATTCTCCAAAGTATTTCTTTCCAATTCCTATGACTACTTGAAGTGGCAAGTAGATCGGGGGGGGGGGGGAGAGGATGAAAAACAATACAGGCAGTCAAGCTGGTCTTCAAACTATGTGGTTTTTAATTGGCTCTATATTATGCTGGACAAGACTCTTGAGAGTCCCATGGACCGCAAGAAGATCAAACCTATCCATTCTCAAGGAAATCAGTCCTGATTGCTCACTGGAAGGACAGACCCTGAAGCTGAGGCTCCAATACTTTGGCCACCTCATGAGAAGAGAAGACAGAGAAGAGAAGAGAAGAGGGCACAAGGAGAAGGGGATGAAAGAGGACAAGATGGTTGGACAGTGTTCTTGAAGCTGCAAACATGAGTTTGGCTTAACTGTGGGAGGCAGTGGAAGCCAAGAGTACCTGGCGTGCTCTGGTCCATGGGGTCACGAAGAGTCAAACACGACTAAATGACTAAACAACAACAACAACATATTATGTTACTGCCCCAGGTAGCCAATTAGATATCTTTTGGGATGGGGATGGGCAGAATATCAACCACAATGCACAGAGACTGATGGGGGTGGTTGTCTAAAACTTTTGGAGAATGCCAGGATGGGAAAGCTTGACCTCTGAACCTATGTGGCAGTTTTTGCAAAGACCAAGAAACCAAATGCTTCTACCTCTGGGGTAGCCACTTACTAGAGCAGCAGGAGCCAACCAGTCCACCCAATATCATTGCTCTGTCTTCCCCAAGCAGAGGACCTACCACTTGCTTGTTCTTCCCATTACTTCGGAAGAAACTTTTGAATTATTTTTAACCTCTCCTGCAAGCCTGAACTCATTCTGAGCCTTAGCCAGCCTGACTTCCCCCCTGCAAGTGCTGGCTACTCGTGTATACTCCTCCTTTTTGATTTCCCCTTTCTTTCATTCCTTATACATGCCCTTCTTAACTCTCCAGCTCATCTGTTTCAGTAGTGGTGAACCTGCAGTCCATGGGCATAATTAAGCCTGCCAAGGATTTGGCCCATGAGGCTGGTTCAACCAAACCACACCTGCCTGCCCTATACCTGAGGACACCGGACATCATATATACACAGTATATGAAACTCTTGTTCATCTTTGCTTTTCTCACTTCCATCCTTCAGCCAGGAAGGAAAACTCAGCCACTAGTACTTAATATAAGCCTCCTAGATTCTAGTGTAGCAACTTGTACATGATCAGTGAAAGAGCACATATTATCATGTGTTATCTCAGATGATGAGGCCTAAAGGCACTGGAAAATGTTACTGCAATTGTTTTCAGAATTAATTCCTGTAAGAGGAAGTGCCACAACCAGCGTCTCTGAAGTGCCTTACTAGGGTACAACAGATGGAATTATAATATTCTCTGATTTCTCTTGTGTTAAGTATATTCATCAGCAATGGATGAATGACGCCATCAGTGGAGTACTTCTACCATAACAATGTTTCGTTGTATGTATGAGATTTCAATGAAATGAAGAGAAGAAAGTGATACTTTATAACGTCTCTACCCCATTAGCTCCACTGACAGGGAGGCTGTCTGTCTTTGAAACATAACTGGAAGCCTTGTTTATTTTTACTTTCCAAAATGAAAAAAAAAAAAAGGAGATAAGACTTGCAAATGCCCATATCACCTGAACCTTGTCCTGAGATCAATTTATGATCGTCTTCTGTTGATTTGTGCCTCTAAAGTAGTCAGACTAAAGGTGATGAACAATACCCAACATTCATCATAGGCCTGGTGAAGTCAATGGACTTAAGTATGTCCACTGATTTCAGTGTGTCTGCTCCGAGTATTACCATGGTTAGTGATCATCTGTTATATTTATATTTCACTTCATGAGATGAACTATGTAAAAAAAGAGACTGCTGCATATATATATATATATATATATATGCAGGTTTTGGTGTCCTCGGGTGTCTTCCCGTGTAAAAGTTGGGGTGTCTAGGCGACGTTTCGACGAGGTCTCACTCGTCATCTTCAGGCTGGTGCTTTCGGCTTCTTGTTACTGGAACAGAGCAGGATCTCAGTGTTTGAGTTCCTATAAATACTGTTGAGGAGGTGTGGTGTATAGCCTCCAATGTTCTGGGCAGAGAGGAGGTTCCCAGGCTAGTGTGCCTTTTCTTCTTTTGTTCCTTAATTACTTGAGGGATATCTTGGGTGATTTCTTGAGTGATTTCCTGAATCCCACTTAGGTGGGTCATTAGGTGTGGATTAGTTGCTAAAGCAACTAATGACCCACCTAAGTGGGATTCAGGAAATCACTCAAGAAATCACCCAAGATATCCCTCAAGTAATTAAGGAACAAAAGAAGAAAAGGCACACTAGCCTGGGAACCTCCTCTCTGCCCAGAACATTGGAGGCTATACACCACACCTCCTCAACAGTATTTATAGGAACTCAAACACTGAGATCCTGCTCTGTTCCAGTAACAAGAAGCCGAAAGCACCAGCCTGAAGATGACGAGTGAGACCTCGTCGAAACGTCGCCTAGACACCCCAACTTTTACACGGGAAGACACCCGAGGACACCAAAACCTGCATTCCTGTACCCGTGAAAATCTACGAAAGCAAATATATATATATATATATATATGAAATGTGTGTGATTGCTCTGCAACACCTAAATGCAGTGGATAGGTGGTAAATAAGAGTAATGGCCAAACCCTATATTATCCCCGCATAAATACATACCTCCATTCTCTACCGCTGCCTTCCAGTGTGATAAAATATTTCATTCCCTTCTGTACCATGCAGGCTGAATGATGCTAATCCTTTGGAAAGCAGCATTTATTACCTACCTGGCCAGTGTAAAGTGCTGCATTCTAAAGGGATTATCTTCTTCCCTCCTCCTTTGTTCATCCAGAGAAGTAGAGGAGAGGGATGAGATAATCCCCTGCAAATGGAGCATTTATTACCTATGTAGCAGATGCGGAGTGCAGTATTCCAGAGGGATTTACAATGGCCAACTCTGCTTGTGGTGGAGTTAAACTCTATTGTTGCAGAATGAAGAAAGAGCTCAGGTGGCTTGACTCAGTTTGGGATTCTTTTTTTTTTTATTATGGCCAAGCACTACTATTTTTGATAACTACCTGTGTGTGTATTCTGCCTCTCCATTTGTGCCAAACAGAATCCATATGTGGAAGTTATTAGGGGTGATCACACACATTCCATTCCATCAGCGTACTTCTCTACCCAGTAGTTGATATGTACAAATCTACACGTGTATACTCTTTCACAAAAACACTTGTACATATGTAGAGACAAGATGCACCTGTGTTAAGTGTATCAGGCAGCTTCTTATAAGTGTTGGCTTAAACCCTGTGGAGGCCCCTAGGCAATCGAAATCTCGGAACCCCCTAATACTTCTTTGTAATTTTCTTTCAAGAACAAATCAAAATTGTTTTGATCCATTGTTGCGGGACCCCTAAAAGACGTGGGGCCCATAGGCCGGTGCCTACTCTGCCTATTTGGTAATCCGGAACTGCTTCTTATGCTCCCTACATTGATATATGTGATGCGAGGAGCTTAAGGAACTAAACTTTGAGTTGCACCTTGACATTTCCCTGAAACAATAGGCAATGGGTCTCTGGTGCTATGTTTCTATGCAGAAAAGTAGGCGTGGTTCTCCAAATACTGCTGGACTACAACTTCAATGATCCCTGACCCTTAGCCCTGCTGGCTGAGACGAATGGGAGATGAAATCCAGCAGTATCTCAAAGACCACAAGTTCCCCATGTCTTCCTTAGTCTGTTCAGACTTTTGACCCAGTACATTTTGAAGCTTGGAGACACTGAAAACCTACTGCATTAGATAGTAAAACATTGCCCTGGTTTTTCAGGTCATGATTTCAAAGTGGCCTGAATCACGAAAAGAGGATCACAAAAAAGTACAGTGGTACCTCAGGTTACATACGCTTCAGGTTACAGACTCCGCTAACCCAGAAATAGTGCTTCAGGTTAAGAACTTTGCTTCAGGATGAGAACAGAAATCGGGGGCTGGCGGTGCGGCGGCAGCAGGAGGCCCCATTAGATAAAGTGGTGCTTCAGGTTAAGAACAGTTTCAGGTTAAGAACGGACCTCCAGAACGAATTAAGTACTTAACCCAAGGCACCACTGTAATAAAATTGTATTTATATTCCTTCCGGCTACATCTTCACAAGATCTGAAAATGCATCATAACCTGATACAAAGGGTGGAATGGTGTACTGCCAATTCCGTCACTTGGCTCAAGGTCAACATTCCACCATCTAAGGCCACCTGAGTGGTTCGCAAGAATAATTTCAGAAGTTTAAGAGCCATGCAATTGTATTCAGAGCAGTACAACTTTCCCACAGGGCATCGCTGAATCCATATTGCCAGACGTTATCTAGGAGGATAACATTTCCACTCTTTGTGTTTTTGTGCAAGTCAAGCTGCAAGTGTAGGCTGCCAGTCTGGGGAGCAGGGAACGGTGCCGACTCCGATGTACTTAACTCAGACTTCATTACATGAAGATTTAAGGATGAAATCCCAAGGTGTCTGGTTCTACTTCTAGCTGTCATTCTGATGTATGAAATGCAAACAGCTCAGCGGGTGCTGCCTAAGTAAGAAGAAACAAAGAACAACAAAATTGCCATATTGACAATATTTCCTTGTATTTATGCCAGTTGGCACAGTTGATGCTTGGTTGGGCTGACATTGATTAAATCACTCTTATGCAGAAATGTTCCATTTTCATTGCATTTTTCATATACCTCTTAACTGGGTGATGTCGATATGTGACTTGTTTTCCATGCTTCTTTATCTGGAGAGAATTTCTAATTTGCTCGTAGCATCGTTTGCCTCTCTTGAAACGTGTACAAGTGTACACTGACTCGGCCTCCCCTTATTTCCAGTGCAGACAGGAACGAAAAGAGATGTTAAGCATGAACTACATGTCAACGACTCACAGACCAGAAGAATTCCACCTTCCTTCAGCGTTGCTAAATGTAACGATGAAGTCACTTGTACATTCGAGCAAATCTGAACAGAACATTGAAGAAAAATGCTGACAAACTGAACAAACCATATTTTGTCCCGTATAGCAGAATTCACAGGGCAGTTATCTCTGTGTTCCAACATTTTCCTAACTGCTAATTCCTGCATTTGATTTGAGCTTTCACACAATATAAAAGCCACTTCTGGAACTAGAGTGAAATATAGTGCAGGTTTTGTGCTCATTTCCATGTCATTTGCTTCTAGGACTGTATTTCTGGAAGTGGCTTTTTAGCTCAGGTGAAAGCTCAAATATAATGTGGAAATTATGAGGCTGGGGAAACTCTGTGAACTGTTGTAGGAATGCAGCCTATGATTGTGAAGGGTCTGTTCAAGCAGGGGCGGAGCTACCTGCTCTGGCACCCGGAACAACGTGGGGGCGGGGCTAGCCAGCCCGTGGGGGTGGGGCTAGCTGCCTGCATGGCAAGCATGGGGTGTGCTGCTTGCCACCTGCAGGGCGAGTGTTGGGAGGGGCACTGCTAGCATCCTCCCTAGCAGCCCGAGCATGGGGTGGTGTTGGGGGTGGTGTGGCGATTTCACCTGTCCTGACGGCTGACAACCAGTGCGCACCGCACGCACCCCACACACACTTTCCTCCACCAGTGCGTTCAAGACCTTGTTTGAACTCAGATATGGAGTAAGATGTGGACTGCTAGAAGTGGAGAGACCCCCTCCCCACCCCAATAATTTAGCTTCTGGGAAGGCCCATGAATAGTCAATTACAGTGGTACCTTGGGCTAAGAACTTAATTCATTCTGGAGGTCCGTTCTTAACCTGAAACTGTTCTTAACCTGAGGTACTACTTTAGCTAATGGGGCCTCCTGCTGCCGCTGCACCGCCACTGCACGATTTCTGTTCTCATCCTGAAGCAAAGTTCTTAACCCGGGGTAATATTTCTAGGTTAGCGGAGTCTGTAACCTGAAGGGTATGTAACCTGCAGCGTATGTGTAATGGTTCTAGGGGTTGCTCGTGCGTAAGTTGCCGCCACTCCTGGCTAGGTTACCTGGTTGAACCCTTTCTGTCTGGGCAGCCTCAAGTTTCGTGGCTGCCTCAGTCACTGGCAGAATCCGTCAGTGGGCGTTGCTTGAACCTTTTCCAGCATAAAAGCTGTTTGATGCCCAGTCTTCTTCTACTTTCCCTGCGCGGAAGTCTTCTGCGCAGGGAGGCTGTGGGCAGCGGAGTACCCGTACTCTCTCCGCTGGTCTCCGGCGAGGAGTCCTGGAGCCTCCTCTCCGATTCCCCCATCTGCCCCCCTTCTTCACTGGTGTTACGCTGATTTCCTTCCCCAGCGGATGGGCTGCCTCTCTCCCTACTGGGACCCTCTCCGGCATCCCTCTGGAGCCTTCTCTCCGCCTCCAGCTCCGATGGCAGTTCCCTGACAGTATGTAACCTGAGTTACCACTGTAATAGGATTTTCACAGTGGCATCATTGAAAATGAAGTATGTAGTCACAAGTCACTGTGGTCCCAGTTACAGCCTAGTGCAGCTAAAGAAGTGGAAACACGGCTTAGATTAAATGCCCCATTGCAGCTTGTGTATCAAGATGTGTGCATCTTTCGGAACTGTGCAAGGAGGGCGAATCAACATCTGGGATGCGGAGGTGTTTGGCAGCGGGGAAAGAAGCGATGTTGAGATTTTGTGGGTCTACTTAAGGAGTATGTCTAATTTGGGTGCACGATAAAGGTCGCACACTTAGAAGAGCGATAACATTTTAAAGAATGTTTCAGAAACGACGCCTTAACCATGCATATCGATGTGATTCCCTTCGCAATGCAACCATTGTGACTAGCCCTTGCTGTGCTTTACGATTTCATTACATCAAAATGGATTTGCGTGTTCTTTCTCAGCAGTGAAGCAGTGCTGCAGCTAGGTTTCATAGCTCCACGTCCAACGGTTATCTTATTTGTTAAATCAAAAATGGCACTTTCTTCATAATGCAAGGAGAGGCAAGAGATCGCTTTCGGGCTCTTCAGCCATTGTAGCCTCCAAAATGCCTTACTCCCTCTGCCAGGTGTAAGATGCCTTGCAGCTATGGATTAATTTCCTTTTCAGAAATAGAGTTGCATTTTCTATAGTGTTCCAAGACATTGAGGTGGGGTGAGAATGATGGGGATTATGCGGCTATGCAAAGGGGAAGTGTTTGAATTTTTGTTTTTGTTTTTTTAAAACTCATTATAATTTATAAGATGCACATATATTTGGTGTAAGCTGCTCTGAACCATGGGGAACAGTGAAGGATTATGAAAGAGGTATGTTTTCCAGTCTTTCATTTAATTAAATAACCATATGTATTTAATTTGCTTGTAATGGCTGCATATATCTTTGTGGTTCAAACATTTTTCTAGCATGTATAACAAACCACTGTGTTCATGCCCAGTGTGTGGGCATCCCCTAAGCATCTAGGTGGCAGCTGTAGAGACAGGATGCTGGACTAGGTAGGCCTTTCATTTGATCCACCAAGAATCCTCCTGGTTGTTACCTATGCTTCTTTGGTGACTTCACTCAGCAAAATATTTGAGATATTTATAAAAGCTATGTGGAAATCCTGCATTTGTTTTGTTTGCTTCAGTAATTGGCATCTTCTCCTTTTTCTTTTCTTTTTTTTAAAAAAGAGCACTTCTAAACCTTGGCTTCCTGAGAATCAATCCATTTAATGGCTGTTTGAGTTTTGCAGGTATTATTTATGGTTATTTAGGTGTAAAAAGAGCCTCGCAAACTGAGAGGGGAGAGTTTAACCTTCGGTGTCAAGTACAGCTTTATAAAACACAAAGACTGGCTACAGGCAAATTAAACGAACAGGCATCTCCAGCCTTTGCAAGTGCTGGAGAGGTATTGTGTCGGGCAGTCAAGCAGAACAAGCCAGGTTGTTTCACTAAATCCAGAGCTCCTTTATCTCCACCCGTAAATGTGTCAATGCGCAAAATGAGGCCATCCTCAACTCCGCGACATGTAAAATAAATACTAAAAGAGATCTATCGCTTCACTCTTTGCCCACTCATCATTGGTCAGTCTGGTTGTTTTTCACTCTTGAGAGCAATGTTGTTGTTGTTGTTGTTGTTGTTGTTGTTGTTGTTGTTGTTGTTGTTGTTGTTGTTGTTGTTGTGATTGCAGCCAGAATCAAGAAACAAATGACATTTCCTTGAAGTTATCCTCTGATATTGCTACTGGAAAGCACATGCAGCTTGTGATCAGAAGAACTATTCTGGGCAATCGACAGGGTAGAAACAAGCATGGCCATTTGTCAGGGATCTTCCAGCTGTGATTCCTGCATTGCAGGGGGTCAGACTAGATGATTCTTGGGATCCCCTACAACTCTGCAAATCTATGATTCAATGATTCTGACATCCAGTTTGCAGAAGATTCAGCGAGAACAGCCTCATCATCAGAGTAATGGCAAAGTTTCATGACACTGACTTCCCTAATATGAAGTGCTGTGCTAAAAATGTCCTCCCTGCATCCTTTCGCATGAATATTCATCTACTGAGAAAATGGGTAGGGATTTTTTAAAAACAAAACAACTTGCAGGGGCAGGTGGAGGAGGGATTGGGAAGAATTTTCATATTTCAGAGAGAAAGAGTTGCAATTTTTCTTTTACCAGAAAACAGCTTTGCTGCTGCTTCAGGTAATGCTGGAACTTCAATAAGCAGCAGCATGCCCTGTGGTGTCCCTTATTTGGAATGATCCAATGGGAATGAAATTGCATCCTGGTGTAGCATCTTTCCAGGGGGCAGTCTTAATAATACTACAGTGCTACCTCGGGTTACATACGCTTCAGGTTACATACGCTTCAGGTTACAGACTCCGCTAACCCAGAATTAGTACCTCGGGTTAAGAACTTTGCTTCAGGATGAGAACAGAAATCGTGCTCTGGGGCGCGGCGGCAGTGGGAGGCCCCATTTGCTAAAGTGGTGCTTCAGGTTAAGAACAGTTTCAGGTTAAGAACGGACCTCTGGAACGAATTAAGTATTTAACCCAAGGTACAACTGTACTAAGAAATTGCTTCCCTACTTAATTCATTAAACAGACGTAGCCCCACTGGATAATTAATTAACACCAATATGTTAATTATTCCAAACCCATTGTTTGGAAGCAAATCCTATTGATGGCCACCTTCAATCACTTCATTATTCTGAACACACTACTTGGATGTATCTCCCTTCCAAATCAGTGGACACTAAGCAGGGGCTGTTTGTGACTATATTCTAGGCCCACTACTCACATTTCCTTTCTGCTTCCTTCTCTCCTTCTCTATCTACCTTTCAATGCCTATATCTTATTTTTACAAACATAAGGAGAGCCCCGCTAGATCAAGAAAAAAGGCTCATCTAGTCCAGCGGCCAACCAGATGACCCTGGGAAGCTTGCTAGCAGCACATGAGTGCATCATTACTCTCTTCTGCCATCTCACTTCCTACCAAGCATGTTGGCTTGCCCCCGCGATTGATTGACATGTGCGCACATCACACGGTTAATGTGTGTGATGCAAGCATGCCACATGGCATGCACACATGCCATGTGAACAGTCACTGCAGAATTTTGAGGCAGTCCTCAGCCCCCCCCCCCAGATAACCCTCCTGCTTCCTACATTGTCAAGATGACTCTTTCCGGCATCTCCTATTTCCTTACTTCTTTCTTTTTCTGTTACCCAGCCATGACTTCTCTTACATTGACAACACAAGTATCCAAACCACCATCTTGGCTTCCTTTTGCTTCTGCCCTTTCCAGCTTGCACGCCTCTTCTCTTCTTTGTGGTTTACACCTGTGTTCAGAACCTCCATATTCCTTTTCGGGATACCTAGGCAGCTGTGGGGGTCAACGAACCGCCGTCTAATGGGTTTTGTTTAAAGGACGGGAATAGGGCTTGGTGAGCATCGCATGAAGGGCTCTTATCACATTCCTATTCTGCCTCACCCTGGCTCCCATTACTTCAGCACAATCCAGCTGTTCCAATGGCCGCTTCAGTATTGATTCAATGAATGTGCCTTCATTAAGTCAACATGACTCTTGCCACCATAAAAAAGACATTTAAAAGAGGCACAGAAAGGATCAGTAGGTAGGCTAAGATCAGTGAGAGGATGTACATCAGACCTCCGAGTCCTGCTCTGCTAACTTCTCCACTAAGACACACTGCCTCATTATAAGCTGTTGCACACAATGATGTCTGTTGTAAGGGAAGGTGATCACCTCTCTTGTGTTCGTTGGCATGCAAAATGCTAAAATGGGCCCCCTTTGTTCACCATCTACCTATTGATGTGGCGACAGCTGCAGCTTTTGTTGAATGGCTCTGTCAGTTGTCGGGCTGATATAATAAGGGTCCAACTAGATAAAGACGTGTATTTCTACAGGGGCTCGCCTCTGATCAGGAAATATGCTATGAAGTGGTTTGTTCTGAAGCTGAAATCAAAAGGCATTTTCAAAAGCTGGTGGCATAACAAAACTGGAGCGAGAATAAACAACATGCATGAGGTGGAATTTATAAAATATAATGGTTCTGTATTGTTCTTGGATGAAAGTAAGCACTAGAAACAAAGTTTGTCTGATAATATTTTTGCAGGACGGGGAGCCTTGATGTCAACATGCAATTTCAGAAAGCTGGATCTGCCCTATGCTAGATTATATTTCTCACATGGCTATTTGTTCCATGAAAAATGGTGAACATTTATTACAGTGTATGTCAAATAACATGAATGAAGCGAGTCTGTTTGTAGCATTGATGGGAAACCAATGGTCCTCCAGATATTGCTAGACCACAAATCACAGAGCTACAGAATTGTAGAGTTGGAGGGCATCACAAGGATCATCTAGTCCAACCCTTCAACACAGGGATCTTTTTGCCCAGCATGGGACTCGAACCCACAATCCCATCATCCCTGGCTGTTGACCATGCTGGCTGGGGTTGATAGGAGCTGGAGTCCAGCAACAAGTATCCCTCCACTGGTGTATAGCAGGGATGTCCAACTGGTTGACCACAATCGACCAGTCGATTGTGGTAGATTGTGGTAGACCGCTGGATCCCTAGAGATTGGCGGTAGTGATAAGCTGTCCCCGCTCTCCTCTGTGGCTGCCCTTTTTCTCCATTGTGTCAAATGGGTATTTTGGTGCCGAGTTAGAAAACGAAAGTAGTTGTTACCACTGTGTCATCATTATAGGTGAGCGATTCCCCTCCCCCCAACAAAGCTAATCCTGCTTTGCCTTTCCTCCCTAAGAAAAGCGCAACCTGTGTGGCTTTTCTCCCCCCTAAAAAAGGTCAACAACTTTGGCTTCGCCCCCCTTTATGGGTAGATCAATTCCAGAATTTTTATACTGGGAGTAGATCGCAGTCTCCTGGGAGTTGGGTGTGCCTGGGGTATAGCAATAAATGGACCACCCTGCTGGTCCTACTGCTGCTGTCACAGGACTGAGCTAGCCTCCCACCCAGTTCAATGCATTCATTGAGATATTTAAAGAGAAGGACCCTCTAGGCATGAGCAACTGCATGAGCAGTTCCTCTTCCTGCATCTTATAGCTGGTACATGGACCTCAGGGCAGAGCCAGCAGTACAGCTCTGTTCTTGGCTGCACATGTGGACTTCTTTCATTTGCATCATTAATGTGCAAAAGAAATTGCTTATACATGGCTTTCTGACACTGAAATGCCACTGAATGGGAAATCATATTGAGTGAAGCAGTTGTCAAGCGATACATAGGCATTTTCTAAATTTAATTTTGATTTCTAAGAAGAAAAGTGCTCATTAATAGCTTTGATAATCATATCATACAAAATGAACCATAATCTGTGTTGAGCCTTTGGGATAGGATAAGAATGAAAGGCATAAATATACTATGAATTAAATCAGAGTTGATTTCATACATTTCTGAAATACACACAATATAGCATTTGCTTCTCTTGTCAGATGCAAATGTGACCCCTGCTTCCAACTTTTAAACTAATGTATTTTTAAAAAATAATTATAATATTTCTGGATCAATTCTGGACCTCAGATAAGACACCCACAGTGGTATACAAATTTTAAATGGCATTGCTTGCAACGCTTTTAGTTTCTTCTTCTATTTTCTGTTTTGTCTTAAAACTAGTAATGCTTCTAGCATTGAGACGCAGATATACCCATTTCAAATTAGATCTTGGTTGACCTGATTTAGTGTGATCATCCGTAAATCTAGATCTTGAGAGACAGATTCATGTATTTTCTGGGAATAAATGGGAAAAAAGGAGGATAACCATTTTATGTATGAACGACTTGTTGACTATCTATACTTTACCCTTCAGACACAAAGTTGTGATCCCATTAGTTATCAAGGACTGATTCCAATTTTACTTTTAAAACCTGGGTTCAAAAATGTGAATGTTCAGACAACAAAACGGATGTTGTGCACTGTAGAAAGAAGAGGTCTTCTGCACAAATACATCAGTCTAACAACTTTCAGTGCATTATCCTCTCCATCTCATAACATTACCTTTATACAGTGGTACCTCTGGTTACGAGCTTAATTCGTTTCAGAGGTCCGTTCTTAACCTGAAACCATTCTTAACCTGAGGTACCTGAGCCTCCCGCTGCCGCCGCGCCACTGGTATGCAATTTCTGTTCTCATCCTGAGGAAAAGTTCTCAACCCGAGGTACTACTTCTGGGTTAGCGGAGTCTATAACCCAAAGTGTTTGTAACCCAAGGTGTTTGTAACCCGAAGTACCACTGTACAATGGATGCTTGGGTTATGAACGTGGTCTGTGCGGGATGCATGTTCACAACCCACAGCATCCGCAACCCATAGCGGCGCGCATGCGCATGCACAAAGCGCGATTTAGCACTTCTGCGCATGTGCGACCTCCAAAACCCAGAAGTAACCCATTCCGGTACTTTCAGGTTTCTGCGGTCCACAGCCCAAAAAAACACAACCTGAAGTGTGTGTAACCTGAGGTATGACTGTAATATTTTACTTCCTACAAAGTTAAAAGGTGATGGAAATGTACTTGTTTGTGTGTATTTAATTTTGGGATTGTGTTTGGAGCTAGGATGAAAACCACATTTCTTATCTCGCAATGATTCTGCAGTTGACTCTACAGTTTATTGTTGAGGATGTAACACATTACTCTACCCACCACCCATCCTAAGTGAGGGTGATTTTCACAACCTCCTAATTTGAAAACATCTTAATGAAATCCATTAAAATATATTAATAAAATAAACCCAGGAACATTAACAGTCTTGGCCATACTTACATTTACAAAGTACAGATTTGTATCTTGTTTAATGGGCTATTATTCATTTTCCAACATAGTAACTTTATCGCCCTAAGTTAGTTTGTGAGTTCTTCACCATCAAATCTCCAGTCAGCGCTGCAGCAATGATGTTTGTTTCAAAACTGCACTGCTCAGCCTCTAAAAATTAATGCCTGCTTCCTTTTAATGTTACCAACATAGCTTGTTTAACATTCCCATCCCCTCTAGAAAGCATCTATTGTTGATCTGATATCAAGCACATCTGCAGTTATAATTAGTTTTGAATATGAAAATTATCTCATTAAGTAATTTTCAGAAAATGACACACATGAAACTGTACAAAGCTTGGCAGCTAGGATATTGCAGATATGAAATGAGGATGCCAGCTAACGCATCTGCAGCCAGACCATATTTAATTGTATCCTTTCAGTCATAGGAACATAAGAAGAGCCTGATAGATCAGGCCAACGGCTCATTTAGCCTGACATTCTGCTCTCGCAATGGCCAGCCAGATGCACATGGAAGCCAGCATGCAAGACCTGAGCACGAACGGCACTGTCTCCAACTGTGATCCCAAGCATATTCAGAGGCTTCATGCTTCTTCTTAATGCCACTAGCCAACCACAAATGATCACTTGGTCACCAGTCCCCCCAGGGTCTCTGTCTATTACAAACTGCCATTTCTTAGGGTGGCCAGTTTTTTAAGCAGTCTTTGCTGTGACTTCATCACAGCACAGCACAGAGAGAAATGCCATTGGCTGAATAGTTGGCAGTCCTAGTTGTAGGTTAAGGCATTCATTCACTCGGTAATACTCTGCCATGCACTGCCTTCTTATGCAGGGTGTGCTAGTAAACACACCTCACATCAGATTCGTAAACCACCCAAATCAGTTTCTTTTTTCATAGTCATTTTGCCAACTTGAATAAAATATTGGGGGTGGTGGTAGGTAAGCCTTGCCCTGAACAATCGATCACATGATGCAGCACATTTGAATAGCAACGCCCATCAATGTTTGGGAGGGCAGCCCCCTCAATTATTTTATTGAGGGGGGCTGACGGGACCTCAGCTCCTAGGACTTGGCTCCTATGTTATGAACACAGTAGTAAAGGTGGGGGGGGGGAGGCATTCCAATTCTCTGACTCCACCCCACAGGCCAGTGGGACTTTAGAGAGTTCTAGGAGGACTGTCACACCTGTTGAGATTTCTATTCCACCTTAAGGAGCAAGGTGGAACTGTTGCGTGTCACATGTCTGTACATTCCAGCACAGCTTGCTGGGAACTTCCCTTGTGTGTGTAGCTTTTGCTTTTCTCTGCCTCTCTAAGAAGATGAAGAGAGAGAGACAATATGCTTCTTTGTCCTGATTTATGATTAATAAACCTGTAGTTGTAGTATGCTTTCACAAGCCTCACACCTATTCTGTGTGCACAGTTCGATCTGCTGATAGTGTGCCCTGGCTTTGAAGCCCAGGTTGCTGATTTACGTCGGAGCAGAGGCTGATGGGTCTTCACAGCAGGACGGCTGGAAGGAGACAGCTGGGGCTAGCCTTGTGGCTCTCTGCGTGTTGACAACACCCACAGCCCTGCTGTTACAGCTACTGAGTCTAGATTGGGCCCATCATATGATGGCAGCCAGGCCAGCTTGGGGTCCAATGGATCCTGGACTAGCTCAGCCCCATCCCATAGCCCAGAAACCCCATTTTAGGACATTTTGGTGGCTGCCCCTGGCAGGTATCTCGCCGGCAGCAGTTCCAACTGCACATTTGGGGGGGGGGGGCAGAGGAGTTTCATACTAGTGGAGTGACCATGGTGTCAATCCACTGGTGGGAGGCCCATGGAGGCTGGTAGGGCTGGGCAGAGAGAAATTCAACTCTGCCCCCCAGACAGAATTGCTCTGTTGCAGGTCCATCCTAGTCACCGATCCATGCTGCTGCGGTGGGTGTGTTAATATGTGGCAGAGTAAGGGACTAAGGTGGCGCTGTGGTCTAAACCACTGAGCCTCTTGGGCTTGCCAATCGGAAGGTTGGCGGTTTGAATCCCCGTGGCGGAGTGAGTTCCCGTTGCTCTATCCCACCTCCTGCCCACCTAGCAGTTCAAAAGCACGCCAGTGCAAGTAGATAAATAGGTACTGCTGTAGCAGAAAGGTAAATGGTGTTTCTGTGCGCTCTGGTTTCTGTCATGGGGTTCCATTGTGCCAGAAGCCAGTGGTGTAGCGTGGGTTGTCAGCACCCGGGGCAAGGCAAGTAATTTGCGCCCCCTAACCCGTGGATTTGCGCCCCCTAACCTGTGGATTTGCACCCCCTAACCCCAACCCCCAGATGTTGCGCCCTGTGCGGCCGGCCCCCCTGTACCCCCCACGCTACGCCACTGCCAGAAGTGGTTTAGTCATGCTGGCCACATGACCCAGAAAGCTGTCTGTGGACAAATGCTGGCTCCCTCGGCCTGAAAGCAAGTTGAGCGTCACAACCTCATAGTCGCCTTTGACTGGACATAACTGTCCAGTGGTCCTTTACCTTTTACCTATGTGGCAAAGGTTTCTTTCTATCCATCTCTACCAGAACACTCACGCCAAGGCCAGCACCTACTGAGCTCTACACCCTGCAACTAATCCTTGGAGCTCCTGGTCCCAGCCTCTCTCCGTCTTTTCCATCACTGCCTGTCCCCACTCCCCACCCCCAGCAAATCAGTAGTCACAAGGAGAAGGAGCAGCAGTTAGTATCCAATCCCCTTTAGGCATCCTTTCAATGTGTTTTATCACATGAATAGAAGTTTTTACTTCTATGTGTCCACTTCTGAAGATCTGCAAGTCCAGGATTTGTACAGAAGAAGGGATTTAAACAGGGAAAACTTTATCAGTTCTGCATTACATGCCTCACATAACACTGTATATCAAAAAACCAACACATTTATTCTTATCTTTTGCTGATGGCACTTCAGTTCTCTTGTGCTGAGTTCATTTGACTTACTCATCTTTTTGATGATACTGTAGCTTTACTTAATAAAGTTATTTTCCTTCAGCTATCAGTAATAGAAAAACACTGGGGATATATTTGATCCAAATAAATCGGTAAATTGTTTGCAAAATTGACCCGATGTTGGTGCGAAGACGTATTCTACATACAACTCCTTTCCTCTGCATAAACACATAATTCCTTTGATTTCACTTTGTGTGGTTCACAATAAATATTATATTTCTCTAATCCTCCTTGCTTTCTCTACTCTATGATGCTATCTTAATCACCATATCAACAAAGTGTTCACTGTAATTTCTACACTGTGGTTGGCCTGGATCCTGTTCAGGATATGAAAATCACTTTAGTCATGGCATTTTCTTCAGATGGAGGTAGAATTTAGCTATTAGCTATTGTGCTGGTGGAAGAGAAAGGATTAACTCCTCTGAGATTTAGCTGCCTGCAGAATACCTCAGACCAGATGCAAATCTAAAATCTAAAATATAAAAATTATACAGCACTCACCCCCCCCCCATATGTTGTAGGAACAAAGCCAAATTCTTATTTTAGAGTTAATGTAACCATAAAATTTTAATTGCTTCAATCAGTACTTTTGAAATTACTGTTGAAGGGTCCAGAACTGTGGTCTTCTTCCTCCCCCCGACTAATTTCTCATTGATATTAATGATGTGCCTGTAATTAAACAATAATAAAAGTGATTATGTTACAAGGGAAAGTAGAAACATATTGCGGAGAATATGAGACCTGCCTTCATTATCTGCTCATGTTCAGCATTCCATCTCTGCAGAAGCCCTGCAGTTCTGGATATGTGCTATCTACCTGATAAATTTCACGTTTCTTAGATTGTTCCCCAAGCAGGAATCCTCAAAAACAAGGTCCTCTTCCGCAATCTCCTGTCCCTAGAGCCAGTCATAAAGATTATGGAGACAAATGTCTCATAGATCATTGGTATTGGAAAAGTCCTGAAATGCTCTCATAAAAAGAAAGGCAGTATTAACTGGGAATCATAGGAACCAACTCCTAGGGCCAAGGTCCCTTCAGCCCCACTCCCAAGAAAACATTTGAGGGGGTTAGGCTCTCCCAAAGTCAATGGGCATTGCCTTTCAAATGGTATGTGTGTGCTGTGATTTGTGATTGATCGGGGCAGGGCTTACCTAGGCCCCCCCAATATTTTATTCAAGCTGGCACCCCTGTTGGTTATCTCTTTGGTAAACCAAGCCATGCAAAGGCTGAGGAGAGAAAACAAGGTACAGTGGTACCTTGGTTTTCGAGCGTCTCTGTGGGCGAACATTTCAGTTTTTGAACACCATAAACCTGGAAGTAAATGTTTCGGTTTTCAAACACACCTTGGAAGTTGAACATGTCACGCGGCTTCCATATTGAGTTTTCTGTTTTGAGGCTTCCGTATTGAGTTTTCAGTTTTCGAATGTTTTGGAACTCGAATGGTCTTCCAGAACGGATTACATTCAAAAACCGAGGTACCACTGTACAGATATGGGTGCTCCCCAAATTCTTCCTCATTTGAATTTCATCCAAAACTTTGAATGTTCAAATTAGTGCAGAATTAAGTTTCGTTCCAGATGAATTTTGGAATGCTGTCGTGACAGTGGTGAGCTCCCATTGTTCTGTCCCAGCTCCTGCCAACCTACGCTGGCTCCCTTGCCCTGAAAAACGAGATGAGTGCCACGACCCCATTGTCACCTTTCACTGGACATAACTGTCCAGGGAACCTTTATCTTTATCATTTGAAATGCATTATTTTCCTCAAAGTATTCTGGGCGCTGCAGTTTTCCCCTCATAGAGTTACAGTTCCCAACAACCCTTAACAAACTACAGTGCCCAGAATTCTCTGAGGGAAAGAAGGTGCTTCAGATATGCTTTAAAGGTACAGTGTTTACACAGCCTTAGTATCCACCAGCTTCTTATTGCTTGTTACTTCTGGTGTGGCTTACATAATTTCACATTAGATGACTTGTTTTCATTCTCAGTATGGGATCTCAGGATTTCCATGCTGAATTAGTAGAGCAGTGTAAAGAAATGGCAGTGAACCTACAGCCCTCCAGGTGTCTTACTTATTTCTTGGAATATTTATAGACCACACTGTCATAAAAAAATACAACACAGCAGTGTGTGCCCTACAAAATTACAAGATAAATAAAACCATCAATAAATACTGGCTGGTAAAAAGAAAATCACATTGCAAAGGCCTGTCTAAACAACACAATTTTAAGGCAGCGTTTAAAGGAAGGCAGGTATGATTCTTGCAGCACCCATACTAGCAAGAGATGCTACACTAAAGGCTTGGTCCTTAGTAAACACCAGCCTCAGGGGTTTGGGGAACCACAAGAAGTGTCCCATCAAAGGATATTGGTGATGAAGGTGAAGAATGAAGATTCAGGCAGGCTTAAAGGTAATTAGGGCCAAGAGAGCTTAGGTGAATTAGCAGAAGAACCTTGAACCTAGTAGCAAATTGGCAAACTGATGTTGTTGGACTCCAATTTTCATCATGCAAAGCCAGTGGTCAAGGGCCATGCAGCTTGTAATCTAGCAACATCTGGAGGGCCACCGACTTCCCATCACTCATTTAAAGAATACTCAAAATAACTACAGTTCATTGAAAGAATAGGCAAGGATCAGCCAACACACTAGCACAGCAGCACTTGCATGGTGCTACTGTGTTGTGGATTAATTGTGGGGGCACAATTCTTTCCAAAGCCATTGTTCCGGGGGCAAGAGTTCGGTCCTAGCAGAGGACAGAGGAACACGCCGTTTCCCCCTTTCCCTGCTGGCACTCTTGTGTCAGAAGGAGGTAATTTTATCAACATCTTTGGATTAAATTCAGATCATCCTCAGAGACTTATTCCATGCATATGCAAATGCTGGCAACACTGTGAATCCTTTTCAAGCTTGAGCTTTTATGTAATCACAAAGATGCTCAATTATCAGGAAATATTATTTTCGCTCGCGATTTTTGCAAAGTCTGTGTCAGTTGTTTGACTTCCTTGGTGGTAATCTTTCCATGGCAGATGACAAGCCTTGAAAGCATTTCTCCTCTCTTTCCTTTTGTGGTGTGTATCCTCCACTTCCCCCCTCTCCTTACCCCAATTTCTATTGTGGCATATAAAATAGCCATTTGATGAGATCATTTTGATGTACAAAGTTTGGGATGAAAATGTAACCATTCAACTTCAGTTGTAATTAGTATATTAAAGCAATTCAGCCCAGCAGGAGGTGTGTTGGCACTATCCTATAATCATACCCCTTGGGTATCGTGAGGCAAAAGGCGCAGCTGCTGAAGAAAACAGGGATGGGGGGGGGGCAAAAGACTTGTGATATGTGGTTATTATATGAAGATGTTATTGTAAGAGAAAATGGGGAAATGAATGTTGTTCTTTTTCTTCTGGGAGATGAGGGATCTGACTGTTTAGAATATGTACTGATCAGTAACCTCATCTGAACAATGGGATTTGCATAGCATAATCCACGGCTTATGGAAGTTATTTCCAGCAAAGGCCGTGGGTCAGAGCTAGATGAAAAGATGCATTTTAAAATATGATAAAATAGCCCCTAAATTATCTGTTTGATATTTCTTTCAGCTGGGTGGTTTTGAGGACTGTTTACATAATGCTGCCAAGTCCACCCTTGACTGTTGTATCCATAATGCTCTGAATCCTAAAGCATATCATCAAATTAAGAATATTTTTTAAAACATTATTTAAGCCTGAGGGATGTGGGTGTCTTCTTTGCGGCTTTTAGAAACTTCCTTTAACATTGTAGCAGTCACTGTTTATATTTGCTTTGCACAAGGAAAAAAAGTATCCCAGGACTCACATTTGAAAAATGAGTACATACAGTGAGCTAAGGCAGGTAACTAGAAATGTCATCTGATGTATCTGTTACCAGCATAAAAAAAGGGACGCAGGTGGTGCTGTGGTCTAAACCACAGAGCCTCTTGGGCTTGCTGATCAGAAGGCTGGCAGTTCGAATCCCCACAATGGGGTGAGCTCCCATTGCTCTGTCCCAAAGCCTGCCAACCTAGCAGTTCGAAAGCACACCAGTGCAAGTAGATAAATAGGTACCGCTGCAGCAGGAAGATAAATGGCATTTCCGTGTGTTCTGGTTTCCATCACGGTGTTCTGTTGCTCCAGAAGCGGTTTAGTCATGCTGGCCACATGACCCAGAAAGCTTTCTGTGGACAAACGCTGGCTCTCTTGGTCTGAAAGCCAAGATGAGCGCCTCAACCCCATAGTCATCTTTGACTGGACTTAACCATCCAGGGGTCCTTTGCCTTTACGTTTTTTTACCAGTGTAAAGTGGCAGGGCATTTCCCACTGGTGTTTTGGGGAGGGGGTGAGCTTGCAGCTTTGGGAAGGAGGCAGGAGGGCTCCAGCATCCTGTCAGAAACCTGGTGCCTCCTTCCCAAAGCCTGGGAAGTTTCTGCCCGACTTAAGGAGGAAGGCACAATGCTCTCTCACACAATGCCGCCTCCCCTGCAAACTGCCTTCGCAAGCTGGCACCTCTGCAGCTGTTTCCCTATGGAAAATTTCACTGCATTCCACTGCACCATAGATTTGTGTAATGGCATTATGATACTGGAAATTTTTATTTTTAAATAATGTACCCCTCTCTTGTTGATCAGTAGTATACATCTTGCTCACAGCAGCAGCTCTGTTAAGCTCTTAAAGGGAGTCTGGATTCAAAAGTCTATAAAACCATGTGTGATATTCCAGACCCTGTCTGCCTTATCTCTCACCAGAGGCTATGCCCCATTGTGCCCTCAAAAGCTTAAAGATTAGGGGGACCTCCAAGACAGCATGTAATGCTGGGGGAAATTGGCAAAAATCAATCAAGTGGCTTCTGTCTGAACACAGCAAACTTTCCATTTAAGTCATCACGACTCCATAGAGATAATAAATTGATTTCTGCAGCAAAGCATGCCATTGTTCTGTGGGAAGAAAAGATAAAACAATTAAATGGGAGAGATCATGGAAATGTAATGGGAGAAATGATTGTGTCCTTACTTAGTAATTACAGTCATTGCTTTACATGTTGGTGGGAAATGGCCATAGTCAATCATTGTGGTGCTATAATGAAATTGAATGATAATTATGAGATGTTATGTCTTTAATTAATATTTCATTGACCTTGAAGGCACAATGGAAATGGCTTATTGTGTCACAAAGCACTAGTTTTTGCATAGGGAAAATGAGCAAATAAATATCAGTCTTGTAAACTGAAATCTGTAGTCAAACATATTGTTATGCGTTTGGTGGTGGTGGTGGGAGCAGGCTGAATGTGAGAACCTGTTAACCCCTGAAACCAGCAAGTGTTAAAATATAAGCCAGGCTAGCTTCCTGTGTTGAGGTGATCAACTGGGTGATGGGCCATTAAGAGTACAAAGGCATGAGATGCTTAATCTCAGGATCATGGATTCAAGCACCATGTTGGGCAAAAGATTCCTGCATTGCACTGTAGCCTCAGGTTATATATATGTGTGTAAATAAACCATATATCAAGAGATGTTAGAAGTAAGCAGATAGGAGAATTCCTGGTTGCCAGCTTGGATGGACTGGGCCAGTTGATCCTGTAGAAGCCCCCCCCCCCAATAAAGACTTGATATTTGGGGCAGGGGGCGAAGTGGACTGGCCATGGGGCAGCAAGAAGAAAGATGAAGGGAACCCCCAGTGTGCCTGGCTAGCTTCTAGTGTTAAGGTGATCGCCTGGGTGATGGGCCATTGTGAGAACAATAGCCTTTGATGAAAATCAGAGAATGAAGATATATGTTCTATTTTGTTATGGGAAGAATGTGGGAAGAGTTGAATAAGCTTTACTAGAGAGGAAATGTGAAGGAGTCTGCTTGCTCTTCTGGGGTAAAATGCAAAAATGGGTGAATGATTCATCTGTCCCAAACTGCAGGGGGGTTCACAAGCACTGCCCTTGCAGCAGCCACCAAAGGAAAAAGCATACCTTACACTTATGGGTTGAAAAAGCTGGTTAATACTTGAAGACATCTGATCACCTTATGATGGCCCATTGCCAAGACATTGGTCTTGTTGCCAGGTTGCACTCACATGCCAGTGTTACTTTGCTGGACCGCGAGGATTTCCATGTAGCAGTAGTTTATGTGGCAACTGCAGTTTGCATAACTGCAGCAAGCAGGAGTTGAAAACAAATATTTGCTGAATTTCTTGCAATCAGGAAATCCCCAGTGACCACAGCTCAAATAACAGCAGGTAACCATTGAGGATCAGTGTAACAGAAATGGATGAATTACAATAATATAAAAGCTTTGCTCAGTGTAATCCATATTCAGGCAAAAAAAACAGCTGACAGCATAATGTCTGTTGGCAGCCACATGTAAGCCCTCAGGCCTCAATACAGAGAAAATGAATCATCTTTAAGTCCCTTACATCAGTGAACATGTTGGTTGTCACTTAAACCCCAGGATGAATGTTGTTGCAACTCCCAGTTTACGTGGAGGTTATGTTCCAAGGCAACACATGTTTAAGTAAAATTGCATATATTTGAAACACCACTGAAAAAGCCCTGTTCCAGCCCTGCCCTGTCCTGCTTCACCACTTTTTCTGGTGTTTTTGTAACATTTTTGGGTTGCTTCTGGGTTCGGTGCAATGCACACATGCGCCATCACACCTGTATTGGACACACCTAAAATGGTTACTGCCTGCAGAACAACAAAAAGGACAAGAAGAAGAAGAGTCAGGGTTTTAGACATTAAACCAATACTATTTAGATTGCCATACCTGGCTCTGGGCTGGAAGCTGCCGGCTGCTCATACTGAAAATAATTTGTAATTGCACTGATTGTAGGTGGTCTTGTGAGAGCCAGTCTTGTATGCAGTTTGATGTCTTATGCACTCTGCAAATGTATCTGCACTGTCAGGGATGAACTAGGCACAATGCTGGAATTGTCTTTGCTTTTAATGGGCAGGATTTGAAAAATGCATATACAGTGGTGCCTCGCAAGATGAAATTAATTCGTTCTGCGAGTCTCTTCGTCTAGCGGTTTTTTCGTCATGCGAAGCAACCCTATTAGCGGCTTAGCGGATTAGCGCTATTAGCGGTTTAGCGGCTATTAGCGGCTATTAAAGGCTTAAGGGATTAGCGGATTAGCTGCTAAAAGGCTATTAGTGGTTTAGCGGCTTAGAAAAGGGGGTGGGGAGCGAAAAAAAATCTCAAAACTCGCAAGACATTTTCGTCTTGTGAAGCAAACCCAAAGGGAAATTTGTCCTGCGAAGCGCATTGAAAAACGGAAAACCCTTTCATCTAGCGGGTTTTCTGTCTTGCGAGGCATTCGTCTTGCGGGGTACCACTGTAGCAGCTGTTGAGGGGCTGATAATTCTTGAGATTTAAGCAGGTGAGGAGTGGGAACTTCCATGCTTTCCTCCACTTTAGTCCAGGGTGGAAATTGCTGCTATTTGCATGGGAAGGAAAGCACCCATTGTTGAAAATGGGGCCATTATTCACATTGCAAGTAACAGTTTTTAGAGGAACTGTTGGGACTCCAGTTAGGGAAGAACGTTTACACTCATCTTTCTTGTGCACTTCATACAAATACACATTTAATGCCATGCTTAGCTTGCCCCTCAGGACTACCTCTGTAGGAGCAGTGGCTAGCAAGTTGGAAGCTATTGAGAAAATGTGTGATTTACTTAGAGAGGTGGGATACAGACAGTGAACACTGAAGGCTTGGAAAATCTCTCTGCAGTAAGTAGCTGAACTGAAGGCTGTCTCATCTTCAGTGCTAATATAGCATGTACAATAAATATGATATGCAGATTTATAAACTGACAAACGTTATCAACTCCATTTATGACATGCCCTGATCTCCTCTGAAAAGTGGTCTTTACCTGCAGCGACACAAGCTCCTTAAAATTCTGCTTCTAATTTTAACATAAAGCATATGAATTAAAACTAATGCTCACCTTGAAATCCACATTAAACTTTTATATGATGAGATTGATGCAAACAGGATGAGCTAGAATTTCAGATTTGTTCCCTAATGGAAGGCTTACTTTCCCTTCCAGATACTTTCCCAGCTGTGTATTATGATTTATTTTTCCCCCCTTTGCTCAGTCTCATCTTATGAATAGGTAGGTGAATAAGTAATTTGTCAATAAATAGGAATATGTTTTGGTTGCCTGTCTGGTTAGGTTACTGGAAAAGGAAAAGTGTTTTAATACAATAGGTTCATAGCATGGGTTCACCGTGTTTTCAATAAATGGTCTTTCAAATATTTTTGCATGGTAGCTGTGATACAGAGCTCTCTTCACTATCCCATAGTTATGCAATGAAGACCAAATTCACACCATATAGATCACAGAGCAGCTACACAGCCCATGCAACCATCCTGGATGCACTGAAGGGGAGCCAACTTGAATAAAATATTGTGGGGGCCCAGGTGAGCCCCAACCCACATAATCAATCGCATGATGCTGTGCACACACACGATTTGAATGGGAATGCTCATCAACTTGGGGGCCCCCTGGCCAAAGCTCCCATGGCTCCCAGGAGTCAGCTCCTGTGCTGTGCTGCATAAGTAACAGCTGTTAGCACATGCAACCGAGGGCCTTCTTGGTAGTGGCACCCACCCTGTGTCCCATCAGATGTCAAGCAGATAAGTACCTCCCATCAGAAGACAAGCAGATACAACCTTTAGAAGGCATCTGCCTTGTATAGGGAAGGGGTTTTTTAATGTTTGTGTTTTTATATATGTTGGAAGCTGCCCAGTCAGATGGGCAGGGTACAAATAATAAAATTATTATTATTATTATTATTTATTATTATTATTATTATTATTATTATTATTAATTCTAAATTGGACCTTCCATAATATTCTTGGGCGATTCATAACTAGTTCTGGATGGGATGTCATTACAAAGATCTGCTTCTGTGCATCTTACACATATCTATATAATATGTGTTTATCTGCAGAAAATCTTTTCGGGGCATTGGCAATTGTACTTTGGGGATCTTTACTCGATATTATTGTGTACTATAAGCCAGACAGCATTGAGTATAAATAATTCCTTACTGACAGTGATTTAGCAATGATCATTAGAACCCAATATGCTCCAAAGAGTCAACAATAACCACACCAGGATTAAATTGGCAATATTTATTTATAAATGAAGTGGTCTAAGAGTGAAAATAATGTTTTTTGAGGTTCAGCATGCTGTAGCAGAAATATACAGAGTGGAAAAAGCTTAACAATATGTTACACAGGCTACTTGCCCCACTCATAGGGAAGAATAACGTGAAATATGGAGAATCGCATCTTTCAACCACATGACTTTTGTTTACTGCTTAGCACCATAGTCCAATTCAAGGAATGAGAAGGAAAGCATGTTAAAGCTGTTACATACTTCCAGTGATTGAAGGACTCAAGATCCACCTACCATTGAGGAAAATCCAATAATAACAAAGAGATAAAACACAAAAAAATTATGTGAACACCTAATTTGGAAAAGAGGATTACTAGGCTGGCAAAGGACATAGGTTCTGCTTTCTTGACAAATTCTTTTTTTTTTTTTTCATAACTTGGTTCTTTTCTCCCTCTGATGTTTGTAGCCACCCTTCATTGTATTTTATCATATGGCACAGTTACAGATTGTCATGTCATGTCACCAGCTTTTGCAGTTTCTTTGGCTGTTGATATATGCATGCTTCTGCAACCTTAACTATATTTCTCACGAGAACTTTTACCAAAATGGTAATGAATTTGTAGGACTCCACACACCCCTCCCCCCCTTGCTGGCAACTAACTGGATTGCAGAGAAGTCAGAGTGAATATATAAAAGACTGCAGAAAGTGTTTACAGGAACATTTTCTTATCAACTGTCTGCACTATGCGGAAATAGCATTTCCATTTTGTGTTAAACATCAGTCAGACTATGTTATTTAACACATATTCTTTCTTGTCAAATATTGCACTTATTCTGCATTCTGTATGCTCTGTAGACAACTTAATAAGAGGTATTTCACACATAAAATGTTCTGATGCTAGGCTGTTTTCTCTCCGTTTCAAAGCCCATTTGATGAAAACAAAAGAACAGTCAGTGTACATGCAGCATCTTTTGCAACTTGTCAGTTGCTGATTTTCCTATAATACATATAAATTATATGTACAGATACATCAGATTCTAATACCTGTTTGTTAGCTCCTTTTAATGGCTGTAGATCTGCAGTCTGGATACTGATCATGTCATTTCCCCCTCATATTTGCTAAAGAACAGATATTACCAGGATAACTGCATGGACCCAACCGCATTATCTGCTGTTCCAGTCTGCAGAAAAGTATTGCAATGATTCACAGAAGAGGAAATGTATGCCGCAATTCAGGGATGGGGAACCTGTGGTCATCCAGGTGATGTTGAGTTCCAACTCCCATAAGCCCTAGCCAGTATCATTTTGATGGTCACAGGTTACCCATCTCTGAAATAAATGGTTCAAGCAGAAAAAGTGCATGCTTATAATCTAAAAGATGATAGTTCAGGTTCCGTTCAAGTAACATATTTTTGCTGATATCCCAATAATTGTGTTGCCTAAGAAAATACTGTAGAATTGGCCATTATAAGAATTGACTTAAGAAACAATATTTTCAGCTTGCTATGAGTTTGTCTGTCTTAATTACTGAGAAATATCTCTTTATCTGTTACATGCTCCACCCTTCCTCAAAGATAGGAATACAAGGTTGCTCACATGAAACAATATGTAATACAGTGGTACCTTGGGTTAAGAACTTAATTCGTTCTGGAGGTCCGTTCTTAACCTGAAACTGTTCTTAACCTAAGCTACCACTTTAGCTAATGGGGCCTCCCGCTGCTGCCGCGCCGCTGCTGCACGATTTCTGTTCTCATCCTGAAGCAAAGTTCTTAACCAGAGGTTCTATTTCTGGGTTATCGGAGTCTGTAACCTGAAGTATCTGTAACCTGAAGCACCTGTAACCCGAGGTACCACTGTATAAAACAGAATATAAAAATACACAATAAAGCAGCTTAAAAGCAAAGACACTTTAAACACAAATTGGCAGCAATAAATGATCAAGTCTTAAGTTGATGTTCAGATGTTGAGTTGGACAACAAAGCATTTAACCTGGTCCATACCTGCTTTCCATATCTTTCCCATCAGCCTTTTTATTTCTGAGTAAATCTCAATTAATAATGAATACAGTTAATGGGAGATGCTCAGTCATGTACTAACCTTTGAGGGAAGCTTTATTTTGGGCATGGCGACTATCAAGAAGAAAAAGCAACTCATAAAATCCCAATGACTTCTGCCTGCAGCATCAAACAAATTGACAGCGCAGTAAATTACTTTAGCTTTATAGGTAATGCGAGACAAACATCTGGCTAGAGATACCTGGAAAGATTTTATGAGTTCTCTAAAAGTGTAATAACAAAGCTCTGCCCTCTTTAACGATCCCATTCAGTGTTGCATATATGGTGCGATCATAGCGTCACTTTATGATAGACCTGCTACCAAAAAAGTATTTATTTGGTACATGTGTAGCCCACCTTTACTCCAAGGCCATTCCCCTCCTTTTCATCATTAAAAGAACGCTCTGAGGTAGGCAAGACTGAGTGTGAATGACTGGCTCAAGGTCACCCAGTGAGTGGTTGAGTGGATGGCACCTGCTCAGGCTGCCCACAGCTGTGTCCCATTCAGCTGCACTCTCCAGACCCAGTTCTGGTGCAGCAGGCTTGTTGAGTTTCTCAGAGGGTCCAGATGATGGGGAAAGGGCCCTTCTCCACTCACAACACTTTCTTCATGCTCTGTCCCTCCTCCTTCCTTTTGGGAAGCTCACAATCAGAGCATCAAAGGGATAACTTCTCCTTCTTCTCCACCTCAAGCATCTGGCCTTTAGAGGTGCGCTGCCTCTAAACCTAGAACTGCATTAGTTATCATGGTCACTGATAAACCTATGCTCCATGATTTTCCTCGCTTTTGGTCCTGAATCTAGGGCTAGGAAACAAAGTTAAGATTAAAGGACTATTTTAAGCATGGGTTATTTCTGTCTTGTGTGAAAATAGCAGCTAAGATGGAGGTTGACAGACCAATGTTCCATCAGTTCCTAAAGATTGGAGCATTTATTCTCTTTCAGAGAGATAAGGGCATCGAGGTTGTTAGCAGAAGTTGAAGAGCTTTTTTAGGGAACAATTATGTTTAAGCATCTGCTGTCGAGGCTATATAATATCTTGGCATACTTAGCACTTCTAAACCATAGATACAGATTTGAATAAGGTCATAATGTAAATTGCTAGAGAACAATAGGTATTCTATTAATCACTACCAGGATGGTGATGAATGCCATTCAGTGCTGTCTTGTATAGGTCGCTTCATAAGATGGCTAATAAGTGCAAAACCAGCTTTGAAGGAATGCTTGACCCAAATTTTCCAAACAGCAACATAGGCATAGGTTCATCTCTGTCTTTGTGGTCCATATTATGTTACATGTTTAAACCTATAATTCCATTCTTTATTTATGCATTCTGTGATTCTTTATTCTTTATTCATATTTATATATGAACACACAAACACACACACAAACATTTTAAAGCATAAAGGTAAAGGTAAAGGTACCCTGCCCGTATGGGCCAGTCTTGCCAGACTCTAGGGTTGTGCGCTCATCTCACTCTATAGGCTGGGAGCCAGCGCTGTCCGGAGACACTTCCGGGTCACGTGGCCAGCATGACAAGCTGCATCTGGCGAGCCAGCGCAGCACACAGAACGCCGTTTACCTTCCCGCTGGTAAGCGGTCCCTATTTATCTACTTGCACCCAAAGGTGCTCTTGAACGGCTAGGTTGGCAGGCCCTGGGACCGAACGACGGGAGCGCACCTCGCCGCGGGGATTTGAACCGCCGACCATGTGATCGGCAAGTCCTAGGCACTGAGGTTTTACCCACAGCGCCACCCGCGTCCCTCATTTTAAAGCATACTTAACTGTTATTCCCTCTCACATTATGTATGGAAATATCAATTGTGACATGTTTAAATTGCTGAGGACCGTGGACAACATTTGGAGAAGTTCAAAAGCTGATGAATTCCATATTCCTGCCCAAGAGGTGAAGATCAGATAAATTGTTTTGGAAATTGGCAAATATCACATTCCTCTGAAACAATCTGATTTTATTTTACTATCTGAATCTGACAAAAGAAATCAGAAAGCCAATGATGATTTTCACTACACAGCTTGCAACTTACACACCGATTGTTTCTATGATATAATGTGCTTGAAACACACATGCATAGGAATATCCTACTATTTTTGGTGGTGTCCTGAGCTCAGATCTGACCTTCCATACCACTCAATCAATTTGGCACAAAAATCTGATTTTATCATCAATCATTTAATTAAATTCCTATCCCAAAGTAGCCAAGGGCAGCAAAACTCAATAAGCTAAAACAATGCAATTTGAAATAAAATAAAAACATACCTAAAACATTTTAAAAACAATGACAAAACCTTAAAAAACATTTCAAAACATTTAAACATCTAAAAACATTTAAAATCAATCACATACCCCATAGGCGCTAATTTCATGATGTTGCCTGGGTAAACAGGAATGTTTTAAAATTTCTCCTGAAAGTCACTTATGATCAAAACGGACACACCTCACTAGGGACGGCATTCCAAAAATGGGGAACCGCTACTGAGAAGGCCTATGTGAAATGTGGGTGAGAAGGGTGTTATGCACCACTAGAGATTGAAACATTAAAGCATTTTAGAATTTTCATTGCTGCATCTGTTTATTAGGTTCAGAATGACCTCTTAGACTGCTTGTGTATTATATAATTTGCATCTAGTAAACCAATCGTAAGGGTCTATGGGGTTTTAGGGGAAGGGTAGTACCTCTGGTGGGGAACACATCCTGCTCCGTCTGAAGTCGTTTGTCCAACTTTGGTCCCCACCCTGCACTCAGCTCTCACCTGTGACCACACCCCGGGAATGGCTTTGACTGGCTGGCTAAACCAGGTGAGGGTAGCCGAGGGGTCTCAAACTCTCAATGAGTTAGGGACCTGCCCTGTATGTGAAAACTGGCTCCAGCAGATTGAGTGGACAAGACCAATAGTGGCAGAGACCAATAATGCAGCAGTTTGAGTTCAGCCCCGGAGTCATGCTGAATTATTTCCGAGTCAGATGGATGCCAACAAATCAATTGTTATTTGATGCAATGTTAGCATCTAATGCGATGTCTAGTTCTGGAAAATGAAATGTATATATAGCTAAGTTGGTAACAAACTGATGGTATAAGTGCATAATTTTTGGGAGCCATATTTTTCATGTTAAGGTTTTCCAATTATTTCCAAGGTGATTGCTATTTACTTTTTTTTATTAACTGCATGATTTAACTTGTGGGGCATTTTATGACTCTTTGGGTCAACCTATAAACTAACGATAAAAGCTATTAATGGTTATATGAAACTTCTCTAGTGGAGCTAGGTTACTCACCATAAAAGTGGTCACTCAATAAGGATGATTTATAATGGAGACATTCACTGCTCTATCCCTTTCCATAGACTGGATTGTCAGTAGAGAATAGGAAACTAACAAGATCTATCTTAGACCTGGGACCCTCGACAAATCCCAAGCCCCAGCTAGCCACATCCGCTGCTGTATTAGGATGGTAAATGAGCAAATCAATCTTAATTCAGTTGGAATAATTCATTACCTAACTCAAGTCTCTTGGGTCTAGCTAAGGTAAATCCCATACTAACTGTTTTTTGTACCTTTCTCCTCAGTAGGATGAAGCTGGGCCCCTAGAGAAAGGCTGCTCTAATGGAATATCAAATTGAATATTCTGTGTACAGCAGTTACTCTAGCTTCTTATTTCATTTCCCCACTGTGGCTCTGCTTGAGTCAGCACACGCAGAAAACAACGGCTGCTTTGTACATAAACTTTTCAGTCATGGGAGTGTGCTGGAATATTTGTGATTAGCACCATAGGTGGTTTTTGTTGTTGTTGTTGTCTGCTTGCTTTTAGACATCATTATTTGATCTTCTCTTGTCTCTCTGAGTATACTCAAACAGAAAGGAGCTTCCATACAGTGCTTCATTCAGCTTTGAATATTACAGACCCTTCAAATGTCCCTCTTTTCCAGGGACAGTTCCAGATTTACAGAAGCTATCCCAGTTTCTGATTTGGTCCTGCTTTTCCTTAGGATATCCCTATTTTCATTGGTGAAATGTTGGAGTGTATGGTAGGATGTTCCTATTTCCTCAGATAGTATGGAGTTATGCAGTTCTCAAGCCAAGGAGATGAGTAACTATACAACCTATATAGGGAAGCTTTTTTAAATGCTTTATTATGTTTTTATATGTGTTGGCAGCTGCCTAGAGTGGCTGGGGCAACCCAGTCAGTTGGACGAGGTATTATTATTAATATTGATGTCCCTATTTTCTTCAGAGAAATGTTGGAGGGTATGATATTATACACACTTCATCATTACAAGATTGGGCCTGAGTTCACTAGAGCTGTATCAGAACAGGGGTGGGAAAAGCCCAGGCTTCTCTTCCTCGTCTCCAGAACTCTCCAAAGCCCACACCCCCTCACTGGCCCTGTCTCGTATCCCAAATATTTCCTCCGCCCCTGGTAGGAATGTGTATTTGAACCCTGAGATAATGCCTCCTGCTTGTCTCAATGAAGAATGCAGAGAAGGCTGTGTAGAAACTAGCCTAGTGAACAAAGTTAAAATTTATAGTTGTTGTGCTGCCCACTTTTTTTTTGCTTCTGGCCTTGCCCATTACCAAGACATGGACCTTGGAAGGTCACACAGAAGTTAATGTGACCTTAGGCTGGAAAAGCTTTCCCTCCCTTGGAAGTGTCCACAATCCTCTGCAGCATTCTTGCATTTTGTGTCAAAAATGTGTTGATCATATCCGACTGTAAAAAAGTTTGAAAACAACAACAACACTGATACAAATTTTGCAGGACAGATCCGTAGTGAGAACCAAAAACAAAGCAACTAGTGTCCTGCTCCCGATCCCACCTCCCTCCTGTATTCATGTAGATTTTCCATGCTAACACGTTTTCATTCATGGGAATCGCCTCAAAGGACTGACGGCTAGCTAGCCCTTTGGGGCCATCAGCAGACATAGGCATGAGGGGGACGCTGTGGTCTAAACCACTAAGCTTATTGGGCTTGTGGATCAGAAGGTTGGTGGTTTGAATCCCCGCGACGGGTTGAGCTCCTGTTGCTCTGTCCCAGCTCCTGCTAACCTAGCAGTTCTAAAGTACGCCAGTGCAGGTAGATAAATAGATACCGCTGCGGCGGGAAGGTGAATGGTGTTTCTGTGCGCTCTGGAATTCCGTCACAGTGTTCTGTTGCACCTGAAGCAGTTTAGTCATGCTGGCCATGTGACCCAGAAAGCTGTCTGTGGACAAACACTGGCTCTCTTGGCCTGAAGCGAGATGAGCACTGCATCCCATAATCGCCTTTGACTGGACTTAACCATCCAGGGGTCCTTTACCTTTTTTACCTACATAACACCTGCTGCTCTTCATGGTTATCCGTCCCCTGGTCCTGGCTGTAATCCCCACAAAACATGTCTGCTTTCAAAGCTTCTTTATTTTTCCCTATAGCCTATATGCTTTTGATTGACAAAGCCTTGCATCTTGTTGTCATAACCAGAAAGAAAGGAACCTGATGGAATGCAGCGTCTTCAGCTGAAAAGGGGAGAAATGACACTGTAACGCATTTTAAAATATATTTACTTACATGGCATGCTAGTGGATAAGAGATAGGAACATGGCCCCTGTAATTGTTTTGTGGCACAGGATAAGGGAGAATATTTGAAGCTTTTCAAAGTATGTGACATTTACAATATTGAATGCCAGGACCTATGTAGGCAAAATCTTTGTCATGTGCTCTAGATAGAAATGTAACAGCTGTAACCTTGTATTCTAGCGGGGGGCGGGGATAGTTCAGGCATTTTTTCCATGTGATTTTGGTGGCTCTTGGGAGTGCTTGTTGTAATTGTTTACTAAAAATGCAGCCGACATCCATTCAGTCTCGTGAAAACCCATTCTGTATTATCTTTCCATACAAACAATAACATAGATAGAAAGTAAACATGAGTGAAATTCACTGGAAGAATTCCATTCTTTGGTTTTCCAATTATTATTTTTTTATGTAACAAAAACTCATACAAAACATATATCTGCTATCTATATGCTGACAAGTACCAATTCTGCATCATTAGATTCAATATTATCCACTTCTATTTATTAAATTGAGGGACATGGGTGGCATGGTGGTCTAAACCACTGAGCCTAGGGCTTGCTAATTGGAAGGTCAGCGGTTCGAATCCCTGTGACGGGGTGAGCTCCCGTTGTCCGGACCCAGCTCCTGCCAACCTAGCAGTTCGAAAGCACGTCTACCACTCCGCTGGGAAGGTAAACGGTGTTTCTGTGCGCTGCTCTGGTTTCACCAGAAGCGGCTTAGTCATGCTGGCTACATGACCCGGAAAAACTGTCTGCGGACAAATGTTGGCTCCCTTGGCCAGTAAAGCGAAATGAGTGCTGCAACCCCAGAGTCGTTTGTGACTGAATTGTCAGGGGTCCTTTACCTTTACCTTGTTATTTATTAAATAACACAGATACGTACCCACACATGTCCCATGTCCACAATATATGGAATTATATCTGCCATGTCTATTTAAGGTTGGATTTATTTCTCATTTTAGTAGCCATAACAATTAAAGTTTAGAGAGAGACTTGGAGCAGACCCAATACAAATCAATAGACTTAAATCCATTGATTTCAATAACTCTACTCGGGGTACCACTAACATTGGCTCACATCCTTAGGCTGTTATAACCATTTCTCTGGAAGTAATCCCCTTAGAACTCACTGGGATTTACATCTGAGGATTGTACTGTTACTATGATAGCAGTACCCAAACCATCAAGGAGAAAGAGATTAGCAATGCAACCACTAGCAGTATTGGGCAGGAAGGGACCAATGCATCATCTGCAAATCTTGGGCAGAAAAAAATACAGTAACCTGTTGAGAGAATGAATAACTCATGAACATGTTGTTACCTGCTTTTTTGAGTCTTAGTGAAAGGGCAAGATGCAGTATTTGTACTTGAAAGCCCATTCCTTTCCTTAGCATTTTGAGGATAAAACCAATCATTGGTTGAAGGCTTCCAGCATCTAAATTGAAAACTCCTATAAGACTGATAGAGAAGCAACTTTTAGACTCTCTTGCCGAGTGTCAGGTGACATTCATTTAACTTGCTGTAAACAAAGAGGATGAATCGTCCTTAAAATCAGAAGCATAGCTCTGTAATTCCATGAATTCCATTAAAAAGTACATGTCCGAAGCTTTTCCAGCCTGGGTCTTGCCTATTTAATTTCTCTAAGTGATTAGATGATCCATCATGCTTGAGAAGGTCCAAGTGTTTAAACTTGACAGCTCATTATTTAAGGGATATATATTACACTCAGTTGTTAAAAATTGAATTTAGGTTCCATCACAGGCATTCTTTTATGACTACTTATAATGACAGCAGATGAGCATCTAAGCGTCTGATCACTTTACAGGGGACTGAGCTTTGCTTGAAGCCAAAACAGAATTGGTGGTCCAGTCCTCATATTTAACCATTCATGCAGGCTCAGCCCATGAAAAGCAGAGGGGGAAGGAGATGAAGTATTCCTTCCTAATCTCCCAGAAGACCTTACAGTGGTACCTCGGGTTAAGAACTTACCGGTAATTCGTTTTGGAGGTCTGTTATTAACCTGAAACTGTTCTTAACCTGAAGCACCACTTTAGCTAATGGGGCCTCCCGCTGCCACCGCACTGCTGCAACGAGATTTCTGTTCTCATCCTGAAGCAAAGTTCTTAACCCGAGGTACTATTTCTGGGTTAGCGGAATCTGTAACCTGAAGTGTCTGTAACCTGAAGCGTCTGTAACCCGAGGTACCACTGTATATTCATGCAAGGTGACTGAAAGTTAGAGGACATAATTGTGGAAACTTTTTTTTCACCACACTACCCTGTTTACTGAATATGTGCAAAAGTTAACATTTGGGTCTGACTAGCAGGCATACTCTCAAAATCTCAAATATACAAATATGTCCCAAGTATAACCTTGTATTACCATTTACAAGTGTGTGTGTGTGTGTGTGTGTGAGAGAGAGAGAGAGAGAGAGAGAGAGAGAGAGAGAGAATATTGGAGCTGTTCAGAACGAGACAATCTATGTGCCCCCAAAGAATTGCACATGGAGAGCATTATCTGAATAAAAGGATTACACATAAAGAACAATTTCAGAAATGAAAGAGAATGGAGATGTTTTGCAGGTGCAGCACACAAAAGTTTGGGCTGCATGATCAGTATGTTTCCCTATGCCTACAGTGACAATGAGTCCTAAAACAACCCTCTATTTGAAGAATAGTCAGAGGACTGTCAACTATTTGAAGTAGGCTTCCATTCAAAGGGCTTTCCTAGTCAAGATTAAAGATCAAAACAAATAACTGAAGTGGACCATCAGCATTTGGTACTCTGATAGCAAACTAAGCAGCCACAAAGGTCACCTGATCAGTTTCCCACAATATGAAAAAAGCTCAACAAGGTCCGGAACCTCTTTTTCTAGAAAAAAAAAGCCCTGCCAACAGCAATAGGCAACCAATAACCAATAGATAACCAATAATAGGGCTCATGTCGAAAATTAAAAGCACTGCTTCTATTGCACATTACCCAACCAATGCATGAAAGCTTTTCAACACAAAGGCATGAAAAATGAATGAAATTTGATGCACTGTTCTAGCCTTTGACATGCAGAAATTTGAAAGATATTTTCCTGCATATTCTTGAAAGAAAGTTTCCTTTGTTTTTCCATGCTTTGTTCTCCCCCCCCAAAAAAAAGTTTCAAAGGAAGGGAAAGTCACAGTAACTCAATTATATAATAAAACAACCAGTATTGTAAATGATTGCGATATAGAAGTGGGAATGCTCTTTTTATTTTTTGCTTTTGGGAGATGTTGAGCCACAAAGAAAAGCAGACAACAAATTCTCATTGGAAACAGGAAGCCCAAAAACCAAAGTGCAACTCATTAGCTTTCTTGAGGTTCCAGGTATGCTAATATACCTCTCAATCAAATTAAAACTGGTGTTCATTGTGCAATCTCCTGTTAAATATATGTTAACATGCAGACAGGGACGCGGGTGGCGCTGTGGGCTAAAGCCTCAGCGCCTAGGGCTTGCCGATCGAAAGGTCGGCAGTTCGAATCCCCGTGGCGGGGTGCGCTCCCGTTGTTCGGTCCCAGCGCCTGCCAACCTAGCAGTTCGAAAGCACTCTCGGGTGCAAGTAGATAAATAGGGACCGCTTACTAGCGGGAAGGTAAACGGCGTTTCTGTGTGCGGCTCTGGCTCGCCAGAGCAGCGATGTCACGCTGGCCACGTGACCCGGAAGTGTCTTCGGACAGCGCTGGCCCCCGGCCTCTTTGAGTGAGATGGGCACACAACCCCAGAGTCTGTCAAGACTGGCCCATACGGGCAGGGGTACCTTTACCTTTACTTTAACATGCAGACAATCATATACTTTTTTTACACCCAACATTAAGCACCTTTAAAATAACCTTTTTACCAAGTCTGAAAAGAGCAGTTACTGGTATCCAAGCAGGAGCAGAGGTTGCACCCACAACTGGTGTTGGCTCCTCGGTCAGCAGCTAGGGCAGTCAGGCTCAGCCCAGGAAATTTAAATCAACCAATCATAGCAAAGAATGAGGGTGAGGTCACCAGGGTGGACCTGACTGAAGCCTACTCCTGCCTGGCTTCAGTCAAGTTTGTCAGCTGCCAATAAAAACCAGCAGCACTTGAACCCGGCAGCACAGTCAGCATTGGACTTCTCTTCCTTCCCCAATGATGTGGTTTGCTCCATTCGATAGCCTTGCTGTTTGCTTACTATATTAGTGGCCAGGGAGGAATTTACCCACAGACAAATTGGGCCAGTCTATGGTTTTATCTGCCTCAGGCATAGGCAAACTCGGACCTCCAGATGTTTTGGAACTACAACTCCCATCATCCCTAGCTAACAGGACCAGTGGTCAGGAATGATGGGAATTGTAGTCCCCAAAACATCTGGAGGGCCGAGCTTGCCTGTGCCTGGTCTACCGCATAGCAACCGTCCTTATCCCAGGATTGACCCTAATGGAATAATCAGTCAGAAAATCAGACGGGTTGATTCAAGATACACACCCAATGGCTAAGCCAAGAGCTTAATACATCTGCAATCAATAATGGGGTGGCCTGTTTGTTCCCCCAAACGTGATTTGTCATGTCTTGATGCCATGGTTTGCCATAACACTTGTGAGTTCAATGTGCCTGGGCCTAGAGGAAACATTTCTCTATGCATATTCAGGCATCTGCTTAGACCATGGTTGGGAGCCGAGGCCCCATCCTCAACATTTCCAGGTAAATGTGCTGCTCTTCAGTCCTTTATGCATTTAGCATGATGATCTGAAGACGATTCCTAAGTTCTTATGGAGCCCTGTCTTATCAAGCTTCCAGTTGCAGAGAGGCTTCTCTAAGTGTACTCAACGGAAGTAAATTGGAAACCACTCTTTTGAAGGGAGTGGTTCTTGTACCTCTATCCCTTTCTTGTACCTCTACCCCTGTCCCTTTCCCATTGCAACACTTTGCATATTCAGGTGAATTTCTGAATGCAGCTCACATGTTTCCTCCAAGGTCATTCTGACAGGTGTATTTCCCTTGATGAACCATAATTCTAAGAGCAGGGTTATTTTTAATGAAACACATAAGCATGGCATCCTTCAAATGAATATTTACCTGGTACAATAAGGGTTCACAATTAGAAATGATGGTTGCTGATGCTTCCTTCTCTTGTGTTTCGTTAAATAACACAGACAGGCTGGCTTTGACAGCAATTGCAAGCTAATGGTGGGTTAGGCCCGGTGCCCTTGCCAGGACACATTGCTGCCTGAGGCAAAGGAGAATATGGCACCCTCTCCCTTCCATGCCCAGAAGCAGACTGGACTGCCAATTTAATCTTCTTTCAACACTGGCAACTGGATAGTGTCCTCTAGCACAGTGTTTTTCAACCTTTTTTGGGCAAAAAATCACGAGGCACACCACCACTGTGTGCGGAGAGGGAGATGTCAGAGCCCCGCTGCTCTCTATGGGGAATCGGATGAGAGCGGACTGCCTGTCCACTCTCATCCGATCCCATCCAATCTGATCCCCACCCAGGACGGATGGAAAATAGGGTGGACACAGTCCGGCACCCGCCAAGTGGGCAAAAATTTGACATTTTTTTTAAAAAAAAAAAATCGAATTTTTAAATTTTTCCCACGGCACACCAGGCAACATCTCGCGGCACACTAGTGTGCCGTGGAACAGTGGTTAAAAAACACTGCTCTAGAAGGCATAGGGCAGGCTATGCGGCACACAAAGCTCTATTCTGCTACACTTCACCACCATTTCCCATACAAATCATCATGGGCCACCTGATGCCACTGCCTCACTCTGCCTAACAGTAGGGACAATTTTGTATGGGCTTCATAATCCTTGCACTGCAATCTTCAATACAGTCTGACATTACGTTGCAAGAACAGCTAACTGAAAGCAGTATCATTCCCTTTTACATGCTCCCTCATGCTGAGCTTTTAACAGATCTGTTGAATGGACATTACTTACCATGCCCATTGCCACTACAGACATTTTTTGTGTGATGTATTTTATAATGTGTCTTCGCGGCTCTCTAACAGACTCTTCTTACCACTCTGAAAGTGCAAACCCAAAGTCCATTTGAACTAAGCAGGGATAGATCAGGCAAGTTCAAAATAGTTTTGAAGCTTTATTAAGCTACAATTATATATAAAAAACCACATACAGTAGTACCTCGGTTTAAGAACAGTCCTGTTTACAAACGATTTGCTTTACAAACTCCACGAAACTGGAAGTAGTGTCCCGGTTTGAGAACTTTACCTTGGTCTAAGAACAGAATCCAAATGGTGAAAGGGCACTGGCGGCAGGAGGCCTCATTAGGGAAAGCGCACTTCGGTTTAAGAACGGTTTCGGTTTAAGAACGGACTTCTGGAATGGATTAAGTTCATAAACAGAGGTACCGCTGTACAAAGTTGTTGTTTCTAATGTATTATGGTCTCTTAGTTTGCAAGCACAGGTCACCTCCAATTGCCTCAACTACAAATCTGACTGTAGGTTTTTATTCTCCTCCGTCTTTCTTATATTTACTTAGTTCCTCTCTAGCTAATTCCTCCATTCCCAGCCTCCTCATTGTGGGAGGACGTGCAGCCAAATCACAAATGCATGATTGCTAGATTATTACAAACAGGGCACTCTATGATGTAATATCCTCTAAACTTTTGTGGTGGGAAAGGGAACAATAGAAACTTAATCTTTACTTCTTCCTCTCACTACACATTCACTCTTTTTCCTACCTTCAATGGAGTGGGATCTCTGTGAACTGTCCCCCAGAGAGCACGCTCCATTTTGAACTGGATTGTGGACTTTTGTAGCATTAACGATTTTCATCACTATATGTTGAATCCTGACAAGACTTTTGATTTGAGTAAAGCTTATTTTTTGTTTTATTTAAATAGTCTGAGAGTGATTTTTTTTCTCAAAAAAAGTGAAACATAAACGAGAGAAGATAACCCAAGTCTGCCTACATATGTAACCTCGTCTTAATAGCTTCTGGGCACGGATGGTGATTTTTAACTCTGCTGAAATAGATACAGTGGTACCTCTGGTTAAAAACTTAATTTGTTCTGGAGGTCAGTTCTTAACCTGAAACTGTTCTTAACCTGAGGTACCACTTTAGCTAATGGGGCCTCACGCCGCCGCCACGCCGCCAGTGTGCAGTTTCTGTTCTCATCCTGAGGTAAAGTTCTTAACCCGAGGTACTACTTTTGGGTTAGCAGAGTTTGTAACCTGAGGTGTTTGTAACCTGAGGTACCACTGTATTTGCATTCATGCACAAGTGAGAAATAGGAAGGATAATTACTAAGCAAAATATCCTCTCCTACTCATCAAAATCCATCCAACACCTACTACTACCACATGCACTTAACTCTAATTTCACCTGTCTGACCATAGCCTTTTATTCCCCTTTTGCTGTCTATATCCAGCTTGGGTTGTCTCCTTCTGGCTTTTTCCCTAAGACAGGAATAGTAGCCTCCTAACAACCCTCATCATCCATAACAAACTACAGCACCAAGAATTCTGTTTAAAGTGGTATCATCATGCTTTAAATGTATGGTGTGAATGTGGCCACTGTTTGACAAGGCTGGGAGAGAATTTTGCCTACAGGATGATTTGGTGTTCCTGCAGGATTTTGTCTTCCTCATAAGAAGGGTTCTCATACAGTTCTCTTTGTTAATCGCTTACCCCAACCTTCTTTGGCAGGAACTGGCTTTGACCAGGATTAGTATTTGGGAAAGCAAGGTTGGGCCCCCAGCTTCCCACCATAGGGGAGCCCCTTATGGATTTAGGGTGAGCAGCCTCAACAGCCATGGCCCTACCTCAGAGAGCAAATTGAATGGAGGTGACCCCAGTTGGCCATTGGGCCTACTCTTACGGGTCTTCACTTGGGCCCAATAACCACATTAGCTTCCCAGCACACCACCTGGGCGTCAAGGGCTACAAATCTCACAGTACATTGGCTGTGCAATGAATTGATCCTTATTCTGTGTCAAGCCCAACCTCCCAGCTGCTGTTGCCAATAAATTTGGGGCCTTGTTGATCCCAAACAATCCTCCATATGTGGTTTTTTCTCTGCACTTCACTACATCTAGGTCCACAAATATGCTTGCAGAATAAAACAGATCCAGACTGAAAACTGCACCTCTGCCAATTATGAAATGTGTTTTGAACATTGTCACAGTTAAACCTGGAAGCATGTGGAGTGACTTAGGGAACAGAGCCAGCCTCCATAAGAAGAGAAAAATGAAACGGTGGGGCACCTTCAAATCAGAATTTTTATTTTTTTTATCAGATAGGAAACAACATCAGAGGCAAGTCACTCAGTGAAACCTTCTCCATGCCAAGCCATGCTTTCGATTGTGTCTCTTCCTTAACATTATCTTTTATTTGGAATGGAACGCCACAGTGTTTAGTCAAAAATGAAAATCAGTGTGAAGCAACTTTGTAAGGCTTTAAAGCACCATAGGGAAAAATGTAGTGAAAACATCCAAATGCCACAGAAATATTTATTTGAATGACAAAGACTATGAGTGACTTCTGAGCTGTTTGCAAGTGTCTCGAACTGTGGCTTTCTACTAAGTACATTAAATTTGTTCCGTTTGTGAAGAACAGCTATGCTCACTGCATTGAGATAATATTAGCACACTGTCCTTGAAATAAATACATCTGTAACTTTGGGGGGCTTTCCTAAGCATATCAGTTTGACACTCCCCCCCCCCAGTCTCCTTTGATCACTTCCCCTTTGGAGCCTTTTCCAGCTGCCAATAAATTGGCCCTGTTCCATTCTGCTTCTTCATTTTCCAAATATAGCTTGATACAATATAATTTCATTGGCTACTCAAGCTTTACAATTTTGTTTCAGTCTATTTGACAGCCCTTAAGATTAGAAAGGCTATAAAGCCACCTCTTTGGGGGTCTAATCCAAAATGCATTGAAGCCAATGAAAATAACTCCAATAACTTAAAAGGACTTTGATTCAGACCCTTGAATAGGTGTTCTCCTTATACGGTGTTGCACTTAATAATTGCAACATTTCTGAAACCGTCGGGTTCTAGACACTTTTGGATCTAGTCTGATTTCAGTTCTGGATCAGATAAATTACTACAAATTGGTTGGGTGCAACTGTTCCACTTTGCAGTGCTTTGCAGCTACCTTGGCCTGATCCAGGACAAAGTGGTATAAATCAGTCTGTTTCAGTTCATGATTCAGAAAAAATTGATTCCACAGCCCTACTTTGTAGGTCTTTTAATATTAAGAGTACCTTAAAAGTTGGGATGCTTGAAGAATTGTGAGCTGAATTAACCTGATCGGCACCTAGCTCTCTATAGATTTTTTTTTTACCCCTCCATTGCTGTATACAGTTCTTAGATTAAAAACATATCAAAATGCATTTTTAAGGATATCTCGTTGTTGTTTTGAAAAAAAAACATGTTTAGAAATGAGTCTTTTGAGAGAGAAAATGTTCTAAAATATTTTAAACTGGTATTTTTAAATGTGTATATTTGCATTTATTTATTTATTTTAGTGGCAGATTAATATGTAAATAGGGCAGAACAGACATGGCTGAACAAATGGGAAAGTGGCATGGATCATAAATAGGAATAGACAAATCATTCTACTTACAGTAGCTCCTCTATATTGACTGATTTTTAGTGCAAATTGTTAAAGACTTTGGTTGTATCCAGTGAAGTCATCCCATTTGTACAAAGATCTCCACTTAGACAGTAGAACTTCTCCACCATGACATATACCACCCAAATCTGTTTTGGGTTACACACCAACCCTTTGGAAGAGATGTGGGGAGGCTGGGGCTGTGGGAGGAGAGGAATAGGAAGTTCCATTGCACAAGAGGAAAATCTTGCACAAACAGGATGACTCTGCCCAATACAGCTCCTTGTTTGTCTCCCATTGTGGAGTTGGGTTTAGTTTTAGCTTTACTCCCAGTCAGTGAATTTGAACTCTGCCATATAAAGCTTGTTGCACTGAAAAAAAGGTCCCATCTAGGCCCTCTCACAAGTTGCAAGGTCTGCTCTGCTTGATGGTTTTGCCTCCCCCCCCCTTTTTTTCTTTCTCACCCTTCTTGTAGCCCTATTATGGAATGTGCAATATTGTGTGGATGTATTTTACAACATATGCAGGTGCAAAGTGGAAGTGTCTGTTTGCTAGAAAAGATTTTCCCATTTCTGACCAACAGATGGAAAGTGCTGATTAAAATGGAGTTACATTTCAATGTTAATTGGGCTGAGATCACACTGTATAATAAATTTCACGCTTTTGAATAAGCCTTGACATGAAGTGTTTTGGACACTGAATTTTTCATTAGCACATAATTGAATCTGCCGCACAATGCTGTCCAAAGGAACATCACAATGCGCCTTTGTCTTGCTACATCTGAGGACAGAACAGGTAGCTACAGCTGTTTATCATATTTCTCAAAACAGCTTTGATTCCCTTTCTCAGATTTCTTTTCAGCTGTAGTATGGAGAAAGGCTGCAAAGACCGTAAAGTTTGAATTTCATGGCATAACTGTAGCTTTCCAACAGAATAAGTCTTTTTCTTTAACAACACTGACAACAACAGAAACTCATTTGTACTTCCATATTCCATTAAAAGTTGTCAGTGGAAACTTTTTCCTCTAAGTTAAGGATTACGAGAATACTGAACTGTGAAACTGACTGAGGTTAGGAGAAGCTGGCTATTCTATAGACCATTGAATTTTTAAAAACCCAGTGATAGTCACAAAATGATTAATGGTTGAGGGCTGCAATACCTCAAAGACCACCTCTGCCCATATTAACCAACCTGGACCCTGCAATCACTATCTGAGGCCCTTCTTTATGTGCCCTTCTTCAGAGAGGTCCAGAGAGTGGCAACATGGGAATGTTCTCCTGGCACCTTCATTACATATCTTTAGGTGCCAGGCAAAAACATTTCCCTTCAACCAAGCATTTGACTGATTTACATTCTATAGGGTTTTTTAATGTTTGTGGAAGGGGGCGCTATTTGTTACTTTTGGATTTATTATTTTGTATTCTTATTTTGTATTTTTCTGTTGTGGACCACCCTGGTATCTTCGGATGAACGGTGCTATGCAAATATAAACAATAACAATAAAAATAAAATCTTAGCACTCCTATCCAAAACTAGTGTTTCTCATCAGTGGTATAATGGAGCTCATCGTGACAGCCATGCTCCTAGGAGAGTTCATAGGAAGAGTCCAAAATTCAGGAAGCTTTGCTGATCCATTATGCACACTAAAAAGGAATGGTACATTGCACAATATGCAGTTCACCAGGATCAATTGACCGCCAAAGAATGGCAAGACAATTCTCTAACTTCCTCTGTCTAATTTGTCACAAATAATGGCAAAACTAGAAAGCCTGTCACTTGTCAAAGCAAGAAAGATCCATTAATTACTCTGGTGCTCCAGCAGATGATGTTATTTCTTCTGCTTTGAGAAGCATTCTGGAGCTTCACTCCTCCTATGTTCTCCCTCCACTGTACTGCTGTGTATCCTATCTTTGACATCAGGGTATCTGAATTGAAGACGTTTTTCAAGGAGTGATCAAAAAGTCCTATCTATTTTTTGCAACCAGCTCCCAGAATAGTGGACAAATGGGCATCTTCTAGGGCTGGCCAAAGATTTATCAAAAGAATTTCCAGATGACTTTTTTTAAGGCCAATATCTTTTTTGGGTTCCCTTTGAACAATCAGGAGAAAAGTGTCATTACTGAACTTTTGGTTCTTGTCCTGCAAAAACTGTTCCATCTTCTCTGTGATGGTGGCCCTTCTGGTATCCTTCCAGGGCCCTGCTGTTCTATACTATTGTTTTGTTACTTCATTATTTGTTGTTTTGTGGTTTTGTTTTGTTTTTAAAGTTACTAAAAGCTCCACTAATTCTGTAAGTGCCTCCAATCCAAGAGGCAATGGATGACTGCTGTCTTCATAGCCAGCTTTCAGGCTTCCCAGAGATGTCTGTCTGGCCACTGTTGGACAAGAGTATATTTCACTAGATGGGCCCTTGACCCAGCAAGACAATTATTGGATTCTTCTGTTCACACAAAATGGTGAGCAGTTTGGTCCAGCTCCCAGTTCTCAGACAATTTATTCTGAAATCAATAGAAATTTGGAGTTTCTCATCCATATGAAGAAAAAAAAGCCTTTAGGAATTTGGGGAGAAATTAAAAGCATATCAGAAACAGTAACACTAGTAATGAAATATCTCATGGGAGGAGATGAAGGCATGTATTGAATTAAAATAGTGCTATAAATTAATACATTGCTACTGTGATGAATGCATTAGTAGTGGATGCAAACAGAAATCTGAAAAACATAATAATATATTCAAAGTCTGAAAGAGAGGGGAGAAATCTTCAAATCTTTTCAAAAGTAGCATTTCACTTTGGAAAACAGCTGGGAATTTAGCAAGGGAATTACCATAGTAATCTTGAATAATTTCATATGTAGTGCTTCCAGCACTCTGTATCAGAAAAGAGAATTGTCATCTAGTGAGCATGTTAGTGGAGAGAACTGCAAAGTTGAATGGTTTTAAGACCTAAACTGAAAATGAGATGAGACCTTTATCAGATAAGACACCTGCAGCTCAACTTGCATATCATTTTGAAGGTATTAGGTTTGTAAAATGAGAAGTTAAGGTTTCCTTATGGAAATATGCCTTCATAGAGAAATGCAACCTTACACAACCTTTGTACTTATGTCCTTGCTTATCCTTTACATACTATTGTTACAGATCTGGGATACCAGAGTTTAGGGGTACATAACTGCCAGAGTTAGTGAATGTTAGGAATGAATAAATGGTAGAATTTAGATATTTGAAGTTATGAAAGGAGGTCGCCAGGCAAGTGTAAAATACAATTTGAACCAGCTCTCCTGTTAGGGAGATAGCAGATAGTGATGCCATTAGGAACACAAAGAGAACTAGGTGCTGGGCCATTAATGAACAATTGACCAGGCAGATGCTGTCCTTTCCCCCAACTGTGTTATAAGGTAGCAAACAACAATAGCATAGTTGAGAGGGGGAGGTTGCCAGGGTAACAGGGTGGCACACAGGAAACACATGTCCTTTTGAAATTTAGAGGTTAAGGAAGAAGCAGGAGAACCTGATGAGCTGCTGTGAAGGCCAGAACCATCTTGGCCAGGGGTTGGCAACCTAAGGCCCCTGGGCCACAAACAGTCCTTGGGAGTCATTTAACCGGCCCATGAGCCACCCCCAAACCAGTCCTCCGTGAGACCCCGCATGCTGCCCTAAAACCAGTGCAGCGTGGGGACTTGCTTCCGCAGCACCAAAAATAGTGTCTGCACAGATGCAGAAGTCGGAAATCGCCCGGGGGGGGGGGCGGTGATCCAGCCCACAGAGGGATCTCCGCTGGAGTGAACTGGCCCAGGTGAGGTAAACCTTGCCAACCCCTGGTCTTGGCGAGCTGGCTGAAAGCAGATTGGGAGAGAGGCATGAAGTTGTCTGGGAATCCAGTGCTGGGCTGCTGTGAAGGACAGCCTCCTCTTGACATGTGAACGCTCCAAAATCTCTCTCCATGTGGAAATAGATGATATTTCAAAGACACTGCAGACTCAGCTGCACGTCATTTTCCTCAAAGGAACACAGACTCACAGCTGAGTGCCAATACCCCTTGGAATCTCATACACCACTAGGCAGAGATTGGGGTAGCCAGAAATAATATTTCTGCATTCTTTGTATTCCACTAAAAAGTTGCAGGAGATCTGTATGAGAGTATCTGCTTGTTTTCTTTCCCTGTGTGTGAAGGAGGTTCAAGGTAGTATGCCAGAGACCCAAAGGCTGCTAGGAAGGAGAAACAATTAGTGCAACTTCGCACCATTCTTAGATGATGGTGATGATAATCTGGTGATTTTTGCTTGAGAGTAGATGGAACCAGATAATATTTGTTCATGAAAGCAATAGAACTGTATGATATGAAAATGTAAGGCCAACATTCTGTAGTCACAAGGAAAACTCATAGAGAACAACGAGAACATTGCCAAATAGCCACAAATTTCAAAGTCTTGCACACACAAATGTTCGTGTGTGTGTGTGGGGGGGTGAAATAGTACCTTTGCCAACTTTTGTACTGTATGCCTGTTTCTAGCCTGAGGTTTTGTTGCTCTGTCACCCTTGTTTAGGGCCTTTTTGTCATTTATGGCATGATACAAGCCAATCAGGGACCACTTTAACATTATAATATTATAGCACTAAGAAGATAGTCAGATTTGGTTATGTCACAGGAGAGAAGAATGAAGGAGATGCTTCCTGGAGCATATATATCTTCACTGCCCTTTCAATGTGTCTGGAAGCCTTGTGTGCCTTAGCTTACCTAGTTCATCTGTTGGGACAAGTAGCTGTCAATCCAGGAGTCTCTCTAAGTTTGTGCTACAATTCCTATAAATTGAGAGATGGAAGGGGGAGGGGCCTGTTCTGTGGTATTTTTTCTAAAATGAAAGAGAACTAACAGTGAATCATCACTGCAAGAACTTCGCAGAACCAGGACTGAAAAGCCAAGCAAAAAGGGGTCCTGTTTATACTGAAAATAAAATACTTGCACCAAATGAAGGAAATGGTGAAGCTGGCATAAGAAGCCCTTTCTATAATTTTGAAGGAAAATGTCACCAATCGACTTTAAATTCTTTATTTACAATGCTTCGGCAGCCAGACATTTTTTAAGGAAACATGTGGAGTGTTTATTCCTTTATTGTAAACTGAGCCTTACATTGCAAGCCTTTACATGTTTACTCAGAAGTAAGTCCCACTGTATTCAGTGGAGCTTACTCCCAGGTAACTGTGCAATCCTAAGCATTTTTGCTCAGATCTAAGTCCCACTGAGTTCTGTAGGATTTACTGGTATGTTCCGAATCATTCTGACAATAATAATAATTATTATTATTACCCACCTTTTTCCCTGACTCAAGGCAGCTTACAACTAAAATTTCATTTCATTTCATTTCATTTATCTCTGGAAAGTGTTGTACATGATCGCTTTCCTCATACATTTTTTCCTCACAACCATCCCATGAGGTAGGTTAGGATGAGAGGTTGTAATTGGCTCAAGGGGACAGATGTAAATGTGCATATGACTATGTGTGCAGTGAAATCAAACGCGGGAGACGCTTACTGATGTAGAATAGGAAGTCCTATTTTCATCTGAGAAATGTTGGAGGGCATGTAAGTCCTATTAATTGCAGTGTGAAATGGGCCTCTTTAAGCCACCAGCTGAGTTGTGTGTAATAGGCAATCTTGGTGAAATCCAGAAAAGCCCAGTGTTAGAGACATACCAGTTTTGGCAGCGCAAGTTTGAAAAAGCAGCAGGAATAGCTAGGCAGTTTTCTGAATCACCCAAAGGCCTTGCACTGGTATTTCACTGACTTGGATTGCCCTGGTGCTTACTGTAAAAAGAGAATTATTGACTTGCTTGGAGAAACTGCCACTGATACAGAATAAGCAGGGAGTAAAGCACACTCTGTGTTCACTTGACTTAAAAAAACCCAAACTTGTGGGGTGTCTGACTGTGAATTTCTGCAATTGGAAAATCTGCTTTTAAAAATCCCAGGACTGGAATTCAGGGGGGAAATGAAAAAGACTTTTATTATGGAAGTGTCTGCTCTGTGTGCATCTCTGGATCATGGCATTTGACTTCTGTACATTTCCCCCCTTGACTTCAAGAATCAGTAAAGGAATGAATTATACCACTTTGGAAACTGCTAACGTACAAATTCATCAGATGTCTACTGTGCCACTAAAGAGTGGAAAATTGAAACGATTTAGCATTATATCGCAAGTGATAATGATACCATATATAGAACAACAGAACAGTCCACTTTTCTGGAAGAAATAATACAGAGCACATTTTTGTTGTTGCATAGATCTACTCAGCTGTATTAAATCTAAAGGGGTAGGAAATTACCATTGCTTGTGGACCAAGGGTCAATGTTGAATTTGTAAAATTGAAATTAATTCCGGCTGCAGTGGCAGACAGTGGAGTCATTGATATGTATGAAAATTAATCTAAAACTCCTTGGCTGGGATAAAAAGGCTGCATAGGGAATTTCTACATCAGCAATGAGGCTTCAAAGGGTGCCTTTCAATAGCTGCACCCTTGTATTACCTAAAAGCCATTTCTCTGGCATAGGGAATTATAAGGTCAGTGAGCCCCCACACCCAAAAAAGCATGAGGATTATATATACTTTTGTCTTGCACACAGAAGCACTTGAATTTGATTAAGTGACTTTTGGGGTTTCTGCCACATACATTTGTATCCTCTGCTTTTTAAGACTGCCATACTACAGATTTACCTGGGAGGAAGCTTACTGGAATGACTGGAACTTCTGAGTAGATGTGTACAAGATTGTGTTGTGGACATGCTATTTGCAATGTTTACACTCAAGTAAATCTCATTTGCCTGAGGCCCTCTATACTAGCTTTTCCTTGCTTCATAGAATCATAGAGTTGTAAGTTTGGAAGGGACCCTGATGCTCATCTAGTCAAACTCCTCTGATATTTACTTAGAATCTCCTCTCTTGTAACTTGAAGACAATGGTTTAGGTCCTACCTTCTGGAGCAGGAGAAAACAAGCTCGCTCCATCCTCCATTTGACAGCTCTTTAGATATTTGAAGGTGACTATCATATCTCAGTAGCCTCTTACCAGGCTAAACATAGCCAATTTCCTCAACTGTTCCTCATAAGGCTTGGTTTCCAGGCCCTCAGGTTCCTTTATATATATATAAAGGATATATATCCTCCGGATGCTGCACCCCCCTGCAATCCCTACACAGATCTGGCTGGCACAGGCCACAAAACCACAGCTCGCCCCTATACACGAAGCCAAGCCAGAGCACAACCAAGTGCAGTACAGCCATCTTCTCAGAAAAACTCTTCACAAAGTTCAAGAGTTCAAGACACGAAGGCTTTAGCAACTAATCCACACCTAATGACCCACCTAAGTGGGATTCAGGAAATCACTCAAGAAATCACTCAAGATATCCCTCAAGTAATTAAGGAACAAAAGAAGAAAAGGCACACTAGCCTGGGAACCTCCTCTCTGCCTAGAACATTGGAGGCTATACACCACACCTCCTCAACAGTATTTATAGGAACTCAAACACTGAGATCCTGCTCTGTTCCAGTAACAAGAAGCCGAAAGCACCAGCCTGAAGATGACGAGTGAGACCTCGTCGAAACGTCGCCTAGACACCCCAACTTTTACACGGGAAGACACCCGAGGACACCAAAACCTGCATTCCTGTACCCGTGAAAATCTACGAAAGCATATATATATATATATATATATATATATATATATAATTACTGGACGGTTGCCAGGTTGCAATTTTATTTTTTATGCATTTGGCTTTCAATACAGAGCATTTTTTAATATAAATAACTATAAGGAAGTACAGCCGTCTTTCTCGAAAACTTTCTCTTGCTTTGTAAATGATGGCCCCAAAGATGATGCAACATTAAACACTGACACACACCACTCCGAACACACAAGTCACTTCACATTCATCATTTTGTTCCGGCACATTTAGCCGCTATGCCACTCAGAGGCGTCATATTGCAGTGTACAATAACATGACATGATGCAATGTAACCCAATGTGACATGATGCAATGCCATGGGACAACTTTAATTGAGTCCTGTTTTTACATCAGGAAGCCTTTGTCAAAGTGGATAGGCCTTCATGCAAGAAATGGCTGACCTGCAGTAGATGCCCATTGCCATGATCTTTCACATTTAGCTCAGATAAGAATAAGAAAGCTGTAGGAGAAACCGAGGACACACAAACATCCTGAGGGTTTATGTGATCCCAGTTTCCTGTATTTCATCCGCTTTCCTCTTCTGCTTCTGCAGTATTTATTAGGAAGGACACCGGGCTCCTATTCTGTGGTTCAGTGAGCAGCACAGACAGATCCCAGACAATCTTTTGCAAGCAAAGGGAATATGAAGTCAGATAGTGTTGCTTGTTCTTGGATTCTGCTTTTTTTGTGAATTGGGCTGAATCTGGAAGCCATTTCAGCTGAGATTTTTGGCAGAAATATATATGGCTCTATCCATTTTCATCATGGGTTTCACTGATAATTTTGGTGTCTCTGTCTCATTTTCTATGACTAAACTGTATTTGATCTTCCTGTGATATATTTTGGAGAGTTAAATCTGTCTAATTCTGAGAGAAGCAGCAATATGCCCGGTTCAATAGGTCAGAGGCCATACCCACAAGCACACCATTTATTTCCCTTTAGAGAAGAGAAAAAAACCTTCCTATCCCTTCCTTCAAAAATGTCCAGTTGCCAAATGAGTTATCACTGCACAGTAGCATACACAGAGGAAAAGCCATTGGGAGGTGAACCAGCTACAGCTCTCATAAAAATATTGTCCTAAATAAATTAGTTCTCAACATGGATTTTTCTGAAGTTCTCATTCTCATGCCATGTGGTGGGTGGGTGGTATTTCCCAATGTTTTTGGCAGCCGGTCAAATAGAAGTTAGTATGCAGTGCCATAATAATGACTTTTAAAAACACATACATTCTTTCCCTGACAAATGTTGGGGAGAATATCTTTTGCATGCAACGTGGATCTTATTTCTACAAAAGCACCATCAACCAAGTAGTATCCCCTCTCCCTTATTGCATCTTTTTGTTGAATGGTCTCTTTAAATGTGAAGGTTCATTATTGTTCCACAAGATGTGTATGTCTTTAAGGGCCAGAGCTAATATTGTGACCCAGCTTTACAGCTCTGAAACATAGCAGGTGCTGCTAAGTTGTGTTAATTAAGCTGTGTCAGCAATTGTGTATAGTATATAAAGAGCAGCACCAGTACCCTGGGGGATGGGTTGGTGGTTGGGTCATGCTTGTTGATATATTTAGTGTAAAAGAGTTTTTGTTTTTGTTATTAAAGCCTTGATAAAGTTATTTTTGAGTTCCTTGTAATGTGTGGTCTCCCCAGCAAGCTTTCTGCAGCATAACTAAACTGCAAATAGCCAACATCTTTGGTTATGGGCCCAGCTGCTGAGTGGAAAACTGCACATTTTTTGACTTTGAGAAAGGTTTGAAAACTCCTTCTCCTGTTGGCGTGGTACTGTGGGTCGGGAAGAGTTCCAGAATGGTTGACTGGGTTTCAGAAGCTGAGAAAGCTCTGACCTTCCCATTATTATCTAGATAGCATTTTAATTTTTGTTCACAACAAATGCCTTTGCAAACCTCTCATATCCTCATAATGACCCAAAGGAATATCATTAGGAGCGCCACTATATGGATAGGCAACCAAAACCAGGAGAGGATGTGATGTGCCTAAACTGACAGGAGAATGATAACTGCTGATTTTCCTGTAAATCTGGAAGGCAATTTGGGAAAGGATCAAAGCTCAGTGACACAGGACATGCTTTGAATGCCAAAGCTTTTGTCCAGCAGATGAAGAGAAAGACCTCCTTCTACTCTGGAGAAACAGTGCCAGTCAGAATATACTGAACAGTGTGGCTGATGGACAAATAGTCTCACCTAGAATAAAGTAGCTAAAAGCAAGTACTTCTATATTTTGCTTTTCTCTCTCCTGGCAATATCCTAAGCCCCAGTTCCGATTCTGACTAAAGTATCTGTCCCCAACTCATATGCTCTTTCACATAGTCTACTATCCGTACGACCTTCCTCTGTAAAGCAGTTGGTCATCACCATCAGGCCTGACAACACTGATATGAATAAATGCTTCACCCCCAACATTCCACTGATCAAAATCGGGATGCTCATTTTTTCCCATCAATTGTCTTTTGGTATGGTGCTCTGGTGCGAGCCAGCTGACTTGTGCCAGACTGCGTGACCGGAAAAAAGAGCATTTTTTGTCTGGTGCTCTGGCATGAAACCAAACAATAGGATATTCTAGGTTCCAGTCAGAATCCAGAGTGGCTTCTGTAATTCCGGGATATCCCACTAAAATTGGGGCTGTTGAATGGTATGAGAAATGTAAAAGCGGGTATCTGGCCATATCCACATAGCCGATCAGTGAATCATCCCCAACTACAAACAGGTTTTCAGTTTTTGCAGCATCCTTTTAAACGCACAAACAAAATCTAGAAGAGCAGCCAGAATGCAGATTTCCTCACCTCAATGTAAACATCTCTTTGGTGGTGATTTCACAGGCATTAAATCAAGCACCGAAGTGCTTAATAGAATTATAAGATATTTAAACTACACTGCAGTTGTTTTTGAACCAGTCACTTCAGGTGGTGTCTAGAAAACACTGGTGTAACATAATCTCTTTCCTAGTTTGTCAGCTTGTTAGTTTGACTAATAGGATCATTAGTGTGAAGAGCAATTTATTGGTTTAGATTTGCCGAATGTAATGTCTTTTGTTAACAGAAATATGGGAGTGTGTATTAAAATGAGAGCCATGGCGGGGTGACATGATATAATTAGACGCCATAATTCCAGAAAGAGCTTTATGAAAACTCATTCTGAATGGGGAATTTTGTTTGTTTCCTTTTCAAGATGAAAAGGCAAAGTCACATGGGTCCCAGTCTGGGAACATGTCAGATTACGACCAAAGTTCCACTCTGAAATCTCAAGAAAAATAAGGCACAAGGAAAAAAGCTTTGCTTTATGCAAAGTGACACTGAGGGCATGGTTACTCAAATGGTGAAGCTCCTGTCAGCATCAGTTGCCACCTGATCTAATTACTTCTGACACAAAGTGGAGAGCTACCTCCAAAAAAGCCCAGCATCCGTAATAGGCTGATCAAATTTCATTAACAAAGCATGAATGCTAACAAGATTATAAAGTACAGTTCAGTGGAATGCTTAGCCGATACACAAAAGTATGATTTTCATTTAATAGGTGAAAGGGCAGGTAAGTGAAAGTTGCAGAAGACAACAGCCATCACATTGAGTCGCAGGAAGGTTAATCACAATAAACGCGAGAAGACAAAAATATTGGATGCTTCTTGTTCAAATATTGCAATAACGGAGAACAACCATCATGCTCTCCCTCTCTCTTTATATATGATATATGGACATGTCTGTTTTATTTTTTGTGTCAATTGAGGGGGTGGGCAGAGAAGTGGCTAGGGTGGGTGTGTTTCATTGAGCATCACCAGTTTTCCTTCTGTGAAAAGGGATAGATTGTTGTACTTTGTGGGAGCAATTACGGTATGCGGTTTGGCATTTAAAGGCTTCAACCTGACCTCTTTCTTGTACCCATTTCTTGGGAAATCACTGGTCCATCATGACAGCTTGCATACACTTTGGCAGCCATTTTGTGACTAGGCTGGCCTTTTATAGTAGCCGTTTTATTATGCTTCCCATGATAGTTTCCTCAGATTTCCAAATGCGCTTCTAGGCCGGAAAAGCTTGCCGATCCATCAAGAGGTGGAGCAAAATGTGTTGTCAAAACTATGTGGGAAATGTTCCTACAGTGCTGGCCTCAGGTATGTTCGCTTCATGAATCTTTCATTCTTTGGAGCAGTAAAGCACACTATATTATATTCCCTTTGATTCAGATTAAATAAATAAATAAATAAATAAATAAGGGTCCCTCATAAATCCTTAAATTTACAGCCCAGAGAAAGTGCTTCTGTTGATCATATAATGTGATATATAGTGGAGCCAAAATATTTATTAGCTTTTACTGGCCATGTGATATGATCTAAAATATACTCCTAGTTCTTGGCAAACTTCTAAGAGAAGCCTGGCACGATATACCTTCTCCATTTGATATGGCTGAAAGGTATTCAAGTAAATATTTTCATCTACTTTGCTCGTCTTTTATGTGATTGCTGCCCATGGAAGTAACCTCGCTTGCATTAACTTCGCTGTTTGAGTGGCTATCAAGATTGCATGACATGCAATTCAGTGGATGCTCACCTTATTGTATCTTGTACGTGATTTGGGATAAGTTGACATCGTGTAGCGGTTCGGCTGTCACAAGGTACAGATGGGTTCCATCCATGCCTGGCTTCTCTGAGGACATCGTCAATGTGCTGTAATTAATGGAAGTCTGTGTTGTTGCCATGGGTGCTGGAGAAGTTCCTGCTGGTACTGCTAAACTGACTGTAGTTTAAAGGGGCATTGTTTTTGTTCTCAGTTTTAGATCTCAGCTATATTACACTGATGCTAGCGCAGCAGGATCGTGAGGGCATTTGGCTGGTGACCAGAGGAAACAAGACCTTGATGCTCTGAGACAGGAAGTCAGGTTGTTTTTTTTAGATGGTAGGGATGAAAATGTGAATAAAACATTCCTAATTAATCACTCAACCCTGGCCAGTTCATCACCACTGTCTCATTTGGTGCAACAGTTGGGCCCACAATTCGTTGATAGCATAAAATTAATTGGTGCAAATAGATTCTACCAAGAGGCATAATTACGATTTAAAATGTGATGCTAATTATTCTTTAGCACAAAAGCAGATTCTTCATAATATTTTACTTGGCGACGCAAGGTCAGCAAGTTGCAACCAAAACATAAAATACTTTGGAATCTTGTTCTCAATCCATCTTGCTTGTGGCAAACTTTTTGGGGGCGGCGGCGGCGGTGGGGGGGGGGGGGCTTCACTAATTTAGATGTGTGTTTTTTTCCCTAACTGTGATTATAAGTGCTAATCTCCCTGATGAATACAGTGATAATTTGTTGCTAAGATCTATCAGCCACAAGTGATAATTTAAATTTATTGAGTTTTGTGACATTGCAGCCTCCAGCATTTGACAATTAAGATTTTTTAAAAAATAAAGGGAGAAGATGTATGACTGTACTACAGTGCAAATTTTAAAAGGCAGAGTAGGAATAAGGATCCAGAACACACACACACACACATTCTTCTTTTTCCTTATCATTGGTATTGCAGTTCTTTCCCCTGTCAGGAGGGGGAAATGTTGGTGCAGAGGGTCTTTAAAAAATACCCTGAAATCAAAAAAGTGCAGAAGCTTCTGCATGTGCAGTAAAGTTAATGCAGTCTTTCCCAAACTTGGGTTTCCAGCTGTTTTTGGACTACAACTCCCATCATTCCTAGCTAGCAAGACCAGTGGTCAGGGATGATGGAAATTGTGGTCTGAAAACAGCTAGAGACCCAAGTCTGGGAAACTCTGAGTTAATGCAATAAACCCCACATCTGAATATAGTCTGAGTCAGGTCATTGGTCCATTTAATTCAGCATTGTCCACTCTCAGTGGAAGCAGCTCTCCAGGGGTTCAGGCAGAAGATGTTCCCTGACCTACCTGGAGATGCAGGAGAATGAACCTGGGACCTTCTGGTGCTGAACCGGGACTTTACCTTGGAAGTCGAACAGAATTTGTTCCGGAAGTCTGTTCGACTTTCAAAATGTGTGGAAACTAAAGTGCGGCTTCTGATTGGCTGCAGGAAGCCCCGTCTGATGTTCAGCTTCCAAAAATAGTTCGCAAACCGGAACATTCACTTCCAGGTTTGCAGCATTTGGAAGCCAAAATGTTCATGAGCTAAGCTGATCGAAATCCAAGGTAAGACTGTATATGTATATACAGTGGTACCTCGGGTTACGAACTTAATTCATTCTGGAGGTCCGTTCTTAACCCAAAAACCGTTCTTAACCTGAGGCACGCTTTCGCTAATGGAGCCTCCCACGGCCGCCGCACAATTTCCGTTCTCATCCTGGGGCAAAATTCGCAACCCGAGGTAACTACTTCCTTGTTAGCGAATTTGTAACCCGAAGCATTTGTAACCCGAAGCGTTTGTAACCCGAAGCATTTGTAACCCGAAGCGTTTGTAAACCTTAGGTACCACTGTATATATGAAAATCAAATTACATTGCAGCATTCTTATTTATAATAGACCATGAGTAAATAAGCTTCTTATTTTATAATGAAACAACTCACTGGCGATCATTGCTAATGTGTATGTGTATTCACATGCCTGGGGTTCTTATTAGCTCAGGAGTAATTTCTCTTCCAATATGATATGCATTCCCACCCCCACCAAACCAGTAATTAAAAAAGTTAGTCATACGTCTGTCTAGTATCTGATCATGCTTAGAAATAGCCATTCATTTACTCAGTATGTTGATAATCCCACATCATTCTAAGAGATCCATCACCCCCCCCCCAAATAATTTGCGTTGGCTCATTTAGGATTGACTAATATCCTGTAATTTTGTAGCTTCAAGTGAGCTACAGACGGGATGCGGATAACTTCTTTCTCAGCAGCCAGCACAGAAGCCAATGGCATACCCTCCAACATTCCTCAGATGAAAATAGGGACATTTCTCACTCCCCAATTGACCCTCCTCAACACCTCATTTTTTGTTGTCGTCCCCGAGCATTTCCTAGAAGAAGGGCAAATGTCACCACCACAACACCAATGGGTCACAACACACATGCCCTCCACTGTCCTGAGAAACCCCTTAATCCCAATATTCTATTCTATTCTATTCTATTCTATTCTATTCTTTGGTAGATTTATGAAAAGAAAGACACACACAAATAAATAAATTTTAGAAAGTGGCAGGTTTAGAGACAGACGCACAAAGCATTAAAAACACACACACAAAAAACCCACCTTACACTCTACTCCCCCTTTCTTCCTGCCAAGGGCGGCCCCAACCTCTGCCTGCCCCTCAGAGATGGCATGTCACATGGGGCTGGGCCTCAGTGGTGTCAGCCTCTCCTCAGAGGCCCACCTGGGGGGGGGGGCAGGGTGCACTGGGTGCCACACGGTGGGGGTGGCACTTACCACAGGGCCTGCAGTGCGCCAGAGCCACTCTCTCCTAGGAGTGACGCAGTGGCTCAGGTGCCTGCAACCTGAAATGGCAGCGTAGGGCTTGCGTCTGCCCGCCGCCTCCCCCTCGGCCACCCTACATGATAGTTGCTGCTGCACATCTCCTCTCACGAGCTGGTAATGTTTATTTACAACAGATGCACAATATGGCTTCTTTGTACACAAACTGCATTGTGTACAATGCAGTTTCATTGGCTGCAACTTGTGGGAGGGGACCAAAACTGCCATATGCATAAGGGCTTCCCTTGATGTATATGCTTGAAGTAAACATGACTGGATGGTGTCCGTAAGGCAAGGCTCATTGGCCACCACACATGGATGGTACGTTGACATCTAGTGCTGAGGGGACAGGATAAAGGTGGATGTATGACTCTGTCCTGGGGCTTCAAATCTAAGGAAATAAGACATGTTCCTCATGTCTTGCTTCCCAGGAAACAAATGCAATATGCATATTTTAATTGCATCAATATATATTTAGACATTATTTCTTTCCCATTGAAATATGGACTGAGGGAGGGGGGAAGATCATGGAAATTAAGGCTAGCAACTACTAGTGACTGTGATTTATATCTAAGACCCCGTTGATAAAGAACAAAATTAATTACTAAAATGTTAGATTTTGGTGTCAGAAACAGCACTATGAGAGTGGAAAAAGCAACATGATCCTATAAAAACATGTGCTTGATTCAACTTGCTATAAATCATAGCATCATTATAAATTATTTTCAAATATTGTGACAACTGTCAGCTTGCTTGAAATATCAAAAAATAGATTGGTTTTAAAGAAATAAATAAAAGAAATGCATATTTAATTTCTAGTTACAGTCATCCTGCTCAAAAATATCAGTAAGTAGAAATATTCTGTGACAGAATACTAGATTCTAAAAGTTCTTGCTCCTGGCTTCCAGTTTTTATCATTTTCTGCAAGTTTTTATATATCTCATTGGCCCGCCAAATATTCCTGAACTACAACTCCCATCAGCCCCAGGAATCACAGACAGTGACCAGAAATGTTGGGAGTTGTAGTTCAGCAACACCTGGAAGTCCAAAGGTTCCTCACACATGGGATAAATGTCCTCTTCAGAGGAAAAAATAAAGTATTGCTATTACCCTCCCTCTTTTCTCCAACTGGTGGGCCAAAGTCAGTACCACAGAAGAGGCAGTGCTACAGACCACAGAAATTAAGGACTTTACTCTTGAATTTCATATGGGAGTAAGTTCCTACTGTTTGGAAAAACAAATACAGAGCAATAGATCATGAAGGACTAAAGGGAAAATTTATCAGGCTTAGCTCTTGATATGAACCAACATCATCAAAATTGTATGGATTTTTTAAAAAAATAAAGAGAGAGTCTTGCTTTTTTTGATCTCCCTATTATCTTGCCTTTTCTTCAAATACCTCAGTTGTCCTCGTCTAGAATATATAAAGAAACCATAAAAATGTATAACCACCCATAAAATTTGCATGACTTGCTTCTAAATGTCACCTCCTTGTGTAAATAGAGCATACATTGCAGGAATTTAATACATGCTGTAAAAATGGGAGAGCTGCACCTTAACCATACAAATGGAATCCCTTTCAAATATTTAAACCCACCAGTAATGGGCCATTGCGAGAAAGGAAGAGAAGCCTATCAGTTTGAAGAGGTCTGATCTGAATTCTCCCCACTGTGAAATTGGAGAGAGCATGCATATATATATATATATATATGTGTGTGTGTGTGTGTGTGTGTATGTGTGTGTGTATATATGTGTGTATATATATATATATATATATATATGTGTGTGTGTGTGTGTAAAGGGACCCCTGACCGTAAAGTCCAGTTACAGACAACTCTGGGGTTGCAGCACTCATTTCACTTTACTGGCTGAGGGAGCCAGCGTACAGCTTCCGGGTCATGTGGCCAGCATGACTAAGCCGCTTCTGGTGAAGCAGAGCAGTGCACGGAAATGCCATTTACCTTCCCACCAGAGCAGTACCTATTTATCTACTTGCACTTTGACGTGCTTTTGAACTGCTAGGTTGGCAGGAGCAGGGGCCGAGCAACAGGAGCTCACTCCGTCACAGGGATTCGAACCGCCAACCTTCCGATTGGCAAGCCCTAGGACTGTCTAGCCATTGGGGGTTCCTCCTGGATTGTTAGCATTCTCTGAATAATTAGCTGAGCTGTAAGTGGAAAGATACAGGTGAAGCTGAAAGAGTTTTCTGATTTGTGTGAGGGCTTAACATCATTTCTTATAGGTTAGGAGGGAGAGAGCAAACCAAGTTGGAGACATGTGCCTGTGTTCAGCTGAGCTAGCCCCTGGGAAGCTGTTAAGTGTCCACCTTTTGTTCCCCGATATATTGCTCTGTTGAAATAGTTACTACAATGTTATTTCAATATATGCCAATTTATTGCACAGCCCTAATGCTCATCTACTTACTTAGGTTTACAGCCTCACCATGGAATGATGCCGAATTATTTTCATAATTTAGATACCCCTTTGCCTCGTAGAGCTTTTATGTTAGCCCTTTTAAGTGGATTCCCGTCCACTTTGTCTGGAAGGTTTCAAAAAATACACTTCCAGAACAGACTTTGCTCCTGTGGTATGAATACAGTCGTACCTTGGAAGTCAAACGCCTTGTGACTCAAACATTTTGGCTCCTGAACGCCACAAACCCAGAAGTGAGTGTTCCTGTTTGCAAATGTTCTTTGGAACTTGAGCATCCGACGCGGGTTACGCGGCTTGGTTTCCAAACGTTTTGGAAGTCACACGGACTTCCAGAATGGATTCCGTTTGACTTCCAAGGTACGACTGTATACCAGATGCAATATACCATATAATTTTGGACTTCCCCCTCTTCACAGAGACTTACTGGTGACTCCTTTACAGCTCAAAGTACCTACTTGCAAAGAATCTACCATACTTGTAATCCAATACCTGCTGAGGGTTGATAAATTCCACAAAGTCCCAAGGGCTTTTTATAGACCAAGGCCCAGCATCTTTTCCCAAAACAGCTTAGAGGTCAGAGTGTAACTGGAGTCCATGGTTCCATTGTTTATTTTAGTGATGGGGAACCAGTGGCTTTCTAGATGTTATTGGATCATCATCTCTGGCTGTTGGACATGCTGACTGGGGCTCATGCGAGTTGATGACTAACAACATCTGGAGAGCTATGGGTTTACTGTACGTGGAATAAATGTGTGTGCGTGATACAGCTTTTTAGTTTTTTATGAAATGGCCAAACAATCCAGACCCCCTTATGCTTCAGATGCGTAAAGAACAATAGGGCTGAAACATCTGCACCAAATTATGTAAGGTATATTTGGATCCCCTTGCAGAAAACGGAAAGGATATGCAGGACATGTCTCAGAGACTGTGGACAGATTAGCTTTGACTTTTGGAGCCCGGAATTATCATAACAATCTTTAAGAATCTGATCTTAAGCTTTGCTGTCAAGAGGAATAACGATACTGTGACATTACAGAAAGTGAGGGCAACAGGAGGACTGAACTACCAGGCAGTCATCAAAACCAATGAATAATAGAAAACAGTCAAGGGGACATCACCAAGCTCCTTCTGATATAATCATACACTTTCTGAGCATATGAAGCATGCATGAATTCCTTGCTCAGCTGCCTTTCCCCCCTTCTTTAACATTTTAACAGACTTTCTGCTTGCTTGGATAGATAACAACTGAACCACCCTGAATGGGGTGGAGTCGCTTTGTAAATTACAGCTGGGTTGCAGAGCAGGAGAGGCGAGGTGGCAGCAGCGGCGTAGCAACCCCTGCCAGCGCCCGGGACAGGGCTTTTTTTAAGAGACCAAAGTTGTTGAGTTGTTGTTTTTTAGGAGTTGCCGCCCTTTGATCCCCTGAGGTGCCCAGTATTCCCTCAGCACTCTTTTGAGTTGGCTAAGGGGTGTTTCCGAGTGCCTTTTCTTTCATTTTACAAACCATCTCTCCAGTAATGTGAACTCTGTAGTCTTCCGGGATGCCAGCATTTCCTGAAGTTGCCGTGACGCCGAGGTTGGTACTCCCATGAGCAGTGCCGAATTTAAGTATAAGCTAAACAAGCTATAACTTAGGGCCCCACTCTCTTGCGGACCCCAAAGAATTTAATGGCGGGGGGAAACTGGATGTACGTTTCCAAAATATAAGATAAAAAACAAATAAAATAAAACCTACATACAGCAACAGTGTTGGAGAGCCAGTGTGTTGTAGTGGTTAAGAGCGGTAGTCTCATAATCTGGTGAACCGGGTTCGCGTCTCCGCTCCTCCACATGCAGCTGCTGGGTGACCTTGGGCGAGTCACACTTCTCTGAAGTCCCTCAGCCCCACTCACCTCACAGAGTGTTTGTTGTGGGGGAGGAAGGGAAAGGAGAATGTTAGCCGCTTTGAGACTCCTTAAAGGGAGTGAAAGGCGGGATATCAAATCCAAACTCCTCCTCCTCTTCTTCTTCTTCTTCTTCTTCTTCTTCTTCTTCTTCTTCTTCTCTTCTTTGTGTTGTGTGGGTCCATAAATTACCATATAGCATATATTCAACACAAAAAAGCGACAATTTGTTGTTGACAAAGGACAGCTGGACAGATAAAGGGCCCCATTACCTTCAGTAGCTTAGGGCCTCATCAAACCTAAATCCGGTCCTGACCATGAACCTGGATGAGGCAAGTGCTTCAGCGGCAGAGTGGGGATGGGTGGCAGATTTGGATCTGGCTGCTCCAGCTGCTTGCTTGCTCCTTGCCTGTTTGCTTGCTGTGATGGCAACACCTCCTCCTCTACAACAAGTTCAGGTTCTTCCTCTTTTGCAGTTGTATCACTTGTCCTACAATCCCACCATCGCTTTTTCTGTCCTTCCCTGGAAAGCTTTCAACTGCTCAGTGATGAATTGCCATTATGTTATTTTCTCAATACATTTCTGGAAAAGCTCTTCTCTTGTCTCTGCTTCTCCCTTGAGTACATGGGCACTCTGCTATCCTGACTAAATTATCTCTGTTACTCATGTCTGACCCCAGTCATGCAGTTTCTGTGGGATATCAGCCTCATATAACTAACATGTGCAAGTCTAATTATTGCATGAAAGGGTTAAAACCATAGAGTAAGCTGTCCTGACAGGCTTAGCTAGGTCACTTCTCCTTACTTTGGGAGGAAAGGTTATCAGGCTTTTTGTTCTCCCACTTTCCAACCACTCCACCATATGAATTCTACCAGTAAGGTGGCCTAGGCTGGTCACTGCAAGCCCAGAGAGCACGGCTTTGGCAAGCCATCTTTGTGTTCCTATACAAATAATTTACCATTTTGTAACCTAAGTTATACTGCCTGTGTTTTCTTGCTGCTATATGGAAAAGCACATGAAACTGACCTTTGAAGAGTTTGTAAGTAAGTCATTTATAACTTACCAACATATGGTGTTTTTTATGCTAAAGAAAGTGGGGAACTTTGGAAGCAACTTAGGAGATAGTTTAAAGGTCTAACCGCCTATATTTCCACACATTCCTTTGCTGCATGTTTTCTGATTTTAAATCTTTGCTGGGATTCTCTCACCAAAGACTACTTTGTGCAAACCTGGATCTTGGAATCCGGAGAATTCACCTATTTATTTTAAACTAGTATATTTTTCTTTTAAGCGAAAACAAAAATGCCAACAAGTTCTAGGCCAGCTCAACCAGACAGATAGACAGCCCCCTCCCCCCTGGAAGAGAGCTAGAGTTGCAGTGAGAAGTGATTCTTCTACCACAGCATTTCAACTACATTCCTTTCAGTCCATTTCGAGAAGGTGGGTGAGATTTCTGTTATACACACAGGTAACAGAGGTGAAAGGCAAAGCTTTTTAAACAAGTAAGCTTATTTTAAGTAGATGTCAAATGTCAGGGGCATGGAAGAGCGAGGCAAATCTTCATTTAACATATATTCTATGTATTTTGATGAATCATTGTAGTTCAGAGCAATGTAAATCAGTATTCTTTTAATTTTACATTCTCATGAATTTCAATATTATATGGTCTAGAAGTATGATAATTTGTCCTAGCTTATTATTCCCCTTCTCCCCCCTTTAAAAGAGAGAATAGAGGCTTTAACAACATGTATATTTTACAGTTCTAAATGTATGCTGGGTGAATAGATAAAAGACACACTCAAATAATTTTTTTGGCAGCAATCAAAGACTCCCGTGCATCAGGAAGCTGTGTTATGGCTATGCATATTGCACTTAAATCCCATTGCTGGTTTGCTCCATTTATGTTAAAGAGCAGCATGAAAGCAGGATTTTACAAATGCCAGTATACATTGTTAAAATGCTAATATGATGGAGCGGAAAAGTGACAGAGCCTGGAATGAAGAAAGAGAGGATGGGCTGCACATAGTTGAAAATGAAGTTGCAAGTTCACTGTCTTTTTTTTTAAAAAAAGCAGAGGACTTGCTTTGAAGTATCTCCCTCCTACCCATATGGTTTGTGCACATCACTGAGGAAATCACAGACAGCAGGCACGGAGAGGTTGCAATTCTCTTTGGGATTGTGGTGGGGAAAGCGCAAAAGTTATATACAATCCTCCCCACATGCCATAGTCCAAATTCTGCTCCCTTCTTCCTCCTACAACCTGGCCAATGCTACCCATTTATTTAAAATACAGTGGTACCTCAGGTTACATACGCTTCAGGTTACAGACTCCACTAACCCAGAAAGTGTGCTTCAGGTTAAGAACTTTGCTTCAGGATGAGAACAGAAATTGTGCTCCGGTGGCGTGGCGGCAGCAGGAGGCCCCATTAGCTAAAGTGGTGCTTCAGGTTAAGAACAATTTCAAGTTAAGAATGGACCTCCGGAACGAATTAAGTACTTAACCTGAGGTACCACTGTATTCTTTCCCCAGAGGTACAGTGGTACCTCAGGTTACATACGCTTCAGGTTACAGACTCCACTAACCCAGAAAGTGTGCTTCAGGTTAAGAACTTTGCTTCGGGATGAGAACAGAAATTGTGCTCCGGTGGCGTGGCAGCAGCAGGAGGCCCCATTAGCTAAAGTGGTGCTTCAGGTTAAGAACAGTTTCAGGTTAAGTACGGACCTCCAGAATGAATTAAGTACTTAACCCAAGGTACCACTGTAAAAATAAAAATGCCAAGTGTCTGACAACCATCACACCTACTTTGGCCCTATGAAGGCTGGCCTTTGTGTTCAAGTGCTGTAGGTGGGGGATGTGGGGAAGAGAGAAAAGGGTTTATTTCCATGCCTACATCTACCATGGATAGGATAGGGATCTCTTTGTGAGCACCTCTAAGGGCAAACCTGCTTAGTGCAAGATTTTCTCAGGCAGAGCTGCTACCATGGCCGTAGAATAGAGAAGTGTGGACAGGCCTGTTCTCCCACTTTCCTGCACCTCAGGTCTTCGAGCAAGGGCCAAGGTGAGCTTCAGAGACTCATGGGAGAGGAAGCCTATCTCTAAAGCTGTGGCTGCAAGGCTAACCTTAGGAAAGTATTAAAAGAGGTTGTTCATGGCCATGTTGAATGTCTGGTGCTCAGAATGTAGAGATGGAAGCACCATGCTGACTTTTAAGTCTGTCCTATTTTTGTTCTAACTTCCAGTTTCTTGAAAGCTGTCATTGTGTGTGCAATAAGCTTCCGTTTTTCTCCCACATTCTCAGCACACTTAAAAATTTTTTTATAGAAGTCTTCAGAATTTCAGTGGGTATGGAGTTGAGTTTGCTTTATTGTTGCAAAGTGGCTGAGGGTGGTGTGTTTGTGTGAGAGACCTTTCCCACTTAAAACTTTCCCTCATTACTCTGCAGCCTCCTCTGTGGTGGCAAGTTACCTCATGATGTCTTCCGTGAGACTTTGAAATATTCGAAGGCCAAGGAGGCTAGCTATCGTGCCTTAGATCAGTGTTCACTGATATTACTTTTTATGGGAAATCCTTACTTTTTACAGTATCAAAAGTATTTCTGCATGATTTATTTCAAAGAAGAATTTTTTTACTTTCTCTCAGTTGCACAGTAGATAGCTGTCCCATATTCCTAGCCCAGTCAAGAATATCACATTTTTTAAAGGAAATGTGATCACCTGGGAAGACCACTGAATTCAGACTTGAGAAGTGATTTGTAGAATGAAAGAAATGACATTTACCAAAACAAAAAAGACACCAGCGACTTGGAAAGTAAAGTAATTGCAACAAAATGCTACCCTCCACCAATGAGAATTTCAATGAGATTTTCTCTCCCTTTTGCTAATTTAGAAATGCAATTTATTTTTTCATCAATTGATGGAGAATAGTAAAACACACAAACACACAAACTGAAATTTTGGCACAGCGTTAATCTGTTCTAATTATACTATATGACCTTAATCGTAAAGAGGCTGTGGATATTATATAGTTTTGTCCATCTGCTGCCAATTTTGCAAAAACAAAGGGCAAAATAATTGGTAGAGAAAAATCACTCTGATACAGGTTGAAGAGATAAATATAGGAAGAAACAGATGCCAGGAAGAAGCAATAGTAAGCACAGGTCCACTTGCCAATTTGCTTAGCAAGCAAATTGCCTTTCACTGGAGAAGGTGATGCTGCCAAACTAGCTGGCAGAATATGTTAAACAAGCAGGTGCATTGACAACTGTGCACAGACCATTTAAAATAATAATGTAGCCAGAAAGCCAAGATCAGTACAAAAGCTTGAGTTTACACAAACCTGCTTATACAGGTTTATGTAATTTCACACCTGCATATGGATTGCCTGAAGGAACTGACCGTATTAATTGTATTGGATGGCCTTTAATGACTGAAAATGCAGATGCTCTGTACAAATGTAAATATTTCTAGATGCCACCAGGAACTGATTAGGAGAACCAGATATACCTTACCAGGCACTTGGGAGAACTTCTCCATTCTGAAAGGATATCTTTGGTCAAGTCTTAGTATTTCACTCCTGAAAGCACAGCTTTGCACAGCACTTCTTGGGTAAGTGCTAATCTAAAGAAAACACAAAAGGAACAATTGCATCATTTGGGATAGCCCCCAATATTTGCTCTTCCATGTCAGGTGTATATGCTGGGCTTCGCTAGATTGCTCCAAACCATAATCTACTCTAGAGATTTCTGATCCAGGGCAGGTTTTCATGTGCTCAGTCATAGATTTTTTCCATTACTTTTTTGAACATTTTTTGAAATAAAAAATACATCATTTAAATTGTACACAGCTCTTTCTTGGATACACATTGTGGACACATTTTTCCATATAAATATGTGTTGTTAATGGTTTTCGGTGCATTCAAATGAACCCATTTTATCCATAAAATACACATTTCTGTATGCATTTTTGAACTGAATTGAATTGAAACAGCATTGCAAAATTTCAAAAAGTGCATAATCTGATTTGTTTCTTTTTTAAAAAAACAAAAAACCAAGATATAAGAGTAAATACTAAACACATCCAGTAAAAAGTTATGAAATAAAATAATGGCATTGACTTTACAAGGCATAGGTTTCAGGTAACATATTACGGCAAATTATAAAGACAACAATGGGAATTTGCAAGCAATCTGTTAGAATGCATACAAGTAATTCTCAGTCTTTTCTTTCCCCTCTCCACTGGCATAATCTAATCAGAGTTCAAATACACACAAAAATTAATTTGGTTGCAACTGAAGGACGACCCAAAGGGTGTGTGTGTGATGTGTTTTGGTTTTAAAAATAGCAAAATCAATAAAATCATACCATATTTCTCCTGCCCTCGTATTATTTTAAGATTCTGGTTCAATTTTTCAAGTAGTGCCATTTGCCAAGACCTTCAATATCATTGTTTGAGATCTGCACCCTCACACACACACACACACACACACACAGCCCAGTGCCTATCCATCATTGCTCTTACTGCTGTGAGCAAATGGCATATTAACTCTGCTTTCCAGGTCTTAGTGCATAGCCTGATGGATCACTGCATTCCAAGCTGCCATATATGTCCAGCCCTGGTAAATGAAGTCAGTTTGCTTTAACATTCAGACTCCGTGAAGCTAGCCACTCCCACAGTTAACTAAACAGATAAACCATAATAAAATGGCTGGATTCATCTCTGGCTCTCTCCACATTTGTGGCAGCCTCTACAAAGCGCTACACTAATTCGTGGCATTTGCCTTGATTTAAGTAAACAGGATGTGGGGAGAAGTCAGTTCAAATAACTGAAGAGCTCTCTGTAATTTCGGATGGCATCACACGGGAGAAGTTAGCTTTGCTTTTTTTTTTTTTCTTGCAGGAAATAAAAAGTTCAATCTTTTCCTCTGCAGGGATGGCAGTGGACAACTCAACGTTTCGTGCTGTGTGCTGTTTTACCACGAAGTTCAGAAACCCAGGCTGTGACAGCAGTGCATTACTTGTAAGAGAAAGGGTGAACAAAAAAGCAGGTTCTCTGAAGCAGAAAACTCCTCTCCAATGAAGCATCACAGGTCAAGCTGACCCGCATTGTAAGCGGAAAAACAACCACCAGGAGTCTCATACCCCCAAGAGTCTCCAAGGTATTAGTGCATTTGCTTGAGTGGGCATGGGGTAACAAACCACCGAATAAGGACAGGAAATTGCAATGTGACATTGCATGGCACTTTCCTGACCCAGATCAGCGATGTGTCAGTAGGACCCAAAGATCTGAATGAATCGATATAGTATCCTTCCGCTATGCTTTGATGTCACCTTGTACTGCTACCATGACTTCATGCAACATTTCCCGTGGCATGAGAGAGTGCATGTGTATCAGTACCTATTGCAGAACTTTCCTAACTCATAGCAAGATGCAAAGCGTGTTCTCTTTCATGGAGAGCACATGTTGCAGTGGGGTCTAGTGTGGAGAGCCAGTGTGGTGTAGCAGTTAAGAGCAGTAGTCTCGTAATCTGGAGAACCGGGTTCGCGTCTCCGCTCCTCCACATGCAGCTGCTGGGTGACCTTGGGCTAGTCACACTTCTCTGAAGTCTCTCAGCCCCACTCATCTCACAGAGTGTTTGTTGTGGGGGAGGAAGGGAAAGGAGAATGTTAGCCGCTTTGAGACTCCTTAAGGGGAGTGAAAGGCAGGATATCAAGTCCAAACTCTCCTCCTCCTCCTCCTCCTCCTCCTCTTCTTCTTCTTCTTCTTCTTCTTCTTCTTCTAGCAGGACAACCCCTTTTGGTTGCTGGGCAGGATCATTTAGATGGCCAAGATTGTGATGGGGCTATTTTGGGTTGCTAGGGAAATGTTGATGTTGTCAATTTGTGGGATGGCCCGAAGGTTTTATCTACTTGGGTTCTCTTTTGTTCTCTTTCGCTGGATCACCCGCCCACCCTCCCTGATTTGTGGCTTTTGCGTTTGCCCTTGCTATGCCTGTCATGGGGTCGTCTGCTTTTGGGGCAGGGGCCTGGTAGGAATTTTGTCCATTTGGCTGATCTGATTGGCTGGTGCCATTTGGGTTTTTGCCTTCTGCGTAGCAAATCGTCACAACTTGTAAGGTTGAGGTTAGGCATTGGTTGGTGGAGGGGTAAGGATTGGCTGGGCCTGCCCCTACAATGCTGCTGCTGCAAGGGAATTCCGTTAAAGGAATCTAGGGGCTCGCCATACTTTTGTCTGAATCCCTGGCATGCGGCTTGGGCCGCGCAAGTCCTTGGGAGCATGCGGGGAGAGGTGAGAGTCTGGCTCCCAACTCCATTCTCTCCCCAAAATGTTTCCCTTTACGGATTTCCGCAGGGTTGCAGAAGTCAGTTCTGTCCTTGGACTGGGACAGATAGTCGTAACCAATGCCTAAACAACCACTTACATTATGTATTTTAATATAGTTGTGGCCAAAATTATGCCAAAAACCTTAAACAAAAATTCTGTGTGATTTGTGATTTATTTAGGGGGTGGCTTGGGGACCTCGACACGCAACGCAGGGATGAGGAACCTTAGGCTCCCCTGGGGAGAATCTGGGGACTCTCTATCTGGCCCAGTGGTGGACCTACATTCTTGTTACCCTGTAGCTTAAACCAGCAACAAGGTCTGGGTAACCACTGTTATCTTCTTCAATGGAGTTGTTGCACAACAGTTGACCACACATTTACAAGTGTCTGTGCTACCGGCTCTCAAACTTTGGGATTGTTGAAATATCAGACCCTCCAAGTGTCTCTATTTTCCAGGGACAGTCATGGAATGACAGAAGCTGTCCTAGTTTCTGATTTGATCCTGGAATGTCCTGCTTTTCCTTAGGACGTCCCTATTTTCATCGGAGAAATGTTGGAGGGCATGGAGTTATGCAACCCCCAAGCCAAGGAGATAAGAAACTTTAAAAACTTTAGAAGACATCTGAAGGCAGCCCTGTATAGGTAGGAAAGTTTTTTTTTTTAATGTTTATTATGTTTCTATATTTGTTGGAAGCTGCCCAGAATAGCCGGGGCAACCCATTCAGATGGGTAGGGTATAATAATAATAATAATAATAATAATAATAATAATAATAATAATGGGATAGGAGGTCCCTATTTTCATTAGAGAAACATACAACAAAAAATTAATCAATTTGACTCAAATCAATGTGACTCAAACTACTAGGCCATTTTTTTTTTTTTTGAAATGGAGGGTGCCTGAATTTTCTGAGTGGTAAAAGTGGAGGAGTAAGAGGCTTTGCACTGTTGTCTCAGACTATATGTACATCACCATGAAAAACAACAGTAAAATAAATTATTTTATTTATTTCATAAATTAATAGTTAGTAGCATCTACATCCTTCATTCAGTGTAGTAATTTTAACCAAGAGCCGCGAAATACACATCATTTGTACTGCTAATTTAATTCAAATTGCCCAACCAATAATGCGATGGAATGTTTCTCAACAACAACAATTGCAAAATGGTTGGTTGAATTTGGGTGGGGAGTGTCAAAGAATTAGGAACAGTGTAGGGAATTTTCTGACTTTATCCACTCTCTTGCCAAATATACAGAAGTTCTGCTTCTGGTGCAATGGTACTATTTGCTCCTCCGCAATGGGTTCAGTAATCTTTCTTGAAAAATAGGTGGTCTTCACTGTGGAAGGACGTTTCTTGCTATTGGAAGATAAGGTTCCCACTTGACATACAGTAGACTTGAAAGAATGCTAATGAAATGTGTGCTTATGGAGGGGGACTTTGCACAACTTTCCATGCTGGGATGAACACCCTAAATAGGTGAAATTGATTTCAATGGAGCTTACCTAACCATGCTTAATTGTGTGTGGCAAATTGTAGGCAATGTCATTATTCTGTTTAGACTGAACCCAAGATAGCAGAGGGTCCTTCTTTATTTGGTCCACCAATTTTCAGTTAACAAGATAGTTTTCTGTCACCGTCTTCTTCTTCTTTTTACAAAAAAGGGGACATTAATTATCTCTTTACCAAATTAAAATCTGAATTTTCTCAATCTCTATAAAACATTCTGTTATGCAGAGATGATATTAGTTTGTGCTGCCTGCTGAAGACCTCCTTTTCCTCTAAGACATTTGCAGGGTATTAGTGCCACGGCCTGGTTACCTGCTATTGTTCTGCAGTGTTGATTTCAGGGACTGGCAAATTCCCGCATTTTGGGTTTTTCTCTGTTTCTCGTTTTTCAGATCTTCAGTTCTCCATATTCCTGCCTCCATTTGCAGTTTATTTATATATATGTAAGATGTCCTCACAAAAATTCCATCTGCATTTTAGTGTGAATTTCTCACCTTTTGCTCTGGAATTCCACAAAATATAATACAGTGTTGCATACCATTTTCAAGAATGTATGTTTTCTTATGCACGCTTTGCCTGAGAATACGTATTTTTGTACATGCTGATTGCAAGGGGAGATGAATTGCAAAATTTTGATGGATGATGCAATGTACATGTACATTTTGATAATGGGGAAGGATAGTAACTGAAAGTTTTGGAAACTTGCAGGTGCATCATAGGTAAAGGTAAAGGGGTAAAGGGACCCCTGACCATTAGGTCCAGTCGTGGCCGACTCTGGGGTTGTGGTGCTCATCTCGCTTTATCGGCCAAGGGAGCCGACGTACAGCTTCTGGGTCATGTGGCCAGCATGACTAAGCTGCTTCTAGAGAACCAGAGCAGCGCACAAAAATGCTGTTTACCTTCCTGCCAGAGTGGTACCTATTTATCTACTTGCACTTTGATGTGCTTTCGAACTGCTAGGTTGGCAGGAGCAGGGACTGTGCAACGGGGGCTCACCCCATCGCGGGAATTCAAATGGCCGACCTTCTGATCGGCAAGCCCTAGGCTCTGTAGTTTAACCCACAGCGCCACCCGCATCATGCTCTGTACAAATTCAAAAAGAAAGGCGGTATGCCTCTGAATACCAACTGTTGGGAATCACCATGTGTGGAGAGAGCTGTCCTGCTTGCAGTCTTCCCATAGGCATCTGGTTGGCCACTGTCAGAATAGCATAATAGATTAGACTATATGAGAGCCAGTGTGGTGTATTGGTTAAGAGCGGTAGACTCGTAATCTGGGGAACCGGGTTCGCGTCTCCGATCCTCCACATGCAGCTGCTGGGTGACCTTGGGCTAGTCACACTTCTCTGAAGTCTCTCAGTCCCACTCACCTCACAGAGTGTTTGTTGTGGGAGAGGAAGGGAAAGGAGAATGTTAGCCGCTTTGAGACTCCTTCGGGTAGTGATAAAGCGGGATATCAAATCCAAACTCTAGATGGGCATTTGAGCTGAACCAGCAAGGACCGCTTAACTTTGTATGATGACACGCGGCGATTGTGGCCCTGAGCAACCATGGTGCAAGGCCAGGGTGAACTTCCAGATTAGTGTGACCATTGGCTGCTGACAAATTGGGCCCATCCAGGGGGTTTTGCCTACCTCATAGCAATGTGGGGAAAGCATTGGATTGGATCCCTAGTCTGGGTGAGGGGGGGAGCAGTTGGGAGCCCACCAGGGAATCGGGGGTACCCCATTAAAGGGTTCTAGGGGGAGGTGCTTCTGTCCGGATGCCCAGTCAGGGGCCAATGGGCCATAGCACCTCCATTTGATGCACGTCATAGGGAGATTCTTAACCAGGATCAACCCTGAAAAATAATAAACCAAGAGTCTGAGTTGGTTGATTCAGAATACATACCAAAACCTATGTACCGTATTTATTTGAATGTAATGAGAACCTTTATTGACCAAATTACATTACAAAAATTAGGGTGCACATTAGATTTGATGACACTTTAGATTCGCATACATATGGTATGCAATCAATAAAGTTGTGGCCCATTAGAACCCAAGATTGTTGTTTATTGCACCTTCCCAGGATATGGGCACTGCTGACCGCAGGTTCCTTGTGCCTGGGCCCGCAAGCTCTTACAGAGCTTGCACTGTAAGTCTCCAATATTCTGTTATTCAAAGCAATTTTTTCTCTTTGGCTTTGCTGCTGGATTTCCCACCACATGAGATGTGGAAAGCATGTAAGAGAAGGATATATGTCATATTATTTCATATTATTGAGGGCAGGCTTAGACTGAGAGATCATGTCTTTTCTCAAGCTCCCACCCCCTGCCCTATAAGTTAATGACTGAGCTTAAATTTGAAGCAGGAACATTCTGGCACATCCCTGTTGGTCACCTAAGCACCATGCAATAGCTTTCTGTCTAAGTTCAGATAGGAAGAACTGCATCAACTGAACTACAAGACAAAGGTTATGGGAATCAATACAGTGTGCAGAAGTATTAAGGAGGATAAAGTATACAGCACAGGAGGATAATCGGAATCTCCTTTAAATATAAATTTCTGCAACGTTAGAAGGCCCTATGCCACTATGCACAATTATTGGCAACAAAAAAATCAATGAGATGTTCATATTTTTTGTTTATGCTGATGCCCTTTTAAAACTTGTTTCTTCACTCTTGACTCACACACACACACACACACAATTTCTGTTCATGCATTTATAACCTTGACTAAAAAAAAGAGCTGCAAACAGCAAAATTAAACACCATTTTCTTTGATAAAATATGCCATATTAAAACCATGTCTAAGATTAAGATAGTTGCAGTGCAGTCCTTTACATGTCTACTCAGATGGAAGTCTCATTGAGTTCAGTGGGCCTGGGCTCATTACCTTGAGGTGTCATTCTGCCTCATATGACCTGGAAAGCAATGAAAGCAGCCTTTTGGTTACATAAATAATTAGCAGCATAAATCTTTTGAAAACCATCCATTTGCACATATTTATTTATTGACTGATTGACTGTACTAGTTTTATTTTATTTTATTATAAAAAGTGACTCGTTCAAACATATTAAAACAGAATAGTAAAAAGGAAAGAATTGAAAATGAGCAGTCAAAATAGGAAGTTCTTTGCTGCATGATCAAATAGTTTCTTAGTTTCCAAAAGAAAATTTATTTCAGAGGCATATATTCTTCCACATTTGCTGGGATGGGGTGAGGGGGTATCAAGAAGTGATATCCTTTAGAAACTAGATTTTGGAATTCTTCTATAGCTGAAGAATATCAAAATGTTTCAGAGACAATAATAAAAGATTTCAGGGGTCTACCTCATGCAGCAACAATGCTCAGTTCAGTGGGATCTGGAGCTTAACTTTAAGAAAACAGCAACATTTGCAAAAGTTTCATTGGCTGGTACTTCACAGCATACCTTTTCCTACAATGAGTGAGTTTTTCAAACATTGACAGAGACCTCTCTTCCTGTGTGAAACTCAATGCTTCCTTACAAGACAGAGAATAGAATATGAAGAGTTCTATTTATTCCATTTAGCTCTAAGAAACTAAAATGAACAACACTATGGAAGAAAAAGAAAGAAGACAAAATATTCTCAGGGTTTTCTGCTGATGCTCCATGTGTTCAGCACTGTAGTTTCTGAAAACCAAAATTCAGAGTTAACTTAGCCCCAGGAACGTACTAAGTTATTTTGAAACTGGTGAGGTTATAAACAAAAGTCAATGCTCAGTGTTTGATCCATTCATATTTATATTCTGCTTGACTGACAAAGAAAGAGCCATCTGAAGTGCTTAGTTGTCAAATGTGTTATTTTACATTGTTATCATTTATTAATTTATATACCACTTACATACCAAAATGATTTTCTAAGTGGTTTACAAGTATGAAATCATGCCAGCCGTGAAAAAACCTGTATCTGTGTTACCACAGGAAACAAGGTAGAACAAGCAGTAGAATAAACTGTCATGACCAACTTCTCATACTGAAGCTCAAGCAAGAAAGGACGAGGCTGTATAGCCACAGTCCAAGGCGGTTTATGGACTCAACAGCAGAGGAGGAAGCAATATGGTAAAACACCAAAGGCAATTGCTCATTGAAGGCTTCCATGCCAGAAGCTTTGAGGAGTTGCTTTGGCCTTGGAGCTCAGCCTTGAGGAGCAGCAACAACAGAAAGTTCAAGGCGTAATAAGAATTCCCTAGTCAGCTGAGAAAATCTATTCATTTTTTTAAAATTAGTAGCATTGTTGGATCTCTATGTAGGATGTGTGAATATGCTGCACTTAAAAATGGTATCTGTATATTACATTTTAATATGTGTGCAAATGTGCCTTTTCCATGATTTTATTTTTCCAAGGCCAATGACCACTGCAATTTATGGTGAGGGGAAGAAAAACAATTAACAGTGCTGGATTATGCATCTTATTGTAATTCATGAAAATGAATGTATCATTCCAGGTGTATAATTATCTTGGAATCAGATACTCAGTTGGACGGTAAGGCGACTTGCCAGTTTGCTTTTCCCTCCTGCCCATGAGCTAACCTTGGCATATTTGGGGAAAACAAGGTAATTACAGTGCAGACATTAATCATATGTTTCATTATTGTAAGGCTGTTTGAAACTCAGCCTTAAATTACCAATACTTCAAATTCCAGAAACAAACTATTGCTGATTAATTTTGATAAGATTATACCTACAACCCATGAAACATGCATTCGGCACTCATCCTGGAATATTCCCAAATACAATAGAGTTAATTGACAGTGCAATCAAAACCCGTTTTGCTCCAGGCTGGGGCAGGAGGGTTTAGACTGGGCATAGGTGTCCCTCAACTTGCCTCTGCCTCTAGGAATGTATTTCCTGTCCTTTTATCAGCATGGAGCTCCCTGTTCCACCCGTTCAATGGGCAGGATCTCCACAAGTGGAAAGACTTGAATCAGGAAGCTCTGCAGATGTGGCTGAGAAAGTGATACATCAGATCTCATGGTAGTCCCACAGCCATCACACAATGGCACTGGGCTCAATCTAGGCCCCGCCTTCAGCATGGACAGTGAGGGTGTGGATGTACCGGTAGCCCTGATGCTCCATTAAGCCCCTCTAGGAAGCAGCTGGGGATAAAATCGCTCCCTTGCTTTTTATAGCAGGAATAGCTTATGAGTTACAGTCACAGACGCATGATAAGCCACAGAGGTAAGGTCTTGGGACACCAAGGGGCCACCAACCTTTTTGGATTTGCAAGCCAGAGAAACTGCTGTGGGAGCCACACCTACACCAACACATGATGCTATCTATTCTATTGGCTACCACAGAATGTTTCTTTAAAGCTAATTTCAGTGGGAGGAGGGAGGAAGAATGTAGGCACATGCACATCCACGGGCACCAGGCTCACAACTCCTGCCTCTATTATGGCATATGCTTTTATGAACCCCAGTCTACTTCATCTGATGCCTCAGTTGCAAGTTTATGACTATGTGCACAACTCATGGGGCTCTGATACAAGAGGGCTTACCTCAGAAGCAGGTGAGGCAGAGGAAGAAGATCCCCAGCACCTCAAATCCAGAGCTGGCTTTACTGTTAGACAAAGGGGGGCTGCTGCCTCAGGTGGAAGATGCTTGAGAAGCAGCAATTCCTCCTGAGCCCCACAGCTGTTCCTCACTGTGTGTGCCTCCTAAAGTAGCCTGATGCCCTCAGGTATAGTGGAAGATGTTCCCCTGACACCAAGAGCTGACATAAGATTTTACTAGCAGTCTGCTCAGTTTCTGTACCCAGTCTGCTCAGAGGGCACCCTCTTGTCCTTGGGCTGCAACATCTCTGAGCTGGCCTTCCTCTTCCCAAGGGGCGAAGTGGAGGTTAACTAAACCAAATACAGTAGTACCTCGGGTTAAGTACTTAATTCGTTCTGGAGGTCCGTATTTAACCTGAAACTGTTCTTAACCTGAAGCACCACTTTAGCTAATGGGGCCTCCCGCTTCCGCCGCACCTCTGGAGCACGATTTCTGTTCTCATCCTGAAGCAAAGTTCTTAACCTGAAGCACTATTTCTGGGTTAGCGGAGTCTGTAACCTGAAGCGTATGTAATCTGAAGCATATGTAACCCGAGGTACCACTGTAAAATTATTTTTGCTTCAGTTAACATTGTTTCCTTTAATTCTCTCAGGTACTGTCATCATTTAATTCTGAGATCTAGGCACAAATCAGAACTAAAACCAATTAATCTTCACCCTGGTTTTGAACAAAACGCACACTGAAGGTCAATTGGAGAATCAAAAAAGAACAGATGGGATTTAAGGAAGATTACCTGAACAAATCAGTGACCGCTTAGCCGCATGAATTGTGCCTTCCCCTGCCCCCCCCTCTTCTTACAACAGGGAGGACATTATTTTGTGCCTTTTTTTGCAAAGTTTTCTTTGAAAATTGGAATTATAAAATGTCAGAGCAGCAAAGTATTACTTTTTTTAAAAAAAGCAAGTCCCTGTTTGCATACATCAAATAAAATATAAGAGAGAACAATTTGAAAACTGAAAGCGCTGTGGACTGTCAGTGACCTAAGGAATCAATGAAGACCTTAAATTCAATTGAAATCTAAATAGCTCTCAAGTGAAAATATCACTAGGCTCAACATGCACACAAATGACCATTCCCGAATATATATCTGCAATTTTATTCTTCTAATACGTGGCTCTTCTGTAGCAAAGTGACAATGTGATTGAAAAGGATTTTCTTTGCTGAACTGAAGGTTGCATTTGCCCATATTCTTTTATGAAGGAATAAAGATTGGATTTTTCACTTCTCGTCCATGCTAACAGAGAAGTCTACAGGTCCTCCCTGAAATAGTTTCTCATACAAACAGTTAAGGACTTACCTGTTTCCAGTGGCTAGTCCTTGATGTACCCTACAAATATTTGTACAATCGGTTTCACACATGACCCCAGCCCAGGCACCCCCTAACGTTTCAAAAAATGATATCATGGTGAGGAGGAGAAAGTACAGAGTGACAATCTGGCTCCCTCAGCTGCCACAACCTGCAGTAAAGAAGCAGCGGGGGTGAATCTACGGCAGATGGGAGGAAGAGGGAAGCAGGCGGAGATAGAGGTAGGCAGGAAAAAAAGGCTGGAAGAGATATGCAGTCCCTGCCAGCATCTGTCTCTGAAAGCAGGGGGGAGGTGATTGGCTCCAGCAGTGGCACTAAAGAAGGAGGCAGATGTAGGCAGAAGCTGCAGGTCCATTCCAGCCTTTTTCTTCTGACTGCACTTGTCTATGTCTCATGGATCTGTCTTTGTTTGAGCTCCACTGGTCACCTTTTGCTCATCTGTTGAGAAACATTGCATACTCTAGGAATAAAAAATTAAGAAATCTTAATCTGTTTTGGTCAATTTTGGCTACCTCATCTGGCTAAAGATACAGATAATGAAAATTGACTGCATCTATGTATATATATTTGGTATACATCTACAGAAGAAAATATGGTATTTTGTCTCCCTTTCTAAATTTGTATTTTTTAAGTTTAGTTGCTCATTTAAAATATTAAGTTAAATTTAGGGTTGTTTTTTACTTTGATGAATAGAAATAATGTCCTTTATGATTGAATATGAGTATGTATTCAATAAATGATTACCTTTAAACAAAAAAAGCCTTGGGTGCATACCCTAATGAAATGTCTTGTGAGAGTTTGGCTGGTGTCTTAGGCTTGTATCGGGAATTACATTTCGGCCCCTCTCAAGCATGAATCAAATGGGAATGTTTATGAATTCCACCTAGATTCTTCTTCTTTTTTCCCCTTCTAAAATTCACTGCCACAGTAATGGCTTCTTTACTGCCAAAGCTGTGTACTAGCAAAACTACTGGCCAGTTTTTGAAATGCTGGCAAGGCTGATTTCTATCCTGTAGACAAAGAGTTTTGACATTGATAGTAACTACAACCATCACCCACCAGTGGGAAAAAGGAGATGCCATTGGAGGGTAGTTTTTAGAGTATCATAAAAAGTCACTAAACCAGATGGCAAATGCACTAGTGGCTACATTTTTAATGTGTATTGCAGATGGTTTGAAATCATTTTACCTTGTTTGATAGGAGGAACGATCCCATTTGTACGATGACCCTTTTCATTTTACAGCTAGAAAGTGCTCAGGCTCATATTCATCAACTGGAGGAGCTACTATCTTGGCTTTCCCTCAAAAGCTGAGATTTCTATGCCTATGGCATATGGATTTCAAGTGTCAAATTTCTGCATGCCTACATTCCATTTAAAACATTGCTACAACTATTTGTTTAATCTGCTAAAATGCATCATTTCCTGTGCACAACTAGGATAACTGCAAAATATATCTTCTTGCGAAGTCAAATATTAGCTTGTCTTGGTATCTCTTGCTAAACAAGGTCAGCCTTCCAGAGATTGCCAACTTTTTTTTATTAGATGTGCTTTTATGTCATTATCAGTGGCTTGACATGCATAAAAAGTATGGAGAGCTTTCTTCGCTTGCTTTATCTCAATGTCAGATAAAGATTCAGCTAAATTTCTGAAGGTTAAGCTACTGTTTGCAGCCCAGGAGGAGGGTCAATAAAAAGTGCCTGCAAACCTATACCTATCTGCCACAGTTCATTTTCTGCTTGCATTCGTATAGTCTTTCAAATAGTCAGCAATGTGATGCTCTCCAAATACTGTTGAATTTCATTGCCCAGCAGCCCAACCAGCATGGTCAATAGTCAAGGATGATGGGAGTTGTAGTTCAGCAGCATCTGGAAAATATCATACCAGCTACCCCTGGTCCAGAAAACAGATACAGATAATCAAAGTTCAACCCATGTCCAAGGTAAATCTCTGATTCCAGAATCCTAAGGTTCAGTTATTTTGCATTACGCAAACACCTTTTTCTAGGAAGCATTGCAAACTTGCTTATTTGTAAAGCTGCAAGGTGTTTCTGTTACTAATTCAAGAAAGAACACTGATGTATATACTGAAGAGTTCCTGGTTTGTCAAAATATGCAAAATCTACTCCCCTTTATAGCTGCATCATGTGTTGCAGTAGAAGCCATTGAATTTTATGAGAACATCCTCTGTTAACTTTCCGTATGCCAGAAACTCAAGGAAAGCAAGGAATGTTTTTCTTTGTTTCTGGAGGGCCAGGGAAATTTGTTTTTGACATTTTTACTGTTAATTTTCTGCTGGGCCATGAAGTTTAATGGTTGATTTATAGGAGATGGTATTCTCATTAAGAGGGGGAGGGAATGGTCATGTGGGAAGAAAGTAGATAGAAAGAGAAGCACAGCGAGGAAAGAGGGGACAAGAGAGACTCTCCTAATGTTTCAGCTTCATTTCCCCACCTAAAAAAATTAGTTTGGAGCTATTGTTTTAGCTGTAACAAAAAAAGAGAGCTTATTTAAACTCCCAAGACTTTAAAAGGTCATTGCTTGTGGAAAATGAAAAGAATCTATTAGCCCACAGTATGTTTTCTCCTAGAGCAATTTTTGACTTCTGGAAACAGACTAAGTTGCCACGTCTTTTGAGCACAAAACCTGCCAAGTCCTTACTGTATCCTTTGTAATCCTTCCCTCTTGAACAAAAGTCCTTTGAACCATGCTATTCATGTTTCTTCTTTCTCAGGGTCAAAACAAGGTTGAGCATTAGCATCGTAGATGGCAAAGGGCAAGTGTACATATGAATGAGAACTTTAAAATTATAGTGTTTTCACAACCATAGTAATTCTAATGCTGGACTAAGAAAGTAGCCTAAGTGCTTCTCCACCTTTGTCAGGGAGGCCTCAGTAGGTGTGGTCTCAAATAGAAGCCATGGGATGGGGAAACAAATCAGAGGGTTTGCTAGAGGAAAGGGAAGTTTTAACCCCTCCCATGCCCTATTGTTATGAGCCTCCTCAAGCTGCTATTTGCTGTGTGTGTGTGTGTGTGTGTATGTGTGTGTGTGTTGTTTTTCCTAACAGGGCACACAATAACTTTAGCAGGGGAGGATTTTTAATCAGAAAAGCCACTTCTCCTACAACATGGTCTTGATTTATATTTGACCCCTCCGCTTCTGCTATTTTTGAAACGTGAAAGATGCTTGAGTGCTATTCACACATTTCCTTTGTCTCATCTACTTTGTTAGATGAGCATAAAAAACTGTGTTGATGTTCTAGCTTAGTTTGGAATACTTTAGTGAAACTGTCCTTAGTATCTAATAGCCATTCCAACTATGTTTTTTTGTTATTTCATCATGTTCTAGTTTTCTTTCTCTGTGCTTCCATCCAGCCCTCTAGTCTTTCAGACAACTTCTTCTTTCTCAGCTGGATCTGCTTAAAAGCAGTTATGTTCAGGTATTCTCAAGGTTGCTTTGGACATTGTTGATACAGCACATTTATCATGGGTCAACTGTCTAGTTTACAAGGGCAAGCAATCAAACTGTGCTTTTAGCCAATGCCCTCTTGCTACTACTGTCAGGTTGCTCTTAGGTCATAGAATGCTTGCCGTGATTTGGGGAATTTGTTGTCTTCTGTCCACCTGTGCTATATGGAAAACATACACTTGTCTCATTTCAGAACATATGGTGAAAATGAATAAACATAAACAGTCTGTATCCAGTACTGTGCAGGAAAAAATACAAATTTCCTATTTGTGTCTAATTAATGACGCAACTCCCTTACAGTGTTGCTGTCAAGCAGTGGCATAGTGTGGGGGGGACAAGGGGCTGCTGGGTCTACCAGGGAGGCACAACACTTGCCCTGCCCTGGGCGCCAGCAACCAACGCTAAGCCACTGCTGACAAACTAACCTATGTAAAATATGCACAGCACTCTGAAGTGTTATATATACATGTTAAGAAATGCTGTTCCCAGCCTTAGGACTCAGCTATGCAGCTGCAAATAAAATGTTTTAAATGTGTTGCAAGGTGCAATATACAAATGTGACACTAGATGGCAACAGTGAGCTATGCCAGATTCAATGTATTTTTCAAAACTTTTTTTAAAAGCATTTTTACAATGTTTTTTTTAATGTGTGTAGATTCCACCTTAATTTGGGTGTGAATTTACTTGCAACATTTGGAAAAGGCAAACTCTCTGAAGGCAGAGGTGAGAGATTTCCCACCTGGCCTTCTGCGACCATTAGGCTTAGGGGAGCAGGTCTCTTACAGAAGGAGGCCTTCTTCTTTGTCTCGTTCTAGCATTCCACCCTCTGTGCAGATTGTACCAGACTGCAAGTATGTGGTTTGATTTGCACAATATATTCCTTGTTATGTTATTAGCTGGATAGTTCAGTTGGTTTAGAACATGGTGCTGAAAAAGTTGAGGTTGCAGGTTCAACTCCAGCTACATATTCCTGCATTGCAGGGGGTTGGACTAGCAGATTCTCAGGGACCCTTCCAACTCTTATGATTCTACAGCTTTTTAAACAAATGCTTAATTTGCCAAGTATTCATTCTGGGTGTGAAGGAACAGAATAGAATAGAATAGAATAGAATAGAATAGAATAGAATAGAACCATGAGGATCATCTAGTCCACCCCCCTGCAATGCAGGAATCTTTCCCCCTACTCTAGGCTTGAACCCAAGATTCTGAGATTAAGATCTTCATGCTCTACTGACTGAGCTGTTCCAGAGCAGCAAAGGTGAGGAAGACCTTTTGAGCACAGCAGGCAGGATCCAAAGCTCTCCTACCCCCTGTAAGCCAATACCACTTTAACATGTGGGCAGGGCTTTCCACCTGCCAATCATCTGATATAAGGTGGCAACTTCAAAGGGGATTTAAAGAGTTAATGGGTTTTTTTAAAAAAGGACTGCTTAAAGTCTTTCAGTCCTAAGGGGAGGGGGTACATGCTCTTTCCCCTGACTAAGGACAATGTTTTCTAGGTCTCTGTGTGTATAAGAACAAAGAAATGGCAGCTTGAGTCCTAACATGGCTGAAAGGGAAGAGTTGATTTTGAGCTCTGGAAAAGACCAGTTGAGTCCAGCTTTGGGAGGCGGGTGGGCAGGGAGTGTATGTATTTATAAATAAACTGAGCCATTACAGAAACTCTTTAAGCCTCCAATTATCTCACCGTCCAAAGGGAACCAAAATCAAGTAAGTGCCGTCTCTCACTGTTTGAGAAAGTACATTAGTGGCAATAGGATTGTATTGGGGTAGTGGTCAATGAATATGTCTCACCGACAATGCAAATTATCTTCCCACTATTATTATACAGCTAACTGAATATGTGGAATGCTGCCATCCCTTGTACTATTGCCACAGTCGGCGAGACAAAAGGCATTTGTTGTCTCCATTCTCACCTTTCTGCTTGACTAATAGGTTTCCAAATTGAAGGGATACACTGAATGCCACAACCATTTTGTGAATCTGAATGGGTACAATTGTTCGGTAAGCTTTGCAGAAGCCCATGCTTCATCTTTGCCTTCATCTGTGTCCTCCTTATTAATGCGACTCATTGTGATCTTAATTCTGCCTCAGGTGCAGACGGTTTTCCCTTCCACCTTTTAATATAATGTTCTTATTCCTAGCACAAAAAAAGGCTGCTGGCGAAGCACTCCATCCTCATTGGCATAAGACTGTCATTTCTTAAAAGGAAAGAGGAGAGCAGCTGGGGACTTGGCTCAAAAGCATGCAACTTAACAAAAAAAGCATTTGCCTTTACATAAAAAGTGCAGCTACTGGATAAGAAAAAGGGCAAATCATTAGGCATAGTGTTGGATCCCTGAAAGCTTCTTTCTAGGAAGTCAGACCATAGGCCATCAAGCTCAGTACTGTCTGACTGGCAGGGGCTGTCCGTTGGGTTTCAGACAGGAATCTTTCCCAACACTAACAGGAAAGAGTATGGACTGAATGTGACACCTTCTGTGTTCTACTGAGCTCTTGAACAAGAAAAGTACACATCAGAGCATAGGGACCAAGCCATCCTTAAATCAGCCCAGTCCTGATGCCTTACTATGGGGAGCTTATCTCTTCCTGAGGGGGAGGAGATAGGCAGGCTTACATTTATAAAATGCTGTGTGTCCACCTCCGTTCATTTAAAGGCCCTTCTGCTCATCCTGTGGAGTGGAACCCTCGATTTCTGACGCAAATTCTTGCCCCAGTGGCAACAGTGTTACTCCATCTAGGTCACTCTTGTCTACACTGACTGGCAGGACTTCAGACTAGTGTCTTTACCACCCCTACTTAACAGATGCCAGGGACTGAAACTGCGACCTTCCAAATGCAAACATTTACTATGCCACCCCTGACCTTTTAGTCTTCCCCCAAAAGGTAGTGTCTGGGACCTTGCTGAGGAGGGCTGCACTGTGGAGGAATAGTGTGAGCCACCCCCTCCCCCTGAGCCTCAATCTTCCCAGGAGCAGGAGGACAGTGTAGATTTGGAACAGTGGTTTGCAGAGGAGCATAGTTCAGAAGGCAGAAGCTGGGAAATACTGGATGAGGAGCAGCCAGAAGAAGAAGAAACAACACTGGGATAGAGAAGGTTAACAGATTCACAGTTGTTGGACAGCATTCCTCCGCCGCCCTCCCCAAGGTCGCGAAGAGCTCAGAAAGTCTCAGAACAGAAAGCACAGAGGATACAAGATCAGATTACAAGACGTGGAGTGACGTCCATTAATAGGGATGGAGGGGGGAGTGAGCCTTAATTGGGAGCACCACCATTCTTGGGAGACGTGTTCTTTTGTCTCTCACTGTGATTATTAAATTATCTAACTGGTAAGACGTTCCTTTCATTTGAACTTCTTATTTACTGCCACAGAGTAGGAAGCCGATTCCCTAAAGCCTGAGAGGTAGATATGACAACACCCAATGTCTGCTGCCCTTCTGTTCCTATTACACTTTGATTACCATCCAGCATTCATTTATTCATTATAATGAAGGTCATATTTCAGATTCTCCCTTTTCTTTCCCCTTTAGTTTAGTTTAGAAACCTCTTCCCCTGGCAGGTCAAGGTGGCAGCTCCTGCTTCCATTTTTGACCTTCCAGTGTGACCCATTCAGGCTCTGAAGTGAATTCTGCAAGGGCTGGCTTCGATGTCTCAGCTCAGTTCATGTGCATCTTGTGCTTCCAATGGCTCAGACTGGTGTCACAGAATGAGAACAGCCCAGCACAAAAGAAAAGAAACAAGAACAAATGCGCTATAGTGGGATTTCCTAATCTTGTTTCCTCCACACCCCCTGACGTGTATATTTTTTGTTGTTTTGGGGAAAATAAAAGCAAACCTAAATGCTTCTGCAAGGTTCACGTCAGCGTGAACAGTTGCTTTGGCTATATGTTTTCAGTTGGTATAATTAGGTCTCACTGACCTATTTTTACTGCCATGATACTTTTGATTGATGCACAAGTCTCTCTTTCTCCCCACCCCACAAAGTACTTAGGAATTTGTTTGCAGCTCACACAGTCGCCTGGGCAGGATGTCTCTATATTTAAAATGACGTAAAGTGCTTGCTTCTTGCCTCTGCATGTTAAAGTGCATACTAGTTGCCTCCGAGTGAAAAATGCTGTCACTGTGAGAGACATCAGAAGAAGGGAAGATGTATTCTCTCACAGGAGAACTGAAGCATGCAAAGGACATGATCTCAAGGTAGCAAGTGTTTCCTAATAGCTGCTTTGATATATTGAATAGAGAGGTGACTGAAAAGAGCCATGCCGACTAATGTGGGAGAAATACTGATTCCAAAGAACTGCAGAAAGCACATTAATTGTGGACCTTGCCAGATATCTGTGGGAAGGTTTAGCTGAAGGAAAGGTTGTGTTTAGCACAGACTGTTTGTGATGCTGCTGTATTTGATAGCAGGGGCGGCACTTGAGAAACTTGATCTTTGTGAATTCTGTGGAGCAATCACTCTTTTGAAGGTTATATTTCTGAAGTAAAGTTTTGTTTTGAAGAAGAAGGCTGACCCATATGTTCTGATGCATGATTAGTGAGGTGCACAAGACAAAGACATGAGCGTATCCAAACCCCTGTTTTTTTGTTTTTGTTTTTTAAGAGCCATATGTCCAGCTTACAGCACAACCTTTGTTGAAAGGGCTGTATGTAGTATGAACAGTTCTAAAGCAAAACAAAAACAAACAAACAAAACCCAACTGGTGGTGCTGAAGCTCAGCCTTGATGAACAATTAAAATGAGCTGTGTGTTTAAATAATAACCTGAAGAGGTTGCTTTTCAGGTAGTCCACATGTCAAATGAATGAAACAGATTTCCTCAAAAGATTTTTGGTCTGCAAGTTGTATCCAACTAAGTTGTATTCAAAGTAGACCCACTGAAATAAATTGACTTAAGCCACTCGTGTTTGTTGATCTCTGAGTGTGACTTTACTGAATACCACCCAATATCACTTTTGCATGGGTTCATCCATAATATTATTCTGTCCCATTTCATATTAGTAGTGCTAGTAGGAACCTGAACAAAAAAAATCACATTAAAATAAATAAATAAATACGAACTGTACTAACTGCCAGGACAATGATTAGTTTTCTATAAATGTGTTGTATGTTTGTCTGTTGACTTATCTATGTACAATGAGATATTTTCATGTATATGTGTTGTGTGTGTAATTCTTTCTTTTTCCATTTGAATATTTATTTCCTTACTATTTCGTATGGAAGGGGCCCTATCTCCTGAAAAGGATCTTAGGTGTTTCATTTAACACAAATGCCACTCAGGTGGTTTTTAATGGTGTCACTGAAGTCTGTAACTACCAGGCTAGAAATATTATTTTTTAACAATTGTGCTGAAGGGTCCCTTGCCCATGATCAGTGTCTTTGCACCAGAAGGTCATTTTGTTTATTTCAGCAGAGAGAGAGAGAGAGAGAGAGAGAGAGAGAGAGCACTATATGTCTTAATTCTTTTTCATGCACACATTTCCTAAGATTTTTTTATCATCCTGTTACTTTCTAAACATTTAAGGCAAAAAAAGAATATCAAATGTTTGCATATGTTGGAATCCAAGTTCATATTGACACATTGGGGGCATTTTCTTTCCAAACAAAGCTTTTCTGCTTCAACAGCACTGTTGACATGCTGTTATTCATATTTTGCACATATATGTATATGATGAAAGGAAACATAATTCTTTCCATGAATATTTGTGCATATTTTGGTAAGAGAATTTCTCATTTCAGTCATCCTGAGGAACAATAACCAATGCTACTTCATTAGGAAGATATATTTAGAAAGACTAATCAAGTAGGCCTTGTTTTCTCTGAAACACTGTCAACAGATAAGACTTGAGAGTTATTTTGGAAAAGTTGCTCATGTCATAATGTCAAAACCACTAGCTTCATTGTAGCATACTTGAATAAGATATTCCAGTTTCATCTGTTGTTTCTATTGAACTTTTCTCAAACAAATAAGAAATACATACTAAGATACGCAGTTTCATCCTTAATCTGTCATGGTCTGATAAGTTCCAATATGCAGCCCACCTGTGACCCACAGGGTCTAGCAGACTTCATCAGACAATTTTCTCAATGGCCACACATACATTGTGGAAAACTTGTTCCCTCAGCTCAGGTGCAATATGTGAATGGTCAGATGTTCCACTCAGCAACCTGACCTTAGTATTCTGCACCAGCTGTAGCTTCCAGAACAACCTCATGGGAAGCCCACCTAAAGGATATTGCAGTGGCCCAATTGTGAGACTATCAGTGTATGAAAAGGTATAGTTGGCATACCAGTTGATGATCATAATAGGTGATCTTTGTCACTGAGGTTACATGGGCCTGCAGTATATACATATGTATACGTTCCTTCACATTCGGTGTAACCCTACACAGAACTGCTAAATTCCTCAAATCCTGGGAGCTGCTAACCCACAAATTCTCCCTCTTGCCAGAATTCAGTCTTAGCTTTGGGGGCCTCATTGAGCCCACAACTGCCCTCAGCCACCAGTTAATAAAATTTACAGCCTCTCCTGATTCAGATGTAACAGAGACACATACTAGGTGTCACTCGAACCTTCGTATTCCAAATCTCCTAGTGGCCACTCCCAGCAGCTGCATATAGATATTAAACAGCAGTGGGGACAAACTAGTTCTTTACAGCATCCCACAATACAACTCCATAGAGTGCAAATAACATAATCCCATAAATAGGAGTGGAAGCATGGAAGCCCAGTGCCACCAATTCCCCATTCACAGAGATGAGCCACAAGGATACAGTATATCAAACAACAGCACCAGGGAGGCATTCCCTAGCTCTCTCCTAAATAAAGTCATACACGAGAGTTTCCAATGCCAATTTTATCTCCAACCCACGTCTGAACTCAGACTGAAATGGGTCAAGATAATTGGATGTTTACCTCCAGTATCATTAGTGTATCTCGAGTGAAAAGAAACATTTTGAGCTGGCAAATCCTTTGTCAGAGGAACAGGGACTGAAATGAACTTTGGCAACTTAACCGCCCCGCTGCAAACCCCTCAGAGAAAACCCCCCTCTCCAGAGAAGACCACTTCAGAATAGTATGGATGTTGGCACTGAAGGGGGGGGGGTTGCCTCAGAAGCTCTGCAAACACTAATTTGACACAAACCACTCAATTTTACTTCTTTTGGGGCTGTTCCTGAAGTTGGATTTAAACTGAAATACTTAGGTTAAAGCTGGTTTGATTGGGCTATTAATTTTATAGGCACAAATAGTGTATTCCAGGATACTATCAAGCTAGGTAACTCAAGGTATAGCAACATTCATTATAGGAAGTTATAAACTGTAGCAAAGTTTATTTTGTCATGCTATGAGGTCATTCCAAAATAATGACAGTCTTTAACATAATTTTAAAGCAATCTATTTGTCATGGTACTGCAATTTCTAACGATCAGCAAGTGTGTACACCAAAAAAATAAATGTTTAGTTTTAGCCTGAAATGTCTGCAATATTTCTGCCATGTTCTTTTAAAATTATGTAATGGGTCAGGCTACTATTTTTACTTAGGAATAATGACACAATTACTCATCATGAGGTGAGATCGGAGTTATTCAATGTTAGTGAAATCCTGTCCTAGAATATTGAACTTACTGATGATCTTTCACATCGGATCATTTCATTCGACGTTTAAAAAATATCCTGCCAGCGTGATTTTGGAAACCAAAGTGGGTACTAATGGCAGTTTCCAGACAAAGTGATTTTTGGGGGGACAGTGGAAGGGAAGTGTTGCCAAAATGTTTCTCACTATTGACAATGAAAACAATTTAGGTCGTGTCATTCATCTTCAATGGCAAGGTCACAAGATTTTTCTAACTTACTTTGTACATCAAATTAAAGTAGCCATGTGAAAAACAGTACCAGATAAAAGGAAATACTCTTGAAAAAGCAGGCTGAAAAGGAGAGCTGAAGTGACTTTTTTTTTAAAAAAAAAAAGCTCTGGAGAGTTTGGGAAGAATGGCTGCCTTTGCTGAGTGCTTGCGATCAATATTTTCCATAATAGTGGTAGGGAAAAGAAAATCCTTGTCTCTCAGTCAATGAGCCATATAGAACAACATGTCTTTATATATATATGGATAGTTATCAGTAGAGATGCTTTTGTCATTGTCCTTAATCAAATTCCTAACAAAGTTTTGGAGTTTTGCATTTTTATGACTTTCTACCATCCACAGGGGAGGCAAAAGGGAATCTTTCTCCCAGACAAGCCAGAGCCCCCAGATTCCCAGTTTTAGATCCCTGCTCATTCATTTATGAGATACTAGGCTGCTCTTCTTTTCACTTGATAGATAGATATTAATTAGTGATTGGGGGGAGGGGACTCAATTCAGTTCACATGAAAAAGTGAACTCACCAAATTCACATTTTCTGTTTACAATATGTCAACCAGATCACAGACATCCTTAAAACATTCAGGCATCTGAATTTTGCAATGCAGTTCTCTAGAGCCGAGTATTGTGTACAAAAATGCATAGACAATGGCAAAGCATCCATATAAATCTATTAGTAAAAAATAAGAACATTTTCCAATTAGAGCAATACTAATTAGTAGGTTGATCAATAGTTTCATTTCTTTGTTTGTTCCTTCTGTCTGCTGAGAATCTCCAGCTGCTTTGAAGTTTTTACTTAACTATAAATTTACTCCATTCTTTTTTGGTACTTTTATGGTTTATATAAGTGATAATGGTACAAATATGAAAACGTTGGCAGGATTGAAATAATTCTCATGTCATGGCATAATTTATAATTAAAGAATCTGTAAACTATAGAATGGAATAGGAAAACTGGTGGAAGGGAAGAACAGAAGCTAATGGATCTATGAAACACAAAGTCGGATGCATGTAACAAGATGTGATGTTTTGGTGGTGGGTGGTGGGGGTTGGTGATTGTAAATTTCAATAAAAATCATATTTAAAAAAATGAAGTTTTTACTTAACTTCATCATCATATCCACCACTATAAAATAAGGTGGTCAAGCATCTCTGCTTCCTTCATAAATGAACACCAATATGTTTGTTGGGCACAATCATTTTTAATACCACAAATCATGGGAAATCATACTTATAATTTCTTCATGGGCGTTCATTCATTTTTACAGTTTTTATAAAAAAAATAGGTAACAGTAATGTTTTAAAAATATGGTATTTGCAAGGAGAAGTGAAGGAAATACATAAATACAAAAAACTTAGAGGAAATGAGAAGAACCATAATGGCGTGATGTTTAAAATATAGTTGGGTAGAAATGTTTGAGTACTAGGTTCTTAGAATTATGAGGCAAGAAATGAGAAAGTGATATAATTTAGGTCCCTTTTTTCCATATTTGCTGATGGAGCACACAAAAATAATGATACAAACTAGGTTTTCTAGTTCCAAACTAGGAAATAACATTTTCCCTCTGCCTCTGCTATTCAGTTTCCACTTATATCCTCATATATAGCACAACGCAGTACAGTCACTTCACATTTAAGGCAAACACTTTCCAAACTACTGTTATGTAAAACCAAAACACAGCTGTCTGTCAAAATCTGCACATTTCTGAATTTTGCAATGCGGTTTTCCAACCAAGTAACTTGTACAAAATGCCTATACTAGGTAAAATATGCATGTAAGTGTGTGTGTGTGTGTTAGTGAAATAACATAGAAAATCCAGCCCATGATTTTGAATCTTAATCATATTGAATCTTATCATATCATATTTCAGAACGCATCATAGGCCCTTTAAGATATTCTAAACTTAAAAAAAATTAAAGCTACAATCTATGCACAAAAGTAATACAAATCTGCCTTCATTTTTGTGTCTGTGATCACTGTCACAGTGTTTGTGGGTATGAATCTGAAGGGGGGGCACGCCTTCATTATTTTATTCTCAGTCCCTCAAAATATAGTGGGGATATCTAGTACAAGTCAGTGTAGAAAACATTGAGCTCAATAGACCAATCATCTCTCAGTATCAGTAGCTTCCTACAGTACCCCAAGAATCTCTTTGTGCTGAGGGAAAGAGCCATTCTTTGCCCTCCATGTTGAATGCTCTCTCATGCACGCTTCTTTCTCACCTCTCTTCATCCCCACCCCCCTCTTTTTAGCCAGCTACATTTCAAAATTTGAAAATACTTTCAAGAGATCACTAGAAGCTGGAGTTGCCTAGGAGGGCAACTTGAAGATGACTCGGTAAATTTTGGCACATAGCCTATTCCTTGCAGGCCTAGCAACTATGACTAGGAACAATCTAGGCTCTGGCAAATGGGTTTATTTGGGGGCCATCTGTGCTACTTTACAGAGGAGGCCTGTCTGGTCAACGTTCATTTTAAAGATAAACAACATTAAGTAAGAGGAGCAGGAGCCCTGAATTTGGCTTTCAACAGTTGGCGTTCAGACAGCAAACTGAGCAGGCACCCAGATCACCTGGTTAAAGGCTTTCCCAGAATGTATTTCTATTAAAATGTCAGGAATTATTCTTAATTTTTATGAATGCATTTGCATCTGCATGGGCTGATTTTATGCATATATGTGACCTCTCTTCTCTTCTTTTTCGGCGATGTGTAAATGGCCAACCTTGCTGGAGCAAAATGGACAACAGTTGCCCACACAGTGAGCCCAGCCTTGGCTGGGGAGGGCGGGGAATAATAATAATAATAATAATAATAATAATAATAATAATAATAATAATAAATGTTCTTGGTTCATTTCTGCTTAATATCACAGACTGGGGCGCCACCAAGAGCAAGCTTCACCCTTTCAGACTTTATAATTGTCTATTCCAGCTAAGCCTGGAGAAATAAATAATAAAATTAATTTATTATTAAGCCTGAGGATATAATTTTGGATTGATAGCCTTAAAAGAAAACTATCAGATATTGCAGGCTACTAATTAAAAAGTACTGAGTTTTAAATGGTAAGAAATATAATCACTGCTTGCATCCGTGTCTGATGGATGGCTTTCATTTTAGTCTCAGAGATGTTGTGACAGTCTTCCTCCCCAAACAGTAATGTAAGCTACAGATCTTGATCAGAAAGTATTTCTGGCCAATAGTAATCAAACAACCGTGATTTATGAAAACACTGCTTAAGATCCTTCGTTCCTAGACCTGAATATTATAGCATTCATATAAATCTTTCAGATTTACAGATGATAATCTAATAAGAAATCATAAATCTATTGTGGAAAGGTTAGCATGGATATGGTAAACACCTATTAATCCTTATGGAATGTTATTAAGATTGTTCCCCACATTTTATAATGTACAGTGCAGCCTTAAGCTTATTATACCAATAAATAACTGAGATTAATAGACTACCATTAATCGAGGAATAATCTTTAAAACTTTTGTAGATTATATTTTATTCAGGTACAACCCATAGAGATGGTATATTAGTGATATATTGACCAGAATGGGAAATAAGCACAGAAAAAAATCCATTCTAGTCAATATTGCATTTTTATTTTTATATTATTATTTCACAAAAAGTAGCTTAAATTGGATAGTATAAGGTCGGACTCATAAACTCAGATCCCATCCCTGTAATGGAAAGGAGAGATAAATGATAATGCAATAGCACGATTACCATAATAGTAATAGTGCAATAGCTTATTACCAAAAAATACCATATTTACTCAAGTCCAATGTGCCATCAAATCTAATGCGCACCTCAATTTTCAGAACCTTGAAACCAAAAAATATTTGCTGGTGAATGTAAATGTGCCATTGAATCTAATACGTACCTTAAATTTCGCAACACCATTTGACCAAAAAAGGTGAGCATTAGATTTGAGTAAATACAGTAATGGTCATAACAAATAAGGAATGTATTCATAAATGATCTGAAATCAGGTGGCTAAGTTTGCAGATGAGACACAAATTATTTACAGTGGTGAAAGCTTAAGCCAGGGGTTTTCAACCTGCAGCCCATGGGCCACAAGTGGCCCACGGGGGTCGTTTAAACGGCCCACGAGCCACCCGCTCGGCAAGTCCCCGTGCACTGTGCTAAACCAGCGCAGTGCGGAGTGGCGACTCACTTCTGCAGTGCCAAAAATTGTGTCTACACAGACACAGGTGCCAAAAATCATGACTGTGCGGACATGGTTTTCAAAGATTATTAGAGAAATTCATGAAGTATAGACTCCATGATGGTTAAATAGACCATCAATATTCACTGGCCGGATACCACTGAATATCCGTTTGGGGGAGCAACATGGGATGATAATTGCTTAGATAGCAATATGCTTTATATTAAATAAAGCCATTGGTCCATCTAGGTCTTCATTGTTTATACTGACATCTGATGGTTATCTGGGGTTTCAGACTGGGGACATTTACAGTCCCATCTAAAGATGCCAGGGATTCAATTTGAGATGCTCTACCACTGAACCATGGCCCTTCATGTCTTGCTTGTCTTCTTCCTAGAGGCATCTGGGCAGCCAGATGTGAGGAAGAGGCTTCTAGACTTAGAGGGGCCTTTGGTCATAGCAGCAATTCTCTTCTCATGATGTGGTCCAAAGGAGAGCAGAGCAATATGTTTGGCTTAACTGTGGGAGTTGCCGGAAGGAGGCGCACAAGTTGTCATCCAACCATTTTAGGGACTCCACTCTAGATTTGTGTAGAGTTTACTCCATAGCCTTTTCTGCTCCTGAAGATGCCCAGCAAGGCAGAGGGTTTGGATTTTTCTTTGGGGTTTACTTCCAAAGCCTTTCTCATGAATGGTCATAGCCTCAAGGCAGAGAAGGTTTAGGATCAGAGTTTTCCTTATTCTATTAAAGCTACTGCTAACCTAATTCATCCAAACATGAAGTTTCGATCTCAAATGGATTACCTGACAGCATTTTCTTTAACGATATTGTGCCCAATCCCAGACAGGTGTGGGAGACGGCAGAGCTGACTTGATTGTTACTATGTTGTGCATGTTTTTATATTGTAAAGCACCCTGTGTTCCTCGGATGAAGGGCGGAATAGGAATAGAATAAATAAATAAATAAATATTTCACTGTGAGAACCACATTGTCAGCTTATGTAAATGTCCCATAGATACATACTTTCTTTTATTGTATTCATTTAACTCTAGTATATCCCAAGACGCATAGGTGCGGTTTACGACTTGAGTGAGAATTATAAGCATCAAGATTTTTGCTGCTAGTCTTTAAAATAAGCAGCAGCTCCACAGTGAATTCCCTGATATTGCTTCTTGTATGTTTTTTGATATTCAAGACATGAAACATATATCATCTCTTCAGATGAGCTAGACCGTTTCCTGCCAGCAGTATAAAGACCAGCCATCTCCCAGCAAAATGCATGTAGACAAAATTCCATATTTGAATGTGCTGTTCTAAAATACAGAAAGAAACAACTGGAAAGAACATGATACAGGGCTCACTAGAATGTAGCGCTTCGGAATTCAGGGAAAAGATCACATATTTAAATGCTTAAAAGTCTGCATATTTAGATGTGGAAAAGTCCCTGCCATCACAAACCAAGCAAGCCAGGGAGGTGACTGCAGTAAAATGCATGGATATTTTAATAGGCTCATAGAATCGTAGAGTTGGAAAGGATCCAAGGATCATCTAGTCTAACCCCCTGCAATGCAGGAATCTCAGCTAAAGCATTCATGACAGGTGGCCAAATTGCATATTGAGGTCCAGGAGCATTTTGTGCCACTATTTTTCTATGCACATGCATCAGTTTTAAATCAGTTCTAAATCTTCGGTAAAATAAGAAACTCACCAAAGTGGAACAAGAGTGAATGACGCAGAAGGTTTTGAGGAACGCACATAAATGTTTCTAAGAATCTTCATTCCTCCAGAGTTTAAAGCCCAGCCTCAGTTCAAGTTTGTGAACAACCAGTCATCAACAATAGCTAGGATGTTCTGTTTTAAAATCACATGGGATGAGATCCGGATAATAATAATAATAATAATAATATAATTTATACCCCGCCCTCCCCAGCCAGAGCCAGGCTCAGGGTGGCTAACACCAATAAAATTTCAGTAAAAACATAATAGGGGGGGAAAGAAAAAGAAAAAAAATTTTTTTTAATGCAATTTAAAAGTCAAAACCATAAGGGGAGGGAAACATAAGGGTCAGACTGAGTCCAAACCAAAGGCCAGGCGGAACAGCTCTGTCTTGCAGGCCCTGCGGAAAGATGTCAAGTCCCGCAGGGCCCTAGTCTCTTGTGACAGAGTGTTCCACCAAGTCAGGGCCAGTACTGAAAAGGCCCTGGCCCTAGTTGAGACCAACCTAACCACCTTGCGACTTGGGATCTCCAAAATGTTGTCATTTGTGGACCTTAAGGTCCTCCGCGGGGCATACCAGGATAGGCCGTCCCTTAAGTATGTGGGTCCTAGGCCGCACAGAGCTTTAAAGGTCAAAACCATCACCTTAAACCTGACCCTGTACTCCACTGGGAGCCAGTGCAGTTGGTAAAGCACTGGATGAATTTGATCCCGCATGGACTTGCATTGGTGCAGTAAGACTTTTCCGTTCTCTCTTCCCCTGCATCTCCCCCCCCCCCCAAATCTGCTCTAGCGGAGGCATTGCAGAGCAGATTTGGGGAGGGCACAAATGCAGAGAAAAAGAGGAAGTCCCAATTGCATCCATTCAAATTGACGGTGCCTATAAAATATAGTAAAATATAGGCCACATTCACATTACATATTTGAATTACTATGATACCACTTTGAGCAGTCAGGCTTCACCCAAAGAATTCTGGGAGTGGCAGTTTGTTAAAGGTGCTGACCGTTGCTAGGACACCCCTATTTCTCTCACAGGGCTACAGTTCCCAGAGACCCCCTTAAAGAGGGATTGATTGTTGAACCACTTTGGAAATTATAGCTCTGGGAGAGAGAAATGGGTCTCCTAACAACTCTCAGTACCAGGTCCATGAGGCAGGCTGAGGCAGTTGCCTCAGGTGGCAGAAGACCAAGAGGCAGCGTCTCCATGGGCACCCCACTGCCTCTGTCTATGTTGGAGAAGTTGCAGTGCTTCCCAGTGAGATCTTATGGACATTTCTCACGATCTAGTGCGTTCCATGACATCTCACAAGAGCTCTGCAAGATCTCGTAAGATCTTGCTGGAACCCATCACTGCCTTGCAACCCAGGTAGGGCGTCTTTTGCAGGGGGGATATTTGGCAGTGGGTCGGCACCTTCCTATTTTACCTCAGGGAGTGAAACAGGACAGCTCACCCCAACCCAACCCTTTTAACAGACTTCAGCTCCTAGAATGCTTTGGAGGAAGCCATTGTACTTTAAACATATGTTGCTAATGTGCAAGGTTTCTAGCTGGGGCAATTAGAATAAGATCCACTATTTGACTATGGATTCATAACCTTAAATTGTATTTTATATAACTGACTTTTTATTTCTATTCTTTGTATATGGTGTTGTTATTTTATTGTTATGGCCGATGGCTGACACAAATAAAGATTCATTCATTCATATGTTGTCAATGTGGTCTTAATGTCTTACAAAATTGGGGGGGGGGGGAAGGACCAGTAAAACTATGCTCAGGCTTCTATATTTAGGGCTTTTTTTTCAGCTGAAACTCACCAAAACTCAGTTCTAGCACCTCAAAGGTGGGTGCCATTGCTATTCTAAGAGAACGAGGGAGGTGTTCATTGAGAGTTCCAGCACCTCTTTTTCTAGAAAAACAGCACTGGCTATATTTACAGAGTAAAGAGACCTGACCATTCTTGGGATTTCAAAAAGATTTTCGCCACAGATAGTGATGCTGAATGTATAAAATTTGCTGTACTCTGTCCATGTACATATATTACTGAAATGAAAGAAAAAATTAATGATTGAAGAGAGGAGGAAAATTATTCAATATAAATGCAGAGATTTCAGAAACCTTTGCATTCAAGCAGAGTTATTGTGTCCTGGAGATGGTGTGCTTGCCGTTGATGCTTTTTTTTTTTATCCTGTAGGATTACATAAGGTACTTTTGACCGCAGCACAAATTGTTCATCACAACGGATCTAACCCAACCAGATATCCAGGTCACCTCCTTTTGCTTCTGCTTTGGAGTATTTGAAAGTGATTTAATTAAAATGAAAAATTATGCAGAGGCTGAATACAACCATGAGTATTTCAAGGCACGCAATTACGCAAAGCCAGCTGTACAGGTAAGAATGCCTAATCTCTTTCCTCTCACACTGGTCACGTATTCACTTGTTGTCAGGGACCGGGCTGAGGAGGGCTGCACTGAGGAAGAATGGTGGGAGCCAGACCCTCCCGCTGATCCTGAATCTCCCCAGGAGCAGGAGGACAGTATAGATTTGGAGCAGTGGTTTGCAGAGGGGCACAGTTCAGAAGGCAGAAGCTGGGAAATACTGGATGGGGAAGAAGCACTGGGAGAGAGAGAGAGTTAACAGATTCACTGTCTCTGGAAAGCATTCACCCCCCCTTCCCCAAAGACACGGAGAGCTCAGAGAGTGTTAGAACAGAAAGCGCAGAGGGCACAATCTCAGATTACAAAACGTAGGAGTGACAAAGATTAATAGGGACGGGGGGGGGAGCCAGGCTTAACTGGGATCACCGCCATTTCTAGGGAGACGTGTTCTTTTCTCTCTCACTGTGATTAAAGCATCTAACTGGTAAGACGCTCCTTTTGTTTGATCTTCTTATTTACTGCCCCGGGGAAGGAAGCTGATTCACCGAAGCCTGACACTTGTGTATGTTGGAAGGAGCAAGTCGGGGGGAATTCAATCACCTAATCTGAATGATACAACAATTATGAGTCATCCGTAAAATGCATGGACTCCAATGCAGCAAGACACTCCACCGACTGAATTAGTTTTTAATGTCTTGACAGGCTTGCCTTCCACAAAGTGGAAGTGAAAGGATGCAGTGTTTAAAGCATAAAGCTTACTTCACAACAGGCAAGCATGAGACTCAGGAGGTTTTGTCTCACCAGCAAGTAACCCATGCTGGTGTCATTCCTTGTGTTGGAAATTCAGATTGTTCATATTTACCAGCATAAAGTGTGGCAACTACTATTTCCCCCTTTTCTTCCTAAAGTTAGCTATTGGCACATGCTCAGTGGGTAGGTTTTCAGGGTGCTCTGGTTCCAGCAGTCCAGCCTAGCCCAGGAAGAGAGACAAGTTTCAGGTAGCTAACACATTTTAAGCACCTGAAACCACTGGTATCTCGCAGCACTCAGAGAATTGGGGCAGTGTGCAACAGTATTATTTTTTCACTGCAGAGGTGAGTGCATGGAAAATTTACAAAATCTCTCTTAGATTAATTTACTCACTTTAAGGTTCCCAGTTTGTCAATCTCTGTTTTGTTTCCTGTGATAAATTATTTAACTCGGGCAAATCACTGATGTTGTCCATGCTTAAAATGAAGGCACCAGCGGCATGCAGAGATTTTAACAGACTCACAATAAATCACCTCATAATCTGTATAAATCTCTCCTAATGATCTGATGAGTAGAGATGACAGGTCATTCATATAGATTAGAAATAAAAAGCTGGACAATGATGAAGGCTCATAAAGCTCCAGTAATTATTCAGGATTAAATTGTACAGTGTTGTTGTTTTCAGAAGACAAAAACAGTGATTCCCCTTAACATGCTAATGCATATAGCATGCACTTTATTCTGAATGCAGTAGAATTAATTCTGCCCTAAAACCTATTATTTCTTGTTCTGCCTAAAAGTGAAGACATGAAATCCCTTAGCTAATTATGTGCTTTTTAAAGACGCAAATGTATTGTGAAAGAGGACAATAAAACCAATTTAGCAGTACAACTGTATCTCTTTGTGGCATGGAGATGCCAAGACCTCTACTAACCTTGGAACTACAGAAAATAAATGAAAGAATACCTAAAACGGGGCACATTAAATTTAATGTTTTGTAATGAGGGCATTCTGACTTTTGTGTATATTAAAATTACAGCATTGTTAGACCATTACCATTTGAGATGCAAAGTCCCCCAACCTTCTGTCTGCTGGGAGCGTGTCTCCAAGAAACAAAGCTGTGAGCTGGTCAGTTTTCCACATTTCGATATTGGTTTTTAAAGCCTCATGGAAATTAATCTGTATTTTAGTGCAAATGTTTCCTGATACATGCATTTTGTTGTATATTATTTTCATTAATAAATTCATTTTTATACATACTTCAATAGCCACATTTTGGTATGCAGTGCAAAATCTGGAGAAGTGTACATCTTGGAAGACGACCGTTTTTCAGTATGTGTATTGTTTCAGAAAGTATGAATTAGGTTGTCTTTAAATGTGAACTGAATAAAATGTCTCTCACATCCGCAGACCTTTTCCAGGGACAGTCCCAGATTTACAGAAGCCATCCCAGTTTCTGATGTGATCCTGGAATGTCCTGCTTTTCCTTAGGACATTTTCTTTGGAGGAATGTTGGAGGGTATGGAGTTATGTGACCCCCGAGCTAAGGAGATAAGTAACTATAAAACCTTTAGAAGACCTCTGAAGGCATCCCTGTATAGGGAAGTTTTATAATGTTAAATGTTTTATTATTATTTTTATATATGTTGGAAGACAGCCAGGGTGCCAGGCAACCCAGTAAGATGGATGGGGTATAAATAAACAGAAGAAGAAGAAGAAGAAGAAGAAGAAGAAGAAGAAGAAGAAGACGACTAGAACATCTCTATTTTCATCAGAGAGATGTTGGAGGGTATGCTTCTCTAGTAGATTTTCCTTGGTCCAGAGAATTAGGGTTCAACCCTCTGGAGAGCGTTGCAGCCCCACAAAAGAGCAGGTTCACAGCTTGTGGCTGCTCTTAGAGCCAGCTTTGTCACTGAAAACCCAGGTACCTTGATGGCACAGCGAAAAGTTGTTCAGGAGAGTAAACAATCCATATTAAGTGATATTTAGGATGCTTACTGCTCCCTCACGGATCTCTCTACAATCCAGTTTAAGAGGTGGGTTGAGCAATGGGCAACATCACTGTCTTAATGGGCTTTCATTTCCATTTTCTTGAGCTTACCAGTATGAGAAAAAGGAAGGGAATTATCAAGGCAATTATCTTTTCTCAGGTAAAGTCTGATCATCCCAACAGGGGATGGTTAGCAATGCACTAGTTAGGGAGTTCAAAAAGAAGCAGAATTTGTATTAAAAAAATAAAATTAAACGTGCTTTTAGTTTTACAGAATTAATATATCTGTACATGTGCTGTGATTTGCAGCACATTTTCCAAGTGGGGTGAGATATTCTCTTTTGGAGGGAATGGGTGGTCTAAGGTACAAACTGAACAAAAAATGTTATACGCTCTCATTTTTTAAATATGCTTATGCTCCACTTTGACATACTGTAACATATGAAACAGCTGGATATATTTAAGATGAACAGCGTGAAGCTTTAATTAGGCTCTTTTTAGTTAATAGCTTGGAGTATGTGATTTTATTAAAGAGCTTTTGCTCACCAGGCAGGTTTTTCTAAGCTCCTGCAGCTCTACTTGATAGTGGATGCCGATGTCACACCAATCCCTAGGGGACCATTGGCTGCATCTCCACTATGCACCCTCCCACAGAGATTTACAGTGTTATAGCTTAGCGCTTATATTCACATTTTGTTCTCAACCCAAAACATTCAGCTATATATTACTCTGCATTATGGTTTATCAGTTGATAGCCAGCTGTGTTATTCTTCTGGTAAAACAGCCAACACTTTAATGTTATTTAAAAGTCACTGAATTAAGGGAGGGACAGATCGTAATAAAGGTAAGCTTCAAATAAACTTTCCCCCTACACTTAATTATTGTTAAGATGGTGGTCATTTCCTAGTGCCTTTCCTAGTTCACAGTTATCAAGCGATTATGAACTTTAAAACTACCAAACCTCATGACGGATGATCCTTTTGATGGCTCTCTTCAAAGTATAACAAAGGGAATCATAACCATTTATCTTTATTTTCATAACCACAATGAGTTCATCAGAGATCAGGAACAGCACACAATATGGCCATTTAACACTTCTGTTCAAACGAATACTTCCTGTTCTTATCACAGCCAGGCATGAGGTTGGTCTTTCATCCTCCTCCCCCCTCTTTCCAAATGCAACTAACTTTAATCTATTGTTTTTTATACCTCTGGGAGCTCCATTTTAAAAGTAGCCTGATGATATCATTCAACATCCAAAGCCTAAATCAAACTACTACTAGCTAGGTCTTCACTGTATTTTCAAATCATTATACAGGATAGATAGATAGATAGATAGATAGATAGATAGATAGATATAGATATAGATATATGCACTTTAGTTCATAGTTTATCATCTTTTCAATGGAAATTCAGATTTCAGAGGTAGGGAGAAAAGCATTGAATGGTCATTCAATGATCATAAGATTGCGGGTGAAAAATAGATCAGCTTGCTTTAAAAGCCACCATAGAACAGAGAAACTGTCCACCTTTGTGAAGGTATCTGCTGGCAGAATAATAGGATGTACATTGACATTCAAGATACATCAGCGATTTTATTTTTATTTTTAATTAAAAATAACCATTGGATCCAACAGCCCATCTCATTCTGAATTTTGTTTGGAAGTTTCAGAAACAAATATAAAACAGTTCTATAAAAGGTATCCTGGCTCTGATATATATGGCTGAGGTCTCAAAGATCCTACAATTTCCCACTAGAGACATTATGCAAGTGTCAGTTCTGGGAACAGAGAAAGCAATTGCTCAGAGCATACCTGTCATGAAGCAGATATGGTGAGCTGGATGTAAAGTAACTTTGTTCATTCCACAGAAGGCAGTGGCCTGGGCCCACATGAGACTGCACTCTTAACATGATGCCGTTCAGGGTGGTTTACACTTGAAAAGCCTGATGCTATCCTAGGGGCACGGAAAGCCCCTGTGGGTTGTCACTTCGTGGCCTCAGCCCAGCTCAGGGACTGCCATTTCCGCCCCAAACTAAGTTGTAGGATTGGATCGTTATCTTGGTCTACACTATGTTGAGCATGGGATTTCTGTCACTCCTATCAATGTGATACCAGCATGTGTAGGCCCAACTCCTAGGGGCCATGGAGGCTTCGGCCCCCACAATAAAATATTAGAGGAGGCTGGTCTCCCGCAAAGTTGATGGGCATTCCCATTCAAATGGGGTGTGTGCACTGCATCATGTGATTATGTGGGGTGGGGCTTACCTGGGCCCCCACAATATTTTATTCAAGTTGAAGATGATGGAATTTTCAGAGCTGGCCAACCTGACTGGAAAAGTCCGTGATCAGAAGGAGGAGGATTACCAGGAAGAATGGATGAAATTTAAAGACTATTTAGTTAAATATGTTAAGTTAAATTATTTGAAAGAGCTTGCAAATACCAGATAGTCTTAGGATTTAGATATGTAATGTGATGAATTAATATGTTTAATGCTAAATTGGAAAGAAAGAAAGATGTTAAGTGTTTAAGTTAATTTTTTAAGAATTCAGGTTTCGGAAAACCGTTAAAATGTTATACACTGAAATTCAACCAGGGGGATATGAGGAAGTCACTTAACAATGATACAAAGTTTGGTTTAGATACGGTTGAGATTTATGTTGTTCGTTTATATGTTTGTTTGTTTTAAAAAAATGGAAAAACAATTTAAAAAATGGGGGGGGGGATTATTCAAGTTGCCACCCCTGCCACCATGTGTTTTGGAATGTGGTATCAAAGAAGCAGAGAAGTTGTCTGAAACTTGGAACTTGCCAAGAAATTTTGTGGCCACAGTAACCTCCACCTATTGTATTCATTGTTGCTGCCCATATCCCATGCTACTGGCACATTTTTAATTGTGCCCTTTGAAGAAGCTGCAACATGTAGGATTGCCATCAAAATGTATACTCTGCAGATTAGCAGAAAAACGAAAGGACACCTACACTGAATGCAATGGAATCATCTGGGCGGCTGCTGCAATGATAACAACGAAGGTCAGGTCTAAATGCTAATTGATCACATTGCTAAGTGCTGGTGTGGGAAGTGAGGTGCGATGTTGCCACATGTGTTGTTTGCGCTAGACAAATATTGTGTGATATGTGGTTTAAAAAGAATCCTGTCAGCTGTGGCTTTCAAAAAAACCAACTGCTGGGAGAAGCACATTTAGAAGTGAAACAGAAGTCAAGACTTCTGCTCCCATAGTGGAGGGGTGGCAAACCTTAGGCCCAGGGGGCAAATATCGCTCTCCAGGCCTCTGAATTGGGCCTTTGGGGATGTACTGATGCCAAACCCTCTCCTCCGGCCCAGGCCTCCTCCTTACCCTCGAGTGTTTTTGTCTGACTGAGTTATGTCCTTGAACTCAGATAATTCTTTAGCTCGCCTGAATGGAAGACAAAGAGTTGGGTAAGAGCAAGTGTTAAAACTAGGTTTTTCTACCAAGATAAAATTAAGGTTTTGGTTTTTTTCCTCCACCCACTTTTGCATGTGGATCCCAGAATGCAATGCAGCTCTCAGTCTGAAAAAGGTTCCCCAGTCCTCTCATAATGTCTACCTGTTACAAATGCAGCCCACTCTGCTGGGGCAGATTTCCTTCCTTCCTTTGGGTCCGTATTTTGACTGAAACTATTGAGAAAAGTGGTCTGCATTGCCTCCATGAGATTAGCCACTTTGACTCTCATGCAAAACAACAACCCTGCATGGCCAGGCAAATCAGTTGTTCCCAGGGTATGTCCCACATGAATTTAGTGTGAATGTTGCACTGATCAGGCAAGGAGGAGAGTTCGCCCATCAAAGAATTCCTGAAAGCAGAAGACTCAGCAGGCCACTCACAAGTGATACATGTTGCATACAAGCAAAGACATCATGAGAGAATGACACATATCATGAGGGTAATTCTTTTTCTTTAAAAAATGTTCATCCTGTTGAAAAAAAATGCAATAGACAATCTCGCATCTACTGAGAACTAAGCAAAAGAGAGACAATACAGTGGTACCTCGGGATACGAATGGGATCCGTTCTGGAGCCCCGTTTGCATCCTGAAGCCACTTCTGCACATGTGCGTGACGTCATTTTGACCGTCTGTGCATGCGTGCACGGTGAAACCCGGAAGTAACGCGCTCCATTACTTCCGGGTCACTGCGGAGCGCAACCTGAAATACTTAACTTGAAGCACATTTATCCTGAGGTACGACTGTAGTAACTTGAGTCCTTAATCCTGTACTTCTTGCTGAATGTCTACCTGACATTCAGAAGACATCTTAAGGCAGCCCTGTTCAGGGAAGTTTTTAATCTGTGATATTTTATTGTATTTTTTGTTTCTATGGAAGCCGCCCAGAGTGGCTGGGGAAACCCAGCCAGATGGGCGGGGTACAAATAATAAATTATTATTATTATATGTTTCCATGAGTTTTAGTTGAGGTGGCCTTCTCATTTGATCTTCCTGGCACAACTCCTAGGGGCCAAGTGGTCTTCCGCTCCCACAATAAAATATTTGAGGGAGACACTCTCCTCAGTTGAAAGGCATCACTCAAATGGTGTGCATGCACCACATTATATGAGCGATTATGCGGGGAGGGGTTACCAGCCTGCTCCCAATACTTTATTAAACTATTATGGCACCCCTGCACATAAGTGAAATAAATGGTTGCCATACTGCATAAAAAGATAATGTGTTTGATTTAACTCTGGTTGCTTTTACTTGACAGCCAAGGCAACATACCAGACTTATGTATATCAATTCTTATATCTATATAGAGACAAGCATTGGGACAAATCTGTTGAAATATGCTGTCTTCAGAAATGCTTGCACAAATCCTTTAGTTTTATTTTCACCAAGTTGCTTTTTTTTTTTTTTTTGCTGCTCAGTATTATATATAATGTACAATTTAAAACCATGCAATGAAACGTCTGAACTTTTGTTGCTTCACTGAAAATTATGGACCACAGATGTTGCTAGCACACCAGCTTGTCCCATTACTGATAGCAGAGTTAATTGCACAACTGGAGTCATTTTTTTCCTGCATGTTATATAGATAGCAAGTTCCTAAACTTGAATTTGAAAAATATAGACATAAGCAAAATCGGACAAGGTGTCCTTGTACCTGGAGTTATTCATTAATTGTATAATTATAACCGAAAACAGATGCTAGCCGGGGGTGGGGGGAATTTAAGAAACACGAAGTTATCATCCATAAAGTGCACGGTCATCAAGTGAGAGTGAATATTAAAGTCATATCATGCCTGTGAAACTGAGCCTTTTTTTTTTGTCTGTTTAATGATGAGTATGTTTGATTGCTATTTCTTCTGAACCAATGACACAATGCGGGCAAGCTAGATGGATTTTATTTATATCTATAAGATTTTGCAGATTTTGGCTGTGAACTGCCCCTCCCCCCAAAAAAATTCAAGTTGTGCCCCACTGCTTTAAATTGGGCCCCACTGGCTAGCTCTAAGCCTCATAGTTGCTCGGCCTGAGTTGCCCTGCCCTTGCATGAAGTCTTGGGTTTGCAATTTTGGGAGAGGGGAGACTGCCCACTGGGGAGTGAGTGGGCTGGCGAGGCCCCTTAGATTTAGAGGCCCTAGGCTTCAGCCTACTTAGTTTATATATAAATCTGGCACTGATTTGATCATAGTTTTCAGTACCATTTTGCAGCCAAAATATGGTTTGCACAAACCACCATTTGCCTAGCTCAGTGTAACAGAAAACTATGGTTTGTTAAGGAAGAGGGATTTGGGACAATGTGTGGGGAGGAAGAAAGAGGGAAGCATACAAACTGAGGTTTGCTCACGTAACAAAAGCAAATCATGTTTTGGCATTGCATCTCAGCCGTGAAATACACATGCAGAAGTACCTTAAATACTTTTACTAACATTTGGTTTCATTAATGAGAATGATTTATTTGAAGGATAAAATCAGGCTCTTAGAAGTTGGTGAACAAATGAGATCATAATCCATGATATTGTAGTCCCTAGTTCAGAAAGCATTACTCGTTGCTCCAGGGATATACATGAGAAGTGACTTCCTTGAAGTGCTTGGCAGAACTGCTTGAGATTTTGCCCACCTTCTGTCAAGTACTGAAGTGTATGCCCATGTCCACCACTGGAGAGACACACTTAATTTCTCATTACTGCCTGCACAAAGACAGAATTTGCCCATGGGCTAAGTAGCATATCCTAATGTCTACCTGAGACTTAATGGATTAATGAAATGTTGCTTTCGAAAAGGAAAAGGAAATGTAAGTCATTTGGAACTGAAATCTCATTCATGAATATTACCTGACATATCATAAAGGATTATGAAATTGCTGCCTCTGTAGGAAGACTTAAGTGAGATTTGTGATTAAAAAGACAAATAAATAGTAACTCCTTAAGAAACAGAGACCTTTAATCTTCAAATGGGAAGTCTTAGACTCTTGCCAAAGCCCTTCTGGAAAGAATAAAGTGACAGTATTTAATTACTAGAAAAAGCCATCTCGGGCCTACTCTACTGAAAACAGCAAGATGAGATTAAATGATTTTATTCACCAGACATAGAAAGCAAGAGGTTTTTTATGGCTGCTTTGCAAAAATTGACATTCAGAAGACAATTTGTGTAGTTGTTTTCAACACAACTTTCAGGGTTTCTCATGGATGCAGACAACCAGGGTTTTTCTGAAAATATTTTCCAATGAAGGGAGTGATGGCACTGAGGAAAAGAGAGAGGGGAGGCTTCTGATTTATGCTCAACAAAGAATTTAACAATGTTTTATTATGGCCTCCCCCCTCAACCAAGGTTGAATGGACTTTATCTAAAATTATATTTGGACTGGACCAGGAGTGTAACGGAGCAAAGAAGAAAATGGCTGCAAATTAAATCTGGCAAGAAGCTGCATTCGTGAAAGAGGATCTGTTTTTAGCTATGTGCCGAGGAAGAACCCCAAAGTGGAATTTTAATGGCGGAGAGTCGACATGTTATCTGAGAGTTATTCATAGCAGCAGCCTGCATGTAAGTTGGTGAAAGATAGCAATTAACCCTCCCAGCACACCAGGTCTGAGAACAACATTTATGAAGGACTACACAAGTGACATGGAATTTGTATTTATGAGAAACAACAAAGGTGCTGTATGTAAGGAAACAATAAAGGTCATCTGCGAGAATGGACTGACATCAAAAGATAAATTAAAGAGGAGATGAAAGAAGGATGAAGTGGCTACATGAGGAAGTAATGGACATATGTTTGCAACAGGAGCGGGAAACCTGATTTTTAAGAAATTGTGTTAAATTAAAGTAATCGTGACCTATGAAGTGATGGTTACTGTATGCATTAGGATATGTGCTGTGAAATGGAAGTACCTAACATGGAAATGGTGCTGTAACATTAAAATTCTCGCAGCCATCTGACAGCAACAAAAGATCAATAATGCTGCAAAGGGTAAACTACCAGAAGAGGGAGCTCCAACAATGGCTATTGACTGGTGCTCACCCCTGGGGTTCCCAGGGGTCCTGGTATGGACCTAGCCCCTCCCCAGGCTTCAGCCGAGATCCAGACCCCCCGGATTCCTTTAATGGAATACCCTATCAAATGGAGGGGCAGGTGATGGCCGTACCTCCCCGCCCCACATTCCCCTAAACCAATGCCTAACTGCTAAACCTTACAAAGTTGTGACGATTGCTAAGAGGTAGGCAAAAACCAAGTAGCCACTGCCAATCTGCCACATTGGAAAAAAATCCTACCCGGCCCCATTCCAAAACAGGTTGTATGTGTGTGTGTTTACAGCACGAAGCAAGAGGGATTCCCCACGTTGCGCTGCCGTTTAAATAATAAAGCCCCGATCATCCTGCCATGACAATTGGCTAAGAGCCCGTGGCATGATTGTGGCACCACTGTCCCAGAGCGGGGCAAAGCCCCATCTCCAGGCCAGTTGGGGGAAGTCCCGGGGTTGCGTGCAACATGGACCCTCGGTTTTGAGGATCCAACTTGTCACATTCAAAGGCTCCATGGTGTGTCATTTACTCCGCAATGTCATAACTTTCAAAGTTAGGACCACACAAACATCCAGCTAGTCTCCCCACCTTTCATTTTAGCTTCAAAGCTGTTGGTAAAGCCAGCTCAGATTCTAAACACTGAGCACAATTTTCAAGTCATTCCCTGTAACACCAAGTGGGGAGTGTATAATTTTTCTTAGCAGCTACAGGGAATATCATCATCATCTCAAGGCCTCATTCTCCAGACCAAAGTGGATGTTGCACACATTTGTTTGGTAACATTCAACTTCTTCTTCTTTTAAATGAAAACAGTTTTGCGGAGAAGATGCAGTTAACAACAAAGAGCAGGTATACATGAATCTCCTTAACCTCTTTTCTACTTAGCCATTTTACTGCGGAAAACTGCATCCCCCCTCTAGATGCCTTTTCTTCCACAGGAATATATTGCTTGCATCTGTATGTGATGGACACAGCAAGGGGACAATAAAACAAAGAATTGAGGGCCACCTTAGAGCCAAAAGAAGTAAGGTTCTGGGAATGAAGTAACTGAAGACCAATGCCCTCTTGCCATGGGAACTCTCTCTTTCAACCCAAACCCTGGATGTTCTGTGGGAAGCATGAGAGGGGCAGAGTTCTGGTGACCTTTAAAGCCCTAAACAGCCTCAGACCTGTATACCTGAAGGAGCATCTCCACCTCCATCGTCCAGCTCTGAGGGCCTTCTGGTGGTTCCCTCCCTGTGAGATGTGAAACTACAGGGAACCAAGCAGAACGCCTTCTTGGTAGTACGCACCCGCCCTGTGGAATGCCCTCCCATCAGATGTCAAACAGATAGACAACTATTTGACTTTAAGAACACATCAGGGAAGATTTTATTAGTTGATGCTGTATTGTGTTTTTAATATTTTGTTGGGAGCTGCCCAGAGTGGCATTAAATCAAAACAGATAGCAATCTGCAGAAAACCCAATTGCCATTTCTTCCAATTCAGTGCTAAACTGTGGGTTTTCCCCCAGGGGAAGCAGTAGGGCAAGTGGAGGAGTGCATAACCCCTTAGCATAAGATAGCTTCTTGTGTTCCTAATTGTCTACAGTAAACTGAAAGGGCATCACATTTGTGGGCGATGCATATTCCCTTGACTACAGCATTTTCTATTGAAATAATAAATGTTTGAGATAAAGGTTTATATATTAACTTGGTTATGTTTTAAATGCCATAACATGCCGTAAAAAGATATGTTATTTCTGTGAATAACAATTCTCATATAGAACAGTTATTAGAAGCATTCAAAGAACCTAAATTTTATGTTAGCAAGCTGAGGGGCTCCTTTTTATCACAAATTGTTCCTTACATATAATTTGATTTCCATCTGAGAAAATGAAATTCTTAACAAGGAAGTATTGCAGTCATTTATCTAGCGTAATTAAAAACTGATTCCCCATAAAAGCTACTGTGTGGTTTAAGATTACTTACATAATTTGAAATGAACACACATATTTTTAACTCTTGCATTAAGGTACAATTAACTTTGCCTGGAGAAAAATTCAGAACTGATAATTCTGAACAAATCTAGCACTAGCCACATTAACCAATTTATAGGTTGGTTCCTTTTTTAAAAAAACAATTCTTTCATTAGAATGATCACACACTATAATGACCATGAATAGGAAGTGTATGCTTATGGTATACATCTAATAGGCTGCAGAATCATATTCTTTACTTTAAAATGGACTCAAGTGTGCCCCCCATTTTCCTTCATCTAATATACCATTCCCACTAATTTAGACTTATACATTCCTTTGTGTTACAGCAAGGAAGCAGTAAAAGTCTCAGATGGGCTTTGAGGCTCAAAAAGCTTTGAACAATTTTTTGAAATCTAGCATGTGACTTCCTAAGCAACCTTCCTAATACTTTGTATTAGGAGCTGCCACATGTTTTGAGCAGCAAAAACAGTTAGGGATTGGGGTTGGTCATTGGTAAACGGCCATATATGATCGCTGAAACATATTTGATTCAATGGATTAGCAGCTGCCAGGGACAAAAATAGGGGAAGGGCAAAGCATCTCCTTTGAATGCAAAAGGTCTTGGGTTCCATCCTCAGCATTGCCAAGTAGGGCTGGACATGTCCCCTGTCTGAACCTCTGGAGAGTCACTGAGTAAAGTAAGATAGAGGTCAAGGATCCCTGGACGGTTAAGTCCAGTCAAAGGCGACTGTGGAGTTGCGGTGCTCATCTCGCTTTCAGGCCGAGGGAGCTGGCATTTGTCCACAGACAGCTTTCCGGGTCATGTGGCCAGCATGACTAAATGGGACACCGTGACAGTAACCAGAGCGCACGGAAATGCCATTTATCTTCCTGCTACGATGGTACCTATTTATCTACTTGCACTGGCCTGCTTTCGAAATGCTAGGTTGGCAGGAGCTAGGACAGAGCAACAGGAGCTCACCCCATTGTGGGGATTTGAACCGTCGACCTTCCGATCGGCTTTAGAGCACAGCGCCACCCGCATCCTCACTGGGTAAAGTAGACTGAGAATAGACTCAGTGGAATAGAAGACAGCTTCCGGCATTCCTATTTAGGGGTAGGCAAACCAGGCCAATAAATATTCATCAGACCAGTGAAGTGGCAGACTTTGGGGTCTCAAATTTCAACAGCACCCTGTGTGATGCCAAAATTCAGCACCCCCTGCCTCTTGCGCTCTATTCTAGGTAATAGTTGTGACACCCCTGGGGGCACCCCTGAGGTTCAGCACCAAGTGCAACTGAACTGGTTGCACTCACCTAAATCTGCCGCTGTGCAGGGACTCCTTCAACTTCTGTTGATTTTTTTTTTTTTTTTTAAGTGGCTATGTTAAAGCATGAATATGCTTATTTGGGGGGTGAGGGTTTATTTCGATAACCTTTTATTTAACATTGGAAGTGTTATGGATATTGTATCTTGAGGTTTTATGGCATGGTTTTTGAGATTGCACATCTACTTTTATGCATGCTGGAAACTGGCTTGGGCCTATGGGAATGTCGGTATAAAAATCCAAATGAATAAGAAGAAATAAAACAAAATGCTGGCTTTGAACCTGCAAACCTTCTGGGAGCCCTAAGATTTGCGGAAAAAATTATTGACCAGATAAAGCCCCTGATTTCCCATGAATAATATTTAAAACCAAAGTTACTATACAACTAAAATTGGTGAAAATAAAAAAGTGTGTGTGTGTGTGTATTTAACTATTGGGGGGAGACTAGGGCACCGTTCGTTTCAAGCTGCATTTTGAATTAGTTTTGTATTTTCTGCAGGAACTTTATGTAATGGGAACATTTCCCCATTTTATGGAACAACAATTCAGATTCCTTGCATGCAGAAAGAAATAGTAAAGAAAAATATAAGCACCAAGCTAATTTTACTTTAAAGTGTCAGCTTCTATTTTAAAAGTGTACATGAAATAAACAGAAATTGTACTGATCACATTATAAGCCACAAGCATTATAAAGAGATGCATTTCTAAGTATGCCCAGTGCGTCAATAAAGTTGGCAGTTCAAATCCCCACGACGGGGTGAGCTCCCGTTGCTCTGTCCCAGCTCCTGCCAATCTAGCAGTTTGAAAGCACACCAGTGCAAGCAGATAAATAGGTACCGCTGCGGCGGGAAGGTAAATGGCATTTCCATGCGCTCTGGCTTCTGTCACAGTGTCCCATTGTGCCAGAAGTGGTTTAGTCATGCTGACCACATGACCCGGAAAGCTGTCTGTAGACAAACGCCAGCTCCCTCGGCCTGAAAGCGAGATGAGTGCCGCAACCCCATAGTCGCCTTTGACTGGACTTAACCATCCAGAGGTCCTTTACTTTTACCTGTTAGCCGTTGTTTTAACTATAAAATGAAAATGATTTTAAAATAATAATAATAAAGGAATGCATTGCCCACTGCTGCTGCCATGGTGCTACAGTATTCTCCTTGGATGCCAGATTTGCCAGCTCCTCAGCAGCCCTGACAGTGCCGCCATTGGTCTACTTCTACCCTGGTTTCCGATGTAGCTACTTATTCTGCCCTCCCCCCCACGCCCCGTTCCTGAAGTATCTTCACTCAGCACTTCCAGACCCTCCAAGTGTTCCAGGGACAGTTATTGATTTACAGAAGCCATCCTGCTTTCTGCTTTGTTCCTGGGATGTCCCATTATTTCCTTAGGATGTCCCTTTTTTCATCGGAGAAATCAGGAGGGTATGGAATGATGTGACCCCCTGAGCCAAGGAGATAAGTAACTATACAACCTTTAGGAGATATCTACTCAGCCCTGTATAGGAGAGTTTTTCAATGTTTAATGTTTTATTAGGTTTTTGTATATGTTGGAAGCTGCCCAAAGTGGCTGGGTCAATGCAGTCAGATGGGCAGAGTATAAATAATAAAGTTGTTGTTGTTGTTGTTGAATATGGTGTCCATATTTTCATTGGAGAAACATTGGAGGGTGTGTGCTTCTTTCCTGGTGGGAGGGGAGGGGCATAGCTGTCAACTTTTCCCTTTTTTTAAGGGAAATTCCCTTATTCCGAATAGGATTCCTCGCAAGAAAAGGGAAAAGTTGACAGCTATGGGTAGGGGACACAATTTTGAAGTTTGTATCAGGTACCAAAATGTCTTGGGCTAGCCCTGTTGTTAGGAATCATACTATAATCAGGGCTGAGAATTCTGTAGTTTCTCCCCCTGTCTTTTTCCAGATAATGTTTCAAGGTTGTACTTTCAATATTCTTTATTAAGGCACCTGTCCAGACTTGTACAATGAGATACATTTTAGTCAGCTGCAAATATTCTACATACACCCCAGAAAGATTAGTGAATGAAATCCGTGTTGGTGCAAAAATGATCCATGTGGTACATTTTACCCTATCAATATATTTGCCGCATTCCTCCACAGGAAAAGTTTGTGCTTTTAAAAGAAACCAGCGATGCAATGAATCTAGGTGTGGCAGATGAAACTGCCTTGTAATAGTGAGTCTTCTAATAAGAATGTATTTTATTTTGAAGCGATAACAAATGACAAACCAATTACAGCTAGCCTCAGTTATTGTTCGTAAATTATACGCAGCTGATTTTATTAGTTCTAATCTTATGGCTGTTCTCGTCCTGCCCTTTTATTACCTAATGTCTGCTGACCCAGCATTATTCAGCTGATTAACAACTTCCAACATTCGGACAGCTATAATAGGAATTTTAGCAGCCATAGGATCAACTCTATTGCAACCTCAAATCTCATGCTCAAATATCTATTATTCCTCACATTTTTTCAGGAAAGATAAGAGGCATTCATGACCAAAGTCCAGAAAGTGGATCGAATTGAATGTTGCCATGCAAACCCTGTAGAAACGCCAAGCTGTTTAAAGCAGTATTCTGAGACAGAAAAGTGTCCATCTCAGGCCTTATTGATATCATACAGTGGTACCTCAGGTTAAAGACACTTCAGCTTACAGACGCTTCAGATTACAGACTCTGCTAACCCAGAAATAGTACCTCAGGTTAAGAACTTTACCTCAGGATGAGAACAGAAATCGCATGGTGGCGGCACGGTGGCAGCGGGAGGCCCCACTAGCTAAAGAGGTACCTCAGGTTAAGAACAGTTTCAGGTTAAGAACAGACCTCCAGAACGAATTAGGTTCTTAACCCGAGGTACCACTGTACAGTTAAAGTACTTTGATACCACTTTAAATAGTCATGGTTTAACAACAACAACAACAACATACTTGTACACAACCCATCTGACTGGGTTGTCCCAGCTACTCTGGGGAGCTCTATTTTGTTGATTCTGGGAGTTGTAGTTTGTCAAGGGTGTTGAGAGATGTGCGGAAACCTGTGTTCCCCTTACAGAACTACATTTCCCAGGGTTCACCGTGAGGAAGGATTTCTTGTAAAACACCTCTGAAGCAGAGGTGCCAACAAATAAAATATTGGGGGGGCAGGTGAGCCCCGCCCCACATAACCAATCACATGACATGGTGTACCCACATCATTTGAATGGCAGTGCTCATCAACTTTGGGGCCCCCGGTCCCCTCAAATGTTTTAGGGGGGGGCTGAAGCCCCTGAAGCCCTTAGGAGTTGGCTCCTATGCTGGGAGAGGAATAGGGGTGTCCTATAAACTCTCACCACCCTTAACTATAGCTCCCAGAATTCTTTGGAGGAGAGCCATGACTGTTAAAGTGCTTTAAGTGTAGGATGTAAATGTGCAACACACTTACAAGAAGTAAACACATTGAATCCAGTGAGTACATATGTATATGTTTGCACTATTCATAAGGTGAATGCCAATTGTGATCCAAGTTACAGTCTTGGAATCTTTCATGGACAGTTGAGAATCCTTTATTTCCATTCAGTTTCGTTGTCCCTTGAGACATCTATGTCTCCACGCAAGGCAGGAGCTGACCTAATTGTTGAGCATTAAGTTGCCTGTTCATCAGTGTACTTGGACTGAGCTGAAGAAGGGTGACGAAACAAAAGTTTTACCTGGCTGTCTCATTGTCAGAGTCCTTCCCATACACAGTTTCTCAGCTGCAAGATTTAACACAGAGAATCTGCACTCTTGAACCCGGGGACATTGAATACTAATATGTAAGATTGTATATATCTCTTCAAGATTGATCTGAGACTGTATATTCATATTCTTTCAGCTCACATTATTCTGAGTTATAGTATGTGTTGCATTGAGATATTTAGTCTACAGTATACTCTTATTCCGTATACCAGAGTTGTACTTGATGAACTTGATGACCAAGCATTCATTTTTACAAGAGCATTTTGTGTATATGTGCAAAACAAAGAGGGAGCTTGCTTTCCACGGATCCCGACATAGTGGATGCCAAAATAAAAATGAACTGAAGCACAAAACTGGTTGAATGCTTTTGGTGTTAAATCTGCTAAATTACAACATAAAAAGATATCACGCTTGCTTTCAGTGGTAAAAAGGTTTAATGTAATTCTGTTAACCTTACTGTAGTTCAGGATAACAAAATTAGAAGTTCATTTGCATGTCTAATATATATGTTTGGATGCTGCTTTTGTCAGATTGAAAATTAATATGATGAATTAAGCTGAAAAAGAGCCTACAAACCTTGCTTATTGTGTATTTGTCTTTCATACACTTCATTAACACTGTGTTGCTTATGCTTATTGGACCAAAGGAAGTTTGTTAGCTAACATTATGCCATGTGAGTTTCGACTGTGAGTGATGTTGTTGTTGTGCTGTGTTTTTCCATTACAATGCACTGAGAAATATCCAAATTAGCTGGAGCAAAAGAGGCACAAAAAGTCCATGGCTGCAATACATTGCTGGGGGTTTTTGTATGAGCTTGGTGATCCTGGCTTGAGCATTTAACATGGTAATTTTCAGACCACATTCTGAAGCATAATGTTCAGGGGGCGAAAATCACTTCTAAGCATATGAAAGAATAGGTGGTCTAATACAAATGAGAAGATTATTTTTATTAGACCAACTATTTTATATGTTTAGAATTCTTTTCTTTTTCTTGCACATTATTATGCTTCATTTTTTTCTGTGGGATGGGCTTCTCTAGTAATGCATATATATGAAGGGTACCAAATGTCATCCTCCAAAAAGAGACTGCAATAGGAAGAAGATGCTCAGATGAGAATCTAATTGAGATAAGACGGCTGAGTAGGCAGGGCAGGGCATCAAAACAAAACACTTCAAAGAAGACACAGTGAAGTGCTGCTGCTGTGACTCAGGCCACAGAAGGTGGTTTGTGTTGAAAGGCTAAATCTTGCAGCCTTTTTTTTTTGGCAAGGCATCAATACCATAGGACTCTAACTGTGGAGTTGAGGATAGACCCTTTCACAACCCAAGGGCAAAATTACATTCTGAACAACCCTCAAAGAACTTCAATTCAACAGTGGAATTGATGTTTCTCATCCATGCAAGGTTTTTTCAACTCATGTCATTCTCATCAAAATGCCAGCCTGTGTTTTCAACAATAGAGCATGTGCTTCTCCAGTTCCTATATTATAGAGACATTCGTATTAGCCTTATCTCCCCACTACTCGATAAGTACCCAAGGCGCACAGGACAACTCTCTACCTCCCTGCTGCTTTCAGATACCAACCCTGCTACAACATACGTTGACAGGTTCTGCAAAGCAGTGTTCAAAATTCGTCGGATGATGACCTGTGCCACAAACTAGATTTAATGAACACTCATATCAGAGTTCTCTGTAAGCTGATATCCATAGCCTTTTATATACAGTAGTTCCTCTTTCTCATTAGACAGCAAAGAGAAAAGGGGGTGAAGGGGAGAGGCACACTGTGGACACAGACCCTGATCGGGAGAGAGCAAAGGCTACATCTTCCGTGTTGCAGGGCAGTCCTCTTCTGGCCCCTTCTACCCCACCCCTCTTTCTCAGAGCGATAAAGGAGAGCTGAAAAACAGAAAGAACAGGTAAGAAAGAACAGGTAAGAAAAGCTGAATCATGCCAGAAGAATGCACAGAGAGAAATGCTTAAATAAGCGAAGGAGGGTAGGCCTTTCCGGCTTCTTCAACTTTCATACCCTGAGAACCAGGGTAGCCCTGGTTGTGAAGCAATAAAGTTATTTGCCTTCAAATCGCGTTCCTGTTCCTGATTTACACCCCAGTCGGCAAGGCTATTCTGGCAGCCTGACACATAGTTGCTAATCTGTTTGACATCTGCTGGGAGGACGTTCCACACAGCAGGCACGACTACCGAAAAGGTCCTCTGTCTGGTTCCCTGTAACCTCACCTCTCACAATGAGGGAACCACCAGAAGGCCCCCAGAGTTGGATCTCTGTGTCCAGGCTGGACAATGGGTGTAGACAGTGGCGGGGGAACACTCTCCATCACCTGGGGAGGTACGCCAAGGGGCAGGGCAAACCGCCTGGCAACCCGATCAGACTGCACACATGTGGCAGCTTGTACAGACGCCCGTATGGATGCTGTGAGTCGTGCCCATACTGACTGCGTTGCTCCACAGCTTGGGGGGAGGCTGCGGCCCATCTTGTCACCCCCCCCCCCAGGGTGGCACCCGGGGCAAACCGCCCCCTCTGCCACCCCTTTGTACGCCACTGGGTTTGGAGATGCTCCTTCAGGTATACAGAGCCGAAGCCGTTTAGGGCTTTAAAGGTCAGCACCAACACTCTGAAGTGTGCTTGGAAACGTACTGGAAAACATACATTTAGAGAGAGATGACTGAACTATACAAATCCTATGTACCATCCATGTGCAAGAGGGAGGCAATGCCACATTTTGGGACAGACCCCAAAGGCGCACACATAGGATAATGAGGCTAGAACATGCTACGTGGTCCTGGAATGCTGACTGACTGTGGAGTGGGGGAACAGTCTGTACTGCAACACTGTGTGGTGACCTTTGTTGTTCTTGTGTCTGGCAATAAGATATCAGGGAAGAGGAAGCCTCGCCTGCTCCATGTTTATGAATTTAGACAAGTTTACACAATGACAAGCATTGGAATAAATTAGTCAGAGCCCTTACTAAGTCTCCAACAAAGAGGTGAAATAAACAAGACAGGCTATAATCAAGCTAGTGAATTACAAAGGCACATTTCGCCCCGCTGTGCACAAGGTTTGTGTGACTAAGAATTCTTAATCTTACTAATCTGTTACTGTTTCCCTGATAAACCTGAAGTTGCACTGACAGTTTCAAGATCCTTGTCTTATTTATAAGCATAAAAAGAGCAGAAGCAAAAAAACATTGGGCTGGATGGGCTATGGGCTATTGTTTCTGAGGTTAAATTATCACAGTCAGGTTTTGTCTCTGAATTAAATGCCCCAATATTTTTGCTGTGGTGTAACCTGATCCATAGTTCCACTGACTTCTCACTAAATTTATAGGAATCACATGAACAGAAATTCACCACAGTTATCAAATGGAATATTGCCACAGAATATTGTATAATATTTTAATGGATTAGGTACACAACTGATTCTATGCACAGGTGTTGATTATTTTAAAAAATCAGTATTTAAAATTTATCTCATGATGTATCACCAGACACAGATCTCATCACATAAACATGTGCCCCCAGAACATACTCCTTTGTCAGGTAACAAGATGGTAATAATTTTCTAAATGCAAGATTAAAACAAAAGTTGTGATCACTAAATGCAATAAAAATTGACATCAACTACAAATTATTGTACTTAGAATCATAGAATTGGAAGGGACCACAAGGATCATCTAGTCCAATGTCCTGCAATGCAGGAATCTTTTGCCCAAGCTGGGGCTTGAACTCACAACGCTGAGATTAGGAGTCTCATGCTCTACTGACTGAGCTATTCTAAATCAACAAGGGGAGGAGCTTATGCAACCTAAGAAGAGCACTACTGGGTCAACCAAGGACCCATCTAGTCCAGCATTCTGTTCTCACAGTGGCCAACCCAGGAGAAGCCTGCAAAGGGGAACTCTCTCTACTTGTGATTCCCAGCAACTGGTATTCAGAGACATTGGCGAACAAGACTTGGGAGCTTATTAGACTCCACTCCTACATTTTAAACTTCTAGAATCATTATGGATGCCGCAGGTACCTAAAATATCTACTGAGAGCTAGACGATAATAACAATGGCGACAGGTTGTTTTTATTTCAGGCTGGCTTTTTTACCATTTAAATAATTAGTAGGAGAGAAGAACATGGGAAGGTGCCTTGCATTTGGTCCATTTCACCCAGTGGCCTCTGCTTCAAGGGCAGTAGCCCTTCAAGTCTTAGGCAGAATGCCTTTTATGGCTCTGATACCCAGAATCCTTTTAATCAGAGATATCTTTTGTATGGAAAGCATGTGCTTTACAACTGAGCCATGGGCAGGCCCTCTTCTCAATCTGATTTGGGATAGTGAAGAAACCCGCTGTTAAACTTTGCATCCAGTGAGAAAATCTCCATTTCCCTCCTTTTATCCTCCAGTTTAGAAGAACTCCAGACAGGCAGGAGGAAAGAGTTATGGCAATGTGTGAAGTCTCTATTCAAGTAAGACACAAAAAAGTTGTGGAGAGTAATGAAGCACCACTTAATGCCAACATTAAATTATATAAATGAGTTTCTTTCTAATTATAGAGTTGTGAGAGCAGCTCTGTGTTCAAGGTGTGCTAATGGTCTGCTCAAATCACACACGCAAGAATGTTCCTTATAACATTGAGAAGATTTGTTCCGTTGCTATGAAATTTGACCTCTTCAACAAACAAGTTTCCAAAATCACATGAAATATTTGTGCACTAATGTTATGGAAGACTTAGAGAACACACCAGTTGGGAACTAGGCAATAACTTTATTGTCTCTATCAAGAACAGAACAGGATCAGAAAACACCTGTTTCCACCCAGATACAACTACGCAAGTCCAGTGTCATTTAAGAAGTTTGTTTTCTTTTTAAAAATATGTTTTCTTTTTTGCCAATCTTCCAAGGAATTCAGGGCATTGCATAACTTCCAAACCTCCCCTTTATCCTCACAACAACCTTGTGACGTATGTCGGTCTAAGACAGTGAGACTTGTCCAACGACATTGAGTTAGTTCCATGGCTAGGATGGTGCAGCAAAATAAGCCGTGTCTGAGCATTCCATGATTTACATTCTTGTACTTTGAACTCACAGACTTCATTTTACTAAAATGTATTACTTTCTCAGTCCAGCTGCCTTCTTCAGATAAGTGTTTCTCTTATCTAAGAATCAGGACACACACAGAGAGATTTATAAAAGAAGAAAAAAATGAAGCTCTTAAACCAAGCTCATAAAAATTCTTCTCCTTGCTTGCCAAGTATGAATTCAGTTGCAAGATATTTAAAGCTGGCCTCCACCACTTGGACCACTTGGTAGAGGGCACCCCACCACCCATCCTTTGCCTTTACGAACAAAAGTGAAAATGGCATTGCAGTCCGTAGAGTGAACTGAATAGAATAGTAGTAGGAACAAGAGGTTAAGGGAGCAATCGTGCATTTAAAAGGGATCTTAACGCCTTGCAAAATCCAAGTTAACAGCAGGTGCCTGAAAATGGGCATGGAAGACATTTTAAGATCTTTTCTGACCTATTTGACAGGCAATAAAACACATTTCCATTAGCTCATCTATCATATATCCATCTTTAACTTGTACAGTGCCCTTAAGTGGTGACATTCACAAACTCTTGCTATTAAGCTTGCTATGTTTCAGGAAGTGCTGCTCTCGCGGTGCACGAAATAATGGATAGTTGAAACGGAATAACAGTTATCCTTAATAAGGAAGCTAGCTCCCATTTTGTTTTGTTTTTAACCCATGTTACGTTAAAAATATAAATACTAATTTGGCATCTATTTATTTTGTGGACAACTTTTTCAGCTTCACTTCTATGGGTTTTTGCTTATGTTGACAATGCAACTCTTGCCCAATTCTCTTTATCCTTGTCAACATGGTAAAGTCACTACCATGGACAAAGGAACAAATGCAAATGCAAATTATACCTTTGTACACTGCATACCGTGCAATTGCCCCCAAAAATCCCAGGAATGTCCCCCAAACCCTCTAGCCACTATGGCTTCTCACAGTGCCACTGAGAGTCTTGATTTTGCAAGCAGCTTCCTTTCAGGACAGCATTTCAGTGTGTTGCACTTTTCTTAGATCTGTGCCTCCCACTCCCTTCCAGTACCCCCACTTAGTAAGTGTCACTTCCTGTTGTTTTTTATGAAAACAAGAACCCAGCCACATGAATACCCCTAAGAAAGTTTTGGCTCTGGCTTGCTTCACTCAGCCACTGCATCCCAGCCTCAGAGGATGAGGGGGTGAGGGGGCAGGGACAATGACACTATTTTTATCTGAGGTATGTTGGAGGGCATGAAACTGGCTAGTCTTACACACATTCATACACCCTTCTCTATCCTCCATCTACTCAAGCAGGGAGTTCAAGGCTACATTCCAGACTAGCAAAAGCACTAAAGCGAGGAATGTGGCCTGAGGTGAGTTTGGATGAAGAAGAGTGCTGAGGGCCTGGAGGGCCACAGTTACCACCCAAGCCTAAGGTTACCACTCCTGGCTTACACTTCTACACTGCCTCTTGACAACCTGTTTCAGGAACTGGTAGGACATACAGTGGTACCCCAGAAGTTGAACGGAATCCATTCTGGAAGTCCGTTCAACTTCCCAAACATTCAGAAACCAAGACGCAGCTTCTGATTGGCTGCAGGAAGCTCCTGCAGCCAATCAGAAGCCATGGAAGTCGCATCAGATGTTCGGGTTCCAAAGAACGTTCGCAAACCGAAACATTCACTTCCGGATTTGCGGTGTTCAGAAGCCAAAATGTTCGACTCACAGGGCATTTGGGATCCAAGCTATGACTGTATACTTTAGCTGCTCCATTTTCCCCATAGTCACAGCCTCTACTGTTTGCGTGGCAAGACACTCAAGCCAATCCCCCATTAGCATAAAGAAATTCACACAGACACAGAATTTTTGTTTAAGGTTATTGGGCAAATTTTTGGGCCACAACTTTATTGATTACAGGAAATGAGAGCAGTATTGGCTTAGGCATTGGCCAAAGACTATCTGAGTCTTCTTCTTTGGAGGTCTTTAAGCAGAGGCTTGACAACCATATGTCAGGAGTGCTCTGATGGTGTTTCCTGCTTGGCAGGGGGTTGGACTCGATGGCCCTTGTGGTCTCTTCCAACTCTATGATTCTATGATTCTATCTCTGACTCCTGCCCCCTTTGCAGGAAGTCTGTAAGGGTAAACCACCCAAAGGGAAACTGCTTTGGGGGAACCCGCCTGCATCTCCCCCGGTGTTCCCAGAGGCCTGGCATGGCCCTAGCCCCTCAAGCAGACTTCGGACAAGATCCAGGCCCCGGATTCCTTTAACGGAATACCCTTGGACAATGGAGGGGCAGGCGATGGCCGACCTCCCCTCCCCCACTCAACTATAAGCCAATGCCTAACCGCCAAACCTTACAAAGTTGTGATGATTGCTAAGAGGTAGGCAAAAACCAAGTGGCCCGTGCCAATTTGCCAAATGGAAAAATTCCTACCTGGTCCCCGACCCAAGATGGGCAACCAACCGAAGTCCAAAGCAAGGCCAAAGGACACTTAAATTAAAGGGAGGGTGGGTGGGTGTTTGACAGCATGAAGCAGGTGCTTGGCACACGTCACGCTGCCGCTTTTATACATTCCCCCATGATCACCCATTCAAATTGATTGGGCAATAGCCCTGGGTAATCATGGTGCCACCCTGGCGTGAGGGTGATGGCTCCACCCACACCAGGTCAGGGGGGGGACTGGGTCAAGGGCCTGCCCGCAACCAGGACCATCTATTAAGATGATCCCACTTAACAGAGACACTGCTGCTTGAAATGTGATTGATTTTTTTTTTAAAGAAAGATTTGGAGGGCTCTATTGCCATTTAATTCTTGCTCAGCGCTTCCTGTTGGGCACTCTGGAATCTGAGCTCTTGGTCCCTTGGCACCCCACTGTATGAAAGATGCAGACTAGATGAAAGGCCATTCAAAGCAAGCCATTGTATTAATGAAATTAATGAACATAAGGGTTGCCAGGCACAGCAGCTCTTTTGAAGAGCAATGTAAAACACCGCCAAGTCTAGCTATGAAAGATTTTTTTAAAAGCACTTCTAAGGTAAAACTATGAATTTTGGATCCATTACAAGTTGAATAAATTTAAAGCATTTTTAAACACACACAAACACTCGGCTAGCAACAATTCTTCCTTTTTAGTTATCTATAAAAACCAGTCTCTCTTAAGTAGGAAGCCTTACTGGGCATCTGCCTCAAATCTCAATAAAACAGATGCAACTTTTAAAATGCAGGTCATGTTGCTAGGTGCACTAACAAGGACCTGCCAAAGGAGACCAAAGGAAAAGGAAAACATCTTGAAGAGTAGAATTGGCATAACTCTGAGGAATGTCACAACTGGCCTGGAGAACGACATTTATTGTTTAAACCAAACACCGTCACACACCCACACACCTTTGAAAAGGGCAATGCAAAGGTGCAAAGGATTTCACATAGTATGAATGGATTTTCTTCTTTTGTATTAATTGTAATAGTCCGTGAGAGCAGAGGAGAGCCTCTATCACGTTTCTATGCCCTCCAAAAGCCCAACTGGTTGAATAGCTGCCTTTCCCTGCAGCTCCTTTAAGACCCTTCAGGCAAAGGAGTTCAGTTGAGGGATGGAGATGGTAAGGATAGGTGAGAGCTAGATATATTCATTTGGCTATTCTTCTTTGCCATGAAGGCTAACCAAGCATCTTGCCCCATGGAAGCTTCAGATGACAAGACCGCCATGTGAGATTCATCCCAACATGTAATGCTCATTCTGTGGATTCTGTAGCCACTTAGTTAAACGGCAAGGGTCTCTTCAGTGATGGCCTCCAACTTGGATGGCTTTTGAAGAGGATTAGACAAATTCATGGAAGATAAGGCTATCAGAGGACTCTAGCCATGATGGCTATGCTCTGTCTCCGCAGTCAGAGGCTGTATGCATCTGAATAACAGTTACTGCAAATCTCAGGAGATGAGGATGCTCTCGTGCTTGGGATACTGCTTGTGGTATTCCCATGGGTTTCTTGTTGGCCACTATGAGAACAAGATGCTGGACTTAGCTGTGGGTCACCGGCCTCATGCAGCAGGCACTTCAAATACGTAAAGGGGAAAGAAAAGGACCACTTTGCCTTGTGCCCATAGCAGTAGAAGCCAGGTGGGCTGGTGGGTGCCAGTGGGAAGTAGAAGTTCTTCTCCTGAAAAGAAGTTTTCTTTCCTGGCTTGGATTAAAATCCAAACTAGGAAAGCACACAGGGGCTTTAAAGGCAAATAGTCAAATTGCAAAGATTCAGACTTTAGCTCTGCCCCTGCTTCCATATGGCTCAGTTCACACAGGTGGCTTCTATTTGCTAAACTTATGTATTAAGCATTGATGAATTTAGTTCAAGTCTTCCTATAAAGAAAAGCCTATAAAAGGGAGGATGCACTTAAGAATGTAGGGTGAGGATTCTCACTCTTCTCATCAACATCATGCTTTACAAAAATCATAGGTAGCTATTAATCTTTCTCCTTTGGAGGGCTGTGATACAGAGTGGATTTCCTGCTGAGCATTGTGGATTTTCTTTAAAGGTTTTCAGCCCTACAAGGCTAGATAAGCACTATAAGCAGCAGCTGTATTTTTTCCATCTAGCTTTGCTAAAATAAAATAAAAAAATTACCAAGGACACCTTCTTGCCATTTGTCCTAACATCTACTACAGTGTAAATTAATCCGTAGGCATCTCAAATTTAGTTGACAGCTTAGCACACTTTTAAAATTGGTTTTAAACATGATCTGAAAATGTTAGAGTCTGTATTTGATACATCTGATGGTACTTCCATTCCAAACAGAAATGGAAAGGCTGGCGAGAAATCAATGTTAGCAATAATTATCCTATGAAATGTATTTTATAATTAATGTTATTAATAGCTCAATCTTTTCTGTCTAGAGGAGGTGACACAACCCTAGCCACACCTTTTTTTTTTCTTTTCGTCTAGGAAGGATGAAAACAAACAAGAGCAAAATAAGATATCAGTGGGATATGAGAATTTATTTGAATAGATTTTCCCCCCACCAGTGCCTTCTGAAGAAAGGCGAGAAAACAAAAAAACATGGCCCCAAAATGGTGCAGTTTCCTTCAGTTTGCCAGTGATTTCTGGAAGCTTATGGGTAGCTACTGAATCTTAAAGCAACTCTACTTCATTCAAAAAAGAAAAAGAAAACCCAAAACTGTTTTGTCAGTTACCAGCCTCTGGTTTTTACCAGAGAGCATGGGCACTGCAGCAATGAGCAACTGCAGCCACTCTGAGAGAACACAGGAAGCTGTCATACTGAGTCGACTCATATGTTCATCTAGTATCTCAGTATTGCTTACACTGACCCAGCAGTGGCTCTTGGGAATTTCAGGGAGGACACACTCCCAGTCCCAGCCCTAACTGGAGATGCTGTGGGTTGAGCCTGTGTCCTTCTTCCCACAAAGCAGTTGCTAGAACCTTTGCTTCCCCATATTCTTCTCCATGCACTAGTGTTTGAGGACCGGGACATTCGCAGGGAAACGCAAATGCTTGTTTACAAAGCTGTTGTACTACCAACCTTACTGTAGGCTTGTGAAACATGGACCACTTATAAACGCCATCTCCAACTCCTTGAAAGATTACATCAACGGTGTCTCCAAAAAAATTTACACATCACTTGGGAAGACAGGTGAACTAATACCAGTGTATTGGAAGAAGCAAAGATCACCAGTATCGAAGCAATCATTCTTCAACATCAACTTCGTTGGACTGGTCATGTTGTGCAGATGCCAGATTATCGTCTTCCAAAGCAACTACTCTATTCCAAACTTAAAAATGGAATGTGTATTGCTGGTGGTCAACAAAAGAGTTTTAAAGACTGTCTCAAGGCAATTTTTTTAAAAAATGTAGTATAAACACCAACAATTGGGAAACCCTGGCCTGCGAGCGTTCCAATTGGAGAACAGCTTTTACCAAAGGCTTTGAAGACACTTGAACTCAGGATGCAAGGGAGAAACGTGCTAAGAGGAGGACAGGCTTGGCAAATCCGTGATCAATTCCCACCCAGAAACCAATGTCCCCACTGTGGAAGGACGTGTGGATCCAGAATTGGCCTTCACAGTGTCTTACAAACTCATTGTTAAAACCGTGATCAGCTATGAGTGATCACCAGAGAAGAAGAAGACTGGTCAACAGCTGCCATTTGGCAAAGAGGTCTGTGAACTTAGCAGCTGCCCTCTATGTACACGTTCCCACTGGATTTTCTTACTGTTGTTGTTGTTTAGTCGTTTAGTCGTGTCTGACTCTTCGTGACCCCATGGACCAGAGTACGCCAGGCACTCCTGTCTTTCACTGCCTCCCACAGTTTGGTCAAACTCATGTTGGTAGCTTCGAGAACACTGTCCAACCATTTCGTCCTCTGTCGTCCCCTTCTCCTTGTGCCCTCAATCTTTCCCAACATCAGGTTCTTTTCCAGGAAGTCTTCTCTTCTCATGAGGTGGCCAAAGTATTGGAGCCTCAGCTTCAGGATCTGTCCTTCCAGTGAGCACTTAGGGCTGATTTCCTTAAGAATGGATAGGTTTGATCTTCTTGCAGTCCATGGGACTCTCAAGAGTCTCCTCCATCACCATCGCAAAAGACGAATACCAAACCCAACATGGCTGATATCCAAATGAGATACTGCTTATGTCCAGTGATTTCAACAGGTCTGCTCTGAGTAGGGCTGCCATTAGATATCACCTGGAAAAACCACCCCTTTCATAACAACACTAAAAGACTAACAACTAGCACAGAGATACCCTAACGCATAATAGCAGTTAATAATATAGAATTAGTAACAGCAGGGAGGCAGCCATTGTGCGTCCTTGGCAGGAAGGGAGGAGGTGGCTGTCAGGTGTTCAAGGGGAGGGGGTGGCAGGTGAGGAGTGCCTGTTGAATTCAAATTCAAAAGAACATACTTTAAAAAAAAATACCTTCCAGCTACAGTATGCACCGTTAATCAAATCTCAGTAATGAGCATATCCAAACTTACTGTCTCTCCCTAGCACACGTCAGCTGAAATACATGCAGCCTGCCTTCCTGCAATCTGGATGCTCTGCATTCTCACTAAACTGTCACAAAGAAAGTAATGCATAGAAATAGTTATGCTGTGTGTAGCAACAGAATCAGTATGGGTTGCCTAAAAAGGAGTTTCAAAAGAGTGAAGTGTCCCTTTAAGCACAATCAGCCCTCTCTTTATCTTCATTATAGATAGGTGGGTATTAATAAAATATGTGGGGGGAAATGTTATGCAACAGAAAATAGGTTTCTGAGAAGAGAACATTCTGAATAGATACTTTTATGAGATACTCCGCATTCCAATAACTCTCATACAGAGTGGAGCTCAAGCATGGCAGAAGTCAGATAAGTTCTCACATATGAATAGCTAATTTTTAAGCAAGCATCATTTGTATTACTTTTGCAATATATCCAGTTATTATCAGCCGAGTGTGATGATTTGAGGCATTTCGTATCTCATTTTCCACCTTTCCCCCCACTTTCGTATGCGTGTAAACAGATAAAAATATGTCACTGACTGACTGGACTCTTATGCAGTGATGACTGACAGTCACCCATGACCCTCAATGGGGGCCATCTTAATGACACTATTAGGGACGCGGGTGGCGCTGTGGGTAAAAGCCTCAGCGCCTAGGGCTTGCCGATCGAAAGGTCGGCGGTTCGAATCCCCGCGGCGGGGTGCGCTCCCGTTGCTCGGTCCCAGCGCCTGCCAACCTAGCAGTTCAAAAGCACCTCCGGGTGCAAGTAGATAAATAGGGACCGCTTACTAGCGGGAAGGTAAACGGCGTTCCGTGTGCGGCTCTGGCTCGCCAGAGCAGCGATGTCACGCTGGCCACGTGACCCGGAAGTGTCTTCGGACAGCGCTGGCCCCCGGCCTCTTGAGTGAGATGGGCGCACAACCCTAGAGTCTGTCAAGACTGGCCCGTACGGGCAGGGGTACCTTTACCTTTAGAGAAGGGCAGGGGGCTATTAAAGGTGTAGTGGGGATAATGCTTTCTGCTTACATCTAAACTATTTTAAAGTTTCCTTTGAGAATATGTGCAATAAACTCTAGTATAAAGCATGCACTCCTTTCCTCTTGACAATGCTGTATACAATTCTAAACCTGTATCCATCTCTACTTGCCCCCACATTCAACTCCAGATTTAAACAGATAAATCTAGTAAGGTTCTACATCTGGGGTATGAGACATCAATCCTATTAGCTTTAAGTTGCCTGGGTGGCTAATGATCATGGTATAAATCAGAATTTGGGTCACCCATTATCTATATTCAATATTTTTCTTCACCAAACCATGCAGAAAAGTTCTTACTTGAAGAGCCGTTGGCAATTAACAGAACTCATTTGCAATAAAGGTGCTTATCAGAATCAGTAAGCAGCTTCTTTTAAGATGCTTAGTTGCAAATTATTCCTTAACACCAAATGAATGCATTAGCCACATCAAAATTCCCTGTTTCAGAGATTTTCTTGTCAGCAACACTGAATTAATGTGAAGGTAGTTTTCTCAAGTCTTTCTGCATTTTTTTAAAAAAGAAAGGTTTATCTTCCTAGCCCCAACCTATCACTGCTCTTTGCAGTTAAAGTTATTCCAATATATGTTTGCAAGGGCAATCTCTAAAGGCACATAAAATAAAATGGGAAAAGGGTGTCATTAAAAAAGAAACAAATATTTCAGACATCAGAGGTGCTACTGAAAATGAGGCACAAATGGGTATTCTTTAGGGGATGGTAGTAATTTGAGTTGTCAACGCCTCAAATATACTATGACAAAAAAATACAGGAGTCAGACCAGATCAGTGCAATAGATATAATTAAAGAAAGTCTTGAACGTGAAAATAATTCCCACAAAAATTAATTTGCTTTTTTCTTTGCTTTGGGATGAAGTACAAAAGATCAGAAATGCACAGTTATGGAGCATATATAAATTTTTACAGGAACATTGGTATGACTAACATTAACAAGAAATAAGATGCTATTTCAAGGCAGTTTTGGACTTTAAACATTATAAGTCACTATTTTCTTTTTTTAAAAAAAATATATCTTTGAACAGAAGAATCTGAAGGCAAGTACTTTGAATCTGTTCCGATTAGGGCTGTACGGTGGCACCATTTCCTGTTGTACTTTGTATTCATCGCAAGCAGTACATTTTCCTCAGGAGTTTGTCTTTTGCCTAAAAGCACATTATTCGTCTCACTGTTCACTGTGGCAAAAGTATTTCGCTTACAAGTTGCAAACTGCACTAATTCACAATTTATATTCACTAACTATCAGTACAGGGTACTGGGCATCATTTTCTGGTGACAGGATGCCATCTTGCCCTCAGGATTATGGGTTCCTGTTGCCTGCACTACGTGTCAGCGTGTGTGTGTGACGTTGCACATCCGAGTTGAGGCGACCAGCGGCAGCTCCTCTTCCTCCTCCTCTCTGCAGCCAGTGAGGTACCCTTTGCCGCATGGAGGGGCTCACACTCGGAGGCAGAGAGACTCCGCCTCCATGTCCAAGCCCCACCCCCAAAAAGGGTGTCTCGCTGGCTGGCTGCAGAGGCCAGAGCTGAACTGCTTTTCTCTCGTAGATCAGGGGAACGCTGTGGACATTGTATATCAGGGGAATGCTGTGGACTCTCTTGGAAGGTGGTTGACTGGAGGTTGTTAAGCAGAGTTGGATGGCCATCTGCCATGGAAGCTTTAGCTGAGACTCCTGCATTGCATCCGGTTGAATCAGATGACACTCAGGGTCCCTTCCAACTGATGTCAAGAGATTTTATAAGATATGAAGAAGGTACTGAAATGCTGAGCATTTCATTATCTATTCCATCCACATTATTTTTTCTTTCTCCAGTTTATGCAATGTATTCAACGGAATAGCAATTTCATTTGTATTCACCTTGTGCCAGCTGAGTAGATTGGCAGGAGGATGCAGAACTAACAGGTAAATCACTCAATAACGTCACCTGTGCTGAAATGGGGACAAGACGAAGCACTGAGGACACTGAAGAAAAATATTGTTGTTGATAGACTACCGCATCATATTAATATATGCCTTATGAACCAGAGAAGGCTGACACGTCTCTCATTAAACATTGACTTACAGAAATAACCCAAGAACTTTGATTATGAACTGTGCTCATTATCACCATCATTACTGCATCCTGCTACACAGTATAAAGATGGCAAGTTCCCTCTAGGCAGAACTTTGGATGCCATGACACCTAGTGTGTGTTCCAGCATACATGAAAATAAAAATAGTTATCATTATCACCATCACCATTTCATTTATTGATCACTTCCAATGAAGTACAATGGTACCTCGGGTTACAGACGCTTCAGGTTACAGACACTTCAGGTTACACACTCCGCTAACCCAGAATAGTACCTCAGGTTAAGAACTTTGCTTCAGGATGAGAACAGAAATCAGGCAGCGGGGGCTCGGCGGCAGCGGGAGGCCCCATTAGCTAAAGTGGCACCTCAGGTTAAGAACAGTTTCAGGTTAAGAACGGACCTCCAGTATGAATTAAGTTCTTAACCCAAGGCACCACTGTATCCCAAAGCAATTTTATGGCATGATCACTACTCCAAGAGAATATCAAGGCCACAATCAGGCACATTTGCAGGTGGACTATGGAAATATTAAACACATTTTGCAACATACAGCACAACATGCAACCGTGATGGATACAGGACTTTTAGCAAATGCAAAGGACACAGAATATCACCAGCTCACAACATTTCTGTTAACAGTAATATTTCACAAGAATTCTGCAGCACTAAGCTTCTTTCTCTCTCTTTTAGACTTGCTTGGGAAGAACTAGTCACAAGTAGGGATGGATAAATAGGAGGCTATAAACGGCACTAAATCTACATCCCATGTCGCTGGCTGCTGGAGGTTATGCATGTTAAACAACAGCTTGAGAGGTGAAAATAATGGGCTGCATTCGAAGGGTCTGCAGAGCTAAAACTTGCACCTGTCTGACATTTTCACTTTGTAGGTGTGTATGTAAGTCACCACCTAGAAAGCTCAGTAAGAAAACAAATTGGAAATGAATGAAATTCTATGAAAATAACCACAACTCCTTCTACATTATGTTCCATAAGTATCCATACCATCAAAAAAAAGGGGGGGGGAGAGAAAGAAACTATAGGTATGAGACAGGGTTTTTATTCAGTACCTGACCACATGCTTTGCATTGAGTAGGTCCCATATTCAGTCCACCGTAAAAGTCATACTTTGATGCATACTTAGGCCATACAGACACTGTACTTGTGAAAACAACTTTAAACTGGATATCACATATGCCCGAATGGTAAAAGCCAATGGCACTATATCTCAAACCTCCCTTTTACCCCCTTTTTTAGTTCAATATAATGTTAAAACAAATATTTTGATTCAGTCTTCTATACACAGTGAAAAGTAAGACCGAATCCAACGCTGCAGTGCAGATTTTCACAGAAATTCCACAGATTTTTCCTGTGCAACCCCAAAGACATCTCTAGAAAGGCAACAACCTGGAACAGATGCTGAGGGTGGGGGTGTAGGAGAAAGAAGAGGAAGGGCAAGTTCTCTGGTGCAAGAGAAAGTACGTTGCACAGGCAGAATGACAGTGCTGGATACAACCCATAATTATTAACACCAAGCAATAATCAATAGGTAAAGAAGGGTGGACAATTATTGCATTTGCACGTGCTTTAACTACTAGGTCCTTTGACAGCATTTCAACTGTTCTGTAAATCCGAAATGTTAAGCAGTTGGGCATCTTTGCTTGGAATGCAGAAATATTTGAACACTGCAGATGTGATTTGCAAAATACATTGACTCTTTGAACTAGAGACTCTGAAGGTATGCAGTTTGCAGTTAGGGATATAATGCAGTTAGGCATTGTTTTCTGTTGCAGCCTGCATTTGCAGCACAGTTTCATCTAGACTTGAGGTTGCATTTTGCTCAAAACTATACCATTTGTCTCACTGTCCACTCTGGGAAAAAATAGGTACCTTCCCTAATATACGTAATGAATTATGCAAATTGTGTAAATTACACTGTCGTGATGTTATTCCGCTGCATTCATTTCAATGCAAAGGGTGTGTGTGTAATCAGTTACGGATCATTTGCAAATTGAAAGCAACAGCCACAGGGAATACTGTAGGAGATTTCCGTTCTGGACATGGGACAGATAATTGAACCTCAGCAATTTGTGCTCCCATTTCTGTCAGAATTCTTCGACATCCCTAGTTGGGATGTGACCTTTACATGAAGAACATTCAAAATGGATTTGTCCTTGCAACTTTGTCTCCACCAGGCATAGGAGCCGACTCCAGGCACCCACCCACAAAGTCAATGAGAAAAGCCGGCAGGCCGCTGTGAAAGCTTCCATGGCAGATGGCCATCCAACATCTGCTTAACAACCTCCAGTCAACCACCTTCCAAGAGATTCCATTCCACTGTCAAGCTCTTACTGCCCAAATGTACTTCCTGATGTTTAGTCAGAATCTCGTTTCTTGTAACTTGAAACCAGGTTATGGAAGCCTTACTGAAATCAAGATACACTATGTCCAGAGCGTTCCCCTGATCTACCAAGCTTGCAACTCTAACAAAAAGAAAAAAGATTTGTCTGGCATGACTTGAGAAATCCATGCCAGGTCTTAGTAACCACAGCATCCTTTTTAAGTGCTCCCAGACCAACTGTTTAATTATCTTTTCTAGGGCCTTTCCTGGTATCAATGTCAAGCTGACCAGTTGATAGTTACCTGGGTTTTCATTTCCCCCACATTTTGAAGATGGGGCAACGTTTGCCTGCAGTGACCTCACCTGTTCTCCAAGAATAATGTGTTTTGAATTTACTTGCTTCTGAAAAGGAGTTTCACTTAATTGCACAAGTCCTCTTGGGGTGGTGGGTAGGGAGCAGACAAGGCATTTAACTTCATTACGGCTATGTAATAATATTATTCTGTGCTAAGGTCCTCTCTCTGTTCACCACCTGCTTAACTTAAATGTGTGTGGGGTGGGGAGACGTGCAGAAGATGGAGATGTAGTTGATGATCCCCATCCCACTCCATCCCCAGGTTACGGCATAAGCTCATACTTATCAGGGTTGGCTCTACCATTAGACAGAGTGAATGTCAGGGTTCAGCCCTGCCTAGTCCTGAGGTCTCAAAGGGCAGGAACAAGGGGATCAGATCCAGCAGATCACCACAATGGACCCAGATATCCCTGCTCCAAAACTGGATGTGCTCCACACCAGCTGACTGGGCCAGTGATCAGCCTCTTCTCCTATCTCCTTCAGGGACTTAAGAAGAGAAGAGATAGACAAACAAACAGGCATGAGCTCCAGAACTGCTGCTGAAGTGTACTGGAAACAGGGGAATTGTATGGAAGTACCTGCCTGGATGCAGGCATGGATGAGAGCCAGGAAGGGTGGATCACCTATATTAGCTCCCAGAGTGAGCTCCTTTGCTGCTGAAGCAACAGGTCTTACCAAATTCCCATCTTCCTGACCAAGGAAAACAGACCGTGAGGCTGTCCCAGATGGCAAATGTGTTTGTTGGTCATTTAATGACAGAGCTATGTAACCTGTCCTGCATTCACCTAAGTGACCCAGGTGTTCTATAGGATGCTGTCCTATCACCAAATAGGAGATGAATTTTGATTGCCAGCCAGTCTGGTTGGTTTTTGTATACATAACGGGGAGGGTGATATTTTCCCATTTGATTCCGACAGCAAAATGTTGTGGCCTGGCCCTGCTCATTATTAACACATCCCCCAATTATTAGTACTACCCCTGGCTTTATTTACTGGCCACTGATGTATTTAGAATTCAGCTAAACAAAGCAAGAAGTAAGAACAGAATAAATTTAGTAGTTTCTAAATAGGTGTTGTGGGACGCGGGTGGCGCTGTGGGTAAAAGCCTCAGCACCTAGGGCTTGCCGATCGAAAGGTCGGCGGTTCGACTCCCCGTGGCGGGGGTGCGCTCCTGTTGTTCGGTCCCAGCGCCTGCCAACCTAGCAGTTCGAAAGCACTCCCGAGTGCAAGTAGATAAATAGGGACCGCTTACTAGCGGGAAGGTAAACGGCGTTTCCGTGTTCAGCTCTGGCTTGCCAGAGCAGCGATGTCACGCTGGCCACGTGACCCGGAAGTGTCTCCGGACAGCGCTGGCCCCCGGCCTCTTAAGTGAGATGGGCACACAACCCTAGAGTCTGTCAAGACTGGCCCGAACGGGCAGGGGTACCTTTACCTTTACCTTTAAATAGGTGTTATTAAAATATGTGATTCAGGAATTACCCCAATATATTACATCAGCTCTCATTGGGGTTTATGAAGAACAGCACAGCTCCAGTAGGACTCTAATATTACTTTTCAAAATATTACTTGCATTATAGCATGCTTCTCTTTGGGATATATCAACTTCTCTACAAAATCATGGAGGAGCTTGGGAGCGGTTCTGTTTCCTGCAATATGTGAAATGATTCTGGTGGATTAGACGTGATTAAGAAGCACAGCAACTAAGTCTGCTCAATCTTTCCTCCGTTATGAAATTTCTTATTAGGAGAGTTGCAAAAATGAGGGGGAGAGAGAGTGTACAATAACAGTTTTGGCGCATGAGATCAGCGCTTAGGCACAGTTTGCTATATGGATGTATGATTATGTCAGGATCATTTAACACACTCCCGGATATTTGGCCCTTGGCACTAAGTAGAATCTCTGCCTCATATATTGGTAGTTAATAAAATATGTGCTATAGGAATGTTCAAATATAGAGCATCAGCTGCATTTTACCAAGTCACATCTTTGGTCCATCCAATTCTATACTGGCAGGCAGCAGCCAGGGTTTCAGATAGTGTGGATTAAAAATTTCTCATTTCCCCCCTGACGTTTACGAAATTTCCCTGAGTGATTTGAAATTTACCACGTGCTATTCTCTGAAAGAGAACTATTTGAAAATGATTCATAGATGGTATTTAACTGTGAGTAGGTTGCCTAAGATGTATATACAGAATCAGATACATGTTGGAAATGGGAGGAATCCTTTTTCCTATGTGGTGGACATGTAGAAGGGTAAAAGAATATTGGGAAATGATTTATAATGAATTGAAAAAAGTTTAAATTTACCTTCCCCTAAAAAACCAGAGTCCTTTTTGATGGGAATAATCCAGAAAGAAATCCCCAGGTGCCAGAGAAGTTCATTTATGTATGCAGCAACAGCGGCCCTTGTTCTGTTAGTCCCAAAATGGAAAGTGAGCGAGGTAAAGAGGATTGACAATTTAAGATGTTAGAATGTGCAGAACTTGCAGGCTTAACATACAGAATAAGAGAGCAAGAAGAACATATATTTAAAGAAGAGTGGAAAATATTTATTGAATATATGGGAAATAATTGTACACAGCTGAAAATGCTGGCAAATATTAAGATAAATGCAACAGCGTAAACAATATTTGATTGATGTAAAAGTGGAAAATTGATTTGAATGGTTACAGTAAAATATGTAGGCATGTATGATATGTAACATGAACCATGGAAGGAGGAGAAGGGAAGTCACTGGGTATTTTAAAGTTTGTAAAATGTTTATTTTGAAATGTAAAAAACTGAAAACTGAAAAAATAATTTTTAAAAAATCTCATTTTTTCCTCTTCTGAATTCACAGAATTTGCTCAAAATACATTCTTGTAATGGCCAACATTTTGCCTCTGCCATACCGTAAATTGAAACTAGGTCTGGAGCATAGTAGAGGAAGCAAATAGGTGGCTGGCTTTCCCAACATGCCTGATGCAAAAGAGGAGGAGGAGGAGGAGACCACCCTTGGGGGGGGAGCTGTGTTTCTGCCACTGCTAATGGTGATCCCCACCCCCGAGAAGACATTTGACCATTTCTCCTCCCTCTATAGAAATCTGGTGAAAGAGTTTCCCAGTTTCTCTGCTCACAGATGAGAAGGTTGTGAGTGTCCAGTTCTCCTTTCAATCAGGGACCTTCCTATCTCTACCTGAAGGGCCAGGGATTAAACCTGCATGTAAAGGAGATACTGTGCTGTCACAAAGCTACATTTGCTCCCAGAAGAGCAAGAGGTGGCCACAAACTTGGGTGGATTTAAAAGAGAATTAGACAAATTCATGGAGGAGAGCCTTATGTTCTGCAGTGGAGGTAGAACACGGCTACCATGAGTAGTTCTCACTGATAGCCTTATGTTCTACTTCCACTGTCAAAGGCTACTGCCTCTGAATAGCAAGTGCTGGGAATCACTGGTGGGAAGTGTGCTATTGCACTTGGTTTCTGCTTTTGAGCTTCCCATAGACCTTGGCCCAGTATACCTGAAGGAGTGTCTCCACCCCCATCATTCTGCCCAGACGCTGAGGGCCTTCTGGCGGTTCCCTCACTGTGAGAAGCAAAGCTAAAGGGAACCAGGCAGAGGGCCTTCTCGGTAGTGGCACCCACCCTGTGGAATGCCCTCCCATCAGATGTCAAAGAGATAAACTACCTGACATTTAGAAGACATCTGAAGGCAGCCCTGTTCAGGGAAGTTTTTAATGTGTGACATTTCAATGTATTTTTAATCTTTGTTGGAAGCCGCCCAGAGTGACTGGGGAGACCCAGCCAGATGGGCGGGGTACAAATATTATTATTATTATTATTATTATTATTATTATTATTATTATTATTATCTTTTTGGCCACAGTGAGAACAAGGTGCTGGGCTTGATGGATCCATGGCCTGATCCAGCTCTTCTTACATTCCCATGCAAAACTCTTCCCTTGTTTTGGTTTTCATATTTTTAAAAAATAGTTTGAATACTTATGGGAACTATGGCTACTTTACAGAACTCCATTCATTTTTAATTTGTCTTATCACAGAGCTTTCTAGGTGGTGACTGCATATACGGACACATACGGAGTGAAAATGTCAGACAGATGCAGGTTTAAGCTCTAGAGAGCCTTAAAGCTTGGCCCCTCATTCTCATCTCTCAAGCTGTCATTTAACATGTATAACCTCCAGCAGCCAGGGACATTGGAGGTAGATGTAGTGCCATTTAGAGCCACCCATTTCTCCATCCCTGAACCAATAAATAACATGCACGGAAATGTTACTTAAATGTCTGACATTCAGAATCTGAATAACATTTTGGTTATAATGAAATGTTCATGTTATCTGAAAGTTTTGCATCGTGTGTGTGTTCCTGGTTAGCAAAATCTAACTATTTCAGAAGTGAGGAACAAATTAACTTTGCAGTCCTGTCCTTGAGCTAAACTGCCTCTATAAGGGTAATATTTCTCTTTCCAGTGCAATTCTCCAGATGTTGGTGGCCTTCACTACATATTCACTCCAACAAGAGAAAAGTGTCTAACTGATTACATCTCTCTCCCACCCACCCTGAGGAGCTATAGTGGTACCCAAGACCAGTGTCCTGGCCCTACGAAGATTTTAATTCCACAGCCATAGGCCTTAGGCAGGAAGTTAGCTCTGTGGTCAATGAAATGGAAAATTGTGGAGTGTTCCAGAAAAGAAGAATAGAGGCACAGCTAGCTTAGAGACTGTCATTCTGCAGTAACAATGCTTCAGGAGTTCCTCTACCAGGAGACCAGTGGCCCCAGATATTTTGCATCAGAATCCACAAGATTTGCCATGAGTGGCAAAAAGCCAAAAAGCACATGGAGACTTAGATTCTTGATCTGGGGATCCTGGAGCAGCTCCTAACCACACTGCTTCCAGAAATGAAGAGCTAGGCTAGAGCAAGTGAGCTAGAAACCAGTGTGTGGTTGGTTTTCCTGGCAGAAGACTTCCTACTGAGCCAGAGAAAAGACGAGAAGTAGGAAGAACATTATGCAAACCTTAAACAGAGAAGACTTCACTGGATAAGAAGATTCTGTCCATGTAGATCATTTAGGAGGGCAATGGAGGTGTCTCCTCACTGGAGAAGTGGGAAAAGTTGCTGTATGCTTAGTTGTGTACACTCAGAACTGGGTCTGTTGACCTTCAAGGAGGTGGCTGAGTATTTTACCAAAGAGGAATGAGCTCTGTTGGATCCAGGCAGAGCGTTCGGCACACGGAAAATCATAGAGGAGAATTTGGGTGTCTGGTCCCCATGACTGAACTCGTATCCCACCTAAAGCAAGGGGAACAGCCACAGCTGCCTAATCTGCTGGCGTCTGACAGAATGGAGGTTGTACACGAGACACAATGTCCCAGGCATTATTCAACAAAAGTCATATGGACATCATTCAGGTTAGGAGTTGGCAATCGGAACAGAAATGAAAGGAAGACATTTGCCTATTTCCAATTAAACCCTCAGTGAAAAATCAGCATACTATGCTCACCCCAACTTCCTATATCTTTGTCCTTCCTGACCAGTAATTTTTACTGGTTTGATCAACAGCCCACCCAGTCTTGGGACCTTAGAGTTAACTTCCTCTTTGCAGCTGATGGTTTTAATGTTGCTTATTGGGGTTGGGAATTTTCTTTTATATCTAGTTTTGATTAATGGAGGTATTGGATTTATTTTTTAAAAAACAACAAGTTTGCATTGTGAATTTATTTACATATCTTGTTAGTTGTTTAGAGGCCTTGGTGTAACCGATGAACACATTTGAATAATTAGGGGCTACTGCCCCTGCCTGCACTGCTTGCTAACTCCATCAATTCCCCACCCCATTGCCAACCTCCACCCTCTACACTTCAATTGACCATCCCCAGCCGTGAGAACATGAAAAGGCTCACCTGGGACACCCACCTGTCTGCCTGCCTACTTGCTTGCTCTGCCCACTTGTAGTGCCAGCTTTCCTGCTTTGCTTGCTTACTGCTCCATCTACTGTCATGCTGAAGTTCATGTGGCTGCTTACAGGTGGCCATGCAAGCTCTAGCCTGATGACTTTTCACCTTACCAAAATGTTATACAGTAAAACGACAGTAAATCTGCTTGGTGGCAGATGAAACAGTTTACAGGTGTGTATGCATGTGTCAAAGTGCAAATAGATAAATAGGTACCACTCCGGCGAGAAGGTAAATGGTGTTTCTGTGCGCTGCTCTGGTTCACCAGAAGCGGCTTAGTCATGCTGGCCACATGACCTGGAAGCTGTATGTCGGCTCCCTCGGCCGATAAAGCGAGATGAGCACCGCAACCCCAGAGTCGGTCATGACTGGACCTAATGGTCAGGGGTCCCTTTACCTTTTATGTATGGGGGGGGGGCATTCTCCTTGTAAACTAAATATTCTAGAAAGCTTTTTCATTCTCAGATGTTGACTACTGTAAATGTTCATAGCATCCCTAGACACACATACAGGAATAATCTAGCATTTAAATACATGCACATTACTAAGAAGAGATTTCATCGTAAATGGGGTGTGGGGGTGTCATCCAAATCAAACATTTGTTTACTAGCTTAGGTGACATTACCAATGTTATTTGCAATAAAAAGTCAAACAGTGCTGTGGCACCTTAGAGACTACTGATTTATTGTAAAAGGACGCTAACAAATGTGAAATAACAATGCCTATAAATTGTATAAATTACTTTAAAATGCACATGTAAAACTTTGTTGAGAAGTGATAGGCACAGTGGGGAGTTACCTTTTGGGTGAGCCATTACAGCAACAGGAAATTATTTTCCTCATTGTGAAGTAGGCTGCTATGTGACAGGCACCCCCCCAAAAAATATTTTCCCCTCCCTATTAATAATGCTGAGGAATAAGGGCAAAATATAATATTAGCTCAGCTGCATTCGTACAATTGAAATTGCACTATAGTGACTTATAATCTGGGTGAAATAAATTACAGTGTTTGCATTATATCTTTGCAAATTCTTCACATTAATGTGTGTGTGTGTGCTAATTAGAAGACGAAAGGTTGGTATAGCTATAAATGCAAGGATTTGCTTTGTATTAGCTGCAATGATTTGCATCATTAGTGAAACACCTACCAATGACCGTATACTCCCAGAGAATTAACACATTCTAGGAAGAAAACAAGCAGCAGCTAGTTAGAATCCAGAATCACTTAAATGATGTTATTAATTATGCAACACCTTCGATCAGGGCCGGCCCACACATGAGGCATGGTGAAGCAGTTGCCTCAGGCGGCAGGCTGGGGGCAGCTGGGAGGGGCAGTAGGTCTGGCCCCAAGCAGGATGCCACACATCACCCACCTCTGCCCTCCTCCTCCTCCTCCTCCTTTGCTGTCCCCCACCCAGACTGTTTCTTTATGGCCTTCTTTTCCACAACTTCTCTGTGCTTCCTCCATGGTAGTGGGGGTGCCCCACCTGCTCCCATTGCTACACCACTGCCACTAGAGAAGTGAGAAGAAGATGCCATAGGAACCCAGAAGCTACAGCTATGTGACCCCAGTAAGCAAGGCTTTGACAGTGGCTATGATGGGAGACGGCACCTTTCTGTTTCGCCTCAGGGACAGGCTGTCCCTTGTAGAGTATCCCTTATCCTATGTGACTAGAATGTCCCTGATTCCCAATCTCAGTGCTAAGCAGAGCAGGCAGAAGGATTTTATCTCCTGATCTCAGGCATATGCGGATCATCTAAAGATCTTGATCAGATTGGGAGATGGGCCTCCAGCTGTGGCCTATGGGCTGCTAGGAAGTCATGAGGTACAAAAAACAAAAACTTCAGGCTCAAATGGCACCAAGTCACAGAAACTAAGCGTTAAGCTGAATTGACAGGAATGCATGTGTGGGCATGTGGCACAGGGCAGAATAAAGTGAAAGTCTCACATTTCAAAGTAAACACCACTAGCGGAGATAGCAAACAGTACAGACCAAGAACTAGGTAGTCTTCTTCTTCTTTGGCAATCACTCATAGCCAAGTAAAATTGTCTTCCATAAACACGGTTTTAACATGAGTCCGTAAGTGACTGTGGAGGCCAATTCTGGATCCAAATGTCCTTTCACAGTGGAGACATTGGTTTCTGGGCGGGAGTTGATCAAGGTGTGGATTTGCCAAGCATACTTTCCTCTTAGCATGTTTCTCCCTTGCGTCCTGAGTTCGAGTGTCTTCAAAGCCCATGACGCCTTTGGTAAAGGCTGTTCTCCAATTGGAGCACTCACAGGCAAGTGTTTCCCAATTGTTGGTGTTTATACTACATTTTTAAAAAAAAAAATTGCCTTGAGACAGTCTTTAAAACTCTTTTGTTGACCACCAGCAATACACTTTCCATTTTTAAGTTTGGAATAGAGTAGTTGCTTTGGGAGACGGTCATCAGGCATCCGCACAACATGACCAGTCCAATGAAGTTGATGTTGAAGAATCATTGCTTCGATACTGGTGAACTTTGCTTCTTCCAGTACACCGGTATTAGTTCGCCTGTCTTCCCAGGTGATGTGCAAAAAAATTCAGAGACACCCTTTCCCCAATTCACTGTGATTGGGAGAGCCCTGGTAAAACCATTCCCTCTGATTGGAAGCTAGTTCTGCCAGTCATGAAAGAGCTCTTCCTCCTCTTGTCCCCCCACCTTGGAATTTTCATTTTGTGGCAAGCTTGGGAAGAAACGTTTCAATTTTTGAAGACATACCACACAGGTGGTGGTGCTTGTTTTTAAATACTTAGATCTCCAAACTGCTCTGATTTATTTTGGGGATGCCTAGTTCAGTTTGGACACGGGTGGCGCTGTGGGTTAAAGCCTCAGTGCCTAGGGCTTGCCGATCGCAAGGTCGGCGGTTCGAATCCCCGCGGCGGGGTGCGCTCCCGCTGTTCGGTCCCAGTGCCTGCCAACCTAGCAGTTCGAAAGCACCCCTGAGTGCAAGTAGATAAATAGGGACCGCTTACTAGCGGGAAGGTAAACGGTGTTTCCGTGTGCGGCTCTGGCTCACCAGAGCAGCGATGTCACGCTGGCCACGTGACCCGGAAGTGTCTTCGGACAGCGCTGGCCCCCGGCCTCTTGAGTGAGATGGGCGCACAACCCTAGAGTCTGTCAAGACTGGCCCGTACAGGCAGGGGTACCTTTACCTTTAGTTCAGTTTGGGGCAGTTCAGGGAGATCCTGCAATGGCTCAAACGTGCCCTAAATCTCTGCAAAGTGGTTACCTGCTTTGGGTCAAGATTTATCCAAGCCCTGATACATTTCCTTTTCCCTCCACCCTGCCCAGTAGATAGTCTTAGAGCAAAATAAGTCTTACCACAGAATAAAATGTAATATTGAAAAGGAACCTGGAAGCTTTACCTTTTACCTAAAGGCAAACATGAGTGAACACTAAACAGACATAATCTTGTGTGAGCATACGACAGAGAACTGGGACTTTTGCCAAACACAAGAGATACAGAAAAGCAATAACATACTAAAAGGATCCCCTCCCTCCAACTGGTTGAATGTAATTTCCTTCTATGTTATGTAGCCTAATGAAATTGGCTTTCATTAAGCCTTGTAGCAAGCAAACAAAAAAAACAGGGGCAATGATTAAAAAACAGAGTGTTACATAATCTTTTAAAAAAGCAATCCAATTATTATTATTCCATTAAAGCTTTCAGTATTATACTTCCATTGATTTTTTTCCTAGCCTTTAGAATTAAAGGTATTAAAAACTGATATATTATTGTAATTATTATGTTTCAACATGCACTTATGTCAATGTTTGAAAATCTTATAAAGACTACTAAGTAGCCAACAACTAAAGAGTGTTTTACTACAATTTTCCACTATAAAACCCATAAGCAGTTTTTGCTCTGCTTTTCTTTTTTCTTTTTTTTAGTTCATTGATGGAAGAAATGCTGCTTCACTTCATAATACTTAGGGTTATATGAGCCTTATACAAACTAATCTTTAAAGTTTCTTTATTTATAAATGTGAATAATTTCTAGTAGCAATTTGATTATAACTGCTCTGAAAGATTTGATACCTAACTGTGATTGTTTAAAAAATGCATTACTTTTTCTCACAGTTATAAGGGGCCATTTCCTTCTGAAACTGGAATCTTCAAAAAAAAAAAAAAAAAAACATTTTTAGGTGTTTATTGCATATTTTCCATCTTTCAGAATTCACACATCTTTCTCATATCGGGCATTTGACTTTCTCAGATCAGGACCATCTGAACCCAGCTCACAGTGATGGGTATGATTTTGTATTAGTATGTATTAGTATCATATACAGTATGATTTTGAATTAGAATGTCTATCTGTAGTCAAAAATAAAGACTTTTTGGAGCTTAGAGGCATGCATATTTATTATGCCATAAGCTTTGCCGTAATCGACTTATACAAACTGACGTAGAACTTGAGTTGAACTTGAGGTTTCAGCACCACATTGGTCTTCAACTGGAGATCATGGAATCTGCTACCTAGCTAAGGTGTATGGCAACAGCCTCACAACTATCTTACAAATATATGTTCAAAAATTAAGCAATGAGAGTCTAAATGCATGTTGGGGTTAAAAGTGGGCCATGGGTTGGTAAAGTTTGAAGTCTACTGCTCTAGCATGTAGGCTAAATACAAAATTAATATGTAAGGTTAGCTCCATACATGCGTACAGTTGTTTCACATTCGAAAATATATTTGACCACTTAAAAAACAAACAACCCTTCCAGTCAGTCATTTCTGCACGTTAATTTATTTGCTTGATTTAGTTGCATTAAGCAGAGAAACGGATCACGTTCTCTTTCTTTAGTCTGAGACCCTGCTGGTGATTAATGCTTTCCCCATAATTCTAAGAGAAGAAAATCATTACAAAAACAATTATCGCTCAATTCTCAAATCAGTCAAAATATCACAGATAAGGCACTTACTTGCCAGTGACAGTTTTTGCCTTCTGCAAGCATAATTAATCGAAGCAGCTGAATAGATTTTTTTAAGTGGAATATGGTTCATGCATAACTGACAAGATTTCTATCAAATCATCACTGGATGGCTGATAGGCACATCACAGATCATCAAGTTGCATCTGGTATGGTGCTAACGAAGAGATACTGGTGCTGACATTTCCAGGGTGACAGCGTACAAGACAAAAAGTGGATATGGGGACTCGCAGCTTCCTTTGCACTAGCATTTAAAAAACAAACAAACAAAGAAGACTGTTTCTTTCTTCTTCTTCTTCTTCTTCTTCTTCTTCTTCTTCTTCTTCTTTAAAAACCCCCACTACATTTCAGCTACAGCAAGTATCTTTTAAAATATATAAGTTTAAAATTGCATGCAGATATGACAAAGTCTAGAGTTATTTCTCAGTCTGTGGCTTTCTATCAAGTACACCAGATGATGTTGGACTACAATGGCCATCATCCTTGACCATTGGGCATGCTGCTGAGGCTTTGAACACAGCCAAATAAACTATTATTATTATTATTATTATTATTATTATTATTATTATTATTATTATACCTCTCTTGGAAGCCCAAGCTCATTCTGAGTTTGGGACCGCCTGACCTGCCTTCAACTGTTGGCTACACATGTGTGCTCTTCCTTCATGATTTCCCCTTCCTTCCATTTCTTATACAAGAAACCAAGCATGGGGCAGGCATGCCACACAGCTTCCAGCAGTGGCTGGGGGGTGGGCCACCTCAGTTGACCTGTGTCTTGACGTGGCCCATATGCCAAGCACAACCCTGCTCAAATAATGGATATACACCCAATACCTGAGCAAAACCCTACCTACATCTGTAATCAAAATTTGTGGCCAAGACAACTTGTTGAGTTTGTTCCACCTGCCATTGCTATTGTCTTCACACATTGGGGTGGGGGCACTGTGAGTGGGTCCATAGCTCTTATTCCCCACCGAGAGAGAGAGAATATTCCATGCATGTATCTTTGCTGCTGGGCATCCCAAAGAGAATTTCCCCTCCAATTGTGAGGAGATAGCTACCTTTCTGCTAGTGTCTCCATATTTTCCATAATAACTGATGAATACACTATAGAGCAATGGACATGAATGTGTGACTTACATGTGTGACTTATGCCATACATACTTTTTCAACCTGCTGAAAGAATTCACACAAAAACATTGCATCAGACTGTGAAGTCCATGCAGATAGGAATATTCTGCAAGCATTACATTAGATTCCCTGGATATTTAAGGGAGGGAGAGAGAGTTTCCTCATGTGTTACACTTTACATTTGCCCTTGCTGAATTTCATTCTGCTGCTCTCTCTCCAATGGGCACAGGTCACATAATATTTCATTTATGGTCTCTCGGAGGCATTGGGGTAGGTGTCGTCTCGATAGTGAGAAAATGAACGTGACTGTTTCAGGGTGTTTTCACACCAGTGCCCTTTAGAGTGTTCCACCTCAGGCTGCAACCACCTGACACTATCACTTCAGTGCCAGGGATTCATAGGCAGATAACTGTTGACATACACGCTGATACTTTTGAGGCACTTTAATAGCAACCCTCTCGCAGTGCCTCAGACGTGTCGGAAGGCTATCAAGGGAGATGCCAGCACTTCGCCTTCCTACTTTTACACAGGTTATAGATTTTCAGCACTGATGTTAACATGCCCCAGTGGCCTTGAGGCAGACATAAAACACAAGGCCCTTGCAATGCGTGCTATCCTGATTAAGAAGATTGCAACATTTGATATGAAGGACTCTTGGGAATTGGGAAGAAAGGGAGAGAGAATGCACAGATGTGCATAGTTTGGAAAGGCCACTGGCCAACTGTCAATTGGCAACTCAGGCTCTGGATGTTTGTGCCTCTGTTGTAAGAGTCATCCAATGGATTCTTTGACAGATGCCAGGGAGCAGAGGAAGCAACTCTCCTAGCAGGTTGCCAGGAATGTATAAGACCAGGACAAGTTATTACCACCTGCTTTTTATTCAATATTTACAAAGAGAGGCTTGGCACGCAGCCTCTTGGAATAATGGCATTGTCCTGAGTGACTCTCCACCCCCTTTTTCTCCCACTTCCTCATATGGGCGGCGCTGAGGGCCCTTTGCTTCTGAGCCCTTTGCTCTCCTACTTTCAAGGCTCGCTGGGTTCTGGGAGAGGGGGTATCTGGAATGCTTTCTAAAGACACTGTGTCCATCAGCTGTTGCCCTCCTGATGCTTCCTCTTTCGCTTCCTCTTTCTCCTCCTCCTCTCCCGTTATTTCCCAGCTTTTCCCCTCATCTGCCTCTGAGATGTGACCACCCTCGATTCCCTGTTTTAATTCTGAATTGTCTTCTTCTTTTCTGGAAGGGTCAGGCCAGGAAGGCAGTCTCCACCATACTTCCTCTGCCCAGTCCCTGACAGGAGATGGCATTCCAATGAGGAAACTGTAATACAGAGGCTACTAGAAAAGGAGGAGTTGTTTCAACACCCCTGTGTCATCATCTATGCTAGAAAATTACTGACAACTCAATGCATTGGCCATAGCTGAAAAGTGATAAAATGAGATGAAGCAATATCATAGCCCAACCCCAACCTTCTGTTAAAGCCCCTCTCGCTAATTACCCAGATATGTCAGGTAGCAAGTCCTCTCATTCTGAATAAATCTGACATCAACAGATTTCTCTTCTTAATTTTTATTTTAATAAATAAGCCATAAAGCAGCTGCAAAGTTACTGATAAATGAACTGCTAGGGAATAGGCTTACTCAAGTGAGCTAAATCCTTCTGCCCTTGCATTATAAGCAATATAATACTGTGAACACATGTTCCGAATAACCTGAGAACAAGTGTCTGAGAGATACGTATTTGGTCCTTGTGCCTTTGGCTAAAGAATCAGATAGTGGACACACAGTTGTGCTTCCGATAGGTCATGGGGGGCGGGGGGGACAGTAGGAGAAATGAGAACCAAGTGTTTTCTAACAGAGAGAATGGTGGATTTCAAATTGAGGGCTGGCTGATGAGGTTGCACTTCTCCTTAGCTTCCCAATTTCCTTGTTGAATAAAGATGTAAAACCCGAACTATTAGGAGCTAAGCATCAGGCTAATAAAGGAGCTGGATGGTTAGAGGGGGGAAAGTGGAGTAGTGAGATGTTTCAAATGCAAAGTAAATGGAAATTCAATACCCCCCCCACTGGGCACAAACTACAGCCTTTTATGGGTGCTAATATATCTCAACACAGGAGCAAACGGTGGGTTGTGATGTATAGCCCCACCAACAACACTGCACATTCTCTCTAGACTCTTCCCTGACATCTGCATGTAGATTGTGAATACCTGTAGGCAAGGGGCCTTCATCTAGAAATACACTTGAAGTATTCCATGGAATCTGGAACACTGATCATTTAGAGTTCCAGCTCTTGTGTACATACATCTACAGAGATTCATGATGTACATGCCTATCTAGATGGAATGTGCAACATCAGGGGTGTGGCTATTCAGTGCAGTTCCACCCCTTGCTCATAGTTTATCCTTGGGGTCCTTTCCAACTCTACAATTCTATGATTCTATGATGTCCATAGGAATTATTATTATTATTATTATTATTATTATTATTATTATTATTATTTATACCCCGCCCTCCCCAGCCAAGGCCGGGCTCAGAGTGGCTTACAAGCAATAATAAAAACAAGATGAATGATTACAACTTAAAAACAAAAGTAAAATACAACATTAAAATAATGGAACATTATGAGCAGTATATGCTTAGGGCTTCTGGGTCATGTAAAAAAGACATGGAATTGTGGGCATAATAAGAGCACAAGATGACCAGAAGGAGGGTCCTGAGCAGTTATCCCTTGAAAGGCGTGCTTTTCATTTCTGCAAGATGGATCAATAATAGCCCAAGACTGCAAACCTATGAGTAAGTCAAGATGAACTCAATGCAACTTACATCTTATTAGGCATATACTGAAGCACAGTGTGCATGGATTAGTCCATTTAGAAGTAGGCCGCAATGTTTTCAGCAAATTATCAAAAGACAAAGAGAGGGGAAGCAATGAAAGAGGAGGCACCAGCCTAGACAAGTAACATGCTTTGCATTCCCCCCCCCATCCAAATCAAATTTATTGTAACTATTTATAATGGCTTCCTGTTTGTGGATTGCTTATTTACACAACAAAATGACAGATTTGGAGCTTTTAATAAAACAGCATCCTCTTTTAAAAAAGTTTTTCCATCTGTATTTTATCGAGCTCAGTTTCACTGCACATGAACAATTAATCAAGCACTCCTTTGAGTATGATGATGTTCTCTTTAAATATCAGTAACAGAGAAGATATTGCAAGCAATGAAACCACAACATTTACCATCATTCACATCCTCCTTCCTGGTTGCTTGCCCCATATATATATTTTTGCAATGACTGTGGAACATATAAGTAGACAAGTGAGGCTTTATGAAATCACATAGCACAGAGCGGAGATTATGGATTAAATTGCAATTGTAGTATTTATAATCTATACACTGTAGACCAGAGATCTGCTGCCAGCGCTAGGTCTCTGGCATCCTCGGAGCAACCAGGTGTAAACCCAGGCAGACCAGAAGTAATGTCATACAGCTGGGGTCAGCCACCTAGGATGCCCCCATGTCCATTGTGGTGCATAAGGGGCAGAGCATGTTCTCCAGCACAGAAGCAAGCTGTGAGGCAAAGGGCGACAGGAGGAAAAAATTGCTTGAGTCCTTTAACCCAGTGGCTGGTCAGGATGATAGGAACACAGAGGGTTCATCCACAGTGTCGCTTGTTCCATGTTTTCTAGGCACTTTCCTGGGGGAAACCTGCTGTTTACTGCTGAATCAGAACAAACATTAATCCACAGAAAGCCCAACTGATGTTTGCTCTGATTTGGTGGTAAATAGAGGGTTTCCCCAGGGATAGCGGTGGTGCAAACAACCCAAAACCCTCTCATGCCCATGCCTAAGAAAGCACAGGACAAGAAAATGTGTGGACAAACCAGAAGTATCTCTAAGTTGGAGGGACTGTAAAGGGAAGGGTGTGCATGCACGCGAAAGCCTTATAATGATATGTTCTGCGGAACTCCCTGTTTTAGGAATAAAGGATTCACCAAGCTTCCTTTGCAGTAATAGTAAGACTGGGGTTCTGAGTGCATTGCACAGATTTCCCAACTCCTTATCTCTGGAGGAGTGTGGCAGGCTCCCTTGCACAGATGGAGCTTTCCTAACAGTGGGTTCCCATTTATTTTCACTGTCGGGGGCACTCCGCTTGCACTGCCTTTAATTGCAGAGAGCTGCCTTTTTCATTGACATTGTTATAGATTTGTGGGGTGACCCCCCTAAACCCTAGACTTTAATAAATGGTAGGATTTTTGAGTACTGAAGGGAAGAGTGTAGGCTAGTGGGGGCTAAGCTTCCTTTCCAAGCCACCTGGGATAGAGGCATTAACATGTCAAAAGGTGTTGATGGCCCATTTGAGAGGAATCCTGGGCCTGGGCAGACAGACTGTTGCCAGGTTAACTGGGTGTGACAGGAAAAGAGAGTCTTTAGCAAGGTGTGCTGGGAAGAAGAAGGGAGAGAACAAAGACTGGGATCCATCTTGGGCAGACTGGCTGAAGGCTGGCTGGGAGAGGTACCTTTGACTCCAGGGCTGCACTGCTGTGGGGTACAAGCCCTCCTTGAAATGATCATGTGGTTGATCTGGACTCCCTTCATGCAGACTGAAGGTGTAAATATGTGAATAAACTACATTTATTAAAACTATGGCATCCTGTACCATGTCTCAGTTCTCCAAGTCAACACAGACCCTGGGGGAGTGCCTGGAACCACCTGAAATCTTCCTGCAGCTTGGCAGAGAGTGTGGGCCGCAATCAACTTTTGTAACAATATCAATAGGCAAAACCACCTGATTTTAATCAGGCCAATTAATTTTTTAAAACCGTTTGCATGAGGAGGAAATGGCTTGCAGACAACCATTTCTATTGTCCTGTTTATTCGTAACAACATGAGTTCCATAGATTCAAAACATACCAAATTATGCCCTGAAACTGGGCGTAAGTACCAGAGTAGCGGTGTATAATTTATTTCTACAGAAATAACTCCTGGACTGCTTTCAAGTATACATTGTGGCATTGATTCACAGAGGGAGGACTTGGGGAGTGGGAGTGAAATGTTGACTGGTCATGGAAAGTGGTAAAGTTAATGAAAAACTAAAGTAAATCACAAACAAATGAACATGAGTAGGGAGTTGTTGTTTTTTGTCAAAATGCCCAATTGTGTAATAGCTTGCAAATTATAATAGAGTATTATGAAATGAATGTTGTTATTCTACATGTAAATATAATTCTCCACCTGCACCAATTTGAGCTGGTATAACGCTTGAGAAGTCAGTAAATCAGGAAAATGACATTAAAGCTCAATTTGCATAATAACATGAATAAATGGCGAGCTTTTCCCCCCTGAGCCCCATACAGCTAATGTTATTTTTCAAGAGTGTAAAGTTTCTTGGACCATTAATACACTATTCATAGAATAAGCCAATAGAGGCTGAGTCATAAATGGCTTTAAGTACCAAACAACCTCTTGGACTCTGGTGTATGACAGCTAAGCTTTTAACTCCCACAGCACGCTATAGCAACCATACTGAAGTTAAGCAGGCCTGGATTTGGTTAGTTCTTGAATGAAAAATAAGTTGGAGGCTCTGTAAGTTGTCTCCAATGTCACTGCCACTGACAGCAGGATCCTTTCAGTTTCTGATGGTGAGGGCCACCACTTTTGAAAAGTCACCCCCTCTCGCCACAGCCTCCTGTGCCACCTCCCACATTAAAGAGTGTGGGAGACCCTTCTGAAACAGTGTGAGAGGTGGTACTTGGGACTTCAAGGTGAAAGAAGAATTGGCAAGAGGTGCCTTTTCCTCACAGTCAGCTATATTCTTCCACCAGATTAAACGCCTTCTGTGGATGGATGGAAGGAGCCTGGATGCAGCCCAATGGTGTGGGAGAAATGTCAAAGATAAAAAATTATTACTGTATTTTTCGCTCTATAGGATGCACTTTTTCCCTCCTAGAAAGCAAGGGGAAATGTGTGTGCATCTTATGGAGCGAATGCAGGGGGGAGGCAGGCGGGAAAAGCCCCCAAAAGCCGCACACAAGCTCTGTGCGGCTCTTGCGGGCTTTTCCCTAGGAGGGAGAAGGGACTGACTGGCCACATCAGTCCCTTCTCCCACCTTGTAGAAAAGCCCACAGGCCGTGTCAGTCAATTCTCCCTCCTCGTAGAAAAGCCCGCAGGAGCCGTGAACTCCTTAAAGGGTGCGCGGCTCCTGTGGGCTTTTGCGGGAGATGGGGGAATTCCCCCACCTCCTGAAAAAGCAGGGAGAAGGTTTGTGAGAAGCGCACAAGCTGCGCGCAGCCTGTCCGCTGCTCCCAGAGCTGGGGGGGGGGGAGAGAAATCATATTTTTTCCCTTGATTTCCCCCTCTGAAAACTAGGTGCGCCCTATGGTTAGGTGTGCCCTATGGAGCGAAAAATACGGTATATAAATAAATATCCCCCTAACATTGACAACATAGATTGCTATAACAACAGGCCACTGCCCATTCATTTTACTAATCATTCATGTGTTTTTGTTAATAGGGCTTTTGCTCTAACGCATGACCTTGTTTTCTATAATGGTGTGATGGACTAGAAGGACAGGATTGTGTTTCTTTTACTAAAGTGAGGTCCCAATTTAGTTCAAAGTGAAGAGTATCTAAAGCAATCTGAGCCAAATCAAGCATTTAACAAAATGTTGAAGGAGGCCCCAACCTTAATCTTGCCTTCCATGCACATTCGAAATTGAATCATGGCGGCTCCACATGAGGTGGGCATTTTAACAGGCCCTCAAAATGGCAGTAATAGGCACTAGAATGCCTGTCTACTTTTTAGTACTGCTAACTGAAGCATTTAGAAAGCTTTGTACGGTAATAATTATAAGACTATTCTTATAACCATCAGTCAGGAAAATCTCCGAGATAATAGGATGCAGGAAAAGAGAGAACTGTAATCATTTTGCCTCTAGGGAGTGAAAGACCTTTATAATAACTAATTCTACATTCTTCTTGCTGAACAAGTTAAGCCTGGCAAGAATTCCCAAGGGGTGACAACTATTGAGAATAAGACTGAATACCCATTGATAAATGTGGTGATTTTTGTCCTCTAGCCTTTGAGAAGGTATTCTGTTCCCATCAAGGCCAACGAGAAGAATTCTGCTGAGCTCAGAAGGGAGGACTTTGCAGGTGCGTTGCAGCTTAAATTGTGAAAATCAGCCCCCTTTCTCATGCAAGCAGACCGTACTAAATAATCATAATGCTCCTTCCACCTTTAACATCTGTGAATCTACATGAGAACAATAGGGGCTTTCTGCAAAGGGGGTTATGAAATATAGATGCCTCCTTGCCTTGGAAAAGAATGGGTATTTTTCAGCGTGTTTGGCTCCCCATGAATTAATGGCCCTGGAAACGAATCACGCACAAAAAGCAAGTAAACACCTGTGAGACAAATGGTTGCCCACTGTGGTTTAATTGATTACCCCGACTGCCGAATGACAAAAGAGGCAACTGGATAGTCATTAAAATTTACGAAACAATAGAAGAGGTCATCCGGAGGTCAGAAGAATAATGTACTCTTATTACCAAACTCGCTTTTGGATTTTTCACTATATTCATTTACTGTTCAGTTTAAAAAGAGCAGGACTTTCATGAATCTGTCGCCAGTGATTTATGAAGTTCATTTTCTCTTCATATGTTTATAGATCAAACATGGAAAGAAAGTCTCAGCAATATTGAGCAAGTTTAATATTAAAAGGAGTGGAAATTTCAACTTTGCATTGTGCTATCTTGAACAATTTGGCAGAGGCAGCGGGGGGACGACCACGCAAAATAATTACACTCAAGCAATTGTTTTGATCGTGGATAAATGCTCTTAAAATCAATGTGCCAATTTAACACCGTGCACTAGTTCCCGAAGAAGCATTCCATTGTGCTATTTAGTACATGGCATTTAGTACAAGGCATTTAGCACATGGCAAAATCAAAGGACAAAGGGAAGGGGTTGGAAAGGGAATGCCAGCAATTGCTTTGGAGGTGGGGACTCTAAACATAGACTGTGTAATATTCTATTGGGTAAAATGAACAGACTGTTTTTTGGCTTAAATGTAACAATTACAGGTTTGCCCCCAACTGATATCAATAATAATAATAATAATAATAATAATAATAATAATAATAATAATAATATTATTATCCTCCACCCATCTGATGGGATGGCGTTCCACAGCATGGGCTCCCATGTTGCCTGCGGGGGTGGAGCAAGGCGCCCGTAGGGTGGGTAGGGCCAGGACAGGGTACACCAGAATCCCAGTGCCCAAGCCCCATTCCACTCCAGCGCCCTGCAGGTCTGTGTTGCTTTTAACTGGGCAGATCCAAATACCCAGTCAAGGTTTGAAGGAAAATAGACTTCAGTGGAACTTTTAGGCTCCATCATGGTCCAAATGATATAACTCGGAGTATGGCAGGTTTAGAAGCTTATTAGCTTTGAAACCAATATGTTTTAAAGACGGGTGAACTGAAATTATTCACTGGATATACACTTAATGTATATTCTATCAGCAAATCAGTTACAAATGGGAAATTGGAAAGGACCACCCATCTCTGTCAGTCCTGTACTTTTACTCACTATTATGCTTGGTAGTCACAAAGGTACTATGAGCCATCATTTCAATGTACCTAATCTTCTCTGGCCATGGATGCTCATCCATGAATGAATGCCCGAGGCTTTTATCTTGTTTTTGAGAAATTCATAACTGAGCCTAAAATCATATTTAGTGTAATGTTTTATCATAAATTTTACAAACAGAAGGAAGAACTTCAAAGAGTAAATGCTTACAGCATAGAAATAGAAAACAGAATAGGATGCATGCTTGCTGTTTATCTCTGTTTGAATTCAGTATTGACATAAAGTTAGGCTTTGTGGTTAATTTGAAGAGTCAGCCCCCTGGAAAAATATTGGTCTTGTTCATACAAAGATGAGGTCCACCCCCCCCCCAAAAAAAAATATATGAGTACTTTCAGGAGGTGCAACCACAAATCTTTGAAAAAATGTGTCAGAAAGAACAGAGGATCTTGCTCTCTATGAGAATGAAATACTTACATTTTAAAATAGCTATTTACCACATGGTACAACCTGTTATCTTATGAAATCAGGTGGTGTGTGGGCATGTGTGGTGCTCAACCACATGGTAAACAGATTTATTCCAGAACTTACAACTGCCTGAAAAATAAGTATAATGGAAAAGGCAATATGTAACCTTACACCATGTTTCTGTTTATTTAACAAAATGTCTATACAAGCTTGATGTTCTACATAAAGGAAGGCTTGCCTACAGGCACCTCTATAATCTATGCCATTTACCATATTTTTTGCTCTATAAGACGCACCCACCACAAGACGCGCCTAGTTTTTGGAGGAGGAAAACAAGAAAAAAAATATTCTGAATCTCAGGAGCCAGAACAGCAAGAGCAATCGCTGTGCAGTGAAAGCAGCAATCCCTCTTGCTGTTCTGGCTTCTGGGATAGCTGCGCAGCCTGCATTCGCTCCATAAGACGCAGACACATTTCCCCTTACTTTTTAGGAGGGAAAAAGTGAGTCTTATAGAGCAAAAAATACGGTATTTATTTTTTGTACACAGTACCTACAAAAACACAAAGTCAAGTGAAACCTCTTTAGTGCTGCCCCGCTCCCAATTTAACTTTCAAGTTGCCTACCACTTGCATGTGTACCTGAATCCTTTTTAACCCTCCCAAACAGTAAAGGTTGGTCTTGCAGGGAAACACTTGTTCATTCATGTTATTTCATTTTATTAATATCCCACCTGTCTTCTGCCTTGGAACCCACCGTGGTGTATACCTGGTTCCCAGGCAGTCACTCATCTAGGCACTGACCAGAATTAGACCTGACAAATTTCGGGGAGGTGATGGTGTCATGTGCTTTCAGACAACATCCTGGGCCTTTCCTTCAGAAATCTGGCAGTATTTATCCCATCCAAATGGACTACCATGACTGCAATTCTGCCACTAAATAAAAAGGCAGTTCCCCATTTTAAAAACTCAAAAGTTTAAAGGCACCAAGAATAAAAGTTCCTGCCAACCTAGCAGTTTGAAAGCATGTCAAAGTGCAAGTAGATAAATAGGTACCACTCCAGCGGGAAGGTAAACAGCATTTCTGTGCACTGCTCTGGTTTAAAGTCTGATTAAAGACTTTCTGATAGATCAGACACAAACAGTGAGGATTGGACATGTAAAATCTAATTCCTTAAAAATCAGCCCTGGCACACCACAGGGATGTGTGCCAAGTCCCTACCTGTATTCATTGTATACATACAATTGTGTATCATCTATCCTGTCAACTGCAATTATTAAGTTTGCAGATGACACCAACATAATGGGTTTAATAACAGGTGGAGACAAATCAGCGTATAGAGGGGGAGGTCCAAAAAAAATCTACATGGTGCCTTGGGAACAACTTGCACCTTAATATCAGCAAGACAAAGGAGATGGTGTTGGACTTTCGGAGGAAGAGAGGAGAACTTGCCTTGCTGTACATGGAAGAATGGTGTCAATCAACATCTGATGATCACCTTCTACTGGTCAACAATAAAAGGTGGCCTTTCATACTGCATCACTGTGTGGTATGCTGGGTTGACATCATCTGATAGGAAGTGCCTACAGAGGGTGGTGAATACAACACAATATATAATGGGCTGTCCCGTGAATCCGCTGGATGAAATAGCGGAAGAACGTTGCCTCAGGAGAGTGAGGAAAAGACTCAGGGATGAGTCACACCCTGGCTGGCACTTTCTTGATATCCTGCCCTCAGGCAGAAGATATAGAAGCATGATTAGTCACACCAAAGGCAACTGACTTTCGGGTTTGGTGGGTGTACGTCAGTAAACGATGGGAATTAAGAGCTGAGTGGGGGGTGTTTGTTTAAACTCACTGTATACAAGTTGTACAAGTGACAATAAAGTATTTCAATTTAACCTTTGAGAAAGTAATTGCATCCAATTCTGACCCAAGATAAAAATGTTACAGCTAGTTTTAAGTAAATTGTTGGACTAGTGATTGGGCAGATATGGAACTTGAGTTTTTCTGAAGTGAGGTTCTGATTTGGTCCAAAAGCAAAGCAAGAAGCCCTAATTCTTTCACAACCCACTGGGAAGTTCTCCTGCCCAGCCTCTATTGAAATTAACTAGCTGCACAAGAGAATGCTGGGTTAGCGTCCCTCAAACTACTCAAGCGTTTTTCATTAACGTAATCTCCACACCGGAATGGCTGAGAGATGGCTTTGTTCTACTGACGTGCTTACTCGCAACACATAATCCTCACAGCGCATTTCCAAAATATTGAATGGCTTTCAGTTTATGGTCATTTCAAGGGCTTTCCCGTAATTTGTTTATTAACTGCTCATGACCTTGAGGGTTATCTTGGCTAACCTTCTCAAGCCACTGCTGCTCATGCAGTAATTAGTTTGCCACCCTAGTGGTCTCATTTCCTTTTACTGTATTGCTAATCAGTCTGAGATCTTATGCTATTAAAATACCTAAACACTCTTTTTAATTTGGAAGGGAGCTCATTGTGTCGTGGGGCTTGAGCCCCCTGCTATTTGAGAATGTGGTGAGCAATCTTCCATCTCTTGTTTATACCTTCAGAAATGCAGCCACTGCGACTCAGCCCTTCTGTCCCCTGGAAAGAATAACCCACATGGAAACCATATGGACAATAGTAGGAGCAAAAAAAAGCAAGAAAAATGCACGAAAGCTTTGTTGTCTTCTGTGTTAACCTGATGACATTAGTAACTAAGAGTTCTCAGCCTACAAACTCATTTACTCTGAATTAATGCCATAAATCAAGCAATACTAGTTACTGCTCCCAAAGCATTGAGAGGAAATAACAAGTGCAGTGGCTAATCAGATTGTAATGCTTTTTTTTTTAAGGAAGATGTAAGGGGAAACATGGGTAGATGGCTACATGATGGTGCCAGGTCTCTGAATTATGCTCTGGATCTCTGGCACCTACTGTATTGACATCAAGAAAAATAAATAGATTTTAATTGTAGACTGCAAGCTTCCAGTCACATTTGGCAAGAGGAAGCAGTCTTCTAATTTACCATTCAGTCAAGCTTCCAACACTAAGATATTTATTACAGCCATGCCAAAGATCTGACAGAATCACTTTGGGAAAAGAGATTTTGTTTGTTTGTATTTTAAAACATCCAGTAATTCAGTTGTAAGGATCTTTTTAATTCACCCTCTAAGCTCACTTGATATTTAGGTACTGAGATAAATAAAATTTATGACTACAGCAGAGCCAAAATCTTAAGACTTGGGGATGAGAATCAGCCAGGTTTCCCTCCACCCCCCTTTGCTTTTCTTTCCTACTTCTCAGACACTCTTTAATCCTGAAACTACCCATATGCCCATCAGATTCTGTTTAATTACTGTGGCACAAGCCATAAAACTTCAAGGAAGTTCTGGTTCACAAAGAAATTCAAAGTCCATGAACATTTTGCCTCCTGGTGCTCAGGCTTTTCGGCTAAGGAATATCTCAGGCTTGGGACACTCCAACATTGGGCCAGTGATATAATGGTGGCCTCCTGGTGTCTCATCCAATAGGCATCATCTTGGGCCATGGCTATGCATTTCACTCCTATGCAGACAAAGGGCTGGCTCCCTACCCCCATTGTCTTTCAAAAATAACTTGGGTGGAAGCTAGAAGTAGACGACGTGGGAGAAAGCGTGTGGCTGCTGCCCAGAATTCTGTGTCTATTGTCCCTCAGTAGTCTAGTAATTTAAGATGCATGACATAGCATCACTTTGCTGCATGTTTCCCCCACGCTGCTCCATTTCATTGGCGGCTGCTTGTGTGAGCAAGAAAAACTGCTCTGAGGTACTGCTGGGCCATGCGTTTTCCTTGTCAGAAAGAGACACGGGACGACTTATATCAGTCAGACATCCCATGTCACATCTAGCTCTGGCCTAAGTGCAAGCCATGGAATTCAACTTTCTTTTCACTGAGTTGGGCTTGTGGGGAAAACTCTGGAGCAAGACTCACCTGGGATAAGACTGAATGTATACTTTGGAGGACAGCTGAATTCTCCTTGGGGCTCAGATCACTAGGGCACTTGGGGAGTTTGAAAAAGTCCCCAAATGGCTGCTGAGTGTATGTGGCATAACACAACATGGCTGCCACAGCTTTAAAAAACAGTAATAGGTTCTGCTTTAAGTAGCACTAAAATTGGATACAACCCTGAATGCTCACTGAGCTTGTACTATTACTTGGGGTGGAAGGCATCCGTTTTGGTGGGTCTTACAATTAATTATCTGTGGTTGCAATAATTGCTATTGTGTTAAACAGATGTTAGCACCACTGCTGTAGCGCACACACACAACTCATGGGGCAAGGAAGTTGGCTAGTTCTTGCCGAGGTAGCAAAGATTTGCCTGGGCTCACGTGACTGAATACTTCTAAATGCAAAACAAAAGCCGAACAAGCAGAAATAGCTTGTTAAGTTGAAGACTAGGCTAACAGTTACCCTCAGCATACAGTTTCTAATTAGAGGGCTTCTCCTGAATAAAGGTTATATGAGAGCCACGACCTGCGGTCCGAAGTGTAACAGCTCAGACACAGGTTACCACCTAAATGAGGACGGGGTCAGAAACTGGTGAGTTTTGAACCATAAAATACTATTGCAAGCCTGCATGCCACATCGCTTAAGAAAGGAGTGCTTAGTCCTGGCTTTAGTACAATACCTTCAGTAACCAAAGGAACAAGATAAAATAAATCTAAATCCTATTTTCCAAAGGAGGTCAATTTCATAAATATTTCGACATTTTCCCTGCCATATTTTCCATGGGAAGACTTGTCAAGAATGTGAAGCAGAAGCAGCTATGTATATAGTCTCATGGGTAATTATTATTTTTTACTTTTTTAAAGGAAAGGGCCTTTCTCAAATAGAATTTAGAGTAAAACATTTCTAAACTAGGCAGCACCTGAGACAGTATTTCTCTGGAGTAGAACATTGGAAGGGATACCGAGAATAAACCTTTCACCTCTGGTCCTCAGCTCAAATATTCTCTTGGAAGAATAAAACTTTTCGGGTTTGCTTCTAAGCATTAAAGCAATTGAAGTAACATCAACTCTGCTTTCAAAAAAGAAACTTTGTAGCATTCACATTTTTGAATTCCTCCCCACCCCCTGATATTTCCAGGACAAAGCTGCATTTCTATACTAAAGTAGAACACAGCTTATTTCAGCTTTATGCATACAACAAAGAGGTGCATGAAATGAGTTGAACTGGAGCAACATTTATTAATGAGAAGAACCTTTGATCCTCCAGATGTTGTTGAATTTCAACTCCCCTCAGCCCCAGCCAGCCCCCTCCTTGGTACAGTCAAACCTTGGTTGTCAAAGATAATCCATTCCAGAAGCCCATTCAGCTTCCAAATGTTTGACAACCGACGCTCATTTTCCAATTGGCTGCAGGAGCCTCCTGCACTCAAGCGGAAGCCACATTGGACGTTTGGCTTCTGAAAAACATTCGAAAACCGGAGCATTTACTTCTGGGTTTTCGTCATTTGGGAGCCAAAATATTCCAAAATGGAGGAGTTCGGGATCCGAGATTTGACTGTATAAGAAATCAAATTAGCAACAACAGCAACAGATCTGAAGGGGGAACAAACAGTGCAGGAATCTCCATTACCTACCTGTGGTGAGTCAAATCCTGCCCAAGACTAGTGATATCCCCATTTCCTGGGTCCCACCTTCCAGTGAGTAGGGAGGTGTTCCTTCCCCACATACCCCTCCTAGGCCCCCACAACTCAGATTTGTTTCAAAAACATTCCATAGCCAGACTAAGGGTTAGAGCAGGTGGCTTCTAGAAGCACCCATAACTTTCAAAGGTGCCTAAGGCTGCTCACCTGCCCACTTCTCTCCCAACTAAATTTTTCCACATCTTCCTGCCTAATAATGTCAGACTTGGACCTGGGAGACCAGGGTTCAAATCTGCACTCAGTTATGAAGCTCTCTGGCTGACCTTAGGTCAGTCATTCTCTCTCAGCCTAACCTACCTCACATGGTGGTTGTCAGGACAAAAACAGGAAGGGAAAAACATGTATGCCACCTCAAGCTTTTGGAGGGGTGTAAATGCAGTAAATTAAAATTTTGAAAAGAACCTTAGTCAACTTGGAGCTTTATCCAATCTTGAACACTGAACTGCATTAGATTAGTGTAATTTAAGGTGTACTAACACAGATAGCTATGCTGACAACTACCAGTCTTTCCTTTGGCTTCCTCAATTCACATATCAGGTTCCTGCTTGTAACAAGTTTCTCTTAGGCCAAGTGAAATTCAATATCTATGACAGGTTGCAATTTTTGTAGAACTGTCTAAGTAAATATGAAGAAAACGTGAAAACGGGTTTTGCAAAGACAAACTGTGTTCCCAGGAAGTTAGATGACCCAGTTGACAAATGCCTGGAAGCTATGCAAAGACCACAGATGTGTAGATGGCAATCCAAAATCCTGAGAAAATGAATCCCATAACCTGGCACACAACATTGTTTCCCCATCAACACAATGAGCTGCTTAAACCTCTGGAGATGAGCCGAATCCTGAGTTTCAGTGGAACCAATATAAATAAAAGGTAGGTCATAGCACTTAGATGAGGTGAGCTTATGCAGAGCAGAAATGTGTTTCCATTCATGTCTATTTCCCTCTTTGTCACTTATTAATTTTTTGTTTTAAAATATGCAAGTCGATATTTCGTCTTCCTAAAAGCTTTTTCTTTCTTTTTTTTGTACAAAGGAAAGAGCACTCTATCATCTGGGCTGTTAGCATGAATTCCAAAGAAAGTATTCAGGTCATTTTATTTTGTCAGTGTAAAGTAAGGCAGCATTTGTTTATCTCTATGTTAAGTTTATTGAAATGCTGCCTTCCAAGAGTGAACCACTAGACACCCAAATATCAAAATATAACATGGCAATGGAAAACAAACTATTACAAATCATGTCAGCACATTTTGAAAAAGGCAGCAGTTAGATAATCACAGCAAAATATAAATAAACACATGGAAGAGTGCATAGAAACATCAAACGTTAAAGCGAGAGAAGACATTAGCAACTCTATACTCAGTATAGGATCTGCAACCAGCCTGATAGTTTAGGACAATTGCCCATTAAGACAATTGCCCATCAAGACAAGATAGTTTAGGACAATTGCACATCACCCTGCTCTCATAATGGCCAACCATATGCCTCTTCTGGGGTGCCCACAAGAAGGACCTGAGTTTAAATAATGTTTAGGATCCCAGAGGTGGGACTCTCCCAGGTTGCTCATACAGCAGCCACTGAGGCTTGGGCTTGCTGCTTACCCCACCAACACCCACTTCTGGGATGCTGAGATCATGTCTTGTGAAATGATGCCAAGACCAAGTTCTGCAGAGTCTCCAGCACAGCACAATACCACACACACAAAGGTCTAAAGCCAAAATCCTCAGTCAGTAAGTGGGTGGTTAACGGACAAGCAATACAGGGCACCATGCCTGTGGCTGTCAAAGGAGCTACAGAAGAAACAAGTCCAGGAGCCCCGAAGACAAGCCATCAAGTTATCACATGAGTCTTTTCTATGCCTTTGCCCATGACAGTGTGTCCTCTCTCTGCTTCTCTGCCACTGTCAGGTACTGGGCAGAAGAGGAGGAATGGTAGAGACTGCTTCCCCATCCTGACCCTTCCTGGGAGGAGGAAGAGGAAGACACTATAGATTCACAACAGGGGTTTGAGGGAGGTCGCAGCTCAGAGGCAGATGAGGGGGAAAGTTGGGGAATAATGGGAGAGCCAGAGCAGCAGCTGGCTGACATGTTGTCATTAGAAAGCATTCCAGACTCTCCATCTCCCAGGACTCGGCGAGCCTTAAAAGTAGGAGAGCAAAGAGCTAGAAGACAGAGGGCACTTAGCGGCATCCATAGAGGAGATGATGAGAATGACGAATGAGGAAGTGGGAGAGAAGGGGGATGAAGATTCACTCAGGACAAAGCCATTATCCAAGAGGCTGGGTTCTACAGCCTCTCTATGTAAAGTCTGAAATAAAAAAGGACTGTAAGAAACTTTCCCTTGTCTTTACACTTTCCTGGGCAACCAGCAGGGAGCTGCTGGCAGCATCCTGACAGCTACACAACCACTTTGCAAGTCCCATGTGTAACTGCCTGACAAGGGGTTGCTAGTACAGTACCATCAACCTACACTGAAAATAGGGGAACATATGAAGGTCCCTTATACCAAGTCAAACTGTTGATGCTCCTTGCTCACTCTGCTCTGACTGGCAATGGCTCCCCAGGGTTTCAGACTGGGGACATTCCCATCTCTACCTGGAGTTACCTGGGGATTGAACCTGGGCCCTTCTACAAGAAGATGCTCCAACTCAAGGCATGTCAGTCTCTCTACTGATCATATTTGTGACCTTCCCTTGTGACCCTGGCACAACAGTATCTGGGTTTGTGCCACAAGCCACCCAATTTGCATGGATTCCAAATTCAGGCTCTTGCAGATCTCACTGCGGAAGAACGATAAAGGGACACCACCTGCACGTAGCCTTTTAAAATGCATTCCAAGTCCCCGGCAGTACTCCACAGGAATATTTTATACTTCCTTATTGATTTTTAGACAGAAGTATATGTCAACAAACAAATCTCTTGCATCGGTTCACCTCTCTATTCAGATACAACCCTTATTTAGTTCAATTGCATTTATTACTCCAACTCCCCATCCCCTAAGGGGTTGGAACACCAAACAAACTAATAAATTACTAAAAGTATTTCCATATTTCACAGACAATTGTTTTGCAGACTGATTCCTTAATAAGGTGTAAAGTGTTTGGGTGTGATTAATTGTCACTGTATAAGAGGAGATTGCTGCTGTTCAGAACAGCACTCATGGTTTCCATCAAAATAAATATTGTCGGCAAACGACCTGAGAGGATAAAGATTCCTCCTTGGAGAGTGACAGCCCATATTTCTGCCCATTTGGAGGGAAGTTCTGAATGGTATCTGTGCACTTGCGGAAGTCTGCCAATTGGTATAAATAATATACCAGAGCCTTGGTCATGGGCCATCCCCTGACAGCTGCGGCAGAGCTGGTAGGCAGTGTGAGCCATTTCAACACAGGTTGTAGATGCCACTGAGTGCCTAGAAGCTGTGCCAAGGCAGGTTGGAAAGTGATAAGATTCTTGCATCACACTGGGATAAATATACACCCTGCATGTAATTATATGGAAAAGAAGAGCTGTGCTGTGTGTCAGAAGAAAGTGAATTGATGGGTTAGGGGAGTCAGCGTGGGTGATTAATACAAAACTCATGTATTTTCCTTCCCATTGTAATTTTTCTGTGTAGATCATGCCCCAAGGCTCTGTGACTGAGACAGGACTCTTTAAATACTGAGGTTGGTATGTAGCTGGATTTGGGTGGCTGGTAATCAAAGTTGCTTTCTTCTTGCTTCCATATTCAGAACATGGTGCTGATATCAGTGCACTGAACATTGTAGCTGCAATCCTAAATTGCATATTTAGGCTGCAATCCTATGCCTACTTCCCTGAGAGTAAGCCCCATTAAACTCCATGGGACTCACAACTGAATAGGTATGTATAGAATTGTGCTGTGTGTTGGCTATTGCTTGCTGTTGAATCACCATGGCAAAACCTTTCATGTGCTACTGAAGGTCAGTGAAGAGAAGGAATAATGAGGCTAAGCCGCCTACTTTAATGTTTTCGCTTGGTCCCCTTGTCTCACAGGAGAGCTAACACTAATGAACATTACTGTCAGAGCCAGAGGGTACTTATAAGTCCAGGCTGAGTAACTCATTTTTCCAGCAGCAATGAGTTATGCTTGCACTCATCATCCAAGGGATCAATAAATTTAGTAGACACCGTCACCCAACCTAGCATAAGAAAAAACTTTCAAAGCTTTCGATTTGCCTCTGAGCCGTGTTATTTTTCTTAGCAATATGCAACCTTGAGTGCCACAGGAAAACCCCAATGCAGCAAAATTTTATTTTAACCCACAGAAAATTAAGGAATACTGAAACTAGTGTGAACCAAATCAAACTATTTCTATGCTGCCAAGGAGTGTGGTGGAGTCTCCTTCTTTGGAGGTCTTTAAGCAGAGGCTTGACAACCATATGTCAGGAGTGCTCTGATGGTGTTTCCTGCTTGGCAGGGGGTTGGACTCGATGGCCCTTGTGGTCTATTCCAACTCTATGATTCTATGAAACCAAACAAAAGCAGGTTTTTATGAACACTGCTGTGCCTCTTGAAAAGTGTCATTCATTTAGGGATTTTTTTCTTGGAGCACATATTAGAACCCAGGTTCCCAAACTGTGGTCTCTGTACTTCGTTCAGGTAGTCTGTGACATGCCTGTGTCTTTGTGCTTGAAGACAGGAGACGGCATATCCATCACAATATATAATATTTAATACTGGTTTTAGGTTGCATTTAGGTTGCGTAGAACCTGCCACATGATCAAGAAGCCTGTCAAATCAGGGTTGCTGACCATGTGCAGGCTTTTACATGTGTTCAGAAGCCACATGCACAAAGTGCATGATTCTGCCTACCAACTTACTCTCAGGGTGCACTTGTAGGGAAACAGATGGGAGGCAAAACTAGTACTGGTTTGCTCTGCTTGTCATTGTCTCCGGGTGTGCCTGTCATTCACTACTAGTTGCAACTACTATTGGCCTGTCTGCCTCCTGCTGCACCAGTCCAGCTGGAATGCAGACTATTTTAAAAGTGCCTTAGCTGTGTTTCAAAAATAAGAAGTGACTGCTGGAATGCTCAAATCAATTAATTCTGTTATATTATTCAGCTGTGACAACTTCTTTCCTAATTGTGATATTGGGACTGTCACCAAACTACGAAAAATGTTGGTTGATTAATTTCATGATTAATTGATTGGCTAGTCAATTAAATGTGTGCCTAAACTTGGATGTGATTTGAAAAAACAGTTCTAAAATAAAAAGCATTTCTTTTCCTGTTTTTAGGCAAAACATGTTCATTACCCAAGAGGCAATTGTGTCATGGACTTGTTGACCGCAGAGGAATGGTCGGAGGAATTAGGTGGGGAACCATCAAGGGAAGAAGGCTCTAAGCCCAGAAAGTGCTCCTAGGACAACAATGAGTGGTTAGAGGGAGAAGAGGGAGAAGACTGGAAAGAGGAGATGTTGGAAGCTGAAGAGCTTTGTGAGATGGGAAAGTCTGTGGCATGGAGAAGTCCAGAATCAGAGGCCAGAGCTGGCAAGTGGAAGGAGGGAGGCCAAGAGGCAGACATGAGTCAGGCTGCTGAAGAGTCATGAGTGTCTCCCCGTCCTGATGTGACAAGCTCCCCTCTTCCCCCATCTCCCAGAACCAGAAGAGGGCTGAAATGGGTGGAGCAGCCTAGACTGCATGTAGGGGCAGTCTCCAATTACCTGGGGGAATCCCAGGAGAGAAGGAGACTTACACGGCTGTGGGGAGGCAGGGACTTCCAGTCTCGGAAACTGATTCATGGGGTAAGACCTACCAGGGAGCAGCTAATATTCTCATTAGGCCTGGCACTCAGCCAAGTCTGTGAAGATCATGTTTTTTGCTAATAAAGAGTTAACTCCAACTTTAAACAGTGTGATTTACAGCCAACTTGCTCTTTGACACATTGCCTTCTGTATGTGTGAAAAGGGTGAATCAATGTGTCTTTTCAAAACTGCAATTGTCACTCATGACTTTTATTAAGGCCTATATTATTTACCTTCAAATAAATAAATAGTTGCCCAATCAATGCAGGTGGGTAACTTTGAATAATCAACAGATCATTTGAAGAATGCATCATTACGCTTTCTTTTTTGCTTTCTTTTGTTAAGTCTTGCTCCGCCAAACACACCTATTCCTGAATCTCACCAGGAGTACAGAAGGAGAAATTTACCACTGCTGAAAACTGTATGGGCCGTATATATCCCGTCACCCTACATGATGCTATAAATGTCTGTCAAGTGCATGAGGTGCAGAAGAATTTCCTTAGTTGGTAAATAAAAAAATAAAAAAATCAATACCTTAGAACTTTTCAAGGATCTTTGCTTATTTATGATTCCTGTGGCTTGAAAGCTTTAAAAAACCTCCCTGCCAACAGATGAGGAACTGCTTAATGCTTAAAACCCTTCCACTTAAATCAAAGTTTTACAGTCCTTTAAATTATACACTGGCTGTTCATTTTTACAGGCTTTGCCACATATTATTTTGTAGGGAAACACAAGTATGCGAATGAGCTGACTTCTGGGAGACTAATGTTGCAAGGACTTGGCAATTTGCTGATGAACACGGGGCAAAACCTGTAAGACAAGCATGATATAGTTTTGGGTTCCTGGCACAGAAGCACATGAAGCTCTGTTGCACTAAACTCACAATCAATAAAGCCAACCATTAAGAAATAATCAGGACATCAAGTAGTAAAGCAGACCGAAGTTGTTCTTGGGTTGTTGTTTTTAAAGTAGTGAAAGGACAAGGTATAAAGCTGTCAAACCATCCAGAACAGATGTAAAAAGGTGCACAGAAATCCACTGAGGACTAAGTCCAGAGTAATGTCGTGTCCAGGGTCTTAGTGTCTCCGTAAAAAACAATCACAAGAAGCTCAACTACAGTTAAGCACTATAAAAGTTATACTGGGAACCATAAAAGCACCAAAGGTGCAAGGTTGCCCCCAAGATTGGGTGGCCGGCACACATTGTGTGCGCGCAATATCACACAAGCATCGCTGGTTGCATGTGTGTGATGTCACACTTGTTACGCACCACAATGTTGCATTGTTTGGAGAAGGCCGAGTGCTCTGGAGGAGCCAGTCAGATGCAAGAGAGACACTTGCATTGAGAGGACCAGGCCCTTCCAGCAAAGAAGGGACCAGAGACACGTTGGCCCCCTAGACTTGGCATGCCTGAAAAGCATAGTCTACAATAGTCAAATGTGACCTCTTGCTAAAATTAGGGCTGAGCTGACTTGGAAAGATGCATAAGACTGAGTATCCTTTATTAGTATTTCACACCCTTTTGCAAAATGGTCCTCAGTTCTCCTGACACATTCCCGTATCATTGGCTGGGACAGAAACTAGATCCACATGTGCATACGAGGCACATCAGAATGCAGATGCCATTTCTAGAATTTCCGGTGTCATCTCCCATAAAGCATTCTTTAAAATAAAATTAAAAACTTGATTACACTGTAATCAAGTAATCAATGTAAAGAATGGCTAGAGCACCAGTATGAAGGATGTAAAATAAAGGCTTTGGGTATTATATATGAGGTAAGATTTAGCAGTTGCAGCCCACATTTGACAGCGGCACTCCCGGAAAGAGAATGGCAGAAAGGTGGCTTTCTTTCTTTCAGGTTCCTTCATCAATGACATATGATTATTAAAATGTTCCTATTGAATTCAGAGAAAAAAGTGTTAGTCAACTTTAATCACCAGAGCATGCTTTAGATTATCCATTCCTTTAGTTTCAGGTGAACTACAACTCCCATCATCCCTGAACATTCAGGATTATGGGAGCTGTAGTCCATCTGAAGGGTACCATCTTGGTAACCCGTTATCTAAATCATACTAATGATGGTGTAAATAGAAAAAGCTAAGGACTTTTATTATTGAATAATGCATCAGAATTGAAAGAGTATGGTGGTGGGACTACCCTATTTACCTATTAAATCACTTATTGCAGGTGTTGGGAACCTTGGTCCTCCAGATGGTGCTGAACTACAACTCCCATCAGCCCCAACAAGTATGGCCAATGGTCAAGGATGATGGGCCCTGTAGTTCAGCAACATCTGAAGGGCCAAAATTTCCCCACATCTGATTTACTGATATAGGGTTGTATTCAGCTGTTACTGAGACCCACTGGAATTAATGGATCAAGATTAATCATTAGGCTGGTCATTGAATTCAATGGGACTACTATAAATAAAAGTTAGTTGAATACAACGCACAATGTCTATTCTGTAGGGTGCTCTGATTTCCATCTCTGATGTATCCAGCCAATGGCTTTGATTTAATCTCCTGAACTTTATAGTGCTGAAACAGACAGACTATAAAAGCCTTAAAACGGGTAGATTAATCAGTGTTAAAGCCAAGGCTATTTTTCAGCCAGAACTCACCTGAACACAGTCCCTACACCTCTCAGGTGGGTGCCATTGCCATTCTAAGAGAACAAGGGATGCGTTCATGGTAAGTTCCAGCACCTCTTTTTCTAGAAAAACAGCACTGGTTAAAGCAATCCTCTCTTCTGATATTATTTATCTCACTTTTTAGTGAATTGTAAGCCCCCAGATTTGCATCAAAATGGTGCCTTAAGATATTCCTTCATTTAATACCCTGGGAACCTGATCAAACTGGTGTCTTTAAGAGCTTTTAGTGTGGAGCCTTAGGATACACTTTCCTCTTGTTTCTTCTTGGCTGCCAAAGAAGAAATGATTCACTTGGACCTAAAGCATTCTGATGCCCGCAAGGTCTCCTACTTAGATTTTGTTTGTTTATTTATTCATACAGCCATTTTGGGGAGCATTTGCTAAGAAAGGGAAGCTTTTAGAGACGGGCTGTTACTATCAACTGTCTGCTTTCCTGCGCCAGACTCGAGTTATTTTTGAGACATTCCCTTTCAGACAATGTTAACTAAAGTAGCTTTGAAAACTCCCCCAAGAACTGTGAATTTTTGTTTGCTGTTTCAGGAACAACTTCAAAAAAATAAAAATCGTTCAGACATCAAGCAGTATTCATATACTGAAAGAGAGTAATTGCTCAAGGGCATCCAATGAGTTGAGGGTTTGAGCCTTGAAGTGCATACGCACCTGTGCTCTTACCTTTTGATTCTTTTTATCAGTGATGCCTCTAGAGTTTCCCAAACCTGTGCATGGAAGACTGGGCAAGGCATTCTAAGATGGCGAGGAGGAAATACATACCCAATTGGCATTGTCAGAGATGGAGCATGCAAATTGAAGATTTTCACATGCTACCTCTGACCTCTCTGGGTGCCCAATGTTGAAAAGATAATGGCAGCACAGCCATTCTGCCCCAAATAAATACTTAACCCATGCCACCTTTTGGAGCTGGCCTGGGTGCTCGTATTCTGCATCCCATTTAGGGATTGACAAATCTGTCAATTTTGTTTTCTCTCAGTTTATGCATTTTTTTTCTAACCACATTTCCCTACAGATTGTTTTTAAAGAGAAGTACACATAGACATTTGTTGGAATTTCAGTGTGCTATTTCTCCTACTATACATATATTTGCATGGGAATTTGCCCATTATGCACATTTTTGAAAGCCATTTCCTTATATAAAAATGGATTTTTCATAGGCCATTTTAACTAATTCTCATATAGAATTTGTACGCACACTTTCTCCTAATATAGGTATTTTTGTTCACATTCTTGGGCTTGGAGAACGTCATCGCAAAATTTGGAGAAGGCAAAATGTTTGAAGGCATAGGAGGAAATGTTTTGGGATAAGCAGCTATTCATGTCTCTGGGACATACCTCGTTTCAGTGCATTAACCTAATTTAATACGTGGCTTACAACATATAAAATGCCACAAATTCAGTCTATAAAAATATATTTTAAAACATCAATAAAACATAAGTTGATATTTGTCAGGGACTGGACTGACTGTACTCGGCTCCTCTCGGAAGAGGAGGGGGAGGGGAAAGCCTTGCCCCCTTGTCTCCAGCAGTTTCAAGAGGAGAAGGAGACAGGGTTGAATTACAGGTGAATGAAGAGTTGCCAAGTTACGAGATAGTGGAAGAGGAGGGGAGAGTGAGAGAGCAGCCAGCAGAGACCTCCTGGAAGAGTCTGGGGGAGCCTCCTTCTCCAAGGGCTCGTCGATCACTTTGCATTCAACAACAGAGAATGCAGAGGCGTGTGACTTCTGGAACTTTCTGTAGGGACTCAGGATGCTGTTGGGGACGGAAGAGGAGGGACTCAGAGTAGGCAACATCTCCCTTGCATGGAGACATGGACTCTTTTGTCTGGCACCCAGATGACTGAATAAAAACCATAAATACGAACTTGCTTGTTCTTCTTGCCTTTGATGCTACCAGAGGAGGAGAGAATTCTCCACGCCTGACTTGGTTTAAAGAAAATGCATACAGTGGTAGTGGTACCTCAGGTTTAAAGAAAATGCATACAGTGGTACCTCAGGTTAAGAACTTAATTCATTGTGGACGTCCGTTCTTAACCTGAAACTGTTCTTAACCTGAGGTACCACTTTAGCTAATGGGGCCTCCCGCTGCCGCTGCACCGCCGCGCTGCCACCACACGATTTCTGTTCTCATCCTGAAGCAAAGTTCTTAACCCGAGGTACTATTTCTGCGTTAGTGGAGTCTGTAACCTGAAGCATCTGTAACCCGAGGTACCACTGTATTGTGAAGGCTGTGAAGTGCAGTTTTCAGAAGACAACTGAAATAAGACGAGGTGCTTCCTTCTGAACCTCGGTGGGTGGAGTGTGTCAGGACTGGTGCAAAATTCAATCACTCCCTGACTCCATACCTGAGAAACTCCAGGACATGGGCAGAGTTCAAAAGGAAACATACACAGAGGGGCAGCAAAATTCTTCAGTAAAAGTTCAAAAGGGTACAGAAACTTACTGGATCCCAAGTAAGGATTAAACTTTGCTCAAAAAGCATACCCAGTTGCATAGACAAAAACAGTCAGAATAGTTAAAAATGCACACAGAAAGAAAGAAGTTATGAAGAACTGCTCAGTGGAAGGGAATCTATCACCCTGCCTCCAAGCAGTGACCTTGAGTCAAAGACTCATGTAACTAGACAATATGTTAAGTTGAGAAAGTTCAGGAAGATTCTAGAAGGTTCTAGTGATTTCTACACCCATAAAACTGACAATCCTTGACAGAGAGTTCCACAGGAAGTTCCACCCTAAAGACTCAGTCCCCAGTAGTGGCAATATCTAACAGAATTATACTACAGATATATTTACAATCACAGAATAGCTAGTCCTGTTGCTAGCTAGATAGGCAAGCATCTGCAAGTTTTGGAGAAAAAGCAGGGTATTTGTGAAGTAAATTAGAGAATAAATTAAATCCTGAAATGTGAAGAAGAAAACTCTGAACATAAACATGAAAAAATAAAGGATATTTCAGTCTTGTGCTGAAGATGACAAATAGAAATTTTTAAAAGAAAGGAAAAAACAAACCTTCAAACAGTACTTCTGCTCCATCTTCTAAAGGCTCCAAAGTTTTGTTCTGGTTTGGAAACTGATGTGGTAAAATCCTCGCAATCTGATCTCTAACCATGCACAAAGATGCTTTGAATCCAAAAAGTTGAAAAGGATCTTGGATATTTTGATTCTGACATGGAGTTTGCCTCACTCCTGAATTTTAAGAACTATTGCAAAAAGCTAGCATTCATTCCTAAGGGAGATAACTTGCCAAGCTGCAGTACAAATCGACTGCTTGGTTATTCATATCCCAGGAAATTATAAAGTTGAACTAGAAAGTGGCACTATTCAGATCTAACTGTTGATCCAAGAACAATACCTTTAAAGAGTGAGGTTAACTCTCTGAAGAACTCAAGAAAGGAGAATTTAAAGTCTTTTATACTCGGAATTAGAAGTGGAACTAGGTGCTTTGTTCAAGGATCTTTTTTAAAAAAACCAGAGATCTTATAATGTGTAAAAGAAACATCTTGTATATATAAAAGGCACTAGAGTACCATTGGCACACGTCTACATGGGTGAAGTAGTTCTTAAGTCATGCTCACTCATTAGAAAACTAATTAGAGTCACACAAAATTTCATGGAGGGAAATGGTGAACTATACCACAGTGCTTCAGGAGCATTTAATTCATGGAAGTCAATTGGGGGGGAGGAGGCAGCAGTATTTGAAGGGGGGACGCAGCAGAGTGATGCTGTGCTTGACAAGATGGGGCAGGCTGGTGGCAAGGTATGGGGCTGGTGGTGGCAGGAACCCCCCAGGAACACATGGACCTGCCTTCTCCCTGCTCACTGATGAGGACAGGGCAGTCCTCCCTGCTCATACACACCTACTGCAATTGAGTCAATATTTGTGATGGAAGGGGCTTCGATATTTAATTAAAATCTATGTCAGGTTATATGCCCTCTATCAGTGCTTTCCCCCCTAAAAACAATGTTTAGGGGTACTCTCATTTTGACTCAAGAAAATCACAATTTTATAGTTAAAATAAGGAAAAAATAAATACAGTAAACTGACAAAAGTACCAATTCACAAAATGTTTAGGGGTATGCATACCTCCAGAAAAAACCCACTGCCTTCTATACACCTGGAGAGCTCCACTTTGCCAGTTACACAATGTTCTTTTTTAAAACACACACACCACAAGAATCACAAGCAGAATTTTATTCAAGAAAATAAAAAGATACTTCCCACCAACTAAATACAATATATTATGTAATCATCATATATTTCTACAGGAAGCTTCTCTGATAAGTATTGCTGCTCTCAACTATTTCCCATTTTTAGCCATTGCTCTGACCACTACTTTAAATGAAAAATTTGGGCACCGACCAAGATCCTGAAGTTCTATATATAAAACCCAACTTTCTCATTTCATATAGCTAAGGTCTTTAATTAAAAACAATTCAGGAGCCTAGCAGCTGAATTCTAATGCAGATTTACTCATAATTTGGGCTAGATGCATACTATACCTTTGAAGCACCCTCGAGATACATTTTTCCTGCTCTAAAAACCATGGCTACTGTCGTTTGTTACGGGTATTGGGGTAACTGTAACTCAGTGAGGGGTTAAACTACAATGCCCATAATTCTTTGAGGGGGAAATGTGCTTCAAATGTGTTTTAAAGGTATAGTTATGTATACAGTCCTAATTATACACAGCTCAGATTCTAGTGTGTAGTGTCACACTGAGTTCTACAACAGCTATGCCCAGATAAGTGTGTTGGTGTTCACCATTCTAGCCTTATGTTGCAACTCTAGACATATTTAAACCAAAGTACTACTGAGTACAATAAGTCTTATGCCCATGGAGCTTAGCACTTCAACCTAAGTGCACCTAACTCTGCTATGGATCAGGGCCGTTTCTTATATCCACTTTTCCTGCAAACTGCAACATGGAGCCATTCATCCTGCTTTATTCCCACTCGATTCTTCAATCTCTTCTCACAGTAAATATATATTTTCTATTAAAATCTGCATGAGAGGTCTCCATTTGGAATTAATGCTAAAAGGCTGAGCAATCAGTATAGCTCAAAAAGCTGAAATATGTGCCCAGTGTGCCTTGACAGTTCATTTTCTACTAAATCAGTGTACCAAGCTCTCCTGCCAGATAGCTCTACACGCCACCTTTATTCTGTATGACCAAGCATCCAAAATTGCAATTATTTCCTGCTACCTGAAAACACACATGAAATTTCTCATCTGTATGTGAAAAGGGCACGGCTGTTGCAAGTAACAAAAACTTGTGGCAAATTTGAACCACATCTGCCTGTGCCAAAGATACGCTACCTGACTTTTGTGATATTAATTTTGAAATTCCTTTTGACTGCATGAAAGTATAGCTATCTTTTGTGAGGCTTGGAGAACTGAAATCCAGAGCCAGTATTATCAGCCATATGGCAAGGGCTGCGCATCTGCTGGGATGGGGGTGGCATTTTCTGGCGGTACCTGAAAACGAATATTGCATTTCTCTTCAATTGATTTAAAGGGCATGTCTGTTTGCTAATAACAAAGCTTGCAAAAAAAAATTGTAAGTGTGTCTGCTTGGGGTAGAGATACTTGATATGTTAATTTTGGAATTCTTCACATGACTGGAGTACAACTATATTTTGAAATGCTAACAGGTTGTCAGAGTTCAGGCCCTCCCAGATCTTGAATATGAGGTCTCCTCAGAAAGAGAAAGAAGATCAGGACCCTCTTGCAAACTTCCACATTACTAGTGACCTTCAAGAGCCAATGGACCAGAATATCTCTGCCCCACATCAGCTGCCTAAGTTCCTTGTCAGCCCTCAGACCCTCCACTCCACCCCACAAGCCTGCTTTATCTCCACCAGGACCACAAGGGCATAGGAGATGGCAAACCAGGAAGCAATTTCAGAGCTGCTGCTAAAATGCCCAGCTTTTGAGATTATTTAGGAAGCCAGGAAGGGGTGGAGCCTCAAACACCTAAATAAACTTCTCATCTGAGGTGCTTCACTGCTGAAATAATAGCTCTCTTCCAAGCTGGGCAAAGTGGACACTGGAGTCAGCGTCAAGAGTCAGCATCATGGGACACATAGACTCATAGAACTGTAGAGTTAGAAGGGATCACAAGGTTCATCTAGAGATAAGTATGTGACCTGGCGTGTAGCACTCTTTGCAACTGCTGCTAGGAAAATTAGAGCAAATTATATAGCCAAGATAGCCACCAACTGTAAAGGAGACGAATTTATTTGACCCTATCTACATCAAGCTGCAGTCTATCTTTATCACCAAACTCCGAATATAAGTGCACATTGTATTAATTAACATTATTTTTTAATATATTAGTGGCCATGTGATGATTTTATTGTTTATTAATTTCTTAACCTGTATATTAAGGTACTTTTATAGCTCTGTTTAGAGTAGGTAATGTCTTGATAATATAAATGTTTTAAGTTTTTTGTATTAATCCAGCATATTTTCTTTTAATTGTTGAATGATTCTGCGTACATTGTGGCAGCCTTTGGCTTTGTGCAATACAACTGACTGACAAGGTTCATCTTGTCCAACCCCCTGCAATGAAGGAATCTCTTGCCCAACATGGGGCTTGAAGCCATGACTCTGAGATTAGGAATCACATGCTCTACCAACTGAGATCTATCTATGATGAGGCCCACCCATATGCAAGTGGCCCACTGCTCACCCCAGAATCTTCTGACCTTGCTGCTCCTCCTCCCTGTGGTTGTTGGATGGCTTCAAAAGAGGATTAGACACACCAGCAGAGGGCAAGGCTATCAATGGCTGCTAATCATTATGGCTGTATTCTACTTTCACTCTCAGAGGCAGCATGCCACTGGGTACCAGTCACTGAAGCTCACAGGTGAGGAGAGTGCTATTGCAGTCAGGTCTTGCCTCTGGGTTTGACATCGGCATCTGGTTGGCCACTGTGAGAACAGGATGTTGGATGAGATGGGCCTTTGATCTGATCCAGCGTGACTCTTCTGTTCAGCGCACTAGTATGATGCATATCACCTCCTATACTCATGGAGACTCCTGTCTCCACCCCTATTGTACAGCCAGGACACTGAGACAGTGGTGGAGCTGGGCGGTTGCGCACCCAGATCAGTGTACACGAGGGCAGGGCAATCTTCCCAGGGGACGGGCTGATCTGCCCCTGGGAGGAGCGTTGTGTCAGCGATCCACCCGGGGAAGTGACAAAATTGCCCCCCCCCAGTGGATCATCGCATCAGCAATCCACAGGGAGGTGACAAAATCCCCCCCCCCCACAGCGGATTGTTACCCTCTGAGTGGCGCATCGGCAATCCACAAGGAGATGACAAAATCACCCAAGTGGATTGTCGCATCGGCAATCCATGGGGAGGTGACAAAATCACTCCCAGAGAGGATTGGAGCATTGGTGATCTGCCCAGGGGGCAATTCTGTCACCCCATCTTAGGCATGACACCCGGGGCGGGGCGCCCCTCCACCCCCTATCCCTATGCCAGGGCAATGAGACCCAGCTCCAAGGGCCTTCTAGCAGTTCTGTCATTGCAAGAAGCGAGGTTACAGGAAACCAGGCAGAGGGCCTTCTCAGCAGTGGTGCCCACCCTATGGGACACCCTCCCACCAGATGTCAAGGAAATAAACAGATGTCTGACTTTTAGAAGACATCTGAAGGCAGCCCTGTATAGGGAAGTTTTTAAACACTTGATGTTTTACTGTGCTTAATGTTTTTCATTTCTTGGAAGCCACCTAGAGTCAGATGGGTGGCATATAAAATTATCATCATCATCATCATCATCACCACCATCATCACTATGGAGAACTCTGGAAAACTGTAGTTCTCTCCCACACAGGGAGCCTATGCAAGCAGAAGCAGAAGCCTACTTTTGGACAGTCACACATGGAGTCTATCATGCTTGTCCCTATAGCCACCTCTTACATGTGGATTAGTCAGAATGCCAGAAGAGGGCCCAGGAGACTTACATTTCTGTGATTTTACATTTGATGAGCTCTCCCCCCCCCCCCAATTTAACACTGCATTTTTAAATTATTGATATTATTATTATTATTATTATTATTATTATTATTATTATTCCATTTTTCTACAAAGCATTTTTGAGTTTGGGGAAAATATGCAATGACTTTGATAATTCTATCAAAAAAAGCAGAACCCAAAGTCTGGGAGCGAAATATGTTAAATCTTGAATATAAAGATGAAACAAGAGTTTCTCCAGCACCTATGTCCTAATAAAACTTTAATGGCATGAGGCTGCCTCTTTGAGTGCTGTTATTGCCGGCAGAAAGAATATTTCTCAAGATGATATTAATCAAAACACAGAGAAGCTACAAATACCTTAACACTAATCTGTCTTCCTGACAGCATTTAATACATCTGTCAATCATATTCTTTGTCCTTTTTTGTAAAGGACGGAATGCAGCTCTCTCCAGATAAAAAGATACAAAGGAAATAAGTAATTAATAGTATACTTGGAGCAATTACACAAGTTTCATTGTTTGTGTTCCTGATGTAAGCTCAAGTCAATAAATAATAATTTACTTGTACTATTATTAGATGGCATCATAATCTCAGCGGCAGTATCTTGAACATCTTTCCGGATCAAAAATCCCAGGCTGTTTCTTGGATAAAGCAACTTTATCTCTTTGTGTGTCTCTCCCTTGGTTATTATGCATGATGCCTCATCAACACAGTGTGTGGCGCTATGAAAAGACAAAAACAAAAGACTCTTGAAGGATGCCAAACCATTATGACTTCTTGAATTGAGCAAATGTCCTAACAGGGGACGCACATTTCCTCGTAATGCTCATTCATTATAATTCAAATCAGTATGTGTATGTGATTTGTTCTTTTTTAAAAAGAAAAAAAAAATCTGATCTACCAATTTCTTTAGCATTTAGCTAAAAAGAACCTCATAATCAAGTGAGTTTGTTCATCTTGACTGACAGGATAGATTACGCACATGCACATTCACCAGCAGGGGTGCCAACGTGAATAAAATATTGGGGAGGGGGAGCCAGGAAAGCCCCACCTTGCATAATCGATCACATGACCTGGTGAACACAACCATTTGAATGGCAATGCCATCCAACTTTGGAGAGCTTGGGGCTCTCAAATATTTTATTGGGGGGCAAATAGAAGGGGAAGAAATGGAGGCAGTGAGAGATTTTACTTTCTTGGGCTCCATGATCACTGCAGGTGGTGTCAGCAGCCACGAAATTAAAAGATGCCTGCTTCTTGGGAGGAAAGCAATGATAAACCTAGACAGCATCTTAAAAAGCAGAGACATCACCTTGCCAACAAAGGTCTGTATAGTTAAAGCTATGGTTTTCCCAGTAGTGATGTATGGAAGTGAGAGCTGGACCATAAAGAAAGTTGAAGAATTGATGCTTTTGAATTATGGTGCTGGAGGAGACTCTTGAGAGTCCCATGGACTGCAAGAAGATCAAACCTATCCATTCTTAAGGAAATCAGCCCTGAGCGCTCACTGGAAGGACAGATCCTGAAGCCGAGGCTCCAATACTTTGGCCACCTCATGAGAAAAGAAGACTCCCTGGAAAACACCCTGATGTTGGGAAAGATGGAGGGCACAAGGTGAAGGGGACGGCAGAGGACGAGATGGCTGGACAGTGTTCTCGAAGCTACCAGCATGAGTTTGACCAAACTGCACGAGGCAGTGGAAGACAGGGGTACTCTGGCGTACTCTGGTCCATGGGGTCACGAAGAGTCGGACAAGACTAAACGATTAAACAACAAAAGCCCCTTGTGGCTCCCAGGAGTTGGCTTCTATCTTCACAATCTCTCTGATCCTTCCCCACTGCAATGATATTTTCCAAGTGTTTTGGTAAATAGGAACACTGAAAAAACCCAATCAGTTTGCAGGGTGAGCTAGAAGAGAGGCGTATTGCATATCAGAGTCTCCACTCCTATGCTCACAAGCAAAATATAATCTTTTCCTGGTGATACAGCAATACATTCTTGGCATGCCAGTTCTTGAAATCAAAAATTCTGGCCCTATGCAGCACTGAGCCAAGAACAGAGTTGGGTGCGTCCAGAGCCAGAGCCCAACATAAATCTCTTTTTTTTAATCTAAGATGTACAATTCTGGGGTTCGGGGAAGACCAACTCTTGCTTTTTTTGGTAGCTGGCTGGAAAGCAAGCCCACTAAACCAAGGTTTGGCTTAGTATGTTGTGCGAACGGCAACTTCATAAAATCAACCAAATCCCCAAAGTATTCAGGCATTGGTAAATAAGAAAAGGTTTTAACTGACAGTGAAATGTTAAGAATTGCAGCTAGGAAGGATGTTGCCCTGTCTGTTTGGCTCAAAGAAGAAGGCTCTATCTGTCTTAGTCTTCGCCTTGTATCTGAATGTGGAAACGTATGGAGTAGGACATCAGTAGAAGATCTAACTGTGTGGGCAAGGTCCTATTGGAGTAGGTCCTTTAGATTCTCGCTTCCAATGAGGCTTAGAAGTATGGGTGAAATAAGTGCAAATAACTCCTACTTTCTTTCTTGCTGCTTCCCTGGAATGCTCCTACTGGTCTAATTAGTCTATTGGTTTGCAGGGAAGAATACATACAAAACAATGTAAGATAAAGCAAATTGTTTTCACACTCTGATTTGCAAGGCATGCTGATATTGTGACTATAATATCATTAAGATTCATTACAAAATTACAATGACAATTAAAGTCAACTGTGAAATACCAGTTCAGGAATGACTCTACGTATTTTAAAGTAATATAATTACTCCTTGTCCTGCCGAGAAATGCAGTTTATGTAAATTTCATTTATGCATTGTCTGCTTCATTTCTTTTCTTCAATCTCATAATTGCTGCTGTGAAGAGCTAAATTCTGTTCATTTCCACCCCTATTTACCAAAGATACTCTGTTTTCTGTACCTCTTCCTGATAAATCACTGGCTCCATTTGGGGAAATTTTGTAACTCCATTAACTTGTTTGTTTCTTCATATCAAATGCAATGGTTTCCCTTTTTGCCACTTCTCTGACTGCCCCCACACCCATAACATCCTACCCAGATAAAAATTGTTAATGAATGTTTTGAGTTTTGTTATTTTGTACCTAGCATATCCACTGTGACATTAAACATTCTATTATTAAACCATCATACATTTTTGAAAAAGATCAAATGTTATGGTCAGCTTATGAACATCCCTGCTTTAAAATCCAGCACAGGATAGGCAGAAAACCCCATGGAGAGAATGCAAATCACTGATTAGAAAAGGACTTCCCAGTGATACCTTTGGGCTTATTTTCCCTAAGCATTTGAGCCATTGGGTGGAGAGGGTGATTTTAGTTTTAATATTGTTGAATCAGGCCAGAAGCACTGCCTTAGGCTGAAGAATGGGGGGGGGTGCAGTTTCCCATCACATGCCTGTGATGTCACACATGTGACACAAGACACTCGCTTGTGATGTCATATGCATGATGTGCATGCACCGCTGGGAGGAGGCACGCCATTGGGAGAAGGCCTTGCCAAGGGCTGTGCAGCTTCAATGGCCACAGCTCCTCCTCTCTCGTGCTCAGGAGGAACCTGCTTTTGATGAGGTGCTGCACTGTGCTTGACTCAGGGGCTCAGCCTCCTCCGCCCCCTCAATATTGGGGGGCTGAGCCCCATGCTAAGGAATATCGAGGGGGCTGATGACACCTCCGCCCTCTAGGGTTGGTGCGGACTATCCTAAGATGGAATGTGACTGCGCCATGGTTTATATAACAATACAATACTGGTTGTTTGTTTTCACTCCCTCTCTTAATAATCCCTTGCATGGACTTTGCTTCTTCCACTGCTTCTGAACTGACATTTTCATTGACCTACCTACCAGGTTCCCAAGATCTCTTCACTGGTTAGTCCACACTCCATTACTGTAGGAATGGCTATTTCCCAAAAGAGTCCAGAATGGCTTCGGGCAGGGATGCTGAGCCTATGGCCCTCCCATAGGAGGGTTGCAACTCTCCTCATCCTGACCATTGGCCATGTGACTGTGGCTAATGGGAACTGAAGCCCATCTGGAGGGCTAGAGCTTCGCCATCCATGGCTTACAAGAACATACACGGTTACAGCCAACATTATGCAAGCAGAAGTCAGGGGTATTGCTCTATCATGGATCACAGTTATGCCAAGGACCGTTCTGTCCTAGAGCAGCCAGAGAGCATTTTTTATTTTTAAAAGAGAATTTTAAAACAAGATCCATCTGAGAATTCTTCAAATATTTAAACCCCACGAAAGTCACCCAGTGTTCTCATCTTTCATGGGGAATGATCGGTCCCAAAAATGTATTTTGTTTCTGTATGTGGCACAACTCTAAGAGGGATTCAAAGTACATTAGGGATAAGCATGAGATGGGTGTTAAACTTTTCCTTTAGTCATCGCTATTCCCCTGAAATACTTTCAAAGCCATATTTGTTCCAGTGAGGTTCCAGGACTGGAAGCAAATCTGATGTTTCCAGTGGAGGAGAGGAAACAGTTTGGGTTAGGAATGCCTGGACAGAAGGGTCAGCATTCATTTTGCTCCACTTGAAATCACCCCATTCCTCTAATTCAGGTGTGGGGAACTTTAGGCTCTCCAAATATTGCTGAACTATAACTCCCATCATCTCTGGCTATTGGTCATATTTGGTGCGGCTGATGGGAGTTGTATATCATTAAAATCCGGGGGGGGGGGTTGTCCCCGCACCTAGTGATATTTTTTCTAGAAAAAGAGGTGCCATAACTCACCATGAACGCCTCCCTTATTCTCTTATAATGGCAATGGCACCCACCTGAGAGGTGCAGAAAATGAGTTTCGGCTGGAAAAAAGCTCTGCCCACAACTGCCTTGCTTTCTTCCAGTTCTGACGTTGCTAGATATAGTTTGACTCCAAGACCTAGGGCAGAAAGCCTGAGACATTGAAGTATTCGCCACTTTTTCTTTGGCAATTTGCTCCCTCCTAGTGGTATTCCTTGGTCTGGTTCTGTGCTTGCTCAGGGAATCAAACCCTCGTCAGTGGTAATCTCATTTCAGGCATTAATGTATGGCACTTTAAAAGAATACTGGGCAAACAGCAATGTTGGAATTGCTACCTGCTACAGAAATGCAGTTTCTTTATGAACTGGGAAGAATTGTGGCATGCTGTTTTCTGAAATTAATGAAAACTTTGAGTGTGTCCTTGGTGTGTCTTTGGGGGAAATAAGAATATACAATTACTATTGATGAGTCCTTTGATATCTGAAATGGCATGCTGTGAACTCAAACAGCTCCCTCTTCTTTTTCATCCGCTCATACGTCCTTCTGTAACACTGTCACACCAGCACCTAGTCAGAATGTGCAGCTTCTTCAAAATGAATTCATCCACAGCTTGTAACAAGAACTTGCAAAGAGAAAAGCCATCTGATAAAGAAAAACACGGGTGACTTTACCTACAGCTCCTTCCTGTTTTCTGATGTGCTGTATGAATATCTATTAATCTCCATCCCTTTTAAACAAAAGGTGCCTGCCTTCAAGCTCATTGATTTTCCTCACAGTGCAATGAGCTACGCAAACAATAAAAAACTTGTCTGCCAACTCTCGTCTCTGAAGCAGAGTCCACAGCCATGTGCAGTCAAACAGATGAAAGGAAAATACTTTCAAGAATAAGAATGCATACTTAGAAGCCAGAGAATTTGCTGGCTCTTTCCATTTCTGGCACAAGTGAGTGAGAGTATCTGTCTATCTCACTATCAGATTTGTAGCTTGGCCTAGTCTGAAATCTTGGAAAGGAAAGATTTTATAATAATTAAATTTTGCATAGATATTTATCTAGCATAAAATCAAATATCTTACAGATATTACAACTCCACCTTACAGCTTATTCCTGCCCCCCCCCAATTCCCAGATAAAAAAAAGCAATAAACCCTAAATGACTTGGGCCCCAAATGCCTGCAAGAATGCCACTTCACCTATGTGCCAGTCAGGATGTTATGATCAGCAAGAGAGCCTCTTCTTATGCCACCATCTCACCAGACAGAGGGCCTTCTCGGTAGTGGCACCCACCCTGCGGAATGTCCTCCCATCAGATGTCAAGGAAATAAGCAGCTATCTTATTTTTAAAAGACATCTGAAGGCAGCCCTGTTTAGGGAATTTTTTAATATTTAATGCTGTATTGTTTTTAACAATCGATTGGGAACTGCCAAGAGTGGCTGGGGAAACTCAGCCAGATGTGTAGGGTATAAATAATAAACTATTATTATTATAATTATTATAGGGGGGTGGCCTGCTAAATGGTTTTATCTGTAATGGCCCCCAGAATCTCCTCTAGAGGCACCACCTCTATACATCTTTAAAGTGTCATTGAAGATGCACCATTACTCCTTGGTCTTTGCTAGTTGGACAACTGTTGTTAGTATCCTGCTATACACCATCCATTTCAATATGTATTTATTGCATGGTGTAATATTTTGGGTGGGATTGCTTTGTTTGTTTCATTGCACTGTACTCCCTTTTTTAGATGTACACTTGGGACGTTATGGTGAAGGGTGGGTAATTGCCATCATCATTATCATCCTTGTTTCTGACACCGCCCTTGAAGATATCGTGATGGGCTTTGGTATGCATCCAGAAAAATTGGTATTTCATATGTTAGGAACAACCGCTGGGGTGCACTGGGTAGGATGTTGCTTGCTTAAATAGACAATCTCCAAGGCCCACTATCAGCCAATGTATTCATCTGTACATGTATCCAATATATCCGGTGGAAGACACCAGTCTGCCCCAACCAGAACCCCTTCAGTGTTGGGCAGAAAGGAGCAGTAATCTGGCAATGGACAGCCTTATTTTCTCACCGGATTTCTACATTACAACCTGTGACCAGAATCCAAAGGAACCACATGCAGCTGCAGGTATGCTTTCTCTACAGCTGGGGCCACATGCTATCCTACTGGTGAAAAGCTATTCAGTTTAAAGCAACTTGTCTTTCATTTGTTCAGGTTGCTGCAGGGAAAGCCATAGCAAAAGCGGAAGAGAAAATACAATCAAAACGGCAGATCAAACATTTTAGTTAGCAACTTGGATTTTGCCTGCCAATTATCATGTGCCAATCTAGTTATTTCAGCTGATGCACCAGTAGTAGAAACACGATTGATCTCAACAGTCCTGAGTATCTTTTCAATGAACCCAGAATTAAAAGAAGGATGTTTATGGCAAAGTTAGAACGATTATAGCAAATTGTGGGAGCTATAAATACATTAACGGCTGAGCATTAAATATATATCTAGACAGTTAGCTGGAACATCCATAGAGAAGGCTTTGCATTGTAAAAGCTGCATCTGTGTCTGCACAATGATCTGAAAACTAATTTGGGATAAAAGTCTGTAAGCCTACTTAAGCTTTGGATTCCTTCTCTTCTTGTGGGATGGTTTCAAAGTGGCCAGGCCAAAAACTTCCCCAAGCGAGACAATTAGTTGCCCATTACAAAGCCATCATGCCTTTGGAAATGCCAGGAGCACATTTCAAAGGGAATCTCAATATGACCAGTTATGCAGATAAAGTTTTCAAACATGCTGCTAAAGCTTGACCATGTTGTCTGACTTGTGATTTTTTTCCCCTCCACGGTCATGTCAGGCAACACATTTATTGGGAATGTGTGCCTATTTGAGTAATGATGGGATTCGGTTTCTTTTAAGTATCGACACAACTTTTGTATTGACTCGTTCCAAATTTATGGTCAGCAAGGGCTCCTTAATCTCCATGTCATCTTTAATATGGCTCAGGTCAGAATCCTATGATTCACCGTCAGAGGATTTGCAGCAAGCTATCCAAAAATGGCATCTGGCTCCTTGGCAGATTTCAGGGGCAGCTGTGCTGAGTGGCTCAGAAATTGTTTATCGGCCCACCATATGCAGAACCGGCCGTTTGGCTTGGTGAGATTTGCTTGGATCCTTTGCCCTACTGAACACAATCTCCTTTCAAATATTGTCTATTTATTAGGCACCATTTTCAATTCATTCTGATAACAACCTTGATTAAAAGAAAAAGAGGGTTACCAAATTCTGAAGTCTAAGGTACACTCTACGGACAGAATTTGTTCAGCATGTTGACAGATATAAACCACCTGCCAGTTGTTGTCCGCTTGCCCAAATTTGCTTTTGTGGCAACACAGTGACACCAGTTTAACAAGCAGTTCTGGGTTATGTGATCTTTCAACGTAATGCAGCCATGCATTTTGTCACTTGCCTGAGGTGAGTGGCAAATTCCATTCAACCAGCAGTCAAGAGGCAAGCTCCCCTACTCTCTAGCTCTGCTCAGCTGCTTACCTGATCACACCGGCTGTTATAGCGTTAGACACCTATCTCAATTGTTTAAAGTCACAGTCATGGTGGCAATCACAATAGGATGCCTTTTATCCGTCTCCTGACCTTATGCACTGAGGAGGAACAGCATGTGCAAGCAAAAAGTGTTTTGTCAAGCCAGAAGTCAACAAACAAGCTTTAAGAGTGCCCAGAGTTCCCTGCCTTAGTTAGCTATGCAACTGAAATTGATAATTATTTAGTCTATACATTGAATCTGTGTCATCCATAACTCCCTTATGTACAACATATCCTGTAATATGTGTGTAAAAAAAATTAAGATAAATTATGAGTTAATTTCTCTTTTCTGTACTTCTTTGGTCTATGTGGTTGGCATGCCTAAGTATCCTACACCAAACTGTCTAGGCCTAGTAAGGAACAAGGATCCTGATGGACAGGAGATGAAACACACCAAGTCCTTTTGCAAATGAATGTTTTGCATGCAAACAGTTCAAGGTTCAAGCTCTGACATCTACTGGGAATAAGGATGGGGAATAAGTTCCATTCAGTTCATATTTAAATGTCGTTTATTATTAGTATTATTTTTCAACTATATGCTACCCTTCATCTCAAAGGAGCCCAAGGTGGCAAACCCACAAGTGATGAAACAATTAAAACATCTAGCTAATCCACACTTCATGAAACAAGACGGAAATTGAGGACAGATCTGCACCATATCCAGTGCACCTTTAAAGCACACAGCTTCCTCCAGAGATTGCTGGGAATTGTAGTTTCCTCCTCAGAGAGCTACAATTCTCAGGACCCTTAACAAACTACAATTCCCATTATCCTTGGGGCAGAAGAGACATATGTTTTAAATGTGCATTGGGTGTGCTTTAAATGTATGCTATGGATCTGCCATAGACATAGCCATTCTTCAAAACTCATAGTTCCCTGAATTTTGTGGTGAAGTTCTCCTCCCTGGACATGAGGGTAGGGGGAAACTGCTACTAGTGATTTTTCTGATTGGCTCAGAAGAGCAGCTGGACAGAAGCATCGAGAAAGCCTCTCAGTAACTGAAAATGTATTAATACGATTGTGAGAGACTGGACAAAGGCTGGTCTGTGGCTTTGTTGGTTTGGGAGGGTTCAGAATCTTGGCAGGCCTATGCCCCATTTTTGCCCATAAATGGGGCCACCCCTGCACCGTGGCCCAAACTTCCTGATGACTGCTCCCGGTGGCTTCATATAAGGTGTGCCACAGCTAAGCTGCCAAGATGTACACATGTGCTCTCCATATTGCTTCCATATTGCTGTTCTCAGGGACAAGAAAAGCATGGAGGAGCAGAACCCAGAAGTATGCCATGGCCAATGGTATCAAAGCCCACTGAGAATGGTATCAAAGGCCAACTGTAGCAACAGGGTTGCATTTCCCCCGAACCTCTGTCAAAGGAAGTAACCTGTCAGGATGACCGGGGCTGATGTTGTGGCCAGCTGAGGCCTGAACCCAGATTGAAACGAGTACAGATAATCTGTTTCTTCCAAAACTGCCGGCAGCTGAATCACCACCATATTCTTTAGCACTTTACCCCTACCCCCCCCTACAAAAAGTATTAGATCCCAGGCCTGTTTGGGCAGTGCACAATGAGCCTGCCTCCCTGTGTGCTTTCATCCTTTTCTTCACCGCTGTTGTCACTGCCTATTCCTTTTCAATGCTGAAGTGCAAAGTTATCGTTTTAAACTTGAGAATATCATAGTCGATTGAGCAACGGCTCATTCACAGTATAAGCCAGGAAGGAAGAAAGAAAAGCAAATGGATTCTCTTTGAATTAATCATACTATTGAATCCCTACATCTCTCCCTCTCCCCCCCCCCCCCACAGACACACTTTTTAAAAACCCATTTGAATCCAGGCATGAACAATGCAACTATAAACATAACAACTTCATTTTTCAGGGTGGGGTGGGGGAGGGAAGTAACTTTAATAAACCAAGGCCATTGATTAAATTGTCATGTTCCAGGATCTAATGAAAACTTTTCTTTTTGCACTTTTGTGAATGCAATTTAATCCATTTAATAACTGCTTCTGCTAGTGAAACCCCACGTATCAATAGGAGTTTAGAAGAAGTGCCCATGACTAAATTCAGGTTGTGTCTCTGAAATGCTTCTGCTTTTTGTGAATACAGCACTGTTGATTTGTCTCAGCTCGAGATTCAGGTGAATATTTTAAAGTGCTGAATGTGTCTGCTGCTATTCAGCGTACTTCTTTCTCTCACTCTCTGCTGCAATCCAGCATAATATACTCAAAAATACTCTTGTTCCCAACACTTGATAGAGCTCTCCATGAGAAGTGTCTGAAATGAGGATAAAGTCTATCATTTTCTTCTACATTGGCCATATCATCTATTCTTTTCTCAGTGTTCCCACATAAATGCCATTAATCCGAATAGGAAGAAATACATACCTTTCGAGGCAAGATGGAAATCATTATGATGGGCTATAGGGTGGAATTTTTTGAGGCATCTTGGAAATTCTGTGAGTGTGCTCAAAATGTAGACAAAGTGAATGAGAGTCTGTTCTAACCTATCCCTACTTCTAAGTGATGAGGCATCCCTGGGCAAGGAGGAGATGTGCAGTGTCCTTGTAATATTTGTTGATTTGCAGACATATTAGTAGAGGCAAATAGACACTCATTCCGTAAGCGGCAGACATAAACACTTGTACACTCCACTCAAAACTGTATCCTGAGTTCTAGCTAACTCCAGATAGCAGGTCTCAACATTCTGTCTCCTTCTGGGGTGCACCCTTTATTTCATACAATGCAAACCACAGGCTTGCATTGAATGTTAGTCATGCTCAGAGCAGATCCATTAAAATTCAAGGATACGGCTAACTTAGGACCATTTAGCTGGATGCAACCCGCAGCTGCCTTTCTATGAAATGTCAAGCTATTTCCAACTAAATTCTATCAGATTAGACCCACTGAAATTAATGAAGGGAAGTGCCACTATTATAGAAATTCTCATTATTCTTTTCAGTCCTTTTGTGCTGCTCTATCCAGAAGTAGACTTCCAACATCTCCAATAAATAAAGAATTTTGTTTGAAGGCATAAAAAAAATGTACAGTGAGCAAAAAAAGTTGACCTCTACAGGAAGTTGTTATTATTGCCATCAATAGGTAGCTTGAAGTTAGTCCAAAGTGGGAAAATATTGATTCTTTGCTCAAAATTGCTTCTGACTACTATGTTATCTGTGTTTACCAACTGTGTGTCATTACTGGGGGGAACAGGAGGGGGGGAATAATTCAAACAGGCTTTCACATTTTTTAAACATGGCAAGGCATATTGTTAAAAACAACAAACCATATTTGTCATGTTCTTCACCATCTTAACAATATATATACAAGGGAGATTTTATGGGTGCTCAAACCTTTGTTTCCACAGGGTAAAAAAGAAAGCTGAATTGCTGGGTTGGGAGCAGCTGAACTGTCAAAATGGAGAGTGACTAAGAAATTTTCCCCATTATGTCTTTAAAGCCCAAGAGTTCCCCCACATTACCCTGTGTCTAAAAATATAATGGAAGAAGTGTTTATACATGTGTGTGCTTCTGAGAAAGACTTGTGTCTAGCAGGAACACTTCAGCTGGCTCATGTCATTCTCAAAAAAAGACATAGGTATAAATAATTTGCCACAGTTATGAACTGCTCAACTGCTGCTTCTTGAATGTCTGTTTAAACAGAAGCCCTGATGCTGCCATATAGGCTGTCAAAAGCCCCCACCCATAGTCTTGCTATATGTAACAGCAACCATTGGCTTTTAAACATTCCTCAGCTCCCTAATTCCCAAATGCCTAAGTCCTGTACATCCACATGCTTGAGAATTTAGGATCCACTTGTAAGATCCTAAGATCTGCAAGCTGTCATCTATGGGAGTCGCTTGGGGTCAAGTGCATGTTTCAGTCATTATTCAAGATTAGGCATGATGGTTGACACTTCCTAAACCACACAGCAATGTGGTAATTGGCACGTAGAATCCACAGACAGAGGCAGCATTAGTACCAGAGCTATGTTGAAAATTTCTCCCATTTCTTTTTTCTTTAACTATTTCTGTCTATGAGAACAGAAATTTCATTTAAAGGAGAGATGAACGTTCAGGGAATTTCTCAGGGTTGGAGTGCAGAAGTTTTGTTCCACCTGCCTTACTTTTGAGGTGACTTTTTAAATTCTACAAATCGCCTCACCAGTAGTCTGCACTCAGCAGCCTTCCAGGGTGCTTGTGCTTCAACTAAATCTCAGAGGAAGATAGCATGAGGTAACTCCTTCCATCAGGAAGCGTGGACAGCCAGGGCTTAAAAAATGTTTACTGGAAAGCAAAACAAATGTATGCTGCCCTTGACCACCGTGCAAAACACACCCAGAATCCAAAAGGAATTCAAAAGTTCCCTGACTATGAGGCAGGTAAATGAAAGCCTCTTTGGAACAGAAGAAAACTTTTAAGAAATGAGAAGATTGGTTTCAGCACAGCACTATTCAGTACAGGAGATGTCAGTCAGATTCAGCGTCCTCAACTCCAGACATCAGACCTATATGTCAGCTTTAAATGAAGATTAAGTGGTGGTCTTAGCATCTTAGTGTATTTGCCTCTGTAATAGTTAGCCAAACTAAACAAATATAGAGGTGAATGTCTAAAAAACAAAAAACTGAAGAAAGATTTTAGCAATAGTCACGTAATAGGCAGGTGTTAATTATTCAAAACACTCTTAACTGTGTTTATGGCATTGACCTTTAAGATTCTAATCAAAACCAGTCAATTATGAAAAAGGTTTATTATCTAGAAGTTGCACTACGATGGGGGGTGAAGTGACTGAGTACATATATTATTTTTAGGGAACATTTGTCCAAACACTTTTTCTTTTTTCTTTCTTTTTTCACTCATGGTATAGCTGTGCAACCATTGTTTCTATGGAAACAAGCCTAATTCCACTTTTGAACTACCTTTCAGAAAATTCCATAACATTGCAAAAACACAAAAAATAACGATTCAGGCGGGGAATGGGCCTGTCACACAATACAGAAGCCCCCAAATAGCAGGTGACAGTTTCAAGGCCCTTGACTAGCAGGATTATGGAATAGATCAGGAGCAGGGAACCTTTGACCCCAAAATATTGCTGAACTACAACTCCCACCAGCCCCAGCAAGCATGGTCAATGGGAGTTGTGATGGGAGTTGTAGTTCAGCAGAATCTGGAGAGCCCACACCTGACATAAATCAAACGTAGTTCCACATACTACTTATGACCACACACTTTCTTCTGGAACTCCTCCTCCTCTATTTCTTTTCCTCCCCTTTTCCCCCGTCCTGCCCCCAGCCTGAAATTAAGCCAAGGGCACATTGTGTGCATGCTTTGGTTACAAAAGAAGCCACTGTCCGCAGAAAATGAACATTATTTTGAGTGGATGGCTGAGTAGCTAAGGGAGGGTGGTAAGGAGGTGGAATATTTAACCAAATGTGTGTTACATATGCAAAATCCCTAAGGTATAATAATTTTCCCTGATAGCCACAAAACTTCAAAACAATTCTTCTCTGTTTTTACAGAATTGCAGATCATGCAGAAAATATCGCCAGCATGATTTTTATAGCGTTATTATTAATTAATTAGTTATCACCACCAGAATGCACTAAATGAAAAAGTAAGTAATACAGCCTTCAAGATTATTATTCTTTTTTTAAAAAAAATGCTGGTCATGAAAACTTTTCATGGAATATTCCATTTCTACTTAGAAAAACAATTTATTTCTCTGTGAGGTATTTCCCTCCCCTAGGAAATTCATTCCTTCTACTTGCAAAGTGGGTGGCCCCATACAGACCTACCAACAAATAAGGGGAGGTGCTCTCTTTTGGTTTTCAAAAGAGTGAGTAGCACAAAGACAGGAAGGGCAAAAACTTGTGCAGGAGAAACTTCCATGTTGCCACAGAAGCCTGGACACATGAGGGAACCGTGAAGACACAAGCCCTTGCTCGACTCAGTGGCCATTAGGTTCAACCAAAACTTCCACTCCTCTCCCACGCTTCCAAAATCTGCCGCTCTACCGCTGAACTCTGGGGTGCAATGTGAGGAAATGTTCTCAGCTTTTGGGGCCACATTCCCCCATGGCCATCTTTCTGAGGGGGGCACATACCAGTGGTAAAGGTAAAGGGACCCTTGACCATTTGGTCCAGTCGTGACTGACTCTGGGGTTGCAGCGCTCATCTCGCTTTATTGGCCAAGGGAGCTGGCGTACAGCTTCCGGGTCATGCGGCCAGCATGACTAAGCCGCTTCTGACGAACCAAAGCAGCGCACGGAAACACTGTTTACCTTCCCGCCAGAGCGGTACCTATTTATCTACTTGCACTTTGACGTGCTTTCGGTTGTGGCAAAAGCAGGCATGGCCAGAAACATGCCACTCTCAGTTGAAGTAAGCAAGAGATAGCGCAGATCGTGGAGAAATTCAAACCAGCTAAAACCAACTGGAGGGCACAGAATATGGGCAGTGAAGAGTGTGGCTCAGGAGGGCAGGGTCTGGGCAGAGTCCTGAGGGCCAGACAGAAAGTTCTAGAGGCCACACTCAGACTTTGAGCCTGATTTTCCTTCACCCCTTCTGTAATGCTAAGGTGCTCGGGGCTTGGGGCTGACCACCTCAGGAGCAGCAAATATATACAGTGGTACCTCGGGTTACATACGCTTCAGGTTACATACGCTTCAGGTTACAGACTCCACTAACCCAGAAATAGTACCTCAACTATGCTTCAGGATGAGAACAGAAATCGTGCGACAGTTTCAGGTTAAGAATGGACCTCCGGAATGAATTAAGTACACAACCAGAGGTACTACTGTATTGTGAATGCTAGTCCTGTGGTTATTGCATTTAGCATGTTGTAGGTCTCCAATATCTGTAGAATTCATGTTGACCAGTGACTACAAGAGCTTGTTTTCTTTCCCCGCTTGTACCTCTTCAAGATTGCTTTGAACAGTATAGTCTACTTTTTAACATTTAACATTTTCCATCTTGCATTACTTCCCCCTCTTATTTCTATGAATATGAGCCATTGTGTGAATTTCGAAGGATTCTTGTGCTTTGGTTCACATATTGTTTTAGAAAGTGTGAAGTTTGCATCTAAATGGGAACTGAATCGAATATGTCTCCCATCACCCATGTGCTGAGCAGGTCAGCTGGCAGCCTCAGTTCACCACCACCCCTCCTCAAAAAATCCTGATCAACACCATCTGCCAGTATGACAATTTACTGAAATGGGGGGGGGGGTGAGAAGGGTGCAGAATAGATGCTTTTATCCCTTGCAGAATGACCTTTTGCATGCATGGGGTCCTTTTAAGGTGCTTGGTCTGATACAAAAACTGTCTCCTCTTGTAGTATGCTTTGCAAAGATCAGGGAGCATCTGCATATATACAGTCATACCTTGGTTCTTGAACGGCTTAGCTGTCAAACAAATCAGCTCCCGAACGCCGCAAACCTGGAACTAAGTCTTCTGGTTTCTGAACGTTTTTTGGAAGCTGAACGTCCACTGCGGCTTCCGCTTGACTGCAAGAAGATCCTGCAGCCAATCAGAAGCCACGCCTTGGTTTTCAAATGGTTTAGGGAGTCGAACTGACTCCCGGAATGGATTAAGTTCAAGAACCAAGGTACCACTGTAATTATATTTTTTAGTTTGCATGGCTCCTTCTTTTTCTAACCCCTTCATACAACCACATACAGTGGTACCTCGGGTTAAGTACTTACTTCGTTCCAGTGGTCCGTTCTTAACCTGAAACTGTTCTTAACCCAAAACACCACTTTAGCTAATGGGGCCTCCTGCTGCTGCTGCGCTGCGGGAGCCTGATTTCTGTTCTTATCCTGAAGCAAAGCTCTTAACCTGAAGCACTATTTCTGGGTTAGCAGAGTCTGCAACCTGAAGCGTATGTAAGCTGAAGCATATGTAACCCGAGGTACCACTGTAGTTGTCTTAACCAAGTGTGGCACTTTAAAATACAGCTATATAAACTATGAATGATCTGAGCAGCAGTGATCTAGTTAAAATTAGTCTCAGTCCTTTCAGATTTTGTGTGTGTATGTGTGTGTGTAGTTGACTAGTCCCAAAAATAACATCAGAAAGCAATAAAGCAAGTTATTTCACATTGCTATTCATCCCTTATTGTTAGTGCAATCGTGACAGGATTTGTTGTGGCTGGTTTTGCCTTTAAAAGGTTCCTCAGGATTACATAGAAATCAGATGTTTCAAATATGAAATGAAACACTCTGAGTATTTCTAGCAAGATAAGAAAACAGTTGATTAACATTGGGCATTTGTTCTCTGGAGACCATCGTAAGGGCCTTACAGCACTTGACATTTCTGCCTGAACCTGTTGAATTTGCAGTACCCAGAGTTTTCTTTCATCATTGTTCACATTGGAGGGGGTGGGGCTTGTGCCAATCAAAACTTAAACCCACATGATTAGAGTATAATACATGTGTGCTCCAGAAAAGGAGGAAAAGTACTGCCTTCACAGTATAGTCTACTTAAACAGTGCCTGGGATTTTAGTGAGCCTCGTCTTACAATTATAAAATAACCCAATCTATTTCCATCTCTATTACACATAACTAATAATCCAGAGATTTACAGTCCAGCTCTATGCAATCCATTTGTTTTTTTAAAAAGTTTTGACTCAGGACTGCGGCGAACACCCTTTGTGTGTGCGTGCAAATATCAGATTGAAATTATAAGCCAATCATATGTGGTGTTTGACCTTGATAGATCAAGGAAGAGCACCCACTGGTTTATTTCAGATTTCTTCCAAGGCTCCAACAGCAGGGTAAGTGTTTACTAAGATTTGAACATTTCACAGCTCTAATGTGTGGATAGTACTGGATGTGTGTGTGTCACATTCTGCTGTTGAAATGCAGTATATCCATTCATCTTCCTGCTTTGAACCAACAGGTGCCTCTAACAGAGATGTATGCAGTTTTACTCGTCATTTAATCACCATTTCCATGATTTGCCCTCTGTCTTTAGATTCTCATTATAAACCTGTCAGCATCACTCAATATTTTATTTTTGCATCCCCTATCATTTGATTTGATTGTGTGTATCTTTTTATAAGCCAAATGTATGGCAGTGAGAACCCTCTTATCATGAATACGGGGAAAACCTTTTGCATGAAGAATATTATTTCCATCTGCCTCTTTTTCAGTACATATTAAGCTACAAAATGTGCATCACTTCCGTTTTCTGCTGTTACGTCCAGGTAATGTAGCTGCTTTGTACTAAACGATGCAGTAAATTTGATCAGGCTATGCACATGACTCAAATGGTCTAGGAAACTTTCCAGTTCTCTTTCTGTCATAAATATTGATGTATCAAGATCAAGTTGTCTGAGCCATGGATGTACGCTGAGCCAAAAATAACTCTAGCCATGTTGGAAGAGATTCTGCCTCTTTAACTCAAAGGCATCTCTGTATTTAGATGCAAAACAAACCTGATTTGTTGCTAGTTCTGATGATAATGTAATCCAGGCATGCAAAATTCTGCCTTATTCTAAAAGTAGAAATGATGGCCAAATACTTTTCATATGCTTTTCATTTCTCTCTCTCTCTGGGTTTTTTTTGTTTTGTTTGTTTTTATTACTCAGGTGGCAATCCAATGAAACTTATGAGACATTCATGCTGCTGCCAACTGATTAAAATAGCATTCATAGCCTACCCCCACTTCCAAATCTATCTTTCCATGATAAACCAGGAACTGCTGGTTTGCTTAAAAGCACCTAGATTCTAAAAGAAATGCACATCAAATTAACTGGGCCCAGGACCAGCCCACCCATAAGACAAGGTGAGGTGACTGCCTCAGGCAGCAGAATCCACAGGGACATCAGTTCCCAATGTAGATCTTTATTCTCCCCTTGATCCTAATGTTGATCATCACTCACCCCTTCTCCCCTGGTGGGGGAAAGGGTGCCATTTTGTGGTTCACCTCAGTTGCCAAAATGTCTTGGGCTGGGCCTGCCTGGCCCTGATCCTCACCTAGTTTTCAACTACAAACACTTGATTGTCAAAGGAACAAATTTATAAATGTGTTAATGATAAATGTCTTAATGATAAATCACAGTGCAATTGGCAATACTGCTGCCCTGTAATTTCCTGATATTTCTGTGCTTGGGTGCTGATCTATAGTGGGCGGGGAAAGCTAATAACTCTTTGTCTTCACACATAATAGTAATTTTTATACTGTGGAATTCAATAACTCTACACTTTATTATCTGTTATCTTGATTAGGTGAGTTAGCCTTTCCTTATAGCTACATCCTCTCTCTGTATTTCTGCAAGGGTTTAAAAGAAAGTCTTTTGTTACAATGAAAATGAAATTAATAAGGTAGGTTCTACTTCCTAAATCAGCCCTGCAATACAACCAGAGATAAGAAATCACACTTTAGCCTTACCAGAACTGTGGCTCTGTGGTTCCTTAAAGAAATAAATAATCCTCATAACAAACAGGTAAAGAAATAAGCTCTTTAAGCTCTCATCATGTTTTGCTGAAGTTATTACAAGGATGTATATTGGGCAGAAAGATAGTGCAGTTATCTCTCAGTCTTCCAAAACTTGTGCTCATAAAGCACATCTTTCATGTAGATTCGACTTCAAAGAAGCAACTGGAAACTTTTGTATCGGAACACAAACCACAAATTCAGAATATGAGTCAAAGAGAACAATAAACTTAATTACGTTTACTTTTGAAGATTATAAATGGGCTCTTAGAGCTGTGCTGCGGTTGCTATTCTGCTATCTGTCATGAGTGAAAGATCTGGCTTTTTATAGGCATTTTTACAAAATCATGTTGCATTTTTATGAATTTTGCTCTCAGTTGTAAGGGAGGGTGGTGAAACTGTGTGCAATACAGACCTCCAAAGCCTTTTCAGGTGCACAGTGACTAGGGGTGCCTAGAATTACATCCTCTCTAACAGGCAGGCAGGCTGAAACCTCTGGATACTAGGTGCCTAGTCTTCCGACTTTGCCAAGTCAACAAAGCATCATCATCTGCTTGTTATCCATCAGGCTCCAGCTTTCAAGTTAGGTGGTCCTCAAAGGTCCAGGATGGGGAACCTGCTGTTTGCGGGCCAAACATGACCCACTAGGCCTCCCCACTTGGCTCATGATGTCAGTTGTAAGGTGGGTATGAATGGGGCTTCAAAGCAACAATGAGGAATTTAAAGTGGCCTCTTAATTGTTCCTTCACTGGAACATGGCACACTCCCAGTAGCCCATCAGTTCCCCCCTGCCTTGCTCCCAAAATGCCCTTTTGGGGGGACGTATACCTGTGTAAGTTACACCAGCTTCCATTGACTGGTCCCAACTGAGACCGCAGAGTCCTGGCCCAGCCAAAAAGAGGAACTTATACAGGCATATCATTGGTTCAGCTGAGGGAAACGCCTTATGTTGAGGGCTGGCTGAGCCAGGAAAACTCCACTACAAAAATAATATCCAATTTCTCTGGCTCCTGAGCCAAAGCATTGGTGTAAATGTAGGGAAGCCTAGTAGGCCTTGTTTTTTGAACCACAACGATGTACATGGTGAAGAATGCGGCTCAATATATATGTGTGTGTGTATATAAGTGAGCTGGCCAGCAGAAATGATACAAGAGATAGAGCTGTACTCTCAACACAAAGAGTTGCATTTGCCCTTGTGAACATGGATCTTTGCAGTTCTTGAAGCTAATAATGCAGAGCCAATGCCCTCAGAGTCTGCTGGCTTTCAGCCTTTATGTTTGATATTGCTGAGTGTCTGCACAAATGAAGGTAATGGCAGAGGCTGAAGTGGTAAAATATACTCCTCTTCATGCAGGTGTAACTGCACCATAGCAATATCCAACTGGCTGGGGAAACCTAGCCAGATAGTCGGGGTATAAATAATAAAATTATTATTATTATAATTAATTCACATGGGTTCTCCCTGCGGACAATGGACATTCAGGGTCTTCTGTGTGTGCCACAAATCCTCAAAGCCTTTCAGGAAAATCCTGGTGAACTAAGGGAAAGAACGTATGAGCAACCAGACGCAGAAGGTCATCCATTGATAGGAAGATGGTAACAATACAGTAAAAGTAGAATGGATGATACTATAAAGTATATGACTATACAGAGCTGCCACTGACCATACACACTGCTGTTTGCTCTCCATACTTTCAATATCTTTACCTTTAAGGCTCATCTTTCTTAAATACCTACTGCTGGCAACCTGCCCTTGTTTCTGTTAAGTTAATGGATTTGTCTCAGTGGAGTAAAGAGAGGCGGAAGCCTGACCTGGCTTTCTAATCTACTTTTGCTGAAGGACTGAGGAAGAGTGAATTATTTTGCTGCTTCTTTAGAATTGCTAAGTAACTTTTCTCTTTTCCAAGAGTATGGTAGGATGATGTCTGAGCTGATTAAATAATTCTAATGGAAAGGAAGCCTGAATTTGCAGGGCTTCTCTTGGCTTTCCCCCATGAAACAGTTATAATAATTCATTAAAATTAGAGAGGAGAGAGAGAGAGAGAGAGAGAGAGAGAGAGAGAGAGAGAAGGGAGATAGTGTTCCCCCAACTTGAGAAATAATATATAGATGTAGATAGATATAGATATGTATATATACACAGACACCTCATATACACATAAATACTTTATGGCTTCACAACAAATCATTAATTCCACCATGCATCCCAAAAGCTATTCTTCTTCACATGTTGAGATACAAAGTATTTCTCTCATCCTTAATAAGCCAAGCTTCCCAAGGAGCTCTTGGGAACTTCTTATAGAAAACCTGTCTGCTATATCTTCATATTTAATTTCGTTGCAAGTCTGTAGATTTTTTCTTGCGGAGAGTTGTATGAGAAATTCAACTGTAACATTTTGGTGTAACAGAGCAGCCCACAGTGCATCACTTCAGCAGCACGGCAATGCCCTATGTGCTACCCTGCCTGCTCTTTTCGTGAAATTGTGTCACTCAAATATAGGCAGAGCCAGCCCACCCATGAAACATGGTGAGGAGGCCGCCTCAGGTTGCAGGATCCACAGGGACTACAGACTGAACCTCCAAGGAATGCATGGCAGTGATGGTTACACTGTGTTCCTTAGATGCTGGATCATCTGCTTCCTGGGCAGCCCCCTGCCCAACGCTGCCTCTGCAGCAGCCTCATGGCAAATAGGAAGACCATTTGGGGAGACCATCAGCAGCACTTCCTGTTTGCCAAGAGGCTGCTGTGCAGTGGAGCCTCCCTCAGCAAGTAGGAGACACTGCTGCTCCCCTTCCACTCCTAGGAAGGAAATCTCAGGGGCTGCCCTAGGGGCTGCACCCACCCAACATGATTTAGGGCAGGCCCCTCTTTTCCCCATGGCAGACTTTGATTCTCATGCCAACCGTTGGGTAAGGTTGTTTTGATTCCCCGCCTTATTCCCAACATAGATCTTCACTCATCCCTTCTTCCCTGGCCATGTTTCTGTCAGGAGTTCAGCCTACACTCGAGTAGGACCATGGCAGAGACATATGCCCGACTGGCATGTTCTCTCCCTCCTGGTCTTTTGTTCAGGAGCTTCAAAAGCTTTCTTCAGCCCAAACATCACAGCGACTGATGCCAACCGACACCAGCACCCTTAGGGATCCGCAGAGCTTGTGCATCATGCGTAACAGACCTTAGCAACTCAGCATTTTGGCTAATCTACTTTATTTACATATAAACACACACAGAGCACTGCAACATAGCTCCCTCTTTCTCTAGCATCAGACAGCAAAGAGAAAAAGGACAAAGGACAATAGTCCCACTTCACGGAACACAGTAACACAAACATCCTGTTTCCGTCACTTCCTACTCTGTTGAGTCAAAACATATACTGTCATGTGAAAGACAACAATCCCATGACTGCAATCATAGACCAGGAATTCTAACAGTTTCATCTTGTTATTCCAGGTATGGTTGTGAAAAGAACAGCGCTAAATATTTCTTTACACCCACCCTTCCTAAGAAAAAAAATGTGTACAGAAAGACTGAAAACACAATTCTAAAAGCATTTTGGCTGCTATATTTAAATCACTTGCTTTTGGAGAAGGCCCTCTGCCTCGTGGAAAATTACTCTAGCATGGGCATCCTAAGGAATGTAATTTAACTCCTCCAGAGTATCTCAGACTAGCAGCTTCATACTATAGGTTGGCTTCATCCACAAATGTGTAACCAGTAGTTTGTGCCATGGAGATGGGAGAAGCATCCATCTATTTACCTGGACAAAGGTATACTGCTCTGTCCACCTGCCCAAAGAATCATTATATTGTAGAGAACAGTGGGCTATATTTTGAAACAGCAAATAGCAGCTGGTGTGGAGGCTGATCAGGACTGGGATCACAGCATGAAGGGAGCAAGTGTATTCTTTCTTCCCACACTGTGGCCCTGAGGATGTGGTCCCAACACCCCTACTTCCTAAGAAGCTACCACTGGTGCCAACAGTATTGTCCTTGCAGTGCCAATTAGCCAGGGTGGTAGTTTCCAATGGGACCAGGACAAAAGCAAGATTGCAGTCCTCACTCCATTTACCTGGGGATATGCCCCACTTAATTCAATGAGACTTATTTCTGAGTAGTCATAGTTTAGGGTTGCAGCCTGAAGGGTTAACCCTCCTCCTCATGAGGTCCCAAATCCTGAACTCAACTCAATTTGCAGTTGAATAGAATGGCTGCGAATTTTGCAGTTTAAAAACACACACGCATGCAACATTTAAGTCATACATTTAACACTACATGCAGTTTAGCTCATACAACATTTAACACCTAACGTTGGCTAGTCTGTAATCAACAAGATGAGGACTCGAAAACATTTTAACCTAGAACTGCAAAAGTGCCATTTTAAGTAATGAATTCACTGGATATGTTCATTTCCAAAAAAGAATAAAAGTTACCGTACATCCAGTTGTGATGATGAACTAGGGAACAGAAGTCTCCTCTTGAAGGGCAGCCTGTGACATACTGCAATGAAAAGAAACCACAAAACTTAGTCAAGTTTCATTTTACTGCACAAGGCAGCAATAATTAAGTCCTATAAGACTTCTAGGACTGCAGTCTACAGGGTTTTTCCATCTGCCACTTGCAGAAATATTTCAATAGAAGCAATATTAAGAGGCTCTTATTCACAGTATTTCATTAATTTGTACCTTGCTCGCATCAGTAAATATTCCCCAAGAAATAGCCTGTTAGTTGTGGAAATCACAATAATATGCTTTGAAAGGAATTGGGGTGTGTGTGTGTGTGTGTGTGTGTGTGTGTGTGTGTTTGACTGTTGTTTTTCTCACAGCCTTTCATATTAGGCAGGGATGTGTGCAACTATTGAGACATTTCACTAGTTATATCAGAACTTTGTGTTTCCTTGGAATGCTTCAGATGTGTAAGGACCAGTACCCCAATTTGCTTTGGGGGTTTTTTTTTGTGTGTGTGTGTGTGTGTGTGTTTTGGTTTAGGTGAAATCAGATGATATCTTAATGATGTGCAGAAATGAACCTCCTGATAAATTCTGCTAGAAATGTTATTTGCTGTCTTTCAACTTCCTCTGGAATTCCTCATATGCTTTACCTCAGGTGGAGCTCCCAAAGTTATTTCTGAATTCTGCTTTATGCAGATATTTTGGAAGTATATATAATACAATTAGAAGTTAATAGCCTAACTCAGGGGTGGGCACTCTTTTGGCTCCTGAGGGCCAAATCCAGTGATAAGTAGGTGCTTGGGCCCCATATCCCACTAGTGTTCATGTGTGGAGAGGAGAGTGGGGCAGAGCGGAAAAAAACACTCTATTCATCAAGAAACAAACTCATTGAACAACAGATGCAACACAGATCCTCAGATACGAAATCATGGCAGCAGAAAGGGGCTAAATTCAGCAGAAAAGAAGCGATGTGAGCACCCACAGCAGGCTGCATGTAGCCCATGGCCCAACCACATGTATTGTAACTGAATGAGTTTAAGATGATCCGATAATGAAAGGTTTTATTTTAAAAGTGGCACAGGCCAGATATTTTTATTTTAATAAAGCTGGCCATTGGTGTTTTGGAGTGCCTCTTTCCAGCTAATGCTGGTTCACCTGCTGTGGCCTGTTTGGGACAGAGATGACTTGGTCATTGTTCTCCAGCCTGTGGCAACTTTCAGACCAGATTGTTGCAACATGATTTACATGGGGCTGCCCTTGAACATGACTCGGAAACATCAGCTGGTCCAAAATGCTGCAGGCAGATTACTGGCTGGGTATCCCATCCTTAAGATGTTCGCCTAGCACCTTCATTGCATAGTTGTTGTTGTAGTTGTTTTGTCATAGGCTGAAGATGCAGCTCTTTACCCTGACCTTTGACACCTGATTGGACCCACCCTATTGGTTTTAATGTACAGTGGTACCTCGGGTTAAGAACTTAATTTGTTCTGGAGGTCTGTTCTTAACCTGAAACTGTTCTTAACCTGAGGTACCACTTTAGCTTTAGCCACCTGCTGCCACCGCCGTGCGATTTCTGTTCTCATCCTGAAGCAAAGTTCTTAACCCGAGATACTATTTCTGGGTTAGTGGAGTCTGTAACCTGAAGTGTCTGTAACCTGAAGCGTCTGTAACCTGAGGTACCATTGTAATCCATTTTAAGTGTTTACAATATTGCATACATAAATATTGTAACACACCTTGGGATCTTAGGGTAAGTATGTGTGTATAATAAACAACACAGGTTGTGATTTGCAACACTTCACAGAGTATTCCTCCTGTACCCTTTCTGTGCAGTTGTCCCCAACTGTTCTAAAGGTTTTTACTTCTTTCAAGAAAATTACAAATTGTTCACAAATGCTTGCACTCTGCGGATCTTTCTGATTTCATGATGCCACTCTTCCACTTCCATCACAGCCATGTCTCATTTCTGGGCTTTACTTGAATTTCTTCCTAATGGCCCGCTCTGGGAACATTGTGCCATTTCCTCAAATTGTTCTGCCACTTTCTCATCCTCTGACTATTCTATGTTGGTCATGATTACTGCCAAACTTTAACACTAGAATGCCTGTTCTCCTTTATTGGATCTCACTGGTTTTCCTTTCTTCTCTAGAACAAGTTCAGCCTTCTACCTGGGCAACTCTGTCACTTTGAGTTTCTCTGTTGCTCATTTGTTTCCCAGTATTAAACTGAATTCTCTGCATTTCTACATCAGTTTGTGATTTATAAAGAAGTCCTCATGAAAATTCATCAGCGTTTTATTGCTAATTTCTCCAGACAGAAGTGTGCATGCACACGAAAGCGCATACCTAGAACAAACTTAGTTGGTCTCTAAGGTGCTACTAGACTATTTTTAATTTTTTTAATTTAATTTAATTTTTAATTTATTTCGACTGCATCAGACCAACATGGCTACCTACCTGATTCTTCAAACAGGTTGTATGCCATTTGCAACCTGGTGGCCAAATAAAGATACGGACATAGAGGCTGTGTTGAGCTAGGGTCACATTATTTAAGATTGTTGTTGTTTAGTCGTTTAGTCGTGTCAGACTCTTTGTGACCCCATGGACCAGAGCACGCCACTGCCTCCTGCAGTTTGGTCAGACTCATGTTTGTAGCTTCAAGAACACTGTCCAACCATCTAGTCCTCTGTCATCCCCTTCTCCTTGTGCCCTCAATCTTTCCCAACATCAGGGTCTTTTCCAGAAGGCCTTCTCAACAAGAAATCAGCTCAATCATAGCTGGTGCTGAGCTTTGGTAGAACCAATGTTGACCTGTGACTACAAGAACATGGCTTCTCTGCTCTCTTGCACCTCTTCAAAATTGCTTTGTAGACGCACATTCCTCTTGTATTACTTCCCCCATCTATTTCCATGGCCATTCACTACCTTCAATCCACCATGCATACTCTTCCTCAGATGCTCATGACATTTCCCTCTAATGACACTAAGGGTTGCCAGTTCATTACTTTCTGTGGGAGAGCTGATTTGGCCCCTGTACTGAAGGAATGTCCTATAGCCAGTGCAGGAGATATGTGCACCTGCTCCAATGAGCAAGTGCCTCAATGCCCTCCCATGCAAAAGCTGCACTGCAGTTAACGAGACAATATTCTTTCCTAGAAACAGATGGACTATCTAAAATAAAAACCCCATAAAAGTAAATTAGTCAATACAATACACATTGACAGATGCAGCAAACAAACTCGAGGATTATATTGTGGCAGTTTGAAGGACAATTCAATATCGAGTCCAAATGTTTAAAAATAAGGTCTCCTTTTTTTGTTTCTAAATCTGCTCCTTTTAGCATCACTAGATCTCTATGCTGTCTGCTTATAATCAAATTCTGATTTTATGTAAAATGCAGGGATCCAGGAATGCATATCACTGTTATTCCCGTGCCTCCATGTCTAAAGCATAAATAATTGGGTTGCGCCTGCCACAACAGCTATGTTCATGGAGGGTTTGGGGGGGGGGAAAAGCTCTGGAATGCACAAAGTGAACATGTGTGAAATCCATATGACCCAGTTGTACACAGGGCCCAGATCTACTTTTGTGGCCAAATGCATGCAGAATCAGTCCTCCTTACAGCTAGAATGAAAATTACACATGCCAATGGAAGTTATACATGAGATTGCATAGCATGAATGCACATCTGGGACTGTGTTCATGTAGCTTTTTGAAGAAAATTGGTATCTCACCAACCAAGTATTCAAGCAGCCAGATGGGTGGCTGGGTTTGGTACATCTTCCCAAATTTCAGTTTTCTGCCCAAGAGTTTGACTGATATTGTTCCTGATTCCCTTTAAAGGGTGGCAGTCTCGGTTTCTGTTGCCCTCATGCACCATTGGATTGGAGCCAGCGATTCCAAAGTGCAAATGATTCACGCTTCAAATGTCCATCTTTATAATCTCTTCCTAATCTGCTCTCAGACTGATAGATTTGTGTTCTCTAATCTTCTAAAGAGATGAAGATCAGTTCAGAGATTATAGAACAGACTCAAAAGACAATTCAAGAACAGATGCTCTTTTGCATTGTGTAATATTCCGTGATATTTATTTGCAAGTTTTAGGCAGACAAATGAATTGGGGAAATCTGTGAAACGCTGGCAAGATGGCTAATGTTTAGTATGAAAGAAAACAACATTGATTGGATGTGGGTTTATGGCGACAACTCTGGGATCTGTGAGACAGCACCAGAACATTCCCTTTCAAATCAAAGACTATGGCTGTGTACACATTGCTGTTCACTCAGTGCATTCCCATTGCTGGTGTTTGAAGTCATACACACAAGGCATTAGCTGCAATCCAGATCTATCCCTTGGTTTCTTAAGAAATACTGCTATTTGGTGTGTTTTTCCTTAAACCAGCTTCCATCCAATTTGAAAATGCAAGCCACATTCACTTCACAGTTAAGCTGAGATGTGTACATTCGAGACAGCCATTGCACATGTGCAGGTTACAGAACATACACAGATGACAGATTCATGAATACAAATCCAAGGAGCTCGCAGGCATGGGAAAACCAAGAAGGCAATGTGCATCAGGTGAACACCTCCCCCCTTTGGTATGTAGGCCAACGTGCGCACACAACTTGAAACACGGCCTAGGAAACAACCTTGCCTTATTTTAAGCCACTAAAATGTACATATTCTTAGTAGCTACTAAGGAACATATATGTCAACATTTTCCATTGGGTGGGACTCAGGCTCAATAAAACCAAGAAGCAGCACAGTTTAACTGCATCATGAACGCCATCTTTCTCCATTATCATTTATATTAAAACCCCCAAAACAGAGGCACTAGGAATAGCAATACGCTGGTATATCTGTCATTTTAAAAGAAAAAAAATACAGATTATTTTCTCCATAAATAGGAAACTAACAAAGGATCATGAAAACTCATGGGGGAAATCTATGTTTTTTCCCCAGCACACCATAAAATTTCCTGTATGGCTCATGTATGTATCTCACCCAAAACTCCTCATTTGGAGTTGTATTCTTAACCTATATAAAGAAATAAAGCAACAAAAACTGTAACTGTGAGTGGAAGGTTAGTTTGAGAGGCAGTAATTGGCTCAAAGGCTCCCAGTGAATTTCATAGTTGATCTGGAATTTGAACCCAGTCCAAGTCATTCTGTCCACTATTATACCTGCAGCTCCGTCTAATTCCTACAAAACAATGATTATGGCACTGTACTATGGGCATGAAATTTCTGTTCCATCTCGCCTTTCAGATATGAGCTGGAAATTCAACTGGAGAAGATACTTTAAGTAAGAACTTTGTGGAGGTGGGTGGGAAAAGACATATCCTTCAAAACGAAGAATTTTAAATATTAATCATTCATAAGATAGAACATCCAGCCTCTGTTGAATTTCTTAAAGAGAGTGTTTGAAGGGTCCTGCTCCCTGAAACATGAAAAAGTCAGAGATATATTCGACTTAAAAAAGAAAACCAGGTTTGCTAACTCTCAGCACTCTATTGCTTCATACTCATAGTGCTTTTTTATATTAATTAATTAGCCAGCTCCTATGAAGCAGGTAATTAAGTGGTGTTATCCGCACATTACAAATTTAGAAAGTGAGACACAGAGATTAGTTTTCACCTATGAATGATCAGTCTGCTTTATAATGAGTTAAGAATTTTCAGGCTGATATATTTTTGTGTCAGTAGCAGAGAAAGGGAAATATTTAGCAGTATGGCTAGATTTCTAGATTTCTATTTCTAGATTTCTTTATAGCATCTAATACTCTTGGTATCACTCCTTTGAATAGACCTTTTTAATGTACACATTTCGGGGGGGTGTTTTAAAACAACAACAAAATAGGTAAACATCTATTCTGGAAATGAAATTATTTCTGTAAACCATTGAAAATGTGCTCCCCTCATTTTTGAGGGAAAGTTCTCATTGGGGATTAGAACCGTCCATTGCAAAAAAATCGAGAGTCTTCCAGGTTAGTATTCACTGTAGCTGGGGAAAAATAAACCCTACTCCAATTTAATTGAGGAGATTTGCTTTGATTTTTGTTTCAAGTGAATTCAGTAGTACTCTGGACTTAAGGTTTGCAGAGTCCCTTCTTGGAAATTTATCCACTCTCATAAAAATTATTTTGGCTCCTCTCAAAATTTTCTAGATATTGTGCTTGAGGAGGAATTAATGTCAAATGCTGCTTTAGGAGGAATGTTGGTGGCGGCTGCAATCATTATGCTCCTCTTTGGTATTTTGCTCTCCCAACAGCCGAATGCAGTAAGTTGCACAGAGAGGCTGAACAGGATTTGAACCTCAGCCTCCTGACATCTACCACTTGCTGTGCCCAAGCCTGTTTGTCAAATATTCTAGAAACAATATATTGTAATGCGCTCTCTCGCGTGCTCTCGCTCTCCTTTCTTCTTTCCCTCCCTTCCTCTTTCCTTTCCTCTACTGAGGCTGCCAGCTCCATAGGAAAGTTGCCGGTGGGGTGGGGAGCTGGCATTCCTGGTCTCTATTCCTAAGAGGCAAAAGTTGAGGTGGAAAGGGGAGAGCCCCACTCCTCCAAGTCGAGTAAAGGTAAAGGTAAAGGTACCCCTGCCAGTACAGGCCAGTCGTGTCCGACTCTGGGGTTGTGCGCCCATCTCGCTTAAGAGGCCGGGGGGCCAGCACTGTCTGAAGACACTTCCGGGTCACGTGGCCAGCGTGACAAGCTGCATCTGGTGAGCCAGCGCAGCTCACAGAAACACCGTTTACCTTCCTGCTAGTAAGCGGTCCCTATTTATCTACTTGCACCCGGGGGTGCTTTCGAACTGCTAGGTTGGCAGGTGCTGGGACCGAACAAAGGGAGCGCACCCCGCCGCGGGGATTCGAACCGCTGACCTGACGATTGGCAAGTCCTAGGCGCTGATGTTTTACCCACAGCGCCACCCGCGTCCAAGTCGAGTGCCACCATTCAATTCCCACCACATTTCTCCCTGCTTCTCCTGGTTCAGAGCCTGCCAAGCAAAGTTCTAGCCCAATAGATTTGCAGGGCTCAAGGCACCCCCCCCCCCCCCGCTTCACAGCATTTTCCTTCTATGGCGTGCTAAGAGAATAAAGTTTTCAGCATTTCTGGGTCACCTAAAGGTTTCCTGGTCAAGAAAGGAATGATGGATTGGTCCCTTAATAGGTCATGCTCATTTTCACCCACAGTTTGGGCTCCTTGAAGACCCTGGATAATAAGGAGGGGAGGGGGGAAGAAATATAAAACGCTTTAATTTGACTGCAGGATAAAAAATGTCTCATTTTCAGGCATAACTAGGTCATTTCCCTCCAAAGGAATGATGGGTTAGTGTGTGACAAGTTCTAAAATATGCCCACTACTTTGTTCCCTAACAACTGCCCTTTTGGCCTTTTATTTCTAAGGACGAAGCCAGCTAGTGAAAACGAATCATCGCAGTGATGGCTTCTAAAAACTTGAGCTTTTTTTTTTTGCATTGGTTTTAAGTATTCAGTAGTTTTGACTTTTAATTAAACGCTCTTTAACTCTTCATTTTAACATGTAAATATTGAAGGGAGATTGATGGGAGGGATGGAGAAAAAGAGAGCTATTTCTGTTCACTTAAATAGTATATGTAAAATTAACTGTCCAAGGTTGATTGACAGTCCCACTGAGCCAGAGTATATCGATTCAAGCCAATTAGAGTTATGATCCCAAACATACTCCTAACAAACATTTAATGAGAGGTTCCTTTCATTCATTAAATTCACATGAAGAAAGTGGGTTTAGGGTAGGTTAGTCCTCTTTCTAGTTTCAGTGTGCTAAATCTGGACACCCCCAAAGTTGTGATTTCTCAGTTTACTTGCCAAAGATCCAGGACAAACTGCTGCCTTCTAGAAATTCTCCCTGGACGTCACTTCCACCTTTGAAATCCCGGTCATGTCCAGGAAATCCTAAAGGTATAGCCAGTGGCGAAGCGTCGGTTGTCAGCACCCGGGGCAAGGCAAGTAATTTGCGCCCCCTAACCCGTGGATTTGCGCCCCCTAACCCTAGCCCCCAGATGTTGTGCCCGGTGCAGCCGGCCCCCCCCTGCACCCCCCACGCTACGCCACTGGGTATAGCAGCCCTAGTTAAGCCATGAAGTAGAATTTTGAAGTTAAAAAATAAAATGTAGAATCTCAGATATAGGGTCACAATTCTGAATGATCTACATTGGGGTGACTAAATTGTGGCCCACTAGCCAGATCCAGTCTGCCAAGCCCCAGCAGCTTAATCTCCCCATCTCTGGCATTTTCATATACAGCCACAGAAACAGACACCCATCCCCTTTCCTGTTGGCCCCACAGGTGGAAGTTGCATGATAAGAGAGAGCAAAGATACAGTGCCAGGAATTAGAGTTCTTTCACAAGTTGAACTGATAACATAACATCAGGGTCTGGGAAAGGATTGTAACTCAAATGCTAAACTATGTAGTGAATCCGTCTGTAAAAATGCATTTTGCTTTTCCTCTGAAAAGATGCTAATGTTTGTGCACATGTTCATGTGATGCCATTACTCAGATGCAGAAACTGAACATGCACAACACATGCTCTTCTGGTGCTGTCATTCAAATACAGAAATGCAGGGAAACAATGTGCATCTCTTCCAACAGTGACCTGGAGAGTTAATGATTTTGGAGGTCCTTCAGGAAGTATTCATAGCAAGTATCTGTCCTTTTTACATAGTGCATGTATCTACCAAGCTAAAAATATTGGTGATATTGAAGCGTTGGAAGCTATAATTGTGAAGAGGGTAGCAGCAACAGCTTGGCTGAAACATCATCAACAACAAAAACCCCTTCCTATTAGGAGAAGTGAAGAACCAGAGCAGTGAAACAAATAGGATGACTTGGGAGCCAACTATCACAGCAGCGACTGCATGGCATGAGCTTCCTTCATGTCTACAGCAAACAGAATTCAATTACTGTTTGGATATGATCAATTATTGCCAAAGGGCTTGCCAAGTCTATTTACTGTGCTGGCACAAATGCAGCAGCTTCTTCTCAGAAAGGTTATCAAGTGTTTCTGGGATGATGAGAAAGAGAGAGGGGGAATAGCAAACAATACTAAGAAATATTACTGAAACATGGCTTGAAGTTCATTCCAGTCCACAGAAGCCCATAATTTTGCAATGCAAAAGCTACAAAGTGTGGCAAGGGAAGTACCAATACAAAGAATCCCAGATGGTACCAGAAAATTGATCAGCTGTGCTTCTCAACCACTTAACAGCACCAGTCGGGTAAAAAAAAGAGGAGACTCCCAGCTGCTCAGTGGACGAATCACTATAATATGTTGGTGTAAAAACATCACTGGTGCTGCTATGGCTATTGCTACGATTTACAAACTTCACTCTGAGGTTTTTCAATTAAGATAAGGGAGTGAAGCCAGCTGCCTATGGAAAGACTCTGAATGTCGAAGCGGGACTAGGCTGGGAGTCCACTTGCTTATGCAAATGGCCATCATTCTTTACTGTCAATTGACAAAGCAACCGACATCTACTAGGGGACACGGTGTTCAGGAATAATTTGAAAATCATTTGGTGACTGATTACCAATTAACTACCAGAGGGCGAGAGATCGACTGACGCTGCGAGAGATGACCCTCTAAATTAGTGCTGTGCTGATATTTTCCCCTGGTTGCTCCACCTTGACCATTCATGTGAGGGATGGGTGAAAAGAAATCACCCGTTGAAAAGGAATTCAGTATGAGAACTTTGAAATGCTCTGGGCATGGGGGAGATGCAGAGGTTCGCCTCTTGCTCTTAACTTACAACTAGGCAGCATCTTTGTCTCCCTGCTTTATGGAACACTGGTTTAGAACATGCCAGACAAAGGACAATTTCTGAGGGCCTTACCAAGAAATGTGGCTGGCCAAAAAATGACTTGCAGAGCACTGAAGAGTTCCAGAGGATGATATTATTATTATTATTATTATTATTATTATTATTATTATTATTTAGCAGAGAACTTTCTTTTTAAAAAAGTCAAAAGCTTTAATTAACCTTTTTTTAAAAAAAATCCACTGCTCTCCTTTAATAACAATAAAAAGCCTTTCTTCAGTGCTCTGCGGGTAGTCTCGTGATGCAGTGCCTACATAACTTGGATTCAAGCAGAAATCAGGCATGGCTCTGACTCTCTGGGGGCAGAGATTTAAGAAGAGCATGTATGAGAAATGGAAGAATGGGGAAATCACGAAGTACATGAGTAGCCAACAATTGCAGGGAGAAAGTCGGGCAGGCCAAAGCTCAAAATAAACTCAGACTTGCAGGAGATGTTTAAAACAATAAAACATGTTTCTTCTGCTATGTTCAAAGGAAGAGAAAGAGCAAGCAAGTTGTAGGTCATTTGCATGGAGAAGGTGGAGAAACTGGGTGTCAGAGAGAAGGCAGAACTGCTGAACACCTACTTGGCCTTTGACTTTACCCAAAGAGGATGCTGTGCCCAGCCTGGTGATACAAGGGGGGACTTGGAAGACCCAGGTCTCCTCAGTACTTCTTTTAGGAGTGAGACTACAAACATAAGAGATCTTCAAAGCTGCCTCCATCTTCATTGCTGAGCCAGAATAGGATTATTCGAGAGCAATTAAAGCTTGTTGGGTCAGGGGTTTTGCTAAATCCTTGAAGGAGTCGGTATACAGGTAATACTAATGGCACAAACATACATAAAAGTTGCATATGCTAATTTATAGATATAGATCCCCCCCTCTCTCTGATGACAGATATAAAAGTAGCATGAGGTGATCCATGAGGTGATCCAACTTGCACTTCAGATCCCACATGCCTCACACGTTCAAGAAACTGCCAGAAACAAACAAGGATGTGGTAATTTCTGAAAGCACTCACCACTAATTTATTTGTATTCCTATGAATAATGTACAACAAAAGCACTTGCACTGTGTTAAACACTGACAAATGCAATGAAGTTCTAACCCCAAAGAGACGACATGCATTTCACCAAATACAAAAAATCAAAAAGTAGAATGTAAGATTAAAGAAGAAGTAAAACAAAATGAACAAACTCCACTTGCCATGGAGTGACTGGGAAAATGTGGAAGAAAGGTTTTTGAATGTGGACATACCTTTTTGTATAACTAGTACTCATCAAGAAATGTAGACACCACCAAGGAGATTTTACTTTTTTTAATTTGAAAAGTTTCACGTTTAAGAATTTCTCTGTACAAGGGCTTCTATACTGGGTGAGGGCAGGGAGTAAGATGGAAGAACAAATACAGTGGTACCTCGGGTTAAGTACTTAATTTGTTCCGGAGGTCCGTTCTTATCCTGAAACTGTTCTTAACCTGAAGCACCACTTTAGCTAATGGGGCCTCCTGCTGCCGCCGCGCCACCGGAGCACGATTTCTGTTCTCATCCTGAAGCAAAGTTCTTAACCCGAGGTATTATTTATGGGTTAGCGGAGTGTGTAACCTGAAGTGTATGTAACCTGAAGCATATGTAACCCGAGGTACCACTCTATAGGAAAATAAAGAGAGAGCTAACAAGTGAAGAGTGAGTTGAGCAGGCAAAACTGTTCTGAGCAAATGCAGGAAACATAATTGCAACAATGGAAGAGAAGAGGATAAAATGGAATGAGGAGTAGAATTGTAGCATTAGGCATCTAGATGATTTTTGGTACAGATGGTGTTTGATCTTGGGATTGTTTTCCTGCTGTACCTGATTGTATAAGGATTTGTTTTTTTAATGGACCTTATCTTGAGGAGTTTAGAAGAAGAAAAATATTAGGTAAATATGTTGGTGGTTTGCACCTTAAAACATGATGGTTTCACATGTTTAGTCTAATGCTCAGACTCTAATGCTGAAAGATAATGATGCCTGATGTTATGCTGCCCAATAGCTGGCAGATAGTATAGCATTTGTTTACCACTATCAGAATTCTCTCTGGCATCTGCATGTGTACAGTTGCACATTTTATGGTACCTTCGGAAGTAGTAATAACAGGTTCACCAACTATAATGCCAGATGGGGGAGTTGCTGAATGCAGCTGCAGAATAGTTTTCATGCCCAGGAGACCTACTTTAAGCATCGCTTATTTGATTTAATGCAAAACACAATGCTAGTATCACTTTCAGAGCTGATAAATAGCTATCCTGAATTAAAATAGTCAGCTCATTAAGACCATATTCTTAGTGAACCTTGGGTCACTGAAACTGTAAAGTGTCTATATGCTTTCTTGTTTTGCTTGCTGTTGCTGCATATATTTTACTATGTAAAATATAAAGTAGCTAATATTATCAACCTACTCAACTAGCTCTGAACACCATTGAATATTTGAACAGGTCCATTAAACCAAGGAACATGTTTCTTGAAATTTTTGCTTAAAAGGTGAAGACACAGATGTCATGCCAGTTTACTTATAGACTGGCACCATGATTTAGAATCCCATGCAATCTCAAATGTGCATCTCCCCATTCCTTTCCCTGGATGCCCAAAGCTGTTTCCTTCATTGGAATTGACAAGGAACCTGTTGTTAGGCATCAAAGCTCCTCCAACAATATATGATGGATGGATTGGCATGAATGGAACTGTTAACATGGGACTTTTTCAGGTAGCACACCACCAACCTTTCTGACAATCCATTATTCAGACTCCGCAGCACCCTGGATTAGACAAGCAGATCCTACTCCTACTCCCATGAAGTCAATAGAAAATTTAAATTAGAATAATAAAATCATAGAATTGTAGAGTTGAAAGGGACCCTGAGGGCCATCTTGTTCAAATCCTTGCAATGTAGGAATCTCAGCTAAAGCATCCATGACAGATGACCATCCAACCTCTGCTTAAAAACATCCAGTGAAGGAGAGTCCACTGTCTTACTGACAGAACGTTTACTCAGAAATTTTTATCAACTGGTTTGCATCCTACCCTCTGGAGCAGGCGAAAACAAACTTGCTCCATCTTCCATGTGACAGCCCTTTAGATATTTGAAGATGGCTATCATATCTCCTATCAGTCTCCTCTTTTCCAGGTTAAACATACCCTACCTCCCTCAACCTTTCCTCATAAGTCTCCTTTCCAGACCCTTGATCCCCACTGCACATGTTCCAGCATTAGTATTGATAATGTCTTCTCTTTCTAGGGGTTTGCAAACTTTTCTGTAAGCTCCATCCCACACCCACACATCATTCAGGCAAGTGGAAGGCATTGTTTCAGTTCAAGGATACATGCTGGGCAAAAGCACATAAGATCCAAGAAGCAAAGGACAGCTCCCACTGGAAGTAGACAACAGATACGAGAGAAACCAAGTTACATGTGAGAATATCACCGTACTCAGAATGGAGGGGCATGGGAGTCTCCCCTCACACACTGTTTCTACCTGGCGATTAGAAAATGGGTTATTTTCAAAAGCAGCCATTACCCTCAATATGATGGAGGTGTGGGAATTCCTTCACAACTTTAACGATCCTCAGATTCATTGTAAACATCAACACCTCTTCAGTTGTATATTTACAGATATGTATTTTTGTGTACACCAAGTATCTGCCTATATTGTACTGAAACGGTCTTCGATATCCTCCCAAGAACCGTGGATGTTAAATATAGGTTGGGCAGAGTCATAAAGAAATCGGTTTTATTATAAATGTGGGTAATCACTTGTAAGTTTTCAAAGCGGAATGAATGGGGATTCAGCTGCACAGTCTCACACCTGCTCTGAAAATTTACTCCTTGGTGTATAATTTTGTAGCATTCAATAAATAACCACCTTGAGGTTTATAGACGACTGTATACTATTTACTGCCACCTCTAGATCCAACTTTTTTTCTCCAGCTGATGGGAATTAATTTACAACAGAAACACTTGGTAAACAGTATTTCTTTCTTGGTCTGTAGGGTGTTTAGAAGCTGCAAAAGTCTCCTACTACTTTTCAATGCTCATGATGGTTTCACATTTATTATTGCCATATTTTTAACATTTGAAAAACTGGAAAGCTTTCAGACTGTTGAGCACTTACAACAAGCCCTGTTTTGGGCAAGGAGTGAGAGCCAATGTAAGAGCCAAAATGGTGTAGTTGTTAGAGTGTTGGACTAGGACCTGGGAGACCAGGGTTCAAGTCCCCCCTCTCAGTCATGAAACTTCACAGGGAGGCCCTGTGATTGTTCTGCAAAGTCCTTACATGACTCCTTTCACTTGCCCCCTAACATTTTCCCCACCCTTCACAGGCTCAGAAATTTTCCACTCATTAAATCCATTTCAGGGGCTGGAGAAGAGCTGTAGATGAGTGCCTATTCAAAAATTCCCTGCGTAACCTTTAGCCAGGCTTACAAGGTCTCCTAAAGAGGAGCTATTCTGAATAGCTTACTTTTCCAGATTTGCATACATAAATTGACCCCATGTCATGCTGCTAAACCGAGCATATAAACCCGGAGCTCTGCTGATACGTCTGACCAGCACTGTGAACTAGCAGCTGCCAAGACCTTTGAGATTTGTGGCATTTTCACTTCTCAGTCCCTGTCTGCTCTGACCTTTGGGGCACTAGAACATGAGTGGAAGTCTCATTTACATGCATGTTGCTCAGAAGCTCAGTCTAATCCCCATGCTTCCATAGCTTTAGAGCCTTTTAATAATACACTCTTCCTCTGCTACGAGGGGAAAGAGCCTTTAAATCAAAGATATTGTATTTCAGGTAATGTTATTCCTTATTTATATAGATACCATATTACTGTCTCTATTTTTGTATCGCATGCCAATACATATTTATCTTGATGCTATAATAAGGAAATCCTTGTGATAAGTTTTTCTGCACTATTATATTAGAGATATTTATTTCCTCCAGTCATTTGACATATTAGAGCTTGCTCACTCTACAAGTCCAGGTGCACCAGAGACATGACATTTCAGCCTCCACTATTATTTCAGGCTGTTTTATACAAAATGAGCAGCATATTGCTGCATGAATCTCGCAAGTACACGTTGGGTTGTTATGTCTTCTCCCCACACACTTAAATCCTATCAAGCACAGCAGGAGAAATAAAACATTTCAGAGTCATAATTGAAACTAGCATGAGGACAAACAAAAGAGGATGCCTTCACCCCAGTGTGGCTCCCCTTCGTTACATACACAGCCCAACAAGACAACAAGAGCCCACCGACAGCATACAAATCAATATGGCTATCTTGACCCAACAACCCCCCCCCCCGGAAAAAAACCTCACTGCAGCCAACTAAAGTCAATCAACAATGCACTGGGCAATTTCTCTTACCACCTATGAAAACTATGGAAAGAGAGCCTAACCATGTTGATGCTGACACAAAAATCTTGCACGTACACTGTGTAAAAGAATGAAAATATACTACCCCCACTGTTCTCTCCCTACTTCTCTTCTTTGCCAACCTTCTACTGCCTGTAACATTAGCATCTCACATCAAATACAACTGATCTGTAGGAAAGATTCTATGAACGGAAAACAGAGACACGTGTGTACTTTTGTAATTCAAGAAAATCTTTAATAAAAACAATAAAAAAGAAAAGAATAAAGTCATAATGTGTAAGAAGCAGCCAATTCTTAATTTGATGCTCTCTTATTGTTAAATAATATATATATACTGCTTGATTGCTAAGATGGCTTTAAAGCAGTTTGTAAGTATAAAACCAAAATCAAATTCCAAGTGATTCTGCTTGGTGGACATTGGGAAATTTGACACTGAGGACTAGGCCCCCTAGGCAAACTGGGCTCTGGCCACTTGTGGTAGCTGATGGCTGCAAGGCAGTGGCAGACAGAGACGGGCATCTGGGTCAGCTGACTGGCCAGGAATGCTGCTGGTTGGTTAGGCATGCCTGTAAGGTTGCTAGGCATCTGTGGGCCAAGCCTTTATTAGGCATGCCTGTGTTAGGATTTTTATCCATCCGTGCTGCTCCAGCAGTAGCACTGTTTTGTGTATATCATGTGAGTGTCTGAGTGAGCGTGAGACGGGAAGTCTCAGTACTGTTGGAGTACTGTTGGAAGTTAGTTTCACTTCTGTTTGTGGTGCTGTTCTATACTGGTGCTCAAAGAGCACAGACGTGCTGATGGACTCTTTGTATATAGACTCTAAGTAAAGTAGTTTTAGAGCTACTGATTGACTTTCTTCTGCTGTGATATGCCAGAAGACGAGTATGCTCCTCTCAGGAGGGAGGAGTCACTTATCACTGGTCTTTCTGGACTGAGGGAGATTTACAGCCAGGGAGGACCACCAGAGAGACACCCTGGTGTCTTGGGAAGTTGGCAGCCTTCCCGGGCATGTTTCCAATAGCCTGGCAAGTCACCATCTATCGGTCAGCATAAAGGTAAAGGTAAAGGTACCCCTGCCCGTACGGGCCAGTCTTGACAGACTCTAGGGTTGTGCGCCCATCTCACTCAAAGAGGCCAAGGGCCAGCGCTGTCTGAAGACACTTCCGGGTCACGTGGCCAGTGTGACATCGCTGCTCTGGCGAGCCAGAGCCGCACACGGAAACGCCGTTTACCTTCCCGCTAGTAAGCGGTCCCTATTTATCTACTTGCACTTTGATGTGCTTTTGAACTGCTAGGTTGGCAGGCGCTGGGACCGAGCAACGGGAGCGCACCCCGCCGCGGGGATTCGAACCACCGACCTTTCGATCGGCAAGCCCTAGGCGCTGAGGCTTTAACCCACAGTGCCACCCGCGTCCCCATAGTGATGACCAATTCTGACCTTGGCCTTTGCTGCTGCTTCTCAACACGAATCAGTAAGGGCGCAAGAGTGCTGCCAAGATGGGATTTTGGATCAGATGTCCAGGGCCCCCACTTAGTGGAACGAGCGGGAGGGCTCAAGCATACCAAGACTGGTTTACCAAGTTTCGAAGTAAACAAGGTAACATATTAACACACCCACCCACCACCACCATAAGAATATTAAGTCCAGAGTTTGTACTGGCAGAGTGGAGTCTCCTTAAGTTTCTACTTAGCTGTGGTAGCTTCTGAGTCAATGCTGTACCTTTTCATGAGCGGCTGCTGTTTCCCATTGAGTCCTTAATATGTTCCCCTCCACCCTAGTATAAGATAATTATTTTCAGAGTTTATTTGTGCAGCATTGCAGGGGGGTTTTTTGTTCATCAAATATTATTTTTGTTTGGCAGCCTGAACTGGTCTCTGTGGATCTGATTGCTTGCCATGCAGAAAGAAGGAAAATAGATAACTGATTGAATGACTATTTCGCAGAGAGCTTCAAAAATTCTTCAGGCAAAGCTATTCAAAAGCACAGATACAAATTAAAATGTAATTTACTCTTTTCTTCCACATCATAACTAAATTGTGCTGTTCTTTGTTTAAGTCTCTATTATTCTAGCAATGAGGCGTTCTTTCAGGTCACTGCTTTTGGCAGCTGATTTTTAGACATTGATCCTAATGTGTGTAATTACTTGCTGAGTTGGGGGGGTGGACTCTTTGTCAATGGCGTATGATTATTTATTTATTTTAAAATAAAGCATGTTCTTATCAGCATCTTACATCCAGCAACAAACACATCCTACAGTCTGTAGCTGTGACTTAATAAAAGAAGTAAAAGTTTTTGAAGGCTTGTATTTCATCTTGCTGCAACACTAGAAAATTTGCTTGTGTTCAATAGTCAGAGATTAGATAGTTCTTTTCTATATTTATTAACTGTGCTTCCAAATGCACATCAAAAATGCACCCCCAAAATAAAAAAATAAGGCCAGAAGAAATAAAAACAGAAAGTGAACAGATTCAAAGAGTCTGTCCTTAAGATACAAATTATTTCTACTATCAAAAATGTTATCATTACAAAATGCCTTCTATTAATTCTGTCTGTTATCCTGTGATCCTCAGATGAAGGGCAATATAGAGATTTAATTAAAAAGAATAAATAAACAGAATGATGTGTTAGGAGGCCTAATTGTAAATGATTGCTAAGCTACATACTCAGTAAGAATCTGACCTGAAAATGTTCAGGCAATTCCACCTTTTTTCAAGAATGAGAAAGTTTAATAGCATCAATGTGCACATATGCTACTGCACATTGCTATCTTGTAAGGAAAACAAAAGGCAGGCTGAAAACTGAGGCCAGCTGTGCGTGCCTTGTGGTTTGTGGTTGTACGAACATCAGAAACTGCCTCACACCAAGGACTCATCTACACAGCTGCAAATTGAACGTTTTAAACGTGTTGTAAAGTGCAATATACAAATGTGACACTAGATGGCAACAGTGAGCTATGAAAATTCAATATATTTTCCCAAATGTTTTTTTAAAAAGCATTTTCACAGCATTTTTATATGTGTGTAGATTCCACCCAAGTAGGACCACAGGTCCATCTGGCACAGTTTTGTCAAAACTGACTGGAGTGTACATATGAGTTTTCCTAGTCCTACCAGGAGATGCTGGGGACTGAAGCTCGGATGTTTTGCACGAGAAGCATGTGTTCTAGCAGTGATCTGTGGCCCTTGAAACACAGAACGGCAGGTGACTAGTAGATGTGTGCCATCCTGGAAGCAAGATCAGATCATTTCAAACCTCAAAGTCCGAGGAGGTGGCAAGAATTTCACAAGCATCCCGACTCCTTAGGTGCAGGCATCTAAAATAATTAAAATGGAAAACAACATGCGGCTGCTTTGCTAGAGCAGAAGCTGACATTCTGGGCAAGCTTCACATTTTTAAATGTCATGAATGAGATAGCAGGCATTTCAATCAGAGCACAGGCCCGGAGAAACAAGTCCAGTGCAAGCTACTTAAATGACTTCTTTTTCAACGCAGCAGGTGTGAGTCAGATTTATCTGACAGTACAGCTAACCCCCAAAGACTGAAAGGCTGAAGGATTGCTCTCAAAGCAGAGACAGACTCTGGAGCTCCTCTTCTTCCCTCAATTAAAATGAGAAAGGAAATGGGATGTTACACTAGAGGTAAATTCAATGGTTTAAAGCAGTGGAATTAACTAAGTGATGCATAAGGGTTGCATAAGCAACACTTCTTGAAAGGTTATCCACTGTTTTAAAGCCAATAAATAGAATCTGGAAAGTCTTTGCATTTTTAGTCTAGTAAAAGCAACAGCAGAAGACACAACAGTTCAACAGATCCAGTGTATTTGAAGAAGGGAAAGCTCATTTATTTTCCATTGATGTGTGGTAGTTAAGCTACAGGTACGTTACTTTTCATATAGTAGCTGAATGGCAATTACTTCACGAAAAGGAGTTTCAACTGCATCACTCAATCTGCAGCTAATTAATGTATTTTAACTGCTAACAATAATAATTGCTTTTTATCCCGAAATCCTATTACGTATTCAAATAATAAGATCGACTAACAACCCAAAACTCCTTCAAACTGTTTTGCTTGACCTTCGTTGCCCTATTTTAAATTTTCAAAGTGAGCAGTAGTGAGGCACTGAGGCACTGTTAGAGCCCCCTTTACACTGGGGTTCTGTTTGAAACCCCTTTGCTCACAAAAGACACAAACAGCTCAGTTGCTGCTCAGTTGCTGGAGACACCAAAGATAAGATATAACAGCCATTGGGAGTGAATTAGGGAGAAAACTAGCTATGCTGGCTGAACCAAGGACAAAACCCTTTATGAGGCCCCTCTCCCTTTAATGTTGCTAGTAGGTGTTGAAAACAAAATCTGCCCTTCTTCCCTTATGGGGTATCCAAGAGCCCACATAGAGTCCTTAAGTGGGTTCTCTATCGGTAGGAGAAAATAACAGAGGCCAACCAGAGAATATTGAGTAGCAAAGCAGCTAGTAAGCCTGGTCTTTATTAAAGCTGTTGCAACAGGGTGCTCCCCTCACATGCAGGAGGATGGAGGGGGACGCAGAACAAAGGTGTGCCTGCCCTTATATAGACATTTTAAATTCCCTGCCCTGGAGCTCAAGACCACCCATCCATACATCATACATACACCACGGAAGGGGTGTAACCCAAAACCTTCCCCCACAAACATCATACTGACATCACAAAAAAGGCGGTCTACAGCAGAAATTTGAATGTTGTTGTTTTTCCAGTCTGCCAGGTTATCCGATAATGCCTTATCTGATTGCCTTTACTGGTAGTCTGCCCATTCCTTTGAGATGGTGATTTCCCAATTCCTGAGACAATGGAAAGGTTCCCTCACCCCCTCCCTCCTTGCTGAGAAAACATTTGGTCAGTTTGGGAGTCAAAATGGTTTCAGGACGGTGTTCCTGTGCTGCTGCAGACATGTGGTCCACATATCTATGTACGAGATTGTTTGGTACATTTATGAACATTTATTATTATATATAAGACCTTAAATTTTTTATTACAGTAGGCATGTAGGCAAGATGCAGAACTTTAATGTATTAGGTGCTGTCAGCATATTCTAAGAAGCAGGAAGCAAGCAGATAAACCCAAAATAGGCCCTCGTAAGGTTAGAACGTTAGGGCACAGGCGTAGGGACTGCAGCAAAATTGTATCCAATGGGCTTTTGCCAAACAACACTCTGCAGATGTCTGGGGGCTTCTACCTGGATTCTGTATGTATTCTTTGTGTGTAAACCCTATAAAAAGTCCCTGTGGACAGTGTTCAGCTTGGGAATTACCCCGCTGAATCAATGTGCTTTACGCAAACCAATAAAAACGCTGGACTCTCTCTCTCATCTCTGGTGTCTGATTGGCAGGATCCAGGAAGAGCAGGAGATTGCCTGCATCAGTAAGGAGAGGAAAGTTTCTAAAAAGTAGCTGAAACAACACTCCCATTTCAGGGTAGTTCCAAACATATTTCCTGATTCCTAAAATGCAGTGAACTTGTGCTTTGAATCCCAGTTGCTGGAAATTGCAGGAAGGGAGAGTACTGTTATGCCAAGGTTCTGCTGGCAGACTTCCCATGCTGAACTAGATAGGCCCCTGGCCTGATCCAGCGAGGAATGTCAGTGTAAACAGATGTGTCTTCAAAAGCCAACAGAATTCCAATCCAACAATCTCCGCCCTCTTCAGAAGCCGCCTTCATGCCTTCACCAAAGCAGACCACACCTGTCTGCCACCACATCCACATCCCTGCAAGCTCTGCCCCCCAACTTTCACGTTTAAGTGAAGGTCAGAATGGGGAGCCTACATGTGTCTATGGGAAGTCAGATCTGGACACAAATGTGTGGAGGGCTTTTTATTTCCTGAACGGCGCTGCAGGTCAGGCAGGTGCATTTTGGGGGCCTAATCCGGCCCGCTGGTCGGTCTAATATGCCCCCCCTGGCAGTTTATTTCCTGAGGTAAAATCCTAAAAAAAAAACCTCAATAACTTAAACCCTAAAAAAAGGCCAACAACTTTGGTCGTCCCTTTGGTCGGCCCTCAGGGCCCTTCACTTCATCAAATCTTTGAAAAAGGTTTGGACACCACTGCTGTAGATAATCTACAAATGGGAAGGGAAAGACAAATAAAGTATAAGGCTTGTATAGTCAGACAACAATTGCTGCATTTCTCTCACACAGATAGTAAGTAGGAATCCACAGGGCAAACTTCCGTTGAAGAGAAAGCTTCACGAGGCCTTCAGCAAGAAACATAAAATATAGCAAGGCTTACCCTGACCTACTCAGATGATTAGTGTTGCGCAAGGTAGGCCCAGGATGAAAGGTCTGAAAATGTCGCTTTCGCCTGACATCAAAATTCCTCTAGCCTATGGTCTGAAATGGTCTGAAACCATTTCTGACAAGGCCTATGCAGAGGTAATTAAAGGATGCCGAGAGCCAAATGATAGGCCTTTTTGGGTAGCCTGTCATTTTGATCTTTATTCTGCAGAATAATGTAGCAAGCTACCACAAGCCAATAACCTAGGACATCTTTAAATAAGCCACTTGGACTTCCTTTTTTGAAACAATGTGGTTTACATGGCAGTACATCATCACAGTGCTTGAATTGTTGGGGAGGGAGTGCAGAGAGGACCTAGCCTTCTTACATTTTTTTGCGCTGCCCTGCACAGGCACCCCCCCCCCAATAATTTGAGTAATGCATCACTGGCATTGCGGCCAAAAATTGCAGATGACACCAATTCCCTCACCCACCCACCCACCCACCCACTCTGAAAACAGAGGAAACAATTGCTTTCAGCATCCCCAGGTTTTTGTTTCGCTAAATGTTTGTTTACACTTTAATGATCATGCCAACCTTTTTTATTGTAACTTTTGTTGCTGCATAAGACAAATGTGATAAATATTTCTTTTTTTAAAAAAGAAGTTCAGGCTATTAAAAACCTACTTACATTTTCCTTCAGGCGTAGGTGCCTTTCTGAAGGAATGTAAGTAAAACAGCCATAACACCTTGCACGCCCAGGCTTTGTCATAGGTTACCCAGGTCAGACTTCCTGAGAACAAAGCAAATTTCTGAGCAAAAACTGCATCGAACTCTCATGTATTTTTTCATGACCTGGTTTGAGGCACAGATGTCAAGCCTTTCAGAAATGAAAGGAATAGAGAAAATAAAGAATAAGGCATGAATTGGGCATTTGGGGAACCTGTGGTCCTCCAGGTATTGCTGGACTCCAAGTCCCATCAGCCCCAGCCAGCAAGCCCAATGGTTAGTAATGGTGGGAGTTGTAATTTAGCAACAGCCAGAGGCCCAAAATGTCCCCATTCCTGCCAAGTTTATACCCTGTAGCCTTTCATTAAGTTTCATTTCCTTGTTCATCACCAAAGGAAATGGCATCAGATACTGAGAATGCATTGATATGTATGATAAGCAGGGCTTTGGGGTCCCGTGTTAAATTGGGATCAAGCTAGCAAAAGGTTTATTTTTAAAGCAATGGAACTCCATTTTAGGCTTAAAGTTAAAGATACCATTTTTTTTCTATTTAGAGAGGGATTTCAATGTGACACTTGCAGTCAAATTCATTGCAAGTTATCAGTGCATTCACATGCACCATTTGTCCTCAGATTAATTTCATCAGACTTTTATTCCCATGGTAACTCTCCTTGCAACTGCTCTGATTCTGTTTCATTTGCACATTATATATTTTCAGGTGGATATATATGCTCTCTTTCTGAAGTCGTGTGATCCTGTTTATACTTTCAGCTATAGCATATGTGCATATCTTCCTATGCCAGGGCTGGAGAATTTGTGCCCTGCATGTGTTGCTAGTCTACAGTTCCCATCATCCCAACACCATTAGCCACCCTATTTTAGATTTATGGATGACATAGGTCAGGGATGGGGAACCTTGGGGGCTGAATGTCTCTGTCCCCCAAGTCTCTGTCTGGTCCTCGGGACTCTCAAAGGGCCACACCCCTCACCCACCTTACGTTTATTTTATTTACATCCTCCTTGAGTGTTTCTGTGTTTATTTTTGCTTGACAAGAATGTGTCACTGAACTCTCATAATGTTTCCTGCTTACATGGACGAAGTCAGAGAAGGTTGTGGGGGTGTGAAAATAACCCTACTGCACGAAATTAAAATTAACAGTTGTTGATCCACCCACTTTTGGACCCACCATGGACTTTCAGGCTGGGAAAAAAGTTCCTCATCCCTGGTATACATAAATGAAAACACCTTAGAACTACAGCAGGCACACATGAGAGCAATGCATGGGGGCAACGTTACATGTGATTGTTGCTGCTGTTATTAAAAATCCAGAACTGTGTGTGCATGCACAAAATAATTTCCAGAAGAATAGGATCAAGAAAAGGAGAATATGAGAAAATGTTTTGTAACTTTGTAGAAATGAAACTTTCTGTTAATGATGCATGACCCAGTTTGAAGCCTTGGCAAACAGATTTGTACTCCTGAAGGACAGGAACTAAGGCCCCATCCATATTTTCACTCAACTCGTATTTTGATCATATTGTGTACCAATTAATTCTCTAAGGTCCAAGAGCTTTCCTTGTGGTTCTGTGGCTGTGCTTTGTGAAAATCCAGTCCTACCTGCTGAATCAGATCTCACCGTATGCAGGGAAAATCTGAAGAGAGATTTTGCTTCATCAAGCTTCAGTTCAGCAGATACGGTTGGATTTTCACAAGGCACAGCTGCATAACAAGAGAAGCTCTTAGGCTCAGGGAAAATAATTGGTACCCAATAAGATCAAAATATGGATCAAGCAAAAGTGAAGATAAGCCCTAAATGATGAAAGGATTGAAAAACACTATGGCATGTAGCTTCTCATTAACCCACCAAATGATCCCATGCAGACAAGTATGTTGAATGACAGAACCCTTAGAACTGGGGTGAGGAACCATTGGCCCTCCACATGCTGCTGAACTACAACTCCCACGAGCCCAGCAACCAGGGCCATTGGCCTGGGATAATATATCTCAGCAACATCTGTAGGACCAAAGGTTCCTCACACCTGCCTTAGAGCAAGCCCACACCCATCCACCCTGTTTCACAATATTACACCATACACAGGCCAGCCTTCTCCATACTAGGGCCTTCCAAAAAGTTTTGACTACAACTCCCATCATCCTAGACCAGTGGTGGCCAAACTTGGCCCTCCAGCTGTTTTGGGACTACAACTCCCACCATCCCTAACAGGACCAGTGGTCAGGGATGATGGGAATTGTAGTCCCAAAACAGCTGGAGGGCCAAGTTTGCCATCACTGTCTTAGACCATTGGCTATGCTGGCTGAAGCTCATGGGAGTTATAGTCAAAAACATCTGGAAGGCACCAGGTTGAAGGAAACTGTGCTAAGTTCTGAGAACTAGAAACGGTGTGACAGCAGCATCACTCAGGCATTTTGTGTCCGTTGTGCAACTTATTTTTACACTGTGCTGGAGAAGAAACGGGGAGGAAAGTGAAAAAATAAGCATCAAAGTGATGGCCCATGGATGTGTGAAATTCGAGGCTATCTGAGACAAAGTGAAAATTAAAAACCAGTCAGGCAATCCCCTCTGGAGCAAATTTGCAGGTCTGATTTTCCTACCACAAAATTATTATAACTAAGCACCTTGTCATAGCATTAATTCCCTTGTGTGTTCACCTCCTTACAAGATTTCCAAACTGGAGAAAAACAAAGTTTTAAGGCTTTTAGTAGTGATTAACAAGGTAAAAGAATCTCATTAATCACCATGAAAACAGAGAGGCTGGATCCAGGGAAACTGAAGCATTTTTTTCGAAGTCCCAGGAGAGTTTTAACCAGAGTTGAAAACAGGAGTGGAGAACCCCTGGCCAGGGACTGAAATGCACCCCTTCATGTCTTTTCATTCTGGACTCAATACTCTCCACAGGCCCTATTCTCTCCCTGGACAAAACTCTCTCCCCTCAGGTTACACGTTTACTGACCCTGCAACTTTTACTTACCCTCCTTGGGTGCTTGTGCCTGGCTGGACTGAGTCTTTATGGTGCCAATTCAAGAGTCCCAGAGAATCCTGGGAACTATAGTTTTCTTACCTCACAGAGCAACGGGTCTTGGCATTCTTAATGACCCGGCTTTCTCTATGAGAAAGCGGTGTAATAATGACTTTAAATGCATGGTGTGGGTGTGATCAGTGTCTCTTGCATTCCCTGAACAGAGTGAGGAGGCATGCGTACAGAAACCTTTGATTTTTACATGGCTGGATTGTGTCCTAATGCATAAAGAGAGGTGCCGCATCCATTGCTATGCCTCAGGCCCCACCCACCTCTGGCATGTGACCACCAGAAGGTTGTCCATGGGTTGAAATCAGTGCCTTTAATCTTGTGATGTAAAATGACATGGGGATAATCTAGTCAAAACAACACTGAAGAGGACTGGAAAACAGTTTGGCTGTTGAAACGTTGCCAAGTCTTTATCAAAATTTATGTACTGGAATGTGTACAGAAGGAGATTTTTTAAAAAAAATGGAAGGAAGAAGCAAATGGAAGGAAGAAGAAGTTCTCACCAAAGAAGAATGGATAAACAACAACAGCAAAACTAAGAAAATCTCACAACGAGTGTTTTATGGAAGAATGGACACGTTTTGCAGACTATTTAGTATGATGAACTTGCAAGGAGGATTTGATCTACGAGCAACAGAAATAATAATTAGATTATAATATTGTGGTTATGATTTAATAGACAGAAGATAGAAGGGGAGAAACAACAACTCTATGGAAAACAGGGTGGGAAGTCAACAAAAAAGAAAAGAAAAGATGAAATTGTTTTGATTGTATGTTAATAATGTTGAAACAGTTTGAAAAGAAGGCAATTGGTGTACACACATACTGTGGTGCACACACTTGTGACTTGCCCAAGGTATAGAAAGTTCTATCAATAAGCAATTGCTTACTGAAGCAAATGCTTCAAAGGAGTCGTATATGTTTCTCACTCATCACTGCAGCAGTCCTGAAAGCCAGTCTGTCAAATCATTTTGAGGATTAACTCACTTGCCACTTACTTTTGCCTAAACCGAAAATTTGAGTTTAGAGATAACTGCTCAGGCAAAATAGTCAAAACAAGCACAAACATGTTAACACAGCCAAATAGCACCAGCAACGTTCATTGATACAATACACAAATTGTCCATAAATGAGGCTATTAATATTGATAGCCCAAAGAATTCAAAGAGTATTGCATGTGATATAATGTGTACAGCAGTGCCTGTTGACAGGCTTAACTATCTCTTGGCTTTGCCAGTTTTTCAAGAGTTTTTCACGGGGCATATTCTACAACGGCACATGATCCAGTATTATTCCTACAAATAGTTTTGTACAGCAAGGAGATCTTTTTTGTCACAGATCCTATAATGAGATCAAATATATGCACGCCATGCCTGAATTTTACACCCCAGAAATTATTTGTCAGGCCAATAAAATTCTAATTTACAAAGCAGATAAAGAAGAAATAAGAATAGTTTTCAACCCACAAGATAAGAAGGTTATAAAAATGCATAAAGGCATTTATGTCTGGGTTGACATTTCAATATATAAAATTAACCCATTTTAGAAAAAATCTATAGGCATAGACTGGATGAAATGGGGGAGAATTGAACTGTCTTATACATCAAGTTTAACTTTCCATTAGCTTACTTTGATGATTAAATTATGCTGATCTTCGGGTTATTTTGCCCTTGAGCCAAAAACTTAACAGACCACTTACAGTCTTGTAATAAAAGACATTTAAGGAATGATGATACTATCATATTGCAACAACTGGAAAGGATATACCTGGATGTCTGTTCACATACAAATGTATTTAAATGAAATTTATAAGCACATCAATCAGCCGCCAGAACACATTTAAGCGATTCTGACACTTTGCATGGCAAATTTATGTTTTAAGCTATAAATACTGTAAATAGCAGCATGGGAATCAATATTAATGAAACAACAGTAGGGATAGCTGACACATTTCCCCCCCTGCTACCTCACAGTAACCCATAACAGATCAGTCAATGTCATCAGAATTGCTGTACGCTGCTTTTCTGCAAAATGTGATTTTCACCACCAGAAATGCTTTCAGAAATGCTCCGTGAACTCTTAAGTACTGAAATGCTACTTCTCCTTGCAAAGATGTATCATAAGAGAAAAATAATCTTTCCTCTTGCCACAGCCTACCTCCCTAGGAAACCTATTTACTGGATACAATACCCAGAAGGTCCCCCAAATAAATTGCCACACATTATAGAAAGGTTAAAGCACAACTTGGGTTATAAATATGGCTTGGCGCTTGGGCTTTTTAGCTTCATGGCTTCAATCTCTGTCATGCACACCCTTTCACTGAGTTCAGACCACGCCAACTCCCTGGAGAGGGATAGGGACTCCATCCAACTTTCCCCTGCAACCTATCAGACGTGCAAATTGAATATCAGATTTGTCAACACACAGCCAGCCTGTGTATATTGACATCCTCAAAACTGGCCATCCTCTTCACTAATTTTTTTTTTCTTCCCCTTTTCATATGACAGTTTGGATGCTGTGAACAGTCCTGCTAATACCAACTCAGGTAGTTTCCAGACAACCTGTTTCTTGGGCATTCCTCCCAATTTGTTTGCAACGAACTCGTGGGGAGATGGGGAATGGGAACGTCGGCTATTTATGGAGCATTCATTCTGAGGGAGGTGGTATATTGTTATGCTATCCCACACTTCCCAGTACACTTGCCTGCCCCATCACTTGCCTTATCACAGAAGTCTGATAAGGTGAATGGTTTTAAGAGATGTCAGAGGACTAATGGACAACTAGAGAAGGGAAGTCATAATGAATAGAGGGTGAACAATAATCTAGAGAAGGGGTGGGGAAAGTAGAAACCTGAGGGCCAAATGCAGCCCTTGACCTTAACTTCATGTGACCCTTGGTCTGTTTTGATTCATGTGGGGGAAACCTAGAGAAAGAGAAGGTGGTCATAAGGACACTGGCAACTTTTTAGCAGTTATGGTAGAACAGAGAGTGTGGCCAGGTTGTAGCTGGCACCTGGCTGACTCAGGGTCCCTTGCAACTCTAAAATTCTATGATCTGGTCACAGACTAGTTTCCCCATATTTTGTGTCTATCATGTCATGGAGTGACTCTTCCCTCAAGCCCATGCACTTAATGTTAGCTTAGGGGGATTGCTCCTCAGCTCCTCAAGCACAGAACTCATTAAGTAAGACCTCTGGTACATATTTCTGCTAGGGAGTGAGATATGTTGCTGGCACACAATTGCTCCTGTGGATGGGAGTGACAGTAAAAACCATGAAAACTAGCTGCCATACCCACAGAGGCATATAGCATGTACCATAAGTAATGGCAGTGCTTTTTTCCGGCAGTACTCAATGCTATGCAGTAACAGAACCCGTTTTTCCCCTAGAAAAAAAGCACTGAGTATAGCCACAAGACAGCAGAAATGTTTCTCCCCCCTCCTTCTAGATGGGATATCTTCCTTGTTTCCCTCTACAGCACATGCAGTAACCTCCTTCTTGACCACTAGATGCACTATTGGTCTCATCTGTTCAATCCTCCACAGGCTGTCTTCGCATGCAGAGGATGTCCCTAACTCACTGAGAGTTTGAGACCCATTGGCTACTCTCACCTGGTTATTGCAGAAGGTTCTCCTGTTCTGGAGGAACTCATTTCCCTCTCTCATTCTGAGTCAGCAATAACATGATTTGCTATTAGTCCTCATGTGCACAATGTCAAATTTTGTGCTATTTTTCTTTTCATTTTTATTAGTCCAGTTCATAGGTTGATCCTGTTTATCCTGCATGGCTTTTTAAGGAGTGTCTGATAATGCTCTTAGCCACAACCTTGCTCTACTAATTTTTTTAAAGGTTTTATCTTAAAAAAAATAAAATGCACAGATTTTTCTCTGAACCAGATAGATGGCGGGGGAAAATCTTCCATAACGTTACGATGACATTTTCTACGGAATTAATTCAAATAATAATCCTTCCCTGTGATTGCTAGCCATGGAGAGCAGCATAAAGAAAAGGAGATTTTGGAATTTGTATAGAAGGATCAGTTGTATGCTGACTGCTTGCCAGATGGATGGAAAGAAATAAAATGCCATGGAAATTGGCAGAAAAACATCCATATTAACTGTGAAAATTAAAGCTTTATAGCACAGTCTTTAAGGGGGAAGTTATTTTCTTTATTATAGAAATGTTAATGAATATATAAGGAGCAGAATAAATGTGAATCTAATGATTAACTATACAAAGCAACCCCTTAGCTTAGAAATATCTTAACTGCAAGCTTGAAAACTTTATAAAAGAAACAAAATTATAGCCATGGATTGGGATGTATTTGCCATTTTTGAAATAAATGCACAGTGGCAGATTTAAATGATTCATGTAAGCTCTCAAAACAGCTACCTACAAACTTGTGAAGTACTGATGGTTTGCATGACATTTTCTATTTCAATAGCCAAGTGTCATGACATTGCCTTATCAAGCCAAGAGCCCATCTACTCCAGTCTCTGTCCATAAGAATGTCCTTAGCAATGGTGATAACGTTCTCATTGTTTCCCATCAGCATTTGTTAATAACAGGTACTGTATATTGCCTTTGAGCACTGGCATATCATTATAATTTGTGCAAAGGTTGCTATTAATAGCATTTAGCATTTCTTCGATGCAATCAGTGGGTTAATTGCTGCGCAAAATGCAGAAGTAATCCCAGTTTACAATCAGCAATCAATTGGGAAGAGGGTACAGGTCAGTTCATAATTTTTTTTGTTCTAGCCAAAGGCAATAATAAACTTGTAGCAATAGTATTAATGAAATAATACAGAACCCCCATCCACAATATAAGCCAACATGAGAGAGAAGTTACCAGAGACACCAACAAACTCAAATCAATCTTGATTTCAGATTAAAGCTCCGAATCACTACAACAATTTATAGTGATTTTATCTAACTCATTTTTCCTAACTGTTGGTGAATCTGTTGTTTTGCAGCCAGTGCATAGAGGGCCAATCTCTGTGTTACAAAGCTATTACTGTCACTCAGAAGAAACTGAACCATTTCTGATGGGGTGTACCCACTTACTTGTGTGAACAAAGGTTTCAGAAAGTGATCTGTTGGGTCTCTATAGACTAACAAGGGACGCAGATGGCGCTGTGGTCTAAACCACTGAGCCTCTTGGGCTTGCCGATCGGAAGGTCGGTGGTTCGAATGCCGTCAATGGAGTGAGCTCCCGTTGCTCTGTCCCAGCTCCTGCCAACCTAGCAGTTCAAAAGCACGCCAGTGCAAGTAGATAAATAGGTATGGCAGGAAGGTAAATATGGCAGGAAGGTAAATGGTGTTTCTGTGCACTCTGGTTTCTGTCATGGTGTTCCATTGTGCCAGAAGTGGTTTAGTCATGCTGGCCACATGACCCGGAAAGCTGTCTGTGGACAAACGCTGGCTCCCTCAGCCTGAAAGCGAGATGAGCGCTGCAAACCCCATAGTCATCTTACTATAGACTAACAGATAATGAGAGATGTCTTCAACCCGAGGCTGACCACAAATTCAAAGTCTGTCTGTGAATGGGACCTTGTTCCAACACCCTCCCAAGACTGCTGGGGGAATTACTTGGAAACACAACTCAATTTATCAGCGAAACTGGTCACAGTTTGATCAGATAACAAGCTCTAAAGAAGTGGATATACAACACAGAGATCAAAGGCAGCAGACAGAACAAGAACAAGGACTTGAAAATGGGTTCTTGCATTTGACCAGGAATTTTTGCCAGCAGATCCAGTAAGGGCCCGAAAACAGAGAAATAAGCACAGGAGATTGGTATTGGATTGAAATAGGCCACAACTTTACTGATTACATATGTTTTGGCCAAAGCACTGGGTATGAATTCAGTATCAACAACCCACCTTCTGGTTGATAACTATGGTGGAGTGGACCCAGAGCTGGGTAGTTGTACCTGACATGGACCTGGTGTGTTGACCCCAGTTGGGCTGCCATTGGGAAAGGTGTTATGGTCCATTGATCCTACTGTGGCCATCTGGACAAAGACATCTTTCCTGGACCCCTTTAACGGGGTACCCAATCAGCTAAGCATCCAACCCAATGCTTTATCTGCCAGTGTTGTGACTGCTGCTATGAGGTAGGTGAAAACCTGCAGGCCAGCCAATTTATTTTCGGGGGGAGGGGGGAATCCTCCCTGGCCCTGAACATGGTGGCAGCTCCCAAGAGAATACTAAAAACACGATCAAACATTAAAAACTTCTCTAAACAGGGTTGCCTTCAGATGTCTTCTAAAAGTTAGTTATTTCTTTGACATCTAATGGGAGGGCATTTCACAGGGTGGGCGCCACTATTGAGAAGGATCCCTGCCTGGTTCCCTGCAACTTCACTTCTCGCAGTGAGGGAACTGCCAGAAGGCCTTTGGAGGAGGACCTCAGTGTCCGGGCAGAACGATGGAGGTGGAGATGCTCCTTCAGGTATACTGGGCCATGGCCACTTAGGGCTTTAAAGGTCAGCACCAACACTTTGAATTGTGCTCGGAAACATACTGGGAGCCAATACAGGTCTTTCAGGAATGATGTAATATGGTCTTGGCAGCCACTCCCAGTCACCAGTCTAGCTGCCGCATTCTGAATACAGCAAAGACCTCCAAATGGAGCATTCTCTACAAGGTCTCACTCTTAAGGACTGGTAGGTGGCAGGCACAATCTGCCCCTTCCCCTGTGTCTGGAGTGGTCCTTGTGATAGGCCCCATCCCTGTCATCCAGCACAGCTGGAAGGGGAAGGTGTCAGATGTCCCCCCCCCTTCCCATGGCTGCATGGGAGGTTATGGCCTTGAGACTGGGCCATGGCTGGGCTGTAGGGCAAGCACTGCTCCCATGGAGCCCTAGGTGAGTGGGAATCAGCAGAAAATAATGTGCTGATGAGACATCTGGAACAAAAGAAACAAAGGTGTTGTATATAACTGACTGACATTTGTACACACATACAAATGGCTCAGGTGTGGAGAAGAAAAGGAGATCAATGGCCCAGATCAAAGAATATTGAAAGGCGATTTGAGAGGGTTGCTTGAATTCTTTTTGCACCACTGCTGCCTTTGCCCAGTCCATCTATAGTCTTTTCTTTCAGAAATCCGGGTAAATATTTAAACTAACACTAGGACAAGAATGAAGGAAGGAATAAAATTAAGCTTAAATCTGAATATTCAGAAAAACTGAGACTTAAACTTGGAATTAGGCTGCAGTTCTTAAGAGGATGACAGACCAAGGACTTGATATGACATCGTGTGTATGACTTTTTATGTATCAATTAAATGCAGGTTCCAGGAAGGCCAGAATGGGCATGAATTAGGACAGAATAGTTTGGAAATAAATAGCAGTTAGCAGTAAAATGAAATGTTTTGATTCAACATGAAAATCTTTGTTTTTTTAAATGGTAAAATCTGCACTTGCTAGGCAGTTCAAATGAATTTTATTGAGATGGCATCAGGCTTTTTTTTAGCTGGAACCTCTCTGGTGGGCACTATTGCCATTATAAGAGAATGAGGGAGGTGTTATCGTGATTTCTGGCACCTCTTTTTCTAGAAGAAGAGTACTGGGTGCAATAGTCCTCATATGAGGACTGTACTATTGGTGCAAGGAAAAAATGAGTATAAAAGGAGAATTCCTGGATGCCTAGATCCAGGTTTGGGACAAGTACTATTTGGTGTGAGAACGCTGGCAGAGATTTAAAATTACAACAAATGCAGCAACACAAAGCATGGAAACAGAGGCTGTTAGTCCTTTAAAATATGCCCTTCCAGGTTACTTCTAAAGTTTCCCACTTCCCCTAGCATAGAAAAAGAGACCATGTTTGGAAAGTTAAAAATGGTTTACTTACAAGCTCTTCAGAGGTCAGGTTCATGTGCTTTTCCAAGGAGCAGCCAGAAATGTTACACAGGCAATAAAACTTAGTCAAAAAGTAGTGTAAGTTTCTTCAGTTATTGGTATAGGAAAATAAGAATGGCTCGTGAGAGCCATGCAGCTAAACTGGAGCAGGCATCTTAGCCTCTTCTCACACTGTGTTCACCAGGTAGACTGGAAGGGAACAAAGTCTTGCTGACCTTGTCCCCCCCCCCCCCCAAGGTGAGCTAGCAGGTAGAACAGCTTACTCTATGGCCTTAACCCCTTCATGCATTAATTAGAATTAAGTAGGGCTTTTTTTCAGCCGGAACTCATTGTAACTCAGTTCCGGCACCTCTCGGGTTCATTCTGAATTATCTAGGATAAGGACAAAAAAGCAAATCAGCACTGGCTCATAAGAACATAAGAAGAGACTTGATAGATCAGCCAAAAGCACATCAACATTCTGTACTGACCGTGGCCACCTAGATGCCTATGGGAAGCCTACAAGCAAGATCTGAGTGCAATAGCTCAAGCTGAGGTACAATGTTGGTTCTCCTGGGCTAAATCAGCATTTCCCAACCAGGTGTCATCCAGATGTTGCTGTCCTACAACTCCCATCATCCCTGATGATTGGGCATGCTGGCTGGAACTGATGAGAGTTGTAGTCCAAGTTGGAGAAGGCTGAGCTATCTCATACCTACATTTTTCAACGTAGCTTTCCCAACACAGCTGACACACTTGCTACTTTCCCAACACACCTGACACACTGCTACTTTCCCAACACACCTGACACACTGCTACTAATGTGCTAAGCTGGGCATGAAACAGACACTTAGTCCCTTCTATGTTAGAAATGTTTGCTGTGCTCCTTTGAGCAGAACGAGCATAATACTTGCCCTGGACGAGGGCAACTTCTGCTCACACAGCAAGTAAATAACTAAGGCACACAGCTGGATATTTTAAAATGTTACAAAAGTGAATGCTGTTGAGATTCTCAAACTGGAGTAGAAAGTATGAATTAGGAAGTGAGAACAAACCAAGGTGTTCTAAGATTTTCAATCTGTTCAAATGGCAGTGAGGGTAATACATAATATTTTAAATCTCTAGTCTAGAGGGAGCATGCCAAACACTTTAAATGTAAAGCTGCCGTAACACAGATGTGAACTCTGGAGAACAATTAAGTTCCTGCAAACGTACTTGAAAGTTTGTATCCTAAAGGGAGCCGCCAAAAGTGAGAGAAAATTGCAAGTCTTTTAATCCAATTACAGCACCTCTTAAATTGTTCCTTAGCTACTTGTGAAGAGCAAGCAGACCCCACCATCTCACTTCTGCCACCTAATCCTCTTGTTTAATTTTCATCTTCCCCTAGCCTATAGATTTGAGAGAATGGTGGCAAAAGTATTTTTGAATGTGTTTGCAAAATGTGAGTCACAGCTGAAAGTGATGACCACAAGGTAAATAAAAAAGCATCCACTGGTATAGCCCTTTGGTGTTCTTTAGGTGGAGAGAAAGGATCACTTTTTCTTTTTTTAAGCCAGTATATCTTCTCATTCATATGTCCTATATATTCTCATTGGAATCCTTTATGTCGTAGGAAGATCTTCCTGATATTCATTTCATACAAAATGTATTTATAGAGAGAGCTGGAGTTTTCTATGAATGTTACTCTGTCATCCAGTTGAACATGAATGGCTGTCCGGTTTGCAAAATATTGGCCTCTGAGAACTGACAGGCAGCTGTAAGTGGTTATAGTAGTTATTATAGCCTAAATCCACTGCAGAGTTAAGCTTGCTTAAGCCTATTGAAATAAATGGTCTTTAGCACACCTAACCTTTGTTGCATTTAGGTCTATATAGGAAACTGTCAAACATTGGTCCATCTGGGAAGGTTCCTTCACAGCCATGCTTTCTTTCTTTCTTTTTCCCTGACAGACTGTCATTTGTCATCTTGTTAACATGCCAGGGATTGAGCCATGACCCCCTCCCCACACACACTTCAACACACACTTATTAGTAACTCTTAGGTAAACAGCCCCACAAAGCAGTAATAAGCCTGAGATTATTAAGTTAAGCTTTGCTTGCAGAGGAGAAACAAATTTAACTCTGCTATGGCATTTTAAAATATTTTGTAAACACAAAAGGTCCCGTTCTTTTTGCACAGAACTTGTTGGAATGATAAGTAGCCGGGCTGGAATCAATTAACAAACTGGGCACATTGACTGATGTTTTTAAATATGCATTATGGAACGTTCTCCATTACAAAAGACAGTGCTCCCCTTGGTGTTATAGCATAATGAAACGATGCAGCCCTAATTCAAACCATCCTGCTAACAGTGGATTCAGCTGGCAAGTGCCAACAGTACTGTAGACAAATTGGACAATTGAGGAGAAAGAAGGGATGTGTGTGTGTGTGTGTACATGCACACACCCCTTTGGAAGGGAGTATACTGGAGCAATCTCCTCTCTCTCTCTCCCTCCCCCCAAACTCCCACAGAGAGTTGCAGTGGAGATTCTTGGAAGAGGACATGGCTGGCTCATTGCAACATTTTGTTGCAGGTCCTATTTGTCTAATTGAATGTGGGGGGTGTGAGGAGACACTTGTTTAAAGAACTTCAAGCACACACTTGAACTTCATGAACCTGAAAGATCCTAGAGGAATTAAACATTGCAGAGATGACATATCCAGTGTGTTTTCCTTTCAAGAACTTAGCAGTCATGATTCAATCCTCATCAAGATGGCGGGAGCATGAGAATGGAAATGAGAAGCGTGTAACACAACTCGCTTTCTGTTCTTAGATGTTGGCTTAAGCAGATGTTGGAGAAAGACGCCATCTCACTTGTTTGCAATGCTAACAAGATGACAAATGACAGCTTGTCAGTCAAGAAGAAAGAAAGAAAACATCCCTGCTATATGAAAAAGTTCTACCACTGATTCTGGCAGGCACATCCTGGATGGCTGTTCCCAAGAGGACATCCTCTACATGCTACGTACCTTCAAAACATCTCAGCTAACAAACAATTACACTGAAGTATTGACAGGTTGCTGCTGCCAAAATAAACCACCCTACAGTCAAGGAAATAAAAGCACACCTGTATTACTCAAAAGATGTGGAATAGGCTAACTAGGCTGCCATTTCCAAACCATCATATCATCTTCTCATGATGTCAGCTGTCACATTAAAATTTTATAGGCTGAGAATCATATCAATATATATAAAAAAAACTGTGTATGAAATTAACATAAGCACTGCTGCACCATGCAACATTTCTGTCTCTTCACCACGTGAAGAGGGGCATGGTAGGTACTGCACATACTAAAATGTATATTGTAGCTAGTGAATTGAACCTATAATGTTTCTTCTAATGTCTCCCTATAGATGCTTTCCCCTGTGGGGTCACTGCTGACACTAGGTTTTGGGGAGGACCTTGGGCAGGTTGCTGTCAGTGCCCCCCCTCCAAGGTCTTCCTGCCCACTGTCTTGGACAGCAGGGACCATCCAGCCTTCAGACAATGAATGAATTAAATAAAAGGGGACATAACTCAGCAAGACCAGGAGAACCTTCTCTCCAGCTATCTGTCCCTACCATCTTGCCAAACTGCAGGCAGAGGATGCAGGGCTGATCTTTAGTTGGCCTACCATGTTTGATCATTTGTTTCAGCTTTCTTTTCTTCCTCTCCAACCCTGCCCATCCCTCAACTCATTTTTGGCATGATGTTACAAAGCATAAAATTCCCAGCACCATTATTTTACATCAGGGTGTATGAGATGATAGAGGAGGCGTTGTACCACTGGTGGGGGACACGTCATGCTCCTTCTACTTTGTCCACCTTTGGTCCCTACCTAGCACTCAGCTCTCACCTGCAGCTCCCAGAAGCTGTCCCCAGGCAACAGTGACCACACCCCCGGAAAAGGCTTCAAATGGCTGGCTAAACCAGGTGAGAGTAGCCAATGGGTCTCAACCCCTCAGTGAGTTAGGAACTTCCCCTGCATGTGAAGACAGGCTCTGCCATATTGAGTGGATGAGAGCAATAGTGGGCCCAACAGTCAAGGCGGCAGTTTCTGCATGTGCTGTAGAGGGAAGTTTGAGGCTGATAGGGCTCTCCATCCAGGAGAACTCTGATCCCAAACCTCTGCTGCCTTGTGGGATATCTTTGGAAAAAGAAAAGGCTGAGGAGTAAACCCTACACAAATCTGGAGTGGAGTCCCTAAGGCAGTTGGAAGCTGTCTTGGACACCTCCTTCTGGTAACTCCTGCAGCCAAGCTTGTGCTTTCCTTTGGACCACATCAGCGAGGCTGAGAGGGCGGTTTTGTCATCTGGGCAGCCCAGAACCTCCATACACACTTCCCAGGCTTGCACCATGAGGTGGTCATTTCAGTGCTGCAAACACAGTGATTTGACTTCACCCCCAGAGGCGTACTCCATTGTCTCTCAAGACAGACTGATGCCTACATCTCACAGGGAAATGCAGTGGTACAGATGCTTAAGAATTTTGTATAAGTCATTTTTATGGCATATTACTTCTACCAGAATAACCAGTTTAGTATAAGCAAAACATATATTGGAAAAACCTACTGAAATCAATGGGACCTTGAGGGCACATTGGAACATCTGAACTTTCTTACACCCGTAGAATTCAGCATAGAAGATCTGCTTAACTGATTATGCCAAAACTAAAGTAAGATGAACATTATTTTAGGGAATAAAAGAGCACAAAATAGCACTTCAGCTTATTAAATAAACTTGGTCAGTCTCTCCTTTTCCCTAACATTCAATGCTATTACTCTGCTCCAGAAGAATTGGGAAGCAGACCAGGTAATATTACTGCCCTTTCGAGAGGACTAAAGTATTGTAAGAACATTGATCTGATGGGATTTCAGTTATCACCTTGGAAGAGATTGACTGGAACACTAATTGTAGAATCATTAAGCAGTTTCTTTTTCTTCTAGATGTGCTAAAAGTCTGCTTCTTATCCAGTTCATTGAGCAAGTCACACTGGACATAGTAATTCAAGTTGAAAAAGGACTGTGGTGAGGGGACAAAACGAGAATAATCAGGTCAATAAAGTGGGGGAATAGATGGAAGTGATGAGAAAATCTAGGTATATAGAACGATTTACAAAACACAACAGATCTGAAATGCAAGTTGATAATGAAATTAAAAGGGTAATGTCATGGGTATTCAAAGAACAGATTTTAAAAACCATGAGAATTCATTGCACCATTAAAGAAAAATCAAAAATGATGATTTACAATGTGTTGACCAAGTATTTGAGTTTCGCAGAATCCTTTATGAGTTTAAGATGTAAAGCAAAGGTTTCTCTCTAAATGAAATGTTGAGATGTAATGGACAAAATCTAGGCTGCAGTCCTTATCTGGAAGTAAGTTCCATTGAATTCAATAGGAGCACTGAGCAGACATGTCTAGGGCTGTGCTGTGAGTCAGTTAAGCATTATTTACCTGTTATTTTGAAGATTTATGTTCTGTTGTCCGGGCCTAATGAATTCCTTGTGGCTGACAGCACATTAAAACAATACCAAAACGTGCCTTGTTCCTCTGGCTGGTAGCAGAGGCCAATGTGTCCTTCCCCTCACTAGGACCTGTTCAGACCCAGGACAACTGATGGCTGGCACAGAGTTCTTTCTGGGAAAGACATGAGAAAGTCATTGCAACCAGCTACTCATTCTCCAGCTATGGCTGCAGCCAGGCTGGTCTCCCCTCCTTACTGGGAGGGAAAGGCTGACATAACCTCCCCAAGGCAACCATTCACTTTTGAGTCCCATGGAATTCAATGGGGGGGAATTAAGTACATGCTTATATCTACCATTGACACCAGTGGGATGTAAAAGGCCTGAATTCTAGGTAGACTGTGTCGTGTTTACAAGACCTCTGGATATGTTACATATACCGATTTCCCTTTCAGGACGTTGGCAGGAAACACAGACAGAATCATGCTTCTTTATTTAGAATGCTGCTCCTGGGAGGTTTTATGCATAAAGATAAATTGTGTGCTCTCATGTCCTTGTACTGTGTGCGTGTCTCCTATAAATGTGCTATATGAAGCCTGCTGCAATATCATTAGTAATGTGCCCATCTGTATTAGATTATTTCATTCCCTTATAGCTATTTAATGTTTTAGAAGAGTAAGTGCCTTAGCAAGTGCAAAATCAGAGATGTGCTTTATTTTATGCAGGTGACCATTTCTGAGTAATGTCCTCTGGCAATATAATTCATTGTAGATGGCTGTAAAAAAAATACGCCTGTGTATTAATGTATTAATGATATTAATGCACATCATGGGCTGTTGGCAGGGAACTGTTCTGAAAACATAGCATGAATTATTTTATGTAGAATTCATGGAGCCACAGTGTGATTTTGGATTACTGCTGGTGTGAAAGACATGAGCTCTCAGATATTACATTTTTAAAGATGCATTTTCAGAAACTGCATGTAATGTGTTCCAGGAGGATGATTACAAGCAACTAGTGTGGAGGACAAGTGTAATGGGGGGGAAATCAGGGGTATTTGAGGATGAGACGGAAAATGTAAGACTGAGATTAATCCTCATAAAACATAGATGGCACCATCGTTAATCAATGGGATTACGAAAAAGTAAGGATATGTCAACACTTTTACTTATAGGTGGGAGAAGATGGATGAGAAATTGTCAGGGTTTTAGGAGAAGCAAACAACCTGTGAACAAAAAAAGAGAGCAAATTTACATTTCCTATATAACAGTTTCTAGCAGTAAACTGAGTATTATTTTTAGCAGTAAAGCAGGCAATTTCAATATCACCAGGGAAGGTGTGGTGTTCCTCTGTAGCCTGGGATCCTGGAGGCTTGGCTGCTTCAGGTTTCTCATTCGGTTTTTGAAGCCCTGTTTGGGCATTATCCCAGAAGACAGAATGTAAGCAAGAGGAGGCCACACACGCTGGCCTCACCCCCATGTCCAAAAATGTGCTACTGCCCTGTGGATCCTGACCCTCTGACATAAGGAATGAAGGCCTGAAGGGGCCTTCCAGAGAAGGCACTTAGAAGCTTTTACATGACCAGGAAACATGATAACCCTGATAGCAGTGGTTTCTCTCCCAGGCTGTTGGTGGAATCCACCCCCCCCATCCATGGTGAGAAGAAGAAGAAGAAGAAGAAGAAGAAGAAGAAGAAGAAGAAGAGGAGGAGGAGGAGGAGGAGGAGGAGGAGAGAGGAGGAGGAGGAGGAGGAGGAGGAGGAGGAGGAGGAGGAGGAGGAGGAGGAGTTTGGATTTGATAACCTGCTTTATCACTACCCGAAGGAGTCTCAAAGCGGCTAACATTCTCCTTTCGCTTCCTCCCCCACAACAAACACTCTGTGAGGTGAGTGGGACTGAGAGACTTCAGAGAGTGTGACTGGCCCAAGGTCACCCAGCAACTGCATGTGGAGGAGCGGAGACGCGAACACGGTTCCCCAGATTACGAATCTGCCGCTCTTAACCACTACACCACACTGGACAGACACTGGAGAGACAGGAGGGGAGCATATACCACCCCCACTCCCCAAGATGAGAGCTAGAGATGTGTTGGGTTAAGGTAGATTTGCTGTTTCATGGCTCGGGATTAATGGGAGGTCCTAACATATATCCAGTGTGACTGATGGGCATTTTGTGATTTTTGTACTTGATATTGTTTCAATTCTTTCATTGTACTTTTTGTGTACAGTCGTACCTTGGCTCTTGAACACCTTGGTACTTCTACGTTTTGGCTCCCGAATGCCGAAAACCCAGAAGTATGTATTCCAGTTTTCTAACGTTTGTAGGAAGCCAAACATCCAACGTGGCTTGGCTTCCACTTGAGCACAGGAAGCTCATGCAGCCCATCGGAAGCTGCGCCTTGGTTTTCAAACGTTCTGGAAATCAAACGGACTTCCGGAACGGATTACGATCGAGAAGCAAGGTACGACTGTATGTCTTTTGTTTAGGGAATTGGTTTTTTTATTTTTTGATGCTTTGCTGCTGGTGTGAGCTGCTTTGAGCTCAACTTCACTCTTGGCAAAATGGTGTAAAAATATTAAATCAAAGCAAAATGCAGGGTTCCTGATTGCAAGGAAAAGCAAGTGTTAAAAGCAGAAGGGTTGTGGGTGGAATATAAGGAAGGAGGGACATCACAGAGGGGTTCTAATGTGTGCTCCCATATCCCCTGTTCTGCTTCCAGCCCCTGCTCCAGCACTAGTTTTCCATTAGCTTAGTCCCTTAGTTAACAGGTAAATAAAGGCTTCCTCTGGGGAGGATTCTATTATGGATTAAGTGAAGCAAAGTGCATAACAATTACCAGGGTTAAGGTTATAGGGGAGTTCAGGAAGGAACATATGTTGCTATTACCCCGGAGAGAAGTGAGCACTCTGTGGGCAGTCAGGTTCCAACCAAGGTCAAACAGTTTGGGAGGGGGGAATCCCTGCTAATTGTGCATTTAAATTAGCAATAAGTACATTTTACCAGTCCCATCCTTTTAGTACAGCAGTAGGAAACCGGTGGCCTTCCAGATGTTTCTGGACTGCAGCTTCCATCATTGCTTCCCATTGGGAAAACTGGCCAGAGGGAAAATGAGAGATGAAGTCCAACAACATCTGGAGGGCCACAACTTCCCCACCCTGATTTATTGAACACACATCATATCAACTGGGATGTGAAATAGTCATTGTTATTAGAGCAGGTATGAAGGGAGAACTTAACACTTTCTTGCCCTAACGTGTTGCTAGCACCTACTCTCTGGTAATTCATGAGCCAGAGACAGTAATGACTTTTGAACATCTCTTTGAAATGTGTATGTTGACCCAAGCTGTCATGAAACCTGGGCCTTCTCTTTGTCGTTTGTGTGAACACTCCTGTTTTCCTTGTGATATACAACTGTGTTTTTCTAGTTTTTAGGAAATTTTATTAAATGTATTGTTTGTATTTTTATTGCTTTATGTAAACCCCACTTTTACTACATCTTTTGCTATATTAGACAGTGCATTTTAAACATACAGAGGTACCTTGGTTCTTGAATGTGATCCATTCCAGAAGTCCGTTTGACTTCTGAAATGTTTGAAAACTAAGGCATGGCTTCCAATTGGCGCAGATGTCCTGGAAACAATAGCTGACAGCCGCATCAGACATTCGGCTTCCAAAAAATGTTTGAAAACTGGAACACTTACTTCCGGGTTTTCGGCATTCAGGAGTCGAAACGTTCGAGCACCAAGGCGTTCAAGAACCAAGGTTCCACTGTATAAGTAAATGATGTGGCATTATGGAAAATTACTCTGTTATTTGCTGTAAGAGATTTTCCTCAAGACTGAAGCAGGGGAGAAAAGGGTTACATTTCCCCTCCATGCCTGCAGTGATCCCATTAGTTATATCACACACACACACACACACACACACACACAGCAGCCAATGTAATTTGCATTTGATGCAAAAACACATTTAGAACATCCCATGTAGTTTAGCCTTGAGTTGCCAGGAAAACCCAGGAAAAGGTAGGGGGTGAAGAGTAACCATTAAATAGTTCCCTTCCTCCCATGGAAAATGCATATTGCAAACAAGTAACAACAAAAAGGAACGAAAGTCCTAGGTGTTATAAAGCAAACTGAGTAGATCCATATCTTTCCTAGCTAATGAAGGCAGGCTTTGAAGGAGGTTTACACTACTGGGCTAGAAGCATCTAACTGAGTCATCATTACCTTTTCTGTGCTCAGGCATCCTATGAATATATATAAGGTTGTCAGGAGTGAAAGGTAGAAGACTTACACCATAATAAGCAAATATAGAATTATGGTGGGTGTCATAAATTAAATCACTTGAATGGGAAGCAGCAGGCATTGTTCAGCAAGTGGTTGGGCTAAATTTGCAAAGACTCTGTCAATGTGCCCTACAATGCAAATGCAAACATCTCTCCCCCTGCCAGTCACTCACACCTTCTTGTACCTTCGCTGTTATCACCAAGAGAATCTTATGTTTTTCTCTCTCCCCCCCCCCCAGCAGATGCATAAATGCAGTAATAGGAAAGTATGCCCTGTCAAAATGACAATGCACATTGATTCCTCCTATCTTGATGCCTTTGACAGGAGAGTTTATCTAAAACTCAAGAAAAAGTGTGCTACACACCACCGCTGCTTCATCAATAATTGAAGAAGATATTTGGAGGCAACACTGCTTCCTTAACATAAAATGACATGCTCACAGTTAAATAAAAGTAACCGCCATAAATATTACACTAACAATACCTTCCTGGAAAGGAAACCAGGCATAAATGGTTGTCATGACAATGGGTTGGGGTATTCCATTGCAAGCTGCAAACCCACAGCGTTCGAGCAAGTTTTGGCCATGGTTATGAGATCAGGACCCTGGCCAGCTCCCTGGAGAGGCAGTCTCAGAAGAGCAAATTGAACATGTTGCTCCAGCAGTGGCCTAAAGCCAATTATGAACTTAGATGATCTGTGAAGAGTCTGGCCAAGAGGTGGTCCCTAGCTCTGCCCTCACCCTTCACTCTGAGGTGGGGCTAGGCAGCCTTCTGCTACTTCCTGACAGTAAGAGCTGTTCGACAGTGGAATTTGCTGCCAAGGAGTGTGGTGGAGTCTCCTTTGGAGGTCTTTAAGCAGAGGCTTGACAACCATATGTCAGGAGTGCTCTGATGGTGTTTCCTGCTTGGCAGGGGGTTGGACTCGATGGCCCTTGTGGTCTCTTCCAACTCTATGATTCTATGATTCTATTCTATGATTCTATGATTCCTGGGTGCAGAGTAATAGTAGCAGCCTGTGTTTTCCCATGATGGATAATTCCAGGAAAAGGATAAGGCTTCCTCCCTGGCTGAAAGCAGAGAGGAAGTGAGCTGGTTCTGGGATCTTCTCTCCTACCAGAATCTCTGGAAAGATGGGTATTTCTTGGATTATTTGGCTGTGGTACCTATTCCCAGCCTTTTCCATCTTTCATGTCATCACAATCCAAGTCTGGAGCCGTGACAGGTAGAAACTTTAAAAGGGATCCAGAAACAGATTCAAAATTATCTTTAAGAACCAGTTCAGATGTTTCCGATTATCCTAATGCAATTCACCTTGGTGTGAGATAATTTATTTGAAGGATAGGTGAGCTCATACACCACATCCAGTCTTTTTAAGACTACTTGTGTCAGGACTTTCCTGGTGCCCACATACGTCCATATAGCGCATGGGAGAGGTTTGAGGGAGTAAGTCAATCCATACAGTCTGCAAACTCAGATTCCTAGTGACATGAATAAGTTGTCCCATCAGACACAGAGCCCCTTTCAGTATTTCTTTCTGTGTTGGCAAAGCTGACTAAGAACACATGGGCTACCATCAGAAATTTGCTTCACCAGCTGGGGGCACTATTAAGAGCTAAAAGAGATTCTGCCATTGAGCCCTCTGCATTGTTCATTTATCTTCAGTGACACACCCACAATCTTTACTCTGCATAAGCAAAAAGGACAAACCTTTCCTACCTACACCGTATTTTTAAATGAAAAATGAAGAGCAACTTTAAAAAAAGCCACAGTGTTTTTAAAGCACACAGTCCATTGAAAAATAACAGGAGTCCACATTTTACAACAAACGAAGGATTAACGGTTATACAGCTCTTACCCTCGGCCCTGGCCACATTTACTTGGAATGAGTTGCCTGAATCACCCAGGTATCTGAGTAGTATATGATAGGGCTTCTGCATAGATTGGATTTTCTCTACTGCTGCAAAATATTTCTGTCAACCATTTGCAACAATGCAGTGGTGAGTTCATGCATCAACGCTCTGTGGTGCTCACATCTCTATGGCATTGCTAATTGTGCAAACTTGCCTGCCATCTTTCAGGTCATCCAGATGCCATTTAATTTACCCTCATTATAAAGTGATTCACTCTCTTACGCACAATAATATGTGCACTGAATGCATGCCTAACATTGGTTCTGTCCCAGCAACCTGCCCCACCACCTGACCTCTGCATGTTTAGTGCCACATCTGAAAGGGGTGATTATGTACATACACCTGCACACACAAAGTCTCCCCAGTCACGTAGGGTTCTTGAGCTCATGTACAACATTTCCTGCATAGGTATCCTTTCACTTTCTTTGTTATTAATAAGCTAATTGATTGATCTTTATACCACCTTGATTGCCATGTGATCCCAGTTTACATACTAAAAACAGATACATACACACAACATAATTGAACCAAATAAATCAATGCAATGATAAAATATTGCTGAAATCTTTCCACAGACTAACTCCATTTACTTCTTCTGAGTATAAAGACAAATGGCCTTGTTGTATCAGCCCACCTTCCCACCAGAAGCCCAAAGGAAGAAGTAGATCCTGAACTGGCACCAAAATTTGAACAATGCCAGTGCCTGCTGTATCTCAAAGGAGAGGACATCCCACATTTGGGACGTCACAGTCAAGAAGGCCCTAGCTTGAATAATCAGACAATGGGCTATGCTTGGAGGTGGACTATCAGTAAAGGTCTCCATAGGACAGGACAACAGAGGGAAAGTTGCTCCTTCGGTCCCAAGTCATCCAGGGTTCATATGTCAGCATCATGACATCAATTTGGACTTCCTAGCATCCAGGCAACCAGTACAGACTCTTCATAACCAACCTTGTATGGCTCTGACTAGCTGAAATAATCAAAACCCTGGCAGCTGCATTCTGCACTAGCTGCAACTTCTGAACTGTTTGCAAGGGCAAACCCCCATAGGGCACATTACAGTTATTCATCTGGGAAGAAACCCAAGCATGGATAACTGTGGCCAAGCTCTGACTATGAATGACTGTAGCTGGTGAACCTGGTATGCCTGGCTGAAATCTGTATTTCCTGGTTTTCCACCTTGATTATCCTACCCCTGACACAATAGCATTGCTCTGCTAGCCTGGATCCAGCCTTTGGGCTTTACATAGTGGCTATTCTCAACTAAGTGCCCAAAAGCAACTTTATGAGCATCTTTATGTAAATATAGAGGACCACATAAGCCTATTACACCTGGATATTAACTTGAGGTTAAATAGAGAATGTGCTACCAGTATTTTACCACTGCCAGTACTGCTATATGATAATTCAATTAATTCCTTTTATGATGGCAGTAAAGTTTAGAATAACGGCAACATCTTACATCCAGTCATGAAATTAACTAGTGTTATCACTGCACCAAGGTTAAAGTACTTCTGCAGTATATGGAGAAGAATTTCTTCGTATGGATTAATTTCCTTTCCATCTAGAAGCAACATAAGTTGCTGCTTAAAGTACCCTTCAAACTGGCAAGCAAATATTTTTTCATTGACACTTTCATAACTATGATTAACACACCTCTATTATAGATGGCACCTAACTCAACAGTCTATGTGTGTCTCCGTGTACCTAGTGATACCATGACATTTTCACTAGCACTTCCCATAATCAAGTGTTTTATGTTCACAGTCAACAACCCAAGTGGGTTATTTACCTTGTTTGTCTTCCATTAGGACTTTGATCAACATCAAGCCTACCTAAGTGGTGGAAGACACCTACTGTCACATTTAGAAGTAATTCTTGGTCAGCAAAGGTCATCTCTTGAGTAAACTATCCATGTCACGGTGGTGTTCACGCTTTTCTAGACTTCATAGTTTGCTTCGCATTAAATGCAGTTTAGAAGCAATTCATGCCTTAATTTTCATGTGCCTTTATTTAAATAACATCTGAGCTTATAAGGGCTTTTGTAGATGTGCTATGATATGTTATTGGAAAATGTTATTGCTACAAGAGATCTAATCTTCCACTGCAGGGTTTGGGGTTTCTATGGGCCAATAATAACACATGTATATCACATTTAAGAGGATTCAGTAACTTAAACAGCACCCCTAGAATGGAGCCCATTGTTAATATCCCACTATTTGCACATGGAGGTTATGGCCAAGAGACAATTGTTTGCAGACATGGGAAATCATTTATTGAAAGGGTAAAAAACAAAACTAACAAACCTCCTTTGTTTCAGTTATAAAAACAAATGGGAATTTGAATAACTTATTTCCGAATGAAAAATCCATTCATTTATCATTCATTCCTAATCGCAAGGCATGGGGTAGTACACACAGGTAGCAAAAAGCTTACAGGGAAAAGAGAGTAGCTAGGCCGCATTTAGTAAAGATTCCCCACCCCTGAGTTAGGCTGTGCTTGTATGCCTTTGTTCAAATGCCTATAAAATGAGGACCAATTCTTTCACATGCCTACCTGCTGAATATCTGGCTGAGGTGAGACAGGAGCTGAATATTTTCTTGCTCAGCCAGTTAGCCACTACTATAAACCAGCCAAGACACAGAACCTCATCCAACACTAGGTGCAGTTACTTCATACATCTCGTTCCTAAAAGCAACTAGGAGCCTGGGTTAGTCTGAAAGAAAATGTTGATCTCTTATCTCTTTCCGAAGGATTCCTTTTCTTTCTCCATTCGGAAGATGTGCCTTGTAGATTCTTTGTACCAACTCCATTTTCCCCATGGAACTTGTTAGTGATGATGTCTGGTTTTGAAAACGTGTGATGTTTTTTTACCAACCAAAGAAAGATTATTTTGTCTCTCTGGCTGAAAATATGGTCTGGGGTTGGAAAAAAACAGTGGCCCCATGAGTGCTAACTAATTGTCCATTTTGTCTGGCATCTATTTCCAGCTGTAGCCTCATGGTAGATGTTTCTGAGGATGATGAAAAACTTTAGTGCACAGGAGACAGAGTCCTGTGCAACAGTGCAAAGCAGCAAGAAAATCTGAATGACTGAATAGTGCGGTCTTGACAGAAGCTGAAGCCAGTGTAAAATGGCTATTGCTATGCAATATGTATGTCATGATTATGTAGTCATCATTATATTTCTAACCCTGCTTTTCTAAAAATGTGGCACTGGCCCTGTAAGTTGCTTGCAATGAATTGCTCTCCACATCCTAAGCATCATTAATGTCTTTAAAGAGCCACAAAAATATCGGTTGGAAATCTATTTGTGCCTGCAGGATTCTGGGTTCAGTTATATAAGAATGGCACAAACTTTCCTTCCAAGGAGAAAAGGAAAAAATGGAACCAAGGAGCACCAGGAACAGCAGAGGCTTCATCTCCAAATTCCAAGACATAGAGGCAAGAATCATCAATGTCCCTGAGTATGCTGGGAGGTGTCCATTGTCCCCTAGAATCCTGGGAGCTATAGTTTTCAGCCTTCCCAGGGCTAATAATAAAGGGAACTGGCAATTAAAGTTGTTATGCTTCCCAGAAGCTATAGGCTCCTGGGTATGCTTCTAAGGTCCTTTGCTACTAATGTTTTTTCATTTCCTTTTGGATCAATGGGTAGAGCTAAGGATGTAGTGAGCAATCCTGAATTTGTCAATCTGAAATTACAATTCATAGAATTATAGAATTGGGCAAATCCCCTGCAATACGGGAACCTTTTGCCCAACGTGGGGTTCAAACCCGCAAACCTGAGATTGGCAGCATTTCTAGCTTTAGTTCCACCCCACAATGCCATTCTTTATTCTCAGCTACACTGCCAGAACCAGAGGGGGGTGACAAGAAAAAGCATTTTGTGATGGGCCCACAGCAACAGTATTATCTGTTCACAACTGATGCCTTGTGCAAATGTTCCACATATCCAGTGAAAGACCAAGCCCTCAAAAGAAAATTCGCAGACTAGGGATGGACAAAACCATCACAACAACTAGTCCAGAAGCATTTGAATTGACTCAGTGAAGTTTTCGTAAGGAATAAAAAACTTCACAGTGGATCAAAGGAGCCAGAATGGCTTCCAAAATTTAATCCACTCTAGAGAATAGGCTGCTCTTTTCTATGTTCTTCATTCTAAGAGATGGGGTCTACATCTTCTGCTCTCAAAATGGCATCCTCTTTCCTCATTGGATCAGAGGAGTAATAGAGTGAAATAGGAGATTGAGTGCAGCTAGCTCTCACATCCCAAAGATCTCTGATACAGTGTTTTTTACCTATTCTTCACTGGGCTGGAAACTTTAAGAATGTAAAGAGTATAGCTTCCTTCCCCACGTGCCCCAAGGTCATGCAACAAAATCTCTTTACTTCCACCACAATACCTGGAACTAAGTGAAAAATAGCAGATCATTGGCAGACCCGCTCCATAAATCCTTCTGTCCACACCCAAAGCTGTGGTCCAGGGCCATATTTCAGTGAAGATGAAATCCCACCCACAGTGATATTGACATTTACTTTGTTTAAGATCTACCTTTATTTAATTTTCTTTTCTGACAATTTCTGTAACAATTATATATCATTATTTATTTGGGATAAGCCCAAACTCCTCACTACTACTCAAGAAATCTTCAGTGGTGTCAAATAGCACTGCTCTCTTTCGATGATATCTCTGTGATGTCTTTGAAAATGTGCACCTATTGATTCATATTGCCCTCTCTTCCTCACTTTCTCAAATTGCTTTGGATGGATGCAGCCAGTTACCAAGAAGAAGAGGGGATAATGCAGAAACAGCAGCACAGAGTAGAAACAATATTTCTGGACAGGATTAAAAAAGGTGAATATTCTCACTGTCTAAGTGGGGTTGTTGTTGTAGAAAACATTTATGCCTTATATAATTTACCAGAAAATAGGACAGGTTGAATATTCAGGATGGTCTTAATGCCTAAATACCTTCTTAACGACCCTTAGTTACCTGTATTCTGATTTCATATTGATGTATTTTATATTTACATGTCTATCTTCAGTTCCTTGAAAACCACAGTGGCAGGATCAAAAGAAAACCACTTCTTTTCCAATAATTTCATCTTTCTAATGCTGGTTTGACATTTCTTTCTGCAAAATCCTTCATTTTAACTGAAGGATTCCTGTTTCATTGCCAGCACTTTGCTCATTATGTCTTCAAATCCTAATAAACAATTCCTTACAATAACTAATTTCAAAATAAAATAAATAGAATAATTTTTAAAGAACCAAGAAAACTGGTGAACTCCTGGATATATAAAGCTACCCCCTATTGGATATAGGGAGTGTGCACTGTGTTCAACCCTGACTAACTAGTCTATAAGGCAGAAAATGTTCTTAGACCTCTGTGGAGTTCTCTTGAGTTCTAAAAGATGTACTGCACTGCACTGCACTGCACTGCACTGCACTGCAAACACCAGGTGCATTCATCACCCTAGATGATGCTACCTCTTCTAGATGGCCATTGAAAACAACAGCTAACTTGTCACCCAGAAGCTTCTTCACTCCCTGTGATACATTGATGGGCATCTTAATAATCTGACCTCATAGACAGGAGGCACCTCACACTTCCAGGGCAGCTGTTTATCAGCTCCATCTGGTACGCAGGCTGAGACCCTATCTGCCCACAGACTGTCTCGCTTTGACTACTGCAATGCGCTCTACGTGGGGCTACCTTTGAAGGTGACCCGGAAACTACAACTAATCCAGAATACGGCAGCTAGACTGGTGACTGGGAGCAGCCGCCGAGACCACATAACACCAGTCTTGAAAGAACTACACTGGCTCCCAGTATGTTTCCAAGCACAATTCAAAGTGTTGGTGCTAACCTTTAAAGCCCTAAACGGTCTCAGTTCAGTATACCTGAAGGAGCGTCTTCACCCCCATTGTTCTGCCTAGACACTGAGGTCCAGTGCCAAGAGCCTTCTGGTGGTTCCCTCGCTGCAAGAAGCCAAGTTACAGAGAACCAGGCAGAGGGCCTTCTCGATAGTGGGACCCGCCCTGTGGAACGCCCTCCCACCAGATGTCAAAGGGGAAAACTACCAGACTTTTAGAAGACATCTGAAGTGAACTCTGTTTAGAGAAACTTTTAATGTTTAATAGATTACTGTATTTTAATATTTTGTTGGAAGCTGCCCCGAGTGGCTGGGGAAACCCAGCCAGATGGGTGGGGTATAAATAATAAATTATTATTATTATTCCACCGGGACTACAATAACTCTTTCACATACACTCATCAACCTGAGCCTAGACTAGTTCCCCCAAGAGGATTACTTCCTGGACCTTCCTGCATAACTATGATAAGATATAAATGTCACAAAATAAATACACTCCACTTTCCGTAGTATGCTGCATTGTCCGGGAAGGGACATTTTGTGACCCATGACAGCAGCACCTGACCAGACTGTACAACGCTGATGGGATAAAATCAGGCCAAATCTTTGTTGACAGTAGAAGGCAGGTTAACAGTTAGCATGACCTTGGGGCCAGGATCAGTTCATAATTCTACAACCCCACGTGGATGGAATGGGTCTGCTGGGTTTGGATTGCCCCAGACCCATTCCATGGGAGTCGGCCAATGTTGAACCTTGCTGTGCTGTAAGCCAATCAGGTTGAGAGAGAGAAACAATCATTTCAGGCCCTGTCAACCAGTGACCCCAAATTGCTCAACGAAGGGTCTAACCTGAGAGTAAGTGAGCGGGAAGCTCTTGAGGAGAAATGGCCCTGAACTCCAGGGGAAGCAGCCTTAAATAAGCTTTCCTCTCCCCTTTGCAAGGACTCATGGGGCAGCTTTTTCCCATGAGCCCATCACACAGGCAACCTACTGGGCAAAACTTTGCCCAGTATTTTGCTGCAATCTATAGGCCCCAACACCAGCAGCCAAAGGAACCCTGCACTTATTGGGTGTGGAACGAGACTTACTGGAAGGAGGAATCAAACTTAGTTAGGTAGGGCTGCCATATTTCAAAAAGGAAAATCAGGACACTCAGAAAGTGTCCACCTTTTGGAAATCCCCCCCTATGTCAATTCCGCCTTTGAAATCCCAGTAATGTCTGGACATAAAAAGGTAAAGGTACCCCTGCCCGTACGGGCCAGTCTTGACAGACTCTAGGGTTGTGCGCCCATCTCACTCAAAGAGGCCAAGGGCCAGCGCTGTCTGGAGACACTTCCGGGTCACGTGGCCAGCGTGACATCGCTGCTCTGGCGAGCCAGAGCCGCACACGGAAACACTGTTTACCTTCCCGCTAGTAAGCGGTCCCTATTTATCTACTTGCACCCGGGAGTGCTTTCGAACTGCTAGGTTGGCAGGCGCTGGGACCAAATGATGGGAGCGCACCCCGCCGCGGGGATTCGAACTGCCGACCTTTCGATCGGCAAGCCCTAGGCGCTGAGGCTTTTACCCGCAGCGCCACCCGCATCCTAATGTCTGGACATATGGCAGTCCTAAGTCCACCCCTGTTGAAAACAACCGTGAATGTTTTGGCTGTGGCTGCATTGTGCCCCTGTTTTCCACTGGTGGCTCAGTTATAAACATTAGGCAGGCTATTTTGTTTATGTTACATTTCTTAGGAAGGCCACTGATATGATTTTTTAAAAAGATCAGAGGATGATCATTTGCGTAGCTTAGTGACAAGTCACAGCAGTAGTCCTTTATATTCATTTCAGAGGGGATGAATCATGTCTACATTTTGTGCCACACTTGGTTGCTGGGCAGTTGTCTACAGGAAGCTTAAAAGACGAGGCTTCTAAATGTAATTAACTCTCATGGAGGATAAATTTCACTTTTGCTGTTTCCCCAAACTAATGGTGCACTCTGATACTTCATTGAAACAGTCAATTCTGAACCATTTCTCTTACGGTTTCATGAAATGTAACTCGTAACCAAGAAAATGGGAAAATACATCTTCATGATGTCTCACATCATCCAAGGGCTGAGTGAAGGAAGAAGGTCTAGCAAGAAAGTACTCTTCTGACAGGATAGTATATCAGAAAGTTGTAAAATACCTTCCACAAAAGTCTACCACAGTCTGTTTCCTTTGTTCCCATGAACCCTCCTTGTATTTTACTTCTGTCATGGCCTAGGTAAGACTACATATCCAATATTCCTGATTGTATTGTACTCCTATTCATCCCTGGTTTCAAACTACCAGGGCTGTCAACATGGAGGAGAAAAATACCATAAAGAAAAACACACTGGCTCACCGTCTCAACTTCTGTCACTGCAGCACTTTGAAGACTAGGAATAACTAGGATGATTTTGTCATGATGCAAGGCAAATTCTGAGGAACAGTTGTGTAAAACTGAAGACTCCATGTTGCTGCACCTACGAAAGATGATCCAATGAAAGACCTGTACAGTGGTACCTCTGGTTACATACTTAATTCGTTCTGGAGGTCTGTTCTTAACCTGAAACTGTTCTTAACCTGAAGCACCACTTTAGCTAATGGGGCCTCCTGCTGCAGCTGCACCGCCAGAGCACAATTTCTGTTCTCATCCTGAAGCAAAGTTCTTAAACCAAGGTACTATTTCTGGGTTAGTGGAGTCTGTAACCTGAAGCGTATGTAACCCGAGTTACCACTGTATCATGTTTGGAAATGGCAGGCAAAAATTCCTCCCCAGAAAACTCCTCACAAGTAAAAAAAAAAAATTAAATATTTTGGACTGCAACTCCCATCAGCCCTAGCTGGTGCTAATAGGAGTTGTAGTTCAAAACACCGGGAAGGTTTCAGGTCAGTGAAGGCTCCTCTAGAGTGCCCCTTCCATAGCCATCTAGTGGTCTGACCTGATATAAGGCAAATTCCCATCATCACACCCCTGAAATTAAAGGAAGAGCCCTGCATGTTGCTTTTCAGGAGATAGCTGCAGAGCACTTCTACAAGAAGGCTGGTCACTCCGGAGAGAAATTGCTAAAACTGAAGGCAGGTTATTTAAAGGCCAGGCTATGGTTCCCCTGAAAACACCACCCCCTTTAAAACCATTTTGACAGCTTTGCAATTGTTCGAGATTAGAAGTCAGGATTGCATAGTGTTCTTTTCCTTTTTATGTCAAGATCTCCCCCCCCCCCTGCTTCCTCTGTTTAATGCAGGCTTTATGCCAAAATTGTCTTCCAACGTCTGCTATGCCAGATGTCACCCTTTCGCCCTTTTGCTCTATCGGCAGATTTTTCTTTTAAGAGCAGCTGAAGCCGCAGTTAGTGAGCACACATTCTTATTTAGAAAAAGGGATGTTATGAATAACATCCCTTTGTATTCTTAACTCCCACGAAACCTGAGGGACTTTGTATACATCTACTATTACACATCTTTAAAAAAATTGCTCACCTTCAGTGTGATCCTACCATTGCTAAAGGCCATATTGAGTCTAAAAAGGAACACATTGTGTATTCCCCCTTTGCTCTGGCACAATACAGAGAGTCGCTGAGTTGTGTTCATGCATCTTCACGGTCACACAAAAGACCAGAAATGACCCGGGCAGTGGGTGGAGTGAGCAGGATAGTTGATCAAGTTGGTTCAGCACTATTGCTAACATAACACACGAAGTATAGAAATAAAATGAGTCTCAATGCAGCCCCTCTGCACACACGTCATTCATTCAAAGCACATGTCTTCCACCAATCCTGGGAACTGCAGTTTAGCACTAACAGAGCTCCAGTTCCTAGCACCCTTAACAAACTGCGTGTGCTTTAAATGTATGGTGCTAATGCACCCACTCTCTCACACAGACACATGCACCAGAGACCGTGCAGAGACATGATTCAACTGGCACCCTGCTTCCTCATTCCTACACAATGCTGATCTGGTGCATTGAAGCCGGTCTGGACTGTGACTCCAGCATGAGTTCCATGTGAACTTCCCTCCCTGCCTGGACAAGAAGAGCATTTTCTCTTTCATCTGTCTCTACCCCCCTCCAGCTTCTTCATCTGCAGTGCCCAAACTGCTCCTTTCTGCCACTGCCAAACTATGGAAGACAGTGGATCTCCACTGCTGTGGCTACTCAAAAGGGGGACAGAGAACTGGGCTGCTCATCATCATCATCATCATATTTATACCCTGCCCATCTGGCTGGGTTTCCCCAGACACTCTGGGCAGCTTACAGCATATATAAAAACACAGTGAAACATCAAGCATTAAGAACTTCGGGATATAGGGCTGCCTTACTTAGTTCTCAGAAGCAGGGGATATATGGTAGAAGGGGGCCATTATCTTCTCCACACAGCTGAGTTAGTGCCTCTTTTGCAAGAGAACCTTCCCATTTCATTAGCCCCTGGCCAGGTTGCCACAGGAGCCCTTTGGACAATGTTACCTGCCACCAATGGAGGAGATTGGAATGCACAGGAGACAGGAAGGAGCACTGCCACCTATGATTTCTGTACCCAGAGTGCTCCAGTGCTCTCAGTGGCAGCTTCAGGTATATGTAGCAATAAGAAGCTAATAAACAGGGTGAGTAAGAGTACATATATTGATTTTTTTTTTTTACATTAAATTGCCTTTATAGGTTTAAGATGGAGAACTACATTTTATATACTGCTTGTAAAATAGGCTTGCATATGAAGCAGAAGAGGTCATGAAGGGAGGAAGAAAGTCTCATTTAATAATAACCCTTTTATGGTTGAAAAAGAAGCCCTCTTGATTTTTTTAAACATATAATACACTATAGTTAACTATAGTTATCATATATATAGCCATACTTACCATTAGAGATGCCATCCTTTATGTATATATAATATCCATAATCAGAAGCAGACTTGATTTTTGATCGAGGGGCATGTCTAGAACTCATCAGAAGGTTGGGGAGCTCAAAAGCATTGGCCATGAAAGCAAAGTGTCTGCTTGCTTTTGGTAGTAGCAGGTAGACAGGAGGTCTAAATGCAATTGTATCACTTGATTTGAGCATCTGCCCTAAACCCCAACATACTCAGAGGCAAGCCCTGATAGACAGTCCCAAGGGCAATGCTAGAGAAGAGACAGACAGTCCCAATTGTCAAATACAGTTTCAGGTCCAATGCAATGAGAAAGGTTCAGAATCCAACTGTAAGGCCAGGTTCCCACCTCTGCAGAAGATCCAGCGTTGGAATCCTAGGGTCAGTCCCCAAATCACAGGCCACTGGCGTTCCGAAAGCGGCCAAGCCATTGTCCATTAATGGTAGATGTGGAGCAGACAGAGTCTCTGCTTTGTTTCCCATTTTCCCCCTTCCAACTTTACTTGATACAACTGAGCTTGCTCCAGCTGTGTCTCTCCACTTAACAAAACATGTGATCTTCACCTGCTTAATCAAGCTGAGTGGCCACAACCCTCCTCCCAGAGACTAACAAGTCTCATGATGTTCACCTGAGCAACTAGTAAGCTGTGCTGTGTTAAAGTCTGTTAAAGGGCACTTTCCACTGTTCCTGGTGCCTCAGAGCCTGCTGTGTTCATGGAGATGGAGACACTTCTGGTTCTGTGGTAATGTGTCATTTCCCCTGACACCTGAGACCTGGTAGCTGCCCCTTCAATGTCCTCTGATGTCCCTTGAGTACCTCCTAAGTCCCCAACCTTCCTTTCCCCCATTTCCAGCTTGGTGTGTACAAACTGTGGCTACACCGCCACTGGGATCCTCTTTCCCTTCCTCAGTGTCCTGCCAGTTCATGCCAGCTTCACTCTAAGATCATTTGGAGCAGCCACTGCACATTATGTTTACATCGCATGACATGTCATGAAAACAAGAACAATTCTCTGAACATAGCAATGATCTCATAAAATGTGACAGGGAGAAGGCAGGGAAAGGACGCTAGTTCATTTGAATATGTGCTGCCAACCCAGCTTTGATCACCCATCTTTACATGTTGTGCAGAATATAAAGCCACTGATTAATGGCTTTACATGTAAAATGACCGGCTGCCACTCTGCTCAATATGAATATTTACATAATGTAAAATATTTCTTAAAGAGGGATATCACACTGTTTCTTCAACAAATTGGTCTTAGAATTTATGCTTTAACCTGAAGATCCGTTTATGAGAGCACAAAGGAGGTGCAAGTATTTTACCAAAAGGTCAGGTCATTTTCAACTGCTTCTTGTTCCTCCATTGTAGAAATTCTAAAAGAAAAATGACAGACATGACACTATTTACCTTGCCAAGAATAAATGTCAAAGTCTTATGAAAAAGAAAGAACACTAAACTTGGAGGGCAACTTCAAAAATGCAAATTAACACCGGCAGAGAAATATTGGACAATTTTGTATTGCAAGATGGATACGACTAATGTACACACAAACCAGAGGTATATTTCCACTTCCCAAAAGTTTTTAATGGAGCTTGGAATTTTTATTCTAATTAGGTCATCAACAACTCCCTTCTCACATTCACCTGCCTAGACCCAGGCTGCCAAGCCTCTCCTTGTCATTAGAGCAGCTATATCAATACTAACTTAAGAGATGGAAATGCCTAGAGCTGACATCTGCTATGGCCTATGCCTCAGGAGGGGACCCACTGACAGTAATTCCATCCTCTTCCTCCTTGAAGCTACATGCCCTCCCTGAGCAAGAGAACCATGAGAAGAACACTGAATCAGCTGTAACCCCAAGAAACTGGAACGGCTTTATTTCATTTTGGTGCTTGTTTGTGTATTTTTATTCTGTGGACCACCCTGAGATCTTTGGATGAAGGGCAGTATACAAATATAATAATTAAATTAAATTAAATAATCCCAAATGTTACCAACTTTGTAAGCTTTCGGACGCTTTCATTGCGCTTCTTTTTGTATTCACAGTTCTTCATTCAGTGTCTCTAGGATTCCCAACAAAGGACTCATGCAGAGGCAAATGGCATGGCAGTTTCAAAGGCAAACAATAGCAATATCCTCTCTTAATCCTATGTTATATAAATGACCCAACTAAGAATAAAACAGAGCACCACCCGCTTAAGGTTCTGTCTTTCAGGCTGTCACCACAGATCCTCTCTTGGCCACTGTCAGCACCAGCTGCTCTCCCCTGAAGCTTGGTCTCAGAGGGGAAATTGTGTTTGCTTGCCCCAGTCCTGCAGCAGTTTTCCTAAACTGGGTCTCAGCATATGTGCAGTGCAGGTGCCAGGCCATCTTGCACCCTAGGCAAGGCTAACTTCTTGCACGTACACACACAAACACAAATTGCTAACTTCAATTTTCAAAAACAGAAAAAAAACAAAACAAAAGCACAACACTTAAAACTGTTAAATTTATTTTAAATTACAATATTAAGTAACACAGCTGTCTTTGATACAAATAAGTAATACAGCTGTCTCAAATACAAAAGAAAAGGTTTTAGCACACAAAGCATCTTGCATAATCTTGCAAATTGGGGTGTTAAAATTTAAGTCTCTTAAATGTTTCAGTTTCAGGCACATCAAAATCTCATTGGAAACTTCACATGCCATTTCCTTTGCCGGTTTTGCCACCAGTTCCTCCAGGTCAAGTGCTGATGCTTGGACACGTTCAGCTGATAAATAGTTGCCAGGCCAACTAGTCTGTTTTCTGCTGCATTGTTGAGAGTATGTAAGCTGTTATAATTTTGAGCTTTGAGCTACTGTGTTCACCACTTGCCACTGAAAGTGTGAGAAGGAGCCTTAGAGCAACAGAAACATTAGGCACATTATCCAGGATGTTTTGTTGTAGGATGAAGATAAGTACTCCTCCTGAATTTGGAGGTTTCTAAGCCATTGATAAAAGTTCACAGCACAGGTCTTCATCATCTATATCTTTGTTTCCATTGTGCATCAATGATTTTTCCTAATTCTTGCAGGCCTTAAGTACATCTTATGTAGATTCCGACCCCCACGCCCATATACTGTATATATCATAAAGATAAAGGTAAAGGCACCCCTGACCGTTAGGTCCAGTCGTGGACGACTCTGGGGTTACGCGCTCATCTCGCTCTATAGGCTGAGGGAGCCAGCGTTTGTACGCAGACAGCTTCTGGGTCATGTGGCCAGCATGACTAAGCCGCTTCTGGTGAAACCAGAGCAGTGCATGGAAACACCGTTTACCTTCCCACTGGAGTGGTACCTATTTATCTACTTGCACTTTGATGTGCTGTCAAACTGCTAGGTGGACAGGAGCTGGGACCGAGCAACGGGAGCTCACCCCATCGCGGGGATTTGAACTGCCAACCTTCTGATCGGCAAGCCCTAGGCTCTGTGGTTTAGACCACAACACATACCAGAAGCCAAATCAACATACAATCATTGTATGTTCAATATGATTAATGTCAGGTGTGCAGTCCAAAATAATTGAGCAGTATTTTGCTGAGTTTGCATGCCCTAATGGTGGCCAAGAGACTGATATTGATGATTTGGAAAAATAAAGATATGATAATCTTTAATCAATGGATTGGCGATATGACATCACCTATGAACGGACTGCTTACAGGTGCAGACTTTGCTTGGATAAATATGATAATATTTGGAAAGACTAAATACAAAATGTAGTAGGCTATGAATATCTACATAAGTATTAGGATACTAACACTGCACCAATTTATATAAGAATGTATGGGAATATCATGTATTGCATTTCTGCAATATACATATAATTTTTAATATGTATATTAGTTGTTCTTTCCTCCTTTACTTTTCCTTCTTTTTTCTGTATCACTTTATTTGTTTTAATTGAAATCACTTCAATAAAATATAAATAACAAAAGAGATTGCATGTACTAAATATTCCTGCTTTATAGCACCTGCTAGAAGCTGGGTGAGCTCATTTTGGATCTCTTTTCCTAGGTAGCCATCTTTATTAACTCTGCACAAATGTTCATTCATGATAGTATCAAAAGGGGCTAGATATTCTACAAACTTCAAAACATTTCCATTGCTAGCACTATGCAACTTTCTGTTGTACCACAGAATGCCAAGCTTTGCATGCCAAGAACTCTGACCCAAGCAATCAAGCGTTCCAAGATTTGTCGCCAATATTTTTCTTCTTGCCTAATTTTCTGCTGGTTAACACCACCCACTGTTTTTCCTTTAGATAAGTGCAATTCAAGTTGTCTCCAGGTCTGATAGTTTTCTAAATGGTCAGTATTCCTCTTATGTGAAGACTGAATTGTTTCAATGTTCTTCGGATCTTTTGAACCTGTTTCATGTAGGGTTGATGAACCATTTTATTTTATCTTATTTTATTTTCTTAACAACCTCCAGCAAAACAAGCACACACCTTTTGAGGTCGAATATATCAATCATTAATGATACCCTTCTTCACCAATTGCTAGTCTCCTCTTGTAGAGTACAAAAGGACTCTGTTTTTTCAGTCTTTGGGGAAATCATGTGATCAAACCTGCTGTGGTTCATGTTATATTACAAACTGTTACAAATTATCACTGCAATAGTTAGGCCAGTTAGCAGGGTCACTGTAATTCAAGTCAGGCATAATACCATCTTCTTTTGCAGACTTTGCAGTGCTCTCACTTTTCTCAACATCCCCTTTTTCCTTGGTGTGTTTTCCGGCAATACCTTCAATTTGCGAAGTTTACATCATTTGCAGCAGCGGCAACAGCATCACATTCAGCTCCTTCAGTACAAGTTTCAACAAGAATATAGGCCTATTCTTATTCTTCAATTGTTTTCTGTGTGCAAAGGTATTTCAGGAAGAATCCCGTGTGTGTGTCTGTGTGTGTGTGTGTGTGTGTGTGTGTGTGTGTTACACAACCTCCAGTAAACTCTATGGCCTATGTATCTCATATATACATACAAAATGATTCTAGTGTATGAATTAATTAAAAAATGATAAATTTCTTCAAAACATAAAATAAAAGTAAAATGTATAAGACATAACAAAAATTAATCTGTATAAAACTGTGCCCATCAAGGGTCAGTATTACACCCCTCTGTGGTCTGTGCCCTAGGCGCACATCCTTGCACATGTCTACACTGTAAAGCTCAAATATTCTCAAGTGCCCAATATACACTTCACCCCATACCTATCAAAGCGAATGATGAGATCTTGTGCTAGCCTGCTACTTTGAGATCTCAGGTCTGGGGCTTGAAATATGTTCTCATGTGGATATATTTCCACTGCCAGACCCAAGACTTTGAGCCATTGGAGGGCAAAGTCCAATGGGTGCCCCCTCCTCCAGCTTAACAATAACAACAACAATAATAATAATTTATTATTTGTACCCCGCCCATCTGGCTGGGTTTCCCCAGCCACTCTGGGCAGCTTCCAACGAAGATTAAAAATACATTAAAATGTCACACATTAAAAACTTCCCTGAACAGGGCTGCCTTCAGATGTCTTCTAAATGTCAGGTAGTTGTTTATCTCTTTGACATCTGATGGGAGGGTGTTCCACAGGGATGGGGGCCACCACCTAGAAGGTCCTCTGCCTGGTTCCCTGCAGCTTTGCTTCTCGCAGTGAGGGAACCACCAGAAGGCCCTTGGCGCTGGATCTCAGTGTCCAGGCAGAACGGTGGGGGTGGAGACGCTCCTTCAGGTATACTGGGCTGAGGCTGTTTAGGGCTTTAAAGGTCAACACCAACACTTTGAATTGTGCTCAGAAACGTACTGGGAGCCAATGTAGGTCTTTCAAGACTGGTGTTATGTGGTCTTGGCGGCTGCCCGCAGTCACCAATGTACCTGCCACTCAAGCAAACCCTAGACCCTAATATTGGTTCTATAGGAATTTATCCTCCTGCTCCTCCAGACAGATCTGCAAATCTCTCATCATCATCATTTTTAATGTATCTAATTTAGACTGGTGGTGGTGGAGACTCAGATCAAGGGCTTCAATACGCAATCCCTGTGTGCTTGCATCTTCAACAATCTAAATGCATCAGCACGACTTGCCAGGCCCCCACCAGCTCCTTACTTAGTATTTAAATTCCCTCCCCACGTATTCCCATTGTTTGTCAGGTCATTAGTAATTTTACATCCTTATTGGCCGTAATACTGCTGCATGGCACATCAGTTTCTTCAGTGTTTGACAGCTCCAATTCACTCAGTTGCCCTGGTACTGCAAAGGTTAGTTTCTCAACCTGCTGCTAAATCCATATTGCATGCCCTTACCACTGAAGATGTCCTGGTACCGCATATCATTTGATATGATTTATGCATAAAGGGCCTTCACAGATTATGGAGATATAAGGCTACATGGTTGTCCTGCTACCCAGCAAGCCACACACACACACACACACACACACACACACACCAACAGCTTTTTGTGCATATAATTGCAAAGGTGTCTTGGACTTGTTTTCCAGATGATAATTATCTTCCAATGCAGGACATTAAAAAAATTAAAAAATAATCCTTTGCAATTGGAAAGTCATGCACGTTGACCAGAGATACCATCATTCTAAAATTAGTTGTGTCCATCGCATCATTTAAGATTATCTTCAGTGCCTGCAAATAATTCTACATTATGCATGCAGAGCATATTGGAATACTGCCTACATCTGTCTGATACAGAAGGTTAACATTTGTAACATTCTGAGATGTAGTTAGACTATATTTCTTTATTGCTATAATTAGTGAACCGATATTACTTTCAGCTGCTTAAAATGTTCCTGGAGTAGCGCTCAGTCCTCTGAAATCTTTCTTTATCCTAGTGGAAGCAAATGAAGGCCAGTATAGATCTTCATCTGAAGACATATTATTTTTACAACTCCTGAAAAACTGTACTTCACAGTACTCTCTCTTCGTATTACACTATCACCTTTGTTTATATCGTTCATAATTTAATCATTAAACTTACATTCCAGCTTTGCTAAAAATGTAGTTGGGAGTTTAATTAAGCTTTATGCTACTGTGAAATGGGAAGGGAAGAACTCATCATTTTTATAGAGAAGAAGAAATTGATCCCAAGGGAGATTTAGGGGAAATTAAACTTATGAAGCAATTTGAATACTTGTTTAATAAGTTGTTCCAGCACGTTATTAAATATATGGTGGTATATTTTCATGATGCAATGCATGCAGCTGTTTATAAACAAGAGGCCCAGAGAATCATCCAAACTAAGTCAAACAAATTTGACTGAATTATGTATAGACATCACCAAAAACCCAACACATTTCCTGAAAGTTATTTACACCTTCCTTCAAATGTTCAACCACATACCTCACAGCACACAATGTTTCCCTGTGTCAAATTTTCCTGTCCAAGGACTGACCAGACCCAGAGTTGCATAGCTAAATTTAAGCAAGATGGCTACGTTAAGTACTACAACAGTTTGACAACCGATCTGTGTGTCTTTTAGGACACAGCCTCTTCCTATGACCATGATTTGCTTTAACTGTTTTTCACGCTGAATTTTAAATTGAGGTAATCTGCCCTGGGATCTGCAGGTGAAGGGTAGGTAAAAATAACAGCCATGATGATAATAATGATGGCGATAATACCAAGGCCTAGGAAGCTGAGCCAGCCCAAGACATTTTAGCAACAGGGAAAACCACAACGTGGCTTTCCTCCAACCAGGGATTAGTGAAGAGCTACATAACAGACACGGGTGGTGCTGTGGGTTAAACCACAGAGCCTAGGGCTTGCCAATCAGAAGGTCAGGGTTCGAATCCCCGTGACAGGGTGAGCTCCTGTTGCTCGGCCCCAGCTCCTGCCAACCTAGCAGTTCGAAAGCACGAAGTGCAAGTAGATAAAATAGGTACCATTCTGGCGGGAAGGTAAACAACGTTTCTGTGTGCTGCTCTGGTTCGCCAGAAGCAGCTTAGTCATGCTGGCCACATGACCTGGAAGCTGTACACCGGCTCCCTCAGCCAGTAAAGCAAGATGAGCACTGCAACCCCAGAGTCATCCGTGACTGGACCTAACAGTCAGGGGTCCCTTTACCTTTACCTTTTACATAAGAAAGAAGGCGGGGGGAGGGGTCCACACTGGGAATAAGTAGGGGAATCAATTAAACTTCATGCCAGGTGGGTACAGATTTCAGGAGAGACTCGAGAGAAAATTGACCTTTGCCATTTCCTCCTTAGGGATAGGACGAGATCAGTGCCTCATATTTAACAGGAGGCCGCTGTAGAGGCAGTGTTTTGGGGGCTGCCAAGGAGGTGGCAGATCTGGCCTCCACAGAGTGTGCTACAGCTGTCGCCATCATGGTGGCGGCAGCAGCGGTCAATGCATTCCTTGGGGGTGGGGATCTGCTGCCCCTCCGGATCCTGCCAACTGAGGCAGTTGCCTCACCTTGCCTCATGGGTGTGCTGGCCCTGCTAGGAAGGCCCACTGGTGACATCTGCTTGGAATCCTCTGATCAGTAACAGTTGCCTGGGTCTAGAAGCCACCATTTAAATTTCTCATGTGGCAGTCCAGTGGGATACTGAAAATGTAAAATGGTGGCTCACAGCCTGGTGCCAGTCAAAGCCCTGATTCCTGCTTCTTCTGCCACCATATAAGCCTTGCCAGGGAACTCACTCCCATCAGATGGGCAGGGTATAAATAATAAGTTGTTGTTGTTGTTGTTGTTGTTGTTGTTATCCACTCACCATTAGTGTACCAGTAATATCATTCCTTGGTGTAATCACTCAGAAAATAATGACTTTCTGCTGTATATTTCATCTTAGGAAGTTCAAAAAAATATTAACTGGGGACAAAAATGCATTCTTCACATCACTTGAGAAAGCAGCACAGCGGCTGAGCTGGATTGTGCAGCTGGATGAAAAATGGCAGTGATAGCCATTGTCAAAATTCTTTTTTTTTAAAAAAAAAAAAGCTGAAATGAAGGGCCACATCCCACCCCCGCAACATTGATGCCAAGAGCGCAGAAAAGTGGCACTTTACTAAAGCTTGACAACCATCTTGTCGTCTATAGATTACTCTGGTGAGATTAATTCATACAAGATGTCATAGAGTGTAGCAGAAGTAATCAAAATTAGAACGAAAGTCATCAGAACATTGATCGGCTGGTAGTCTAAAACTACAATAAACCATCTCTGCATGAAATGCTTTCCAACTTCAAAAAAACCCCAAAGTGGAATTTTAGAACTGTGATACAGACAGATGAAAAGTGATGTTTTCTTTCAGGGAAACATGTGTGTGTGTGTGTGTGTGTGTGTGTGTGTGTGTGTGTTGCAGATGTGGGCTTGTGTCTCCCCCCTCCCCATATATTTTTCTCTCTTTCTTCTGTAGCATTTTGTACTGTTGTATTTTCTTGTTCTGTGTGTGTGTGTGTGTGTTGGATTTAATCACACGGTGGTGAAATGCGGAGTTGCAAACTGGAAAGCTTATACTAATAGTAAGAAGCGATCAATTATAACTGTGCATTTTAACTGCAGTGCCACATTTTAGTGGTAAGCACATTTCCTAGTATTATCCCAGTTGGAATGACTTTTAAAATACAAAAAAGTGAGATGAATAATTTAACACCATGCTGGGAGATCTTTATTAATTAAGGACGTCTTCTAGAGGTGTTATTTTCAACCCACACCCCCATAATGAATACGACTGTTCCTCCTAAATTACTGAAAAACTACTGAAAGGAAAAGAATGCATCATCTGAATCATAAGCCTTTTGCACAGTGCCAACCAGCTAAGCGTTCCAAAGCGATTAATGCTCTCTATTGAATTAATGAATCGGTTTTTCAAAGGAGGGGGAAATTGCGTATGGGGGAAAATCTAATTCTCGCAGAAATCCAAACAGAGTCAAACAGTGCCAAAATGTCATTTCTCCCTCTCTGAAACACTTCTCCATGTTGTGACACCGAGACAAACTACATATTACGTTGCCTAAGGAAAGTCCACATTTCTTAATGGTGGGATTTCTACTCCAAAATGAAGCACTCAAGGCAGCTAAGACGACGATTTTAAAATAAAATAGAACTATTAGATTTCTGCATCACAAGGGGATAGACTAGGTGACGCTCGGAGTCCCTTCCAACTCTACAATTCTATAATTCTGTTTGAAAATGTAACTAAAGAAATGAGTAAGTTTAAAAAGCAGCAGCAGCAGCACCACCTTATACAGCCTAGTGGCAAAATCACACGAGTATCAGGTCTAAGACTGTTGAAAGGAATGTGTTAAAGGGGCAGTGGAAAACTAATAACAAATGAGCTAGATGTACTGTATTTTTCGCTCTATAAGACGCACCAGACCACAAGACACACCTAGTTTTTGGAGGAGAAAAACAAGAAAAAAAATATTCTGAATCTCAGAAGCCAGAACAGCAAGAGGGATTGCTGCGCAGTGAAATCAGCAATCCCTCTTGCTGTTCTGGCTTCTGGGATAGCTGTGCAGCCTGCATTCGCTCCATAAGACTCACATACATTTCCCCTTACGTTTTAGGAGGGAAAAAGTGAGTCTTATAGAGCAAAAAATACGGTATCTCCAGGGGCATTTAGTCCCATATTCTGGGTATGGATGCCCATAATGGAATACAGAGGTCCATAGGGATGTCGTAGTTCAGCCCCAAGCCAATTTCATTTAATTCTGAAACTCCATTCTGTAACTATTTATGAGCAGATTATGGGAGGATGGGTCCTAAAAAGAAAGTAGGGTTGATGAAGAAGAAAGTAGTAACAACAAGGTGGACTAAGGGCTACCTCTCTCTTCCTTTATCTTTACAAAAAACACTTTATGCTGCTAAGTTTTGTGGCTGCACGTTAAAATAATCCATTTTAAAATGTTCCGTGGAAGTGACTGTACATCACAATGTGCAGTCCCTTCCTGGAGAATTGTACATGTGGGCAGCCATCTTGTTTTCTAGGCAAATGTAACACACCCACCCACCCCAAAAAAGGGTTTCCAGCACTGCCTCCTCTGTTAAAGTTAATTGAGGAGCTGGTGGCTGGAAAAGGCATTCAGTTTACTGAGAGATGCATCAGTCAAGACACAGGGTGAATACAATCACAAAGCCTGTGCCTTGAGCATTGGGGTAAGCAGGTACTTTTGCAGATGTACCAGGGCTCATGATCAATCTCTATAAGCTTCTGAATTGGCTAGAGTTCTGCATGGACAAAGCATGCTAAGCTCTAACTGGTCTTCTCCCCACTTGTAGGGGCTCTCTGCTTGTATTAGCAGTTTCATATATGACTGTAGCAAGGCCACCTAGCTTCCTGTTATGTTCTGTGGTTACAGTATCTGAGTACTTTCCAGACCCATATTTTCCAGACCCTAAAGGTCACATTCACTGAATTTTGCTAAGCTGGTAGATTCTTATCCCTATTACCAGAGTAGTCTTGCAAATTCATGCAAGCCTTCTGCTATACCATAAGGGAGGGGGGACACTTACAGAAAAGCAAAAGGAAACTTCATGTTAGAAACGTCCTGGTGATAATGATTGTCCACTCATGTCCACCTAGGCCTCAATCGCTTGTGGGCTGGCTATCACAAGGAAGAACAAACCAGCCCTCCAACCATCTTAAAAGCGCAGCGTAAACTCACATGCAGTTCAGCTGATCAATTGACTTAATCTGCAGATCAACATTGCTCCTCCAAGAGGAGGAAAATAGGAATGTTCACTCCAAAAAGTGGTGGAAACTGGAATCCTCCCCAACCCTAATCCTGGATTTTATTAACAGAAAACATCCCCTCCCCTTGCTCCCATCAACCATACTTATAATTGTGGCAGGAATCTGAAAGGAATGGCCAGAGCCTGTAACATTACTGAGTAACCTAGCTTGACCATGGTGGTCCTTGACTAACTCAAACAGATGCAGCACAAGACCATTTTCACCCTGGTGGTGAAAGCCAAGGAGGGCTATGGATCAGGTAGTTAATCCACCACTGGACTCCCCTATGCCCTCCTTGCCTTCAGATCACACAGTCAGAGTATTTTCTATGAAATGAAAAAGATATTATACAATATTGAAACGTATAGTAAACATAGCACATTGCCATATTCAGATCTGTGGCTGCCGGCCTCCACACCGGTTGCAACTATCACGCACAAGAGTGTGAGTCATAGTTGCTTCTTATCCACCCACTGCCTCTCAACCTCCAACGAGAATGGAAGTATCTAACAAGCTAAGATTATCTTGTACTGCTATTTTGCTTATTCGCCTACGTAATGTCTCAAAACATATGTGTTTACCTTCTAAAATAGATCTAGGGCACTCCCCTTGTACTACTCAGAGTTCCCAAGAACAGCTGCCCATACTAATCCAACACTATAAACCATATGCCATAGCTGGCAATGACTAAGGCAACTTGTCACATTGTCCACGCTGTATGCGGGACAAAAATAGCTTTGGGGAAAGGGTATGTTACATTGAAGGTCCTCTGCGAGCCTGACCACAATGTGATGGAGTCCCAGTCTTCCTCATAGTATCCTGTCTCTAGAAAGAAAGACCCAAGCAAATATTAGCAAAACAAAATTGCTGCTAGTAATATAACAATTATTATTATTATTGGTTACATTTTTCTCTCACTCTGCCTTCAAGGAATAGCATATGGGTACATCATTTGCCACATTACCATACTGGCCCAAATATAAGCCACACATTTTTTAAGTGCAGCTTAAATTCGCGACCTTACAAAAAATGGTTTTTATGATATCGCTGCTGAAACATACATACGGTAAAACAGAACAGGTGTGAGTGCCTGCAGAATTTTAAGGGAGCAGCTTATATTCGGGTATTGCCTCCCCCCCCCATGAATTTTAAAGGTGTGGCTTATTTGCAGGTGCAGCTTATATTCGGGCCAATATGGTATTCTCACAACAACCCTGTTAGGGCTAGGCTAAGAAACACTGACAGGCCCAAGCTCATCTAGTAAATTAATCCAATGTTTTTGATTCCTAACTCCATAAGGCGAACATACAGACAGGCATGTCCACATGCAAGGAAATGTGATCACCAGTGAACTAGTGAGCAGGATTTGAGCTATGAGCAACATAAATTATTAGATTATTACATTGTGGTTATGATTTGATAGACAGAAGACAGGGTGCAGCAGAAGGAGGGAAAAACAAGAATGGGAAAAGGGGTAGGAAGTCAACAAAAATAAAAGAAAAGACAAAATTGCATTAAGACTGCATATGTTAAAAATGTTGAAATTTAGTAAAATATAATTGGAAAAAAAGAAATGTGATCATCGGGTTCAGGTGCTAGAACTCTGATCTTGCTTTAACTATACCAGCTAGTGTTAATTTTAGGTGCTTTGAGCTGGTCTGCTTTGGCAAGCTGTGATGCTTAGAATTTATCATTTTATATTGTCTGCATATTGCATAGTCATTTGGAATTCTGATTTTATGGTTTTATGTGATTTTTAAGTTGCCTTGAAAAGACATTGTTTTGGAAAGGCAGCCTATTTTTTTTTTAAAAAAACACACCAAATAAATTATGCAAGCCCATGTTTACTTCTCCAGATATATCTACAAGGATATATCTAACTACTAACTGTGCTAGGAAAAGGTGTTAAAATATACATCTTACAAAATGATAAATACAATCTATCAGGGATCTACTCAGATTTGAAGACATTCACATTTAGAGTTAGATTTCTTCTGATTCTTGGTTCTCGCCCAGTCTTTCGTTGACAAGAGCTTCAGCAGCTGACATTCACATACAAAACTGTGCATGAACATTGCTGCTTTTTCCTTAATCCTGTGAAGCAGACCTTTCAAAACTCATCAGGACATTAATCTTTTTGGGGGGGACAGAGCATCAGAAGAGTTTAATCTTTGGCAAACCAACCTTTGGTGGTTATCTTAAAAAATCTTATCATAGCGAGACCGGCAGTACTGGAAATTAATAGGTGAGCATCTTCCCCAAACAACATCCAAAGAGGCCAGCACATTTGTCAGTAAAAAACATTGGAGAGCCTTACTCTACAGATTCATCTAAAGAAGCAAGATTATGTACAGTACATTCAGTTTCAAATCAAACAGGTCAACACATATGGACAGTTTCTTTAATTATTTTTTCCAGCAGTAGAATTGTATGAACACACGTAAGGCATAACCTTTGGTAGCAATGGCAAAATTTCATTTTGTCAAATGCACTGAAATATTCAACCAAACTGATGTCATTGAAATTCTACTCAGTTTTGATACAGAGCAGATTCCAGCATATAGTTAGCGGAGAAAAAGCTTAAACATGTTGAAGGATTCCCCCAAAATAGACCAGAGGCGATTGTATTTCATCCAGCAGAGCTTTACTGCTACTGAAGGCATATGAGCATAATGGTCACAAATCCAATACATTCAGGATTGGCACTGTCCATAAGAAATCCAGTTGCAGCAGACTTAAACTTACAATAACTTATAACAAGACTAAACCTTAACACTAAGTATACTATGTACAGAACACAGAACGCTAGAAGGAAAAGAGATAGAAAGTGAAAGTGAAACCCAGGATCCTTCTGGCCTATATTTATAGTCAACATGACCTCAATTGGAAGAGATAATAGAACCAGTTTAAGCCAGCTGTACTCAGCTTCTTTGAAGGAATAACCCAAACATCACAAACCTTCTGCTTGTTTCTTTCATACAAAGAACTTTCTTGAATTAAGAAGAATAGGAAAGATCTCTACACATCAGAATGATCAATACTTTCTGTACTTAGAAATGCAAACTGACAACTGAGAGGCTTTCAAATACCCTTCATAAAAAGTGCCAGGCAGGTAGCTTATTGTGAGAAACCCCACTTTATACATATGTATGTTTAAAGTATAGTGGTACCTCGGGTTACAGACGCTTCAGGTTACAGACTTCGCTAACCCAGAAATAGTACCTCGGGTTAAGAATTTCGCTTCAGGATGAGAACAGAAATTGTGTGGCGGCAGCAGGAGGCCCCATTAACTAAAGCGGTACCTCAGGTTAAGAACAGTTTCAGGTTGAGAACGGACCTCCAGAATGAATTAAGTTCTTAACCCGACGTACTACTGTATGTACCAAAACCCTTGTTTTTTACATAGCTAGAATGCAGCTCACTGAATAAAGTTAAGAGTTATGCAGTGGCGAAGCTGCATGCTCGGCTACCTGGGGCAGAGAGCAGGCGGGGGCATGGTACACTGCCCGCGAGGGCGTGGCACATATTCTAGGGGCATGACGTACTGTCTGTGGGGACGTGGCGCCTGGCACGTGGGGGTGCGCGGCAAGTGTCCAGGGACCGCTGTGATGGCACTCTACCGGAATAGTGACCCCATCTACTTTTGCTTCTTGATAAGCAGAAGAAGCATTTAGTAAATAAGGCAAAAACCTAAACCTGAACCTAACGTGGAAGAAGAAGAGTTTGGATTTGATATCCCACTTTATCACTACCCGAAGGAGTCTCAAAGCGGCTAACATTCTCCTTTCTCTTCCTCCCCCACAACAAACACTCTGTGAGGTGAGTGGGGCTGAGAGACTTCAGAGAAGTGTGACTAGCCCAAGGTCACCCAGCAGCTGCATGTGGAGAAGCGGAGACACGAACCCGGTTCACCAGATTACGAGTCCACCACTCTTAACCACTACACCACACTGGCTCTCAGATGGAGCCCGTCTGCTACCAGATGAGATAAAACCCCAGAACCACAGAGCTGTAATCACTATTAAGGCTGCCACTCAGTGTCTCCTTCATTGCTGCTTCTGCCACAGGGGTTGCAAGACCAATTTGTCTATTATTTACTGCAAACTGTTCCCCCATGCTTACAGCTATAAGCAGCGTAATAGATGCAGAGTGGTTGGGAACTGCAAAAAGGGAGAGTGGGCTTGGGCTCAGGTCCTGTTTGCAGGTATCCCACAGTCATTTAGTTGGCTGCTATCAGAACAGGATGCTGGTCTAAATGGGCCATTCGCCTGATCCAGCGTGTTCATATGCTCAGAGGGATGGTGGAAAAACAAGCCTGCTCAATCAATGTACAGGCTTATATATGCTTTTGTGTTTTAGCAGAATTAAACCAAAAAGGCACTCATAGAAAACAATGATTCTCATCCTTGACAGTGAATGAAATTGAGACAATCTTCACAAATGTTGCAAAGCTTCCAGCTAACACTTACATTCTGGGCTGGGGTTTTTGCTCCTCACTTCCTTTCATGTTAATTTTAAGTGAAGATGCTCCAAGGTAAACAGATTGAAAATGTGAGAAAGATCTCTGCGCCACAAAAAGTGGGGGAAGCACGATCAAATACACACCGATATGCATGGGGTGGGGGGAATGTTTGTAACTTATTCAGCAATTGGTTTAGAGCAGCATGTAACCTGAAAGTTTTGCTGACCTTGACAGCCTTGCAAGGTCTTAGGGAGAGAGATCATTTTCTTCACTGTGTTGCATACAGAGCTAGAGACATTGCCCCAGGCACCATCTCTTGAGTGTGTTTGTGCCGTGAACATGTGCTAGGAACAGAAAGTTTTTATAGCCTACAAATAAAGTAATCAGCTGTTGGCTGTTATGGAACTATAAAGGCCTCTGCTCTGGGATGGATAGAGATTTTTCCTGATTATTGCTAGGTAAATTATTCAGTGTGTAAATATGGTTCTCTTTGTTATCAGTCAGTATAATAGTCAATATTGGGGCATAAGAGTTTATCATGACAGAACCCATAGACCCTGTCCATTTCAGTAGGTTCTAAAGAGAATCCAATTGTAAAATGGCTGCTTTTATTTGGAATTCACAGATCAGAAGGTCGACGATTTGAATCCCCGCGATGGAGTGAGCTCCCATTGCTCAGTCCTTGCTCCTGCCAACCTAGCAGTTTGAAAGCACCTCAACATGCAAGTAGATAAATAGGTACTGCTCCAGCGGGAAGGTAAACGGCGTTTCTGTGTGCTGCTCTGGTTCGCCAGAAGCGGCTTAGTCATGCTGGCCACATGACCTGGAAGCTGTACGCCGGCTCCCTCAGCCAATAAAGCGAGGTGAGCGCCTCAACCCAAGCGGTCAGGGGTGCGATAAATATACTGCTCACTAGAATTATACAATAATTCCAAATCAATACCAATAGATCTAATTTTGCTGTGTATAAGTGGGAGCCATCTGCATTTATAGGAGTCCTTAAGTAAATCGGAAATCAGACTCAAAGGTTGGGAATGAAAATGGCAACACAGCCAGTATTTTATAGTGCTAGTCCACGCCCAATATTCCATCATGTGTATACCTAATTCTGCATACATTGTCTCATACTTGATTGAATTTGGGACACTTGAGTGTATCTTATCTAAATCACTATTATTTCCCATACTGGGGTCCCAAGAAGCAGCTGCGACAATGTGTCTTTTATATTATCACCACTTGCTCTAATGCGTAAATTCTTCTAACGATTTCAAATCAGTCCATTTCACACCAACACCCCAATAAATTTAAAAATGCATCATTTCAATAGCTGTCTAAATTGTTGATTTTGCTCAATTTGCTTTGTCTTATTTGAGGCCCTGATATTAATCTCACACCTAATTGCATTACCACATTACCCAACACAGAATGTTGGCTAGCACAGGAAATACATCCTAGAGGTTAAAGGGTTGTTTAGTGGAGACAGCACTAGAATAAAGGTTCTAGTTTCAGCAGCAAGGACTAAAGGAGGAGGGACTGGGTTAGCTGTTTTGCTCTCTGCCTTCCTAGAGGAAGTTATTATTGTGTTGTCTTTTCTTTATGATGTTTGCTTTTATTTTAGCCATTCTCCTTTGTTTAATCCTACTTTCCCCTCATTATTTGTAGTCGTATTTAATGTAGTTCAATTAATGAAGGCATCCAGAGCACAGTCAGGTCAGATATTGTTAAAGGAGTTTCAGTTATTGAGGCCTGAGGATGTGGGCAAGCTGCTTGCATCCATTTGGCCAACCAGCTGCATGCTGGATCTTTGCCCTTCTTGGCTAATCACATCAAACAAGGCAGGAATGGCCAGCTGGAGGTTTTATCTACTAGAATATGAAAGGCTCTGGGTATCAGATGCCATTGCCCTCAGACCCATGACAGAAACCAAGTGTCACACGCTGGCAGAGCTGCTGAATAATGTTCAAACCACAATGGATGCCTTAATTGGCTATCAAGTTGGTACAAAACCAAAGCATTTTGGCACTTTGAAAAGAAAAGAAAAAATCAATGCATCTCACAAAATCATCAAGGCCAATCTATGGTCCATGAGACAACTTCCCCAGGGTCACAGGGCATGTTGGACCCTCTCTGAGGGTGAAGGGAGAATTCCACCCTTACAGGGGGTAGATCTGAATTTGTGAGGTGCTCACTGCCCTGCTTCCATCCAGTAAGGAAGCTTTATTCAAGGCTTTCAACAATTCAAGTATACAGGTATGGATATGGATTAGACATCAGGGGTCTGAGACTAGATTCAAGCTATGAAGAAGATCACACCTCTCCTGCCACCATTATGTGCTCACTCACAAGACTCTCTCCCAATAAGACTGGTGTTTTGGGAGGTGCGTGCTTTTCTGAATGGAGGTGTAGGTCTGCTACCAGTGGTGGAGGTGACACAGAGTTCTTGGCAACAGGGTGGAGTTCAGCCTCCCCAACTCCTACTCCTCCAACGGTTGTTCCCCCACTGCCTCTCCTTCCCTAGCTCTAAAGGCAACAAAGCAGGAAGCCCACCCTTGCCCTCAGCCTGGTCCCTGCTGACAGCATCCTCTGCACCATCCTCCTCTTTTGACAACAACTTTTATCCCAGTTCTGAGCCAGTTGGGATCATGGGGCTCACAGCAGTCCCTGCTGTTGCAGGAACATCCTCAACCCTTCCTTTACTCAGCATTTGGACTCCAAGGAAGGTTAAAAGAGAGAGAAAAGATGTGAGAGGACATGGATCCAAAGAAACTATCATGTTCTCAGTTCCTCAATATTCCCTACAAAACTGAGAGAAAAATATGGAGCAGATACGTTTTCCTCCTTCTACAGGAAAGAAAAGGAAGGAAGGAAGGAAGGAAGGAAGGAAGGAAGGAAGGAAGGAAGGAAGGAAGGAAGGAAATAGGAAAGGCATTAGAAAAGGTGAGTCCCTGCCATTTGGATTGCTTTGCAAATTATGGAGGTCCATTTTGTCAGTGGGATGCCTGAAATTAAGAGTACAAGTTTCAAAAATACGATCAAGAATGTGAAAATATATACATACTTCGCATACTTTGAGTGGTTGAAATTTGAACTTTGCCACAGAAAAAAATATATTGCTGCTCCATGGGGTTGTTTCACAGGTACCACCCAAATAATGCAGAGTTTTCAGAGCCTTTTTCTGTTATAAATGGCTGAATCCAAGAATTCCCACGTTCATGTGGTGTTTTCACATCACTGATCTTCTTTGAATGTTAATTCACCACCCATCTACATTATTCAAATTAAACCATGAATAATGCATGCACACACACTTCCTAATCTTACACATTTGTGGACTGATGTGTTAAATCTCTCTCAAAATCTGAAGATGTTTAAAGAACTACATTATATGTTGCAATTAGACTGTCAAATGTATTAGAATTATTTACAATATAAAACAATTGGAATCCCACACACTTTTAGAGTACACTGTGATTTTTTTCAGTCCCTTCTTGAGAACAGCAGCTATAATATAATACAGTAGAAGAAAGTAAATTACAGACAAGGGGGAAAAAATCCATTTCCATGCTAATGGAGTGTGCTGCATGACACTGTTAGCATCCTCTCAGAGAGCAAATAGATGTTATTTAAGAAACTCACTTCTCAGAAGAAAGGTGTATATTAAAATTACTTTTGGTATGGCATCTGGCCAGCTAAAAATATCTATTTCCTTTTTAATAAAAATTGCTTATTTCAGACAAGAATAACCCAGGAATGGAAGACCAATGACCAGCTACAGAAAAACAGCTTTCTACCTCAGTGGAACAGCCAATATATATATTTTTTTCCTGTGAAAACCTTTTACCTTCCTGTGCAAGAAGTTTCATAAAACAAATGCATCAAAAGGCTAGACGTGTTTGTGCTTGACAAGTGACAGCAGTTTTCTTTTAAAGAATTAAATATTTTCTTAAAATATTGTGCTGAGAGGAGCTTCAAGAGATTTCAAAAAACCCACAACCAGTCTGCTACAATCAATGTGATCTGAGGGACAGAGTTGGGGAAGTAACCACAGATTGGTATTTTTGCTAGGATGATGGAGTTACATTCTTTTGCTTTGTTTTCTCCCTGCTTGGGGTTGTCCCTGAAATCCATATTCATAACCCCAGGGGCAATGGCTGGGGTTGTATCACTGGACACCTGCAAATCCCACACCTGTCTGGGTCCTGTTTTTAATTTTAATTTATACCCCGCCCATCTGGCTGAGTTTCCCCAGCCACTCTGGGCGGCTCCCAATTGAGTGTTAAAAACAATACAACATTAAATATTAAAAACTTCCCTAAACAGGGCTGCCTTCAGATGTCTTCTAAAAATAAGATAGCTGCTTATTTCCTTCACATCTGAAGGGAGGGCGTTCCACAGGGCGGGCGCCACTACCGAGAAGGCCCTCTGTCTGGTTCCCTGTAACCTCACTTCTCACAATGAGGGAACCGCCAGAAGGCCCTTGGCACTGGATCTCAGTGTCTGGGCTGAACGATGGGGGTGGAGACGCTCCTTCAGGTATACAGGGCCGAGGCTGTTTAGGGCTTTAAAGGTTTGTCTTTTTTGGGTTGCCACTGCTTGCTCACCTGCCCTCATCCACACAGTTTAAGAGTAGGGACAGAGAGATGCACCCTTCACTTTACTTCAGCTAAACTTATTAAATTCCTAAATATCACAAAGCTTTTACCCTGGCATGGCTAAATGTGCTTCCATCGGCTGCAATAGATGACTGTTTCTGGGAGGTGCCATTGGTTGATAGCTTCTGCCCATGCTGTGCTTTCAGTGGCACATGTACTTTTATTGCAAATGTTGTACTATGATTAACAGCAGCTATTTACATCCTCCTTGTTTACTTCTCAAAGGGGTCATTCTTCAGCCTTCTGTGTATTTTCTGTTGATTGCTATAAATTGCTATAGTTAACCAGATGATGAACAAAAGGCAAACTTCTTAGCATTTAGGTGGTATTCACTATCCCCAGACACAGTTTTGTTTTTGTTTTTTAATAGCAATAAAGGTGTGGATTGGTTTATGAGTTGCTCAATGGTAAAACAATCTGTCGGGCTCTGCTTCAGTGGAGACTTTTAAACAGAGGATGAATAGCAAGGATGCTGCAGTTGCCTCCTGAATAGAGTGGAGGAGATTAGACTAGATGAGTTCCAAGATCCATGGCACCTCTGTATTTATTTATATGTTTGTCTGCATCAGCCTACTGTGATTTCAAGAGGTTTAAGATGAAATTGAAATTGCAGAGGACCAGCAAAAGCACTCAGCAGCACACATGACTATCTTACAAACTTTGTATCACAGCCTAGTTATCACCCCAATCTAGTGGTTCTATGTAGGTGGGGAAAGCTCAAATGGAGCTTGTCCATGTGCAAATAGATACAAATTTGCACCTGAACTTTGTTCAGGACCTTTATATGTGCTTTATATTGTGCCAGGGTTCCTGTCTTTATGTCACACTAATTTACCTAAGCTTCAACCATTTTTATTTCTAACTGCATAATAAAACACTTGGTTCAAGTCAACCTTCAAGGACACCTACAGATAAACAGCAAGCTCTTCCTCTTCTCTGCCCCTGTTGCCACATACATATTTGTTTTTTGATATGCCAAATGTTAGAAATCAAAGCCCTTTCCCTGCAGGAAAACAATACAAATCTGAAATTTCAAGGTCAAACACTGACATATTGGATGTTTGCCGAGAACCATCATCTTTTAATTCTTTCTCCCTGTCAGAGTAATAATTTGAAAACCTAAGGAGTGATTATTCCCCCAAATCATAGCTGTTTTTCTTTCTCATGCAACATGACATCTTCTGTTCAGCACCACTCACTGTGGCTGTTACCACTGCTCTTCTTCTTCTTTTTAATCTTTTGTTACACTGAGACATCAATAATATATTCTTTTCTCTATTACGTCCGAGAAGCAACTGCCTAATGTGTCCCGTGGCGATATTTTTTCACCATCCCAACTTCTACATCCTGTTTATATCAGCATTAATATTGGTTCATCTGCAATTTATCGGATGACTTCATGCCTTTTAGTCCAGCTCTCTTTTAACATAAATTTCCTTATGCGAAAGGTCACACTGTTGGCGATGGCAAAACTAAAAAGCAGATTCCTGAAGCTGTAACTCCTTACCCCACAATCTGAGGTTGATATGTCAAAAATGAAACATTTTTAAGAGAAACTCACCAATGGCAAAGACCACGTGGCTTGTGTTGGTTTCTACTATGGAGGCAGAATTCCGTTTCCAACTCAACACTTGCAAGGTTTGCCTGAAGCAAAGGACAAAATGGTGTCACTCATTTCATAGACAGAAGATGACCAGATTGGCAGTGGGATCTTATTTCGACACTGCTGAGGGAACAGCACCCCTTTCACTGCACCTAAGAGAGTAGGGTAGCATAGGGAGTGCAGTACAAGCCACATGGCACACACCCAGCTCTGTGTCAGGGACCGTGCTGAGGAGGGCTGCATTAAGGAGGAATGGTGGGAGCCTCCCCCTCCCCCTGAATCTTCCCAGGAGCAGGAGGACAGTATAGATTTGGAACAGTGGTTTGCAGAGGGACATAGTTCAGAAGGCAGAAGCTGGGAAATACTGGATGGGGAAGAAGCACAGGGAGAGGGAGAGAGCTAACAGATTCACTGTCTCTGGAAAGCATTCATCCACTCAGCCCAAGGTCAAAATGAATTGATAAGGTGGCAGCACAGAAAGCACAGTGGTTGCGAGATCAGGTTACAAGATGCAGTAGTGATGGGGTCACTAGGGAGGAAGTGGGTAGAACCCTTAATTGGGAGCACCGCCATTCCTAGGAAGGGGATTCTGTGTTCTCTCGCTGTGATCATAAAGGTTTCTAACTGGTAAGGAAACACTTGCTCCTTTCTTCTGCTTATCTACTGTCAAAGAAGGGGAAGAAGCTGATTCCCTGAAGCCTGGCACTCTGTCCTCCAACACTTTGCTCATCCTTCCTCCCATCAGCATCTACCACCTGAGATAATTTATTATTATTTATTATGAGATGACTGTCTCAGTCTGCCTAATGATAGACGCTGGCCCTGGATCCAGAGTTCTGGATCTAGATGCCCTTTTCATTTCCCATCATGCTGTTAACCAAGCAGCGCTCTGGTGCACTGTGTAGCAAGGTTCAGCTGCCTAGCACTATGAGCAGCACTTCTGCCACAGCCAGCTCAGTCCACCAGAGAATGAAGTACACCATGGTCTCACATATATAGCAGGCTGCCATATCTGCCTTTCTGCGGCAGCTTCTGCCCAAAATTGCAAAGGTGTTGTTGGAATAGATCAAACATACTCATTCAGCTATTGTACCAAGAGAATACACCAGCCACTCAGAAGCCAGGGAAAGAGCTGAATTTGTGAAACCTTTATTATCTTGCTCATTTCTTCTGTTTAATTGACCAAATCTATCTGGAGGGAGTACATTAAAAACTACAGTGCATTTGCTTTATATAGGACAGAGTGGTACCCTTTCACTTCTATAGCTTGAGGTACAGCTGACAGATTTAATTATTCCCAGTTTCAGCGCTTCTCATTAGTTTACATTCAGCTCAGAGTGCATTATGACAGGTAAATTGCTTGGCACACTGTATTATTTCTAGAATGGTTACTTCCAACACCAAATGCTTAAAAATAATTTTGAGCCTAACACCTACAATTGTGTGTGGCTCCTTCGCCTTTGAGTTTGTGCAACCTACTACGGAGAACAAGAATGGTATCAAATCTAATGCCACAAGTAATTCAGAATACGACATACATTTTGATCATGGCCTTGAGCTTTCAAAAACGATCAAACTCTTCGACCCTTCGTATCGCTTTTTCAGAAGGTATGGCCCACACAGGACCAGTTCACAGGACCAGATTAGCACGTTGTGAACATGCAGAATTGAACATGAAGTAGTTTGGATCTGCAGTGAGCATGTCCACCATTTTGATACTCTTACACTTTGAGGAGGAATGAGGAACTTATGCCCCTTTGGATGTTGGGGTACAACTTCCATTATATTATTATTAACCAAAAAATTATATACCACTTGTATATAAAGCAAACTGTAAGTGGTTTACACCAACAGAAAATGGAAAAGTTAAATTCTCCATAAAAAGAAATTTAAAACAGGTATTTACCAGTAAAAACATTCAATAGATGATTAAAGTCAACAGGAGTTAAAAAGTGATAAAGCACATGTAACTTCTACATGTATTACAGACTTGCCTAAATGAAAATGTTTTAAGCTAAAATAAAATACAGCAAATATGTCTGCCTAGTGTCTACAGGCAGGGAGTTCCATAGTTTAGGTGCACTAAGATGGGGGACCTGTGGCCTCCAGTTGTTGCTAGATTACAACTCCCATCATTCCTTTTTGGAAAGAAAAAAAACCACACACACATAATTTTATTAATCTAGATTTTCAAGATAGCCTACAATAGAGAACCATAAAACAAATATAAAAACAGATCAAAAACAACTCCCATCATTCCTGACCATTGGCCATACCACTTGGGAAACCAAGGTGGCACCCTCCATTTTTGTTGGACTACAACTCCCATCCATGTTCTATGGAATAAAGTACTTTTTTAACATGGGACTTTTTCATGTGTATGCTGAGCTTCTGGATTTCATACTCCTGAACAGAAGAGAAAACCTGATTAATATAAAATGTAAGCATAACTTACGGTATCATTAAACATTAAAGTGTTGGACATATTCTATGTGATGTCGCTGCATTAATATTATAAGTTAACCTGAATTTCCTTCCACTCCTTTTAACTTTCACATGAGTAGACTTAACAAATGCAACATTTTCAATTATCTGTTATGTCTTGCAGTAGGCTTCGTGCCGACACTGAGGAAACTCTTATGACCCCTGGAAGATGTAAGACAATTTCCTTCCCACCAGGTTATATTGAACAATTTATTCTCAGCCGTAATATGATTGTGCTTCTGAATTTCTGTGGCATTCAACTGAAATCAGAAAGTGTGGCTGTAATAATTTAAAGCACAATGGTCATTTTTCTAATATAAATGGAGAGAAATAATTCACCTTTCAAAAGATTCTTATGTATTTTTCAGCTTTCTCCCTTTCTTTAGGACCCCAGGGAACACTTCAGAGTGTAATGATTTTGTAGGGCACTTGAACATTTTTCTATCACTTAAGAAAGGCTCCATCATGGCATCTCATCTACACTAGCTATGCTGAGCTCTGAAACAGGTTTTTTCCTCCCCAGCCATTAAAGCGGATGCAGTTTGCACTTTATAATTAACCCCATTACAGCTCCTCAGATTTAATTGTTTTGGTTCCAAACCCAGATTTCTAAAGTGCACCATGATATCTTGTTCTCATTATTGTTCTCAAAATGTGAGAATGAAATTCTCCAAAGGAGCACAGAGATAGATGCCAGGCAAAGCACATGCGTAACCATGACACTCAACTGGCCAGATGAGTTTGTTGAAAAAAAGATGCTAAGCAGGGATGCTGGAGAATTTCAATGAGACCAGAAATTGCCAATATTTTCTAGAATGTTTGTCTAGAATGGAAGTCCATCCAGCAAATACTATGGTACCTCCACATCTTGCTATCTAAAATGTTTGTGAGAATTAGCCCCGCACCCCAACCCAATTAATTTGCAGTTCACTTCCCGCTACATTTAGATATTTACACTGCCTTGTTCCTTAATATTTAATCTTCAAGACACGATCATTGGATTTATGCGCAAGAGAAGCATGTGTAAAAACCATGCTCGTAAGCATCTCCAACAATTTCAGACCAATAAAATTACTGTGCACGTGTAGTGTTAGAAATTAAGAAGCAGGAGTCTTAAAACTTACAGAACTGCTTTCCAAAAAGCCAATAATTTCTTAATATGTCTATAAAGATTGATAATTTTTTTTAAAAAAATCCTTGTAAATTCAATAGTGTACACTCCTTATACTCAGTTCCCGTCTTATATGACTTCCATTTTTTACTGTCCAAGCTTTTACTCTTGAGAGCTTCTTTGAGCACCGTGAGGTTAAATATCTATTAATAATAATAAATTCAAAAGATTTCTCCCACAAGGTTTTCCAACAGAGAGAAAACCCCACTTAACATAGGAAAAATCTATACAGTGATACATCGGGTTACAGACGCTTCAGGTTACAGACTCCACTAACCCAGAAATAGTACCTCTGGTTAAGAACTTTGCTTCAGAATGAGAACAGAAATCGCACGGTGGTGGCGTGGTGGCAGCGGGAGGCCCCATTAGCTAAAGTGGTACCTCAGGTTAAGAACAGTTTCAGGTTGAGAACGGACCTCCAGAATGAATTAGGTTCTTAACCCGAGGTACCATTGTACTTGCACCAATCTGTTATGCACAGTCTCTGCAACTGTCTGGGGAAAACCAGGACATCTCTTTTTTCCCCTTCTTTTTTTTTGCATGAGAACAAGGAAGCCATTTTGGGTGCCATGATCTCAAGTGATCTCACCCCAAAAAAAGTTCCGGGGGGGCTGTGACCTCGCATGGGTCATGTGACTCGCTGGGAGCACACCCTGGAAGACACATCTCTCAAGTTTGTGCCTGCACATGTTGGAGGATATGTGAAAGTCAACGCTGGTATGGGAAGGAACGACATGAATGTTTTGCATTTGAAATAAGTGGAGAAAGAGACATTACCACTAGAGGGAAGTGAGGAAAACAGTGAGGCCCTTAAGCTAAGAGTCTAAAATAACTTAACTGCACTAATGCAAAGTAGCTCTGCAAGCCGCCTTAACATCTACAATACAAGCTTCCACTTGAGGTGCAGGATGATCCAAGTACCAATGGGCAGAAATGTGTTTGGGTGTAGATTCCTTAACCATCATATCAATTCCTAGCTCTGTTCATCTTGAGGCTGTTGGCTACTTTTACTTTATTTGTTTTAAAAGAGGTCAAAATCTAAATAATCCATTTATCATCATCATCATCATCAAACCTTTATTGGCATCACTTAGAAACATTCAGAATAAATAGGCCAATGTGATCTCGTCGTTCATTTCAACAGTAAGTCATTTGCCAAAGGGAAGAAGAGGTGAGCAATCTATTTCACCTCTGTGGGACTCCAGCAAGGGCAGGGTTCTGTAGCTTACTTTGGTGGCAGAAAATCAAATAGAGGAACTTTGCTACTGTCTTGGTGAGCTCCTGGTTTCCCCCTGTAATAAGAAGCGTATGACCTCTGTCTCTGGTTTCCATATTGAGATATATAGGTGGTCTAAGAATTGTTGGCGGAGATCATCATATATGTTACAATTAAGGGCCATGCGAGCTAGAGTTTCCACCAGGTGGGCATCACATGGGCAGATCTTATTTCCTTCTGCCATAACCGCAAACCTACCCCAAAGAAGGTTAGAAGGATTACAATTGAACCTAGCTAACGAAAAAGCGCTTCTTTCTTGCGGGTTAAACAAAAATTGTAAATAATTAAGGTTAAATTCCTGCGCTCAGGAGAGTCGAAAAGAAAGAGGGGAACATGTTTTTTCCGCAGCTGAGATTAGTTCCTGGCGGTTATGTCCCACAGCCTAGTTTTTAACATGGCCTTGGCGATTGGAAAAGCCACAGCACCCAAGAGATCCTCTGAAAGCCCAATTTGCCGTAACTTTGTGCAAAACAGTTGTAGCCCTGGGGAAGGGAAGTGGTCTGACAGAACTTCACTAACTAAAGTATCTTTGTCCGCTGAAAAACAAATGTTTAACCAGCATTAAAAAAAACTCATCCAGTCAACTGTCTTTAGCTTATGTTGGCCTCCCTCTAGACACAGGGCTGTGTAAGGTACACAGCGTGGGACAGCGAAAATCTTAAATAGAAAGGCTGCCTTCACTCGTTCCACTGACTGGGTAAACCCTGACATCCAGATTGACATTCCATAGAGCACTTGGGCTCTAACTTTAGCATTAAAAACCTTGAGGGCAGAAGGGATGTGTTGGTTACCTCTTGTTGCAAAAAAGCGCAATATGGCATAGACAGCTTGCTGGCGTTTACCGCCACTGCGCAGTGCGAGGACCATCAGAGCCTGTAATCCATTTATAAACACTCTTAAACCCTTAAACCCTTTTTAAAAACCCCGCATTTAATAACTCTTCCTGAAGCTACGCACATAAAATCCCTCTTCAACTTATATATTTCCTATATCAACAGTGTGTGTGAAACACAAAGCTCAGCGTCATATTTAACTTCAATCAGTGACCTTTCCGTTTTTCCTGAGTCACTGCCTGAAACACCCAGGAGCTCAAAGTCCATTCCTTCCTTCTCCTCAGAATTTATTACACCAAACTTTAACACACATTAGCGGATGGAGAATTCTGAAATGAGTGGATGGAGAATTCTGAAAATGAAATGGGGGCAGGGGGGATGTCCACTTTGTGTAATTTGAAGTGAACTGGGTCAGTGAATTATTTCTGGTATCTCTTTCAACTTCAGATGCAAATGGACTCTCAAAAATTCTTTACCTGTTATGTGGGCAGCAGAATTTGGGGGATCATTTCCTTGAAAATCTCCCTGATCCAAGAAGCCTATCTACATTCATAACTTGAAATTTAGTAGTCAGTTTTTTGTTGTTATGGGCTGCCTACGTATATTCCTAAAAATCCCTCAAAAGATAAAATCCTCTACTGTTCCAATTTTCATCGCTCACCCTTTGGAGCCTTTGCGGTATATGTTAGCATATTCTGACCTACAGGATTCATAAAGGAAATGCTATTAATGTTTATGTTGCACCTCCATTAGGGCAGTAGACCTCTGAGTAACAGTTTATGGGAATCACAGGTAAGGGGAGTGCTATTGCTCTCAGGTGTTGTTTGCGGTCATTTGGTTGGCCACTGTGGAAACAGCAGGGCTCTTCTTGTGCTCTTATGTTTGAGGATCGGACCATCAAATCTTAATTTTTATCCCGTTGTTCAGGCAGTTATTGAGGATCGATTTCAAAAAATTCCGCTGGAAAAACGGTTATATCCATGTGGAGATGGCAGTATTGAGTCAGTGGCTCATCTTTATAAAGATTTGAGGGGTGAGGTTATTGCCCCTCTACTACTGTCCATGCCAGGTTGCTCAGACATTGCTACTGTGTCTTTTCTTCTAGTACAGTGATGGCCAAACTTGGCCTTCCAACAGTTTTGGGGCTACAATTGCCATCATCCCTGACCACTGGTCCTGTTAGCTGGGGATGGTGGGAGTTGTAGTCCCAAAACAGCTGGAGGGCCAAGTTTGGCCATTACTGTTCTAGCAGATGAAGATAATCAGGTGACGGCAAAAACTGCAAAAAAAAAAAAAATAGTGGGGGCAATTAGAATAAGATCTATTATTTGATTGTTGGTGTAAAGTTAAGTTTTGTATAGTTAAGTTTTTACCTCTATCTTTGGTACCTTTTATTATTTTATTTTATTTTATTTTATTTTATTTTATTGCTATGGCTAGTGGCTGATGCAAATAAAGATTCTTTTGAGCATCTGATCATCATCTATTGACTCACATGAATAAAAAGAGAGGCATTGCAAATGACTTTACAAAGGAAAAAGACAAGAAATCCAAGGAAAGGAGACTGGAGTGAGGAATTAGAGGAAGATCTTTTCAAGCCCAGAATGAAGGTGGTGTGCTATAAGTGGGCATATATATCGTGTTCAGGCCCAGTTTAGATTGTGTTCTTGCCCGAATATCAATTGGTGGCTCTTGTTCCTCTGACCACCGTTGCTGAGAAATAAGTGAACCCTGTTTTTGTGCAGCAATAGGATCTCCAGCATCAAAACAAACAAAGGATTTGCAAGTTAGTGAGTCATCAGCTTGTCCTGGTGTTCCATCAGCTTTTGTGGCTTTAAAGCGAGGAAGGATGAGGATGCAACAAGAGAAGTGGAAGAAAACACTCAGCAAAACAATCATGGTAGCTGAGCACAATAGGAAAAGTGGCTTCGCAGTCCAATGGTTCAGACTGAATAAAAGAGAATGTGGAGAACTGAACTACTGCCTTCCTCTTTCAAGGACTGGTTGCACTGTGGGAGAATTTGACCTACATTGCACTTGGCTGTGCTTAAAGCCCCTGTATTCAGAATGAAGTGGCATCCATTTACAGCCAAGAGATGCCGGAACCTACTCAACTGAGAAGCTTTCTGTGATAAATATCTGCAGAGAGGTATCTATGCAATGGTGATGCAAAATCCCAGTTGACAATCCAGCTCAATCAGATTCAAAACACTTTAATGGCACCAAACCAGCATAACATTTAAATCCAGTTACTCGGGCTTAATTGGATTGTGGATTCAAAACCAAATCATCAGGAAAATGCAAACATTTGTCATGTTTAAGGTAAAAGACATCCTCTTTCCTGGTAGGTACCCTGAAATCTGATTAGATGATGTCATCTTAATATTGCCATCCTTCTTCTGCACATTTCTAATTGTGCATAAAACATTACAATCTGCTTTTCTAGTAGAAATCAAATGGAAAGCTGAAGAATTACGTTCCTATTATTATCATAATTCTGAAAGACTCATATACTATTTTAGACTATGACAAGTCACAGGCAGATCAAAGCAAATGGTATTTATTGTTACTTCTCTGTAGTGCAATATGCATATGTTTTCTGTAACTTTTTTTTATTTCCGGCAATAATTTGTAAACTTCCAATTGCTGCCATAATTCCATTACTGTCAAGGTCGATTTCTAGAATAAATTACCAGACTGCCTAAGTGAGTTTCTCAAAACTGCTCCCGCCCCCCAATAGTACAATTCATTTTTTATAACATCTCCATTTTCCAAATGGCTTTATCCAGTTATAGTTTGAGATCCTGTCCCATAGGTTTATAACCTCCCCACATCATTTCTGATAGATTTCTGTGAAGTCAAGAGCCCTGCCCAATCCCGTTATCCAACCTGACACAACTCTGCTCATATAACATGGGACTCGATGCTGACCAATAAAGTTGCACGTAAACATCATTCACATGAGTTATCTTATTTAACTGTCTGGCATACACCAGAAATGGGAGGCATGCTTCAGCCTGAGGGTCATGCTCCCTTCTGGGCAGCCTCCCAGGTACATCATGCTAATAGTGGTCAGAGCTAGAGGCAAAAGTGGTTGTAGCAATAATGAATATAATTTTTAACTTTGTAAAGTAAGCTAGGGTCTACATAATCTCACGTACCTCTAATGACATCCTATCCAGGAATGCAAGAGGCATTATCAGACTTCAAGGACACATTGCAGTCAAGCAAAGCATCAAGGAGAGCCTCGGTCCAGTATATCTGAAGGAGCATCTCCACCCCCATCATTCTGCTTGGACACTGAGGTCCAGTGCCAAGGGCCTTCTGGCAGTTCCCTCGCTGCAAGAAGCCAAGTTACAGGGAACCAGACAGAGGGCCTTCTCGGTAGTGGTACCCACCTTGTAGAACGCCCTCCCACCAGATGTCAAACAGAATAACAACTACCAGACTTTTAGAAGACATCTGAAGGCAGGCCTGTTCAGGGAAGCTTTTAATGTTTAACAGACCACTGTATTTTAAAACTTTGTTGGAAGCCGCCCAGAGTGGCTGAGGAAACCCAGCCAAATGGGCGGGGTATAAATAAATTATTATTATTATTATATTATATTATATTATATTATATTATATTACATTACATTTGGCCCCTGGATCAGAGGTTCCCTAACTTAGTGTACACAACCACTGGTTAAAAAATGGAGTAATAAGATGGCAACCAGAGAAAGTGTGGTGTACTTAAGAGTGCAATCCTAAAACACTCACATGGGAATAAGCCCAACTGAACTTGATAGGACTTACTTCTGAGTGAACATGCATGAGATTGTGCTGTAAGCATCAGCAGGGCTCATAGGCTCATAGATCCTAAGCATGTTGATGCAGAAATATAACAGTGGGACTTATACCCAGGTCAATAAACACAGTATTGTGGCTATAGAAACTCTATTAAGTAATTTCTGGACTAGAGTTTTCTGAACGTTCGTGATGAATTTAGACGGTCTTCTTTCTTTTAAATAATAGGAAGGGAAGGACACATTCAAATGAGAATAATACGTAATCAGAATAAACAACAGACAAAATCAAATTAAGCACACAAACTCACATACATTGCAAATGCTTGAATCATTACAAATGTCGTTTTTAGAGAATATAGGAAACCAGAAAGGTTGACTATTCATATATAACATTAAATTCCACCACACTGCTGCTTAGGCTTTCTGGTTCTGCTTGTCTTCTTAGAATGCACAAATAATTAGTTTCTTGGAAACAGTGACAACTAAAGCATTTTGAACCAGTTCTCTGAAGTAATTGATGAAGTATCCTTCCAACCCTGTGAAAATAACGAAGCATGCTGCTACCTTCAAATAAATGATTAAGGGTTTGCAAACAGTACCAGCATTTGATCCATCAAATAAACATAATAAACATAACTTCAGATTCTATACTACTCAGTGCCCTTTGATAACATCAAACTCTAAATCACTTGCTCCCCAAAGCATTCACTACTGGACCAGTAAGTACCTTCCTCAAAAACTGAAAGGATTTTGTTACGTTTAGCAAACCTCTTGGGGAGGCACAGCTCTAAATTGCCAGATTATTTGGCCACAGCCAATTTAAAGGTGAATTTGGATGTCCTGCTCACGTAAAACATCTATAGAAATATTGAGAATAAATAAACATTATTTTGATAAAGATGGACAACGTTTATCAAGATGAAGTGCATGTCTCTACTCTGGACTGTTCATAAACTAAGGAGTTTCTGAAAAGTTTTCTCTAGCTGCAGCTGCAATTCCTATCACTTAAGATTTGTCAGTTTCTGCTTTGATCTTCTATGGAGAAAATTCATATTGTAGCACAGGACTGATGGTACATATGATACTGATTTCTGGCACCGGTATGGTGTTGTGGAGTGTTTAGTTACTCAGTAACAGCTTGCAACCCAGCTTTCATGGGATAAGGGGAAAGGTGTCAGTTTGACTGGGGTTAGAAATTCACACTAAGGATGACAAACAAATGGGGGGGGGGGGGAAATATCCCAGAAGGCAGAGAAACTAGAGAACAGGAACACCACAGGGAAGAGACCTAAAGAACGCAGACACCAGTCCCAAAAGTTGAGTCCTGGATAAGAAGGATGATTAACTGGACAAAACTATATCCAGACCTAGACACTACCCTAGTATATGCAATGCTGAAGAACTGCATTGCAAAATTCAGAGAAAGCGTGTTCTCCCTCATGGAGAGCATGTGTTGCGGTGGGGGCTGACAAGACACCTCACTGTTGCTGGGCAAAAGAGTTTGGCCATCTTGAAGCAGGGGCGGGCTGTTACTGGGGACATTTATATGTTGCCATTTATTGATTGACAGCCCTGTTTGTTAAATATTCTGCACGCAGCGACGAGCTTCCTCTTTTTGCTGCGTGCTTCGGATCACTCGCCCTCCCTCCCTAATGTTAGGCTGTTTGCTTGACCTTGCTATGCCTGTCATGGGGTCGTCTGCTTTTGGGGCAGGGGCCTGGTAGGAAGTTTGTCCATTTGGCTGATTGGCTAGTGCCATTTGGTTTGTGCCTACTGAGTAGCAAATTGTCACAACTTGTAAGCTCCCTTGTAAGGTTGCTGTTAGGCATTTGGGAATTGGTTGGTGGAGGGGTATGGATTTGGCTGTGCCTGCCCCTCCAAAATGCTGCTGCTGCAAGGGTTTTCCGTTAAAGGAACCCAGGGGCTCGCCATGCTTTTGTCTAAACCCCCTGGCAAGGGGCTAGGCTCATGCAAGAGCCCCTGGGAGCATGCTGGGGAGACGTGAGGCATGGTTCCCAGTCCCGTCTCTCTCCCCAGGTGACTTACCCTTTCTGACTTTGCGGGGGGTGCGAATGTCAGACTGTCCCCATGCGGGGTCAGTTAGTAGCTACCAATGCCTAAGCAACCACTCACATTGCTGTATTTTTAATAAAGTTGTGGCCGAAGTTATGCCAAAAACCTTAAACAAAAATCAAGTGTCATTGTGTTCTTATTTGGGGTGTCTTGGGGACCTCGACATGCAAGTCTGAATTTTGAATGATGGGTGTCTTTTGATTTCTGTTTTGTTTCCAAAAGTGCAGATTGTGTAAGTTCACCTTTAAATGCTAACTGAATTGTATTTCTCTCTCGTCCCTAGAAGCATGTGGGTGATGATGGGATAGAGAATTTAATTTCATACATCCATTGGAACTGCCCAGCTCCCTTCTAGTCTCTGAATACTGAGGAATGCTACAGCATTTAGAAAACATTGCAAAGAGCCTTGCTGTGCTCTCTAGGTCAATGTCCTGTTTTCCACAGTGACCAACCAGATCCACCTGGAAAGCCCAAAAGCAGACCAGAGGCACAACAGCAGCATTTATTATTTAGCAATGCAAAACCGCAGCCAAATCTGAGGAAATTCCATCATTATATAACTCCCTAGAGGACAGAATATCCTCTAAGTGGAACTTAAAAGGAACATAAGTAGAAGAACATCTGAGGCAATTTTTATTTATTTATTATACATTCTCCGAGAGTGGAAAATTGACTTGCTAAGCATGTATAATAAAATTACTTACTAAGTGATACTGTTTAGACCTATCCTGCTAAAAGAAAGTCGGGGGTGAGATATAAATGGGAATTTCTTTGCATGCAATATAACCATTATGCTCCCTTCTTGCCAAGAAAAAAGTCAATCCCATTCACTTTCCACTGCAGCCTGCTACTTTCTAAACAGAATATTAACAATCTACATCAATTAAGGGAATTACATAATTCCTGTTTGAGCACTGGCAAGCCTTGTAATATGCCTAGCCTTCGATGAGCCCCATCAACTTTGATTGCAATGTTATAGTGTAGATTTTCCCTTGCTAACTAATTAGCTCCATTCATATAGTCCCCTTTCATGCATGGAGGCAGAAATGCAAGGGAAAGAAGCATTTTGAACCTTTTCAAAAGCTTGGGGGTAAACCACTGTAAACAAACACTGCTCATCGGCTGTCCAGTATATAGCCAATTTAGTTAATGGGCTGTTCTTCAAGGAGATGGAGCAGGAAAAGTGCTGAACGTGGGCTTTCACAATTAGCTGCCATTTTAAACCTTTCATCCTATAATTAAAGATTTTGACTCTATATGCTGCTTTGCTCTGCGCAAGTCAACGTTTCCGTGTACTTAGATTTTAATTGCAATAACCTTGCCATCTGAGTAAGGAGCACAGCAGAATGCCTATAACCCAGGAAATCAAAATTACGTGTCATGTTAAATATTATCAGGACCAAGCTGGGTCAGAAGCAATAGTCTGGCAAGTAGTTGCCCACATTAAAAAACCAAGTCAAATCAAGTTCTTATACTGAGCACCAAGAAGAACCCTATTGGCTCACAAGATCACCTGATTCTACAGAGCTCTGATGCCATACAGCCTTGGTGAACCCACGAGCATGATATATAGACTAGGAGTGTGTGTGTATGTGTAATAATAATTTATTATTTGTACCCTGCCCATCTGGCTGGGTTTCCCCAGCCACTCTGGGTGGCCCCAATCGAATATTAAAAACACAAAGTGTGTGTGTGTGTGTGTGTGTGTGAGAGAGAGAGAGAGAGAGAGAGAGAGAGAGAGAGAGAGAGAAGCTAGCATTTAAAACCTTATACCATTTTGCTGAACCTGAGTACCAACAGTAAATGGGGACCAACAACAACTGAAATTGATAACTAGTCCATGCTCCTTTAAATTCTCCTTCAGAATAAATGTATTCAGCAAAATTGCTCTCATCTCACATTTCTTTTACTAACATCAAATTTCCAGAAAAAGTTGAAATAATTGCAGGTGGGGGGCAAGACAGATCTTCAATTAAATGTTTCTCATTCACACCTGTTACCAAAATTAAAAATAAATGTTTATTTGCTTAATTGGATTTTTGAATGCTGCTTAACTGAGGAGTATACAAATATTTCCTTTTGTAAATTAACATTATCACTTTAGGGTCTTTCCTCCCCAAGCTTTCTTTAAAAAACAAAAAAAACCACTAATTTTAACAGGGGAAATGGGAAATGTAAAAAAGAAAAAAACCTAACATTTTGTCAAATTTGGAATTCACACAAAATGTTTCAGTTCTTCTTACACCACATGTATCCTGTCACCATGACTCAACATGAGCTTCAGCACTGGCTAACCTGGGACTACGGGTATAAAGAGGCAATGACTTCCATCCCATCCTGTGTTTGTCACAATCAACAACGTTTCTGTTTTGCTACAGTTCAACTTCTGCTACAGCCTATGCTATTCATCCTGCTATCTGCTATGGCTGGAGGAGACTTAGCTAAGTATGCATCAACATGGCTTGGACAAAAGTTGTATGCTTGAAGTTGGAAGGACTCGATCTGAAAAAAGGAACAACTCTATGGAACTTGAAAGTTTGCCTCCAGTATCTTAAACACTGTTCTGTAAAATCTATGATACTTGTTCTGCTAGCTTGAAATTCACTTCACATGCTGGCTGCTTCATCCAGACTTTATAGCTAATTTATTGAAGCAGTTTCTTACCTGCCCTTCACCATAAGGTTTCAGGATGGGTTACAATAATAAAAATCAATTCAATAATAAAATCATACAGTTATGGAAACTAGCAAAACAGTTGCAAGGCTACGTCAACCAAAACAGAGCATTATAGAGATGGCTCCCACAAAAATAGTCAAAGGCCAGGTTAAATACACTTGTCCACAGAATATAAGAGAAGCTGCATAAGGAAGATGCTAAATGCATCTCCGAGGAGAAGGAGTTTCAGAATTTAGGGACTGCTAATCATCATACTTCTGTGGGTGGTAGAACTACCAAAATAGCATGTGTGCATACATTCTTTCAAGCCACCATAAAAAAAAACTTTAGATGGTGTCAGGGAGGCAATTCTATGACCTATCACATGGCAATGCATTCTAAACAATTTCCTGTATGTAGTAGCTGCCACAAGGAAACAATAGTTTTGAGAAGCCTTGAGGAGATGACCATGTATAGACTTGCACCCCTAAGAGTGAATATCCCCTACATTATGAACCAAAATGGGAATGAACAGCTCTGGAGAGATGAGCTTCCTTTGCCTTACCAAAGTTCCAATCAGCACTACCAGAGAAATCTTATACAAGCAGAGAGGCTTCTAACAGCTTTACCTCTGCCCCTCAGTAGTAAAACACTATTGCCCTCATAGACAAGGCAAGCTGGAGAACATTAACCTCCAATCTGATTTCTCATCCCATCACATAAGCACAGACAGAAACATAAACAACCAGAATCCTCTCACAATAGAAGGAGCAAAGGTGATGAATACACGTAGGCTGAGCATGTCTCAGGCAAAGAAAACGATTAGTTCTTTTCTCCAAATCCTGCTTCTTTGTACCTCATTATTTGCTTTTAACATCAGTGCTGCCCTTCCAAAAGCGGTTCAGCGGAACAGTAAACATTATTAACCAAATCGAACTGGTAACTGAATCTTAAGTGGTGCAGAGAGAAGAAAGGGGAAGAACAGGGAAAGTTTCCTGAGACAAATTAAGCAGCAATTTCCTCAATAATTCCCCCCTCCTGAAATATTTCTACAAAGTATGGGGAATGAACTGCATCCTGAGATTTAGCTGCCTGAATTAGGATTTCACTGAACCATTCATCCATTCGCCCTGTCTGTGCAGAATCCTTTTTTTTTTGCCCTGCCTATAAAGTTCACATCCACTCGCTCTTGCATGTGCCCCCAGCCCAATTCCATTGCTTGAATTGAAAGGAAACAGTGTTTAACATATAAATAGAGAATACGGACACTCCTGGCCCCCAAACACACCAGGCCTGCACCTTCATGCTAAGTTTGTGGAAAGAGCCCAAGCTTGCTCTACAGTGAAGAAATCTTTGGGTACTCACTGCCAATGGAAAGATTCTGCACATGATCAGAGGTGGTCTACATTGCCTCATAAGTCCCAGACCTCTACCCTCATACGGAAAAGCGATGTCAGTGCTAAGAAGTCTCATATACTCCTGCCTTAAAGGTCCCTGTTTCCGCGTGGGGAGAGATCAGTGTTGCTGTTATATTTGAGGAGGCTCTCTGATCACAACTATGCCACACAAATTGAGACTTGCAGAATTATACAGCATGGCTTTCATTCACACAATCCTAAGTTGATAGGATGGAGAACAACTGACCTATCTAGTGCACTGTGGTGATTGCAAGAGGCTGCATACCGAGTATATCTGCTTGTGAGGAGGTCACCTTTGGCATTTGATTTCTGTCATCAATTGTGGTTGTGGCTGTCATAACTTCATGGTTTTAGGATGCTGGGCATGTCTGCTAAACAGTACCCATGTTTGACGTCAGATTCAAGCCCTGTTCAGGTATTTATCATCCTTCCAGAGTCCAGTCTGAAGAAGAGCAGGGATGAGCTGTATTCTTTCTGCAACAGAAAGCCAGCTGAACTTATGTAGACAATTCAAAACCCTTCCGGGGTTTAGAACACTGCTGGGATTGTGTTGTTGTTGTGGAGGTGGAGAGATTTCTTCGGGATCAAAATATTTTTTGACCCAACCTTATTTTCCTGGAAACCACAGAGAATAGGAGTCCACAGTGCATTGGTGCCTTTATGGATTAAGGCAACAACTTTATAATTATGATCAAAATCTAAAGTATTTGTCTTTGCTAAGGTGTTGCTATTAGTATATAAAGTCCATAACAATGTGGGACTTATTTGCATGAAGCCTTGCCCCATAGATGCTCACTTGACCACTTTGATCTGCAGATTTGACACTTTTCAAGCATTATGATGTTCATATCACGCTTGTAAGAGAAAGAGATTTTCACTAGTGGCACCAGAAGCAGCTTGCTGGTGTTTTGCTAATGCATGCTGTGTATATTTTTAAAACATAATGTTTGTTATCTGCCTCTAACAGGCAACAGTCAGCTGCAGTTTTTGAAAGAAAATATATTTTAATCTTTTCAAAAGTACATAAAAAAAGAAATGCATTAAAACTCAGAAATTGTTATGTAAACTTAAAACATATAATCAACAGATCCATTAAACATTTCTTTAAAAAGAAAAACAGTCTTCAAACTCTAACAGCATAACTAGTTTGACTTTTGGAATACCTGCTAACCCTTAAGAATGTAATAGCATAAGTAGATCTCTGCCAGATCAAGACCAAGTAGATCTATTCCAACATCCTGCTCTCACAGTGACCAACCAGATGCCTCCACAAAGCTTGCAAGAACAACACGACTGCCAACAGCATTTACATATAATAATTTTGTAATTTATTATTTATACCACGCCCATCTGGCTGGGTTTCCCCAGCCACTTTGGGTGGCTCCCAATCGAATATTAAAAACACAGTACAGCATTAAACATTAAACATTAAAAACTTCCCTAAACAGGGCTGCCTTCAGATGTCTTTTAAAAGTAGGATAGTTGCTTATTTCCTTGACATCTGATGGGAGGGCATTCCACAGGGTGGGCACCACTACCGAGAAGATTCCCTGTAACCTCACTTCATGCAGTGAGGGAAACGGCAGAAAGCCCTCAGAGCTGGACCTCAGTGTCCAGGCTGAATGATGGGGGTGGAGACACTCCTTCAGGTATACTGGACTGAGGCCATTTAGGGCTTTAAAGGTCAGCACCAACACTTTGAATTGTGCTCAGAAATGTACTGGGAGCCAATGCAGGTCTCTCAGGACCGGTGTTTTATGGTCCCGGCAGCCACTCCCAGTCACCAGTCTAGCTGCCGCATTCTGGATTAGTTGTAGTTTCTGGGTCACCTTCAAAGGTAGCCCCACATAGAGCGCATTGCAGCAGTCCAAGTGAGAGATAACTATAGCATGCACCACCAGTCCATAGGTAGATAGGGTCTCAGCCTGCGTACCAGATGGAGATGGAAAACAGCTGCCCTGGACACTGAATTGACCTGAGCCTCCATGGACAGCTATGAGTTCAAAATGACTCCCAGGCTGCACACCTGGTCCTTCAGGGGCACAGTTACCCCATTCAGGACCAGGGAGTCCTCCACACCAGCCTGCCCCCTGTTCCCCAAGAACAGTTCTTCTGTCTTGTCAGGATTCAACCTCAATCCATTAACCACCATCCATCCTCCAACCGCCTCCAGACATTCTCCTCATTTGTGATTCCCAGCAACTGGCAATCACAGGTACAGAGCCTGTCTGCCTTTTCAGATTATTTGAGAGCATGGAACAATGATTGATACATTCAAGGGCAGAACACATCCAGCTTAATTTTTAAAAAATTATGTGAAAAGTAAAGATTGGTTTTCTTAGAAGCAATCAGTTGGACCTTCAAATTACTACACAGAAAATTTCAAAAAGAAAAGAAAAATTATCTCCTGCCTGAAATGAGAAATTAAAAGAACGCAAGCTAATTGTCAAAACCAGAAGCATAATTTGCTCATGCCAAAAGGTCCAAAGGAATGCTCAGTCATTCCTATGAGCACGATAAAAAAGGTTGCAAGAATGAACCAGCAGATGGTGAGTGGATGGCTTAAGTTTTTCATTCCCTTTAGCTTCAGAACCTGGTGTATTTTCCTTTCACATGAAAATCTTATTTTTAGCAAGTGTGCTCTGGGGCTTTGGATAACATCAAGAAATGGATCTAACTAGTGAAGTTTGCACTTTCTTTCCTAAGTGGCAAGGATGGCCGTGGTGGTTTCCTGGCACAGAAACGGAAAGTGGAGCTGACCGTCCTCTGTTAGAGATAGCAGTGGGGGAGGGATTTGTTTTAGTTTGCATTTTAATATGAACCCAACTAATTTCCAAAGCAATGTATGAGCTGCAATGAAGCTCCCTGTGAGAAGTCATATAGCTGCATAAAAAAGCATATGTTGGTTTTTAAAAGCACACAAAGGGGCATTATATTAGGGGAAATAGCTTGCAAAAAAATGTGCATATTAGGGGAACTGTGCTCTAAAATACAAATTTTGGTGAGGAATTTGTATTTAAATGCAGAAATGTGGTGAACTGAACTTTAGATTTGAAAAAGTGAGAAACCGTGAGAAACCAACATTGACAGATTTGCTCACCCCATGTTGCAGTAGGGGGCCCCACTCTCAACAAGAAAATTGTTATTTTTCTGGAAACAGGTGAGCCAATGGTGAATAATGTATGAATAGTCACAGATTAGTCACAGATTATCTATTTCCCATGCACATGGGGCTTTCCCCTTGCTGGGGTGTGTGTGTTACAAATCAGATCCTCTTCAAGGAGGGTACATGTTGCGCTCATGCCCTCAGGCACCTCCCACCTCCTGGTGTGGGCAGGGCTATGCCCTGCTCCACTCTTGTTGGTTGTTTTGCGGTCACTTGGTCCTAAAGCCAATGGCTTGGCTTGGGGGGTGGCCGTGAAACATTATTTAATCCCTGTGCAATGTTTGCTGGACCTCTTTGCCATCGCACAGCGGATCATCTGTCCACCCACCCCTGCGGTAGGGGCTAAGGCCATACCAGGACCCCACAGGAGCACCGGGGGTGAGCTCCCTCTGGTGGGGCTCCCTCTGGCGGTGTTTCACCCTTTTATCAGATTGCCCGCAATGCGGGTGGGAATCTGATATAGTTTGGATGATTCCAATGCCTAAGCCAATACCACTCACATTCTTTATTTAATAAAGTTGTGGTCTAAATTTTGCCAATTACTTAAACTAAAATCACGTGTCACTGTGTCTTCATTTTTGGGGGGTGGTTGGGGGTCTCGAAGTGCAACTGATGACCCCTTGTTTATGTGATGTTCCTATGTTTTCTAAGACTGAATGCCAGCAAGAAAAACAAGTACTCTGGACATTGTGAGCCCCAGAAGAATGATATATACAATTCAAAGATGACCACCACCAGGTCCACAGGGCTGGCCCAAGACCTTTTCTTCTGCCTGAGATGAGAAGACCGCAGTTCCTCCTCATTCCTTGCTGAACCCCAACCAGCCCTGGCAGATGAATCTTACTTGGGCACTTCCTCCACTGCACCTGAGTACAACAAGTTAGCTGAGACAGCACAGGGCAGACTACACAGCTCTAACCACTCCTCACCCTGTAGCAGTTGCCACCTGAGATCATTTCTCCCTCTGCCTCATGGTAGTGATGGCATAAAATAATTCAGCTGATTCAGTGAATGAAAGGGAAAAAATGATCTAATTGTTTCTCTAAATGGTGAAGCATGGAATGGCTTTTTAAAGTAGTGATCCGGGGGAAAGTACAGTTCTCCTTTCTTATGCAATTTGTGTGGGATGTTAGCATCCAAAATGCATGCAAGAGCTGTGACGTTATACACCTGAGGCAGGTATGGCAGCTGGTACAGTTACAGACACTTCAGGTTACAGACTCCGCTAACCCAGAAATAGTACCTCGGGTTAAGAACTTTGCTTCAGGATGAGAACAGAAATCGCATGGCAGTGGAGCGGTGGACCTCCAGAACGAATTAAGATCTTAATCCGAGGTACCACTGTATAAGCAATTTAAGAAACACCCACCTGCATTGTATATTTTAATCTGCAAGTTCAAGCACACTAAGTAAAAGTTCTATGTTCTTTAAACTTTAAAAGAAAGTGTCTTGCATAGTTTTTATACATACCCTCCAACATAAGGGTGAAAATAAGGGCATCCTATTCCATCATCATCATCATCATCATTAATACCCTGCCCATCTGACTGGGTTGCCACAGCCACTCTGGGTGGCTTCCAACATATATAAAAACATAATAAAACATTTCACATTAAAAAACGTCCCCATACAAGGCTGCCTTTATAAGGCTGTCTTATCTCAGGGGTCTCATAACTCCATATCCTCCAACATTTCTCTAATGAAAATAGGGACAGTCTAAGGAAAAGCAGGACACTGGGATCAGATCAGAAACTGAGATGGTTTCTGTAAATCCAGGACTGTCCCTGGAAAATAAGGACACTTGCAAGAGGGAGAAAGAGAACTAATTAAGGGTCAAATGACCTAGGGCTGTCTTCTGCATACTCTGCAAATGGGAACTAGAGTCTAATTCCCACAATTTGTTGCACCTTAAAAACACCACCACCATATTTATCTTTATCTATACACAAAATATATGGGCATTTTTTAACCATCATCTGAAAAAAGTAATTACTCCAAGAGGAAATACCAATGACCACCTATATAAAGTTTAAAGCATTCCTAAAAACTGGAAAGTGAAATCTTGCATCAAACCTCCCCCCCCCCCACGAGCTACGGCTTAGGAAAGCCAGCACAAATGAAACGTGAAGATTTCCATTGACTTTGATGGGGCTGAATTGTCTTCAATCAACGGGCTTCACTTTAAGAGAACTGTGGATTGGGCTGCTTGAGAGCTTATTGATTCAAAAAGCTATTCATTTTTTTTATTTTATTTTTTTGTTTCCAGACTAGTTTTTAAGACCGGTCTCTTCAGTGGGCTATAACAGCTTTCAGTTCTGAGACACAGGGCCTTATAACTATCTTTCTGAGGCAAAGGATGGGCAATGACATTGTGAAGCTGCAAAGAGCATGCAGGACTCTGCCGGTGCTGGCAAAGGGAAAGACAATGTGTATTGCTGTTACTCTTGTCAGCTTTAGCCAGCAGTGGGATCACCATACAAACCAGGTGGGACCGGGGTGGCGGCAGCTCTGGGTTGCAGCCATATTGTCTATGACATTGATACAGACGGTATGGCTTATTTCTAAGGAATCATTTGGCACTCTGCTAATGTTTTATACTGATTATATAGTTTCTTGGCCACCTTCCAACATTTTGCAGAGAGCTAAATGGTGTAACGTATTTCACATTTCCCAGAGTTTTTTTGGTTTTTTTAAAGTATATACCACAGCATATGCTTGGTAATTTCACATCTACGCCTGGGTGTCAGTACAATACAATCATAAAGCACTCTTGCGGCTATGAAGTCAAGGTTGTAGTGTCAGAGCTCCCCCCCCCCCCACCTTGACTTTCCACTTCTGCTGATATGACTGCCCGCCCCCCAACCCGGTGCAGCAAATAATTTCTAATTTCATAATGGAAGACCACCTGAGTCATATTTCCATGATTTCATGCAAGTGATGTACTGAACGCTTAATAGTCGTTGACTTTTGAAGATAGCTGAAGGTTAAATATCGGATCTCGTTCTTTGGTCTGAATGAGCTCTTGTCTTCTGGCTGAAATGTTGGTTTTAATTTTTAATTATTTAATTTTTTGTTTCTCTCCCTTTCTTTGTTGCAAAGGTTTAGAGTCGTTTCAGAGATATGCAAAAGGAATAAATAAAATAACCAGTAATAAACTAAGACACAGAAAACCCAAGCAAAAGACTTCACAAAATCCTCAAATCTTCCCCACCCCCCTTTTCACATCAAGGCCTTACATAATCCTTTCTGTAAGAAGCCAGAGTTTTGTAGCTCTTTACTGTGCTTTTTTAAAAGGAATTTTCACAGGCGTGGAATTAACTCAAAGGGGCACTTTTAACCATGCAAGAAGGCACTTTTAAACATTCATGAAAATACAAATTACATAATAATGGAATGCTACATGTATTTAAACATCAAATGCTTCTGGAGGGGGACTTAATTTTAAAGTGGTTGTCAGCAGAAAGGGTAACCACAGTGGTACCTTGGGTTACATACGCTTCAAGTTACATTCGCTTCAGGTTACAAACTCCACTAACCCAGAAATAGTGCTTCAGGTTAAGAACTTTGCTTCAGGATGAGAATAGAAATCGTGCTCCGGCGGCACGGCAGCAGCAGGAGGCCCCATTAGCTAAAGTGGTGCTTCAGGTTAAGAACAGTTTCAGGTTAAGTACGGACCTCTGGAACGAATTAAGTACTTAACCCAAGGTACCACTGTATGTTAAATGGAGGGATGTGGGTTGATGTTTTGATGCCAGTGCTGCCTGTCGTGCTGACACTGTGAAAAAAATGCATAAATGAAGGCTCACCCATCCCTCAATAAACACACATCTGAAAAGACCCTTAAGGAGACGTAGCACTTCTATGTAAACACTCTCTTCATTCAGTTTGTGTATTCTTAGCAGTTGAAACAGTCCCAATTTCAATTCTGGGATTGAAAAAAATAAACAAACTGTGCTTTCACTGTCTGGGGTGAATCTGCCCATGATCTCACATGAATCCACCTGCAGCAGCACCATTCTCGATGTACTTCCACAGCTAGAAATGATGCAAGAGCAAAAGTCCAGGAGGCTGTTTCTGAGAATACGGTATCAAAACTGCAAAGGTGGTTGTAAAGGTTTGGATTTATAAGGTTAAAATGAATGCTTGTAATATTGCTAGGAAGTTCACTGGAATACGGATTCTAAAACATGGGTATAATATTCTCCTGGAGATTAACTCCCACCTGGAGGCAGATCAGTCCACTCTGTACCAGCTGCAGTCTCATGGGGAAGAATTCATGAATAATAGAACCGTATTATGTATGTATGTTGCTAACTAAGGTCAACCTTCCATTCTTTAGTTCAGCTGAGCTGGCAACAACAGAGCAACTTTCAGTGCTATCTGGCTATCATAGGCGCCAACTCCTAGTGGCCCAGATTCCTTCACCCTCCTCCCAATAAAATATTTGAGGGGGCCGGGCCCCCCCAAAGTAAATGAGCATCGCTGCCTTTCCTTCTTTTCTGTATTTGGACTTTGTTTCCCAGCAAGCATTGTGAAGGAACTTGTAAAAGGGTTACCAGATGTCAAGAGAGCTGGGATTGGGCAAAAATATCTGGCATTTTTTTTATGGCCCTTGCAATTTGAGCAGAGAGAGAAAGAGAGAGAGTCAGAGAGAACTCAAACTGCTTGGAGCAGGTTGACAGAGCTCTGCTAGGATGAGGGAGAAAATGGTTCCTAGTTGCTTATCATTTAAAAAATTAAACAAGGAACTGTCTTATTTCTGAGCTTTGTACACTGCTCGGGGATACTATTTTTGGCTGAAGAGAGGGGCAAAAATGCTTTATTTGTTTACTGAGTCCCCTACCACTTCACTGTTAATGATCTCGGGGTAAGGACATCAAATATTACAATTAAAAGATACAAATACAACAACAAGCCATTACAACAGCAACGTGAGTAGGCAAAATGCCCACAGATAAAACACAGATACTTAAAATAAAAGGGCTTCATGTTTCTCATAGTTAAAATTGACTTGCTAATATAGAACGTTCTGTGAATACCTGGTGTGAAAATGAGAAACAGAATTGACACTGAATGTACTACTGGGAAGGGGGGTATTCTACTAGTGGGAGCTACTACCCAAGTCCCTTTTGCATGTCACCACGTAACCAGCATCTCCTGGCAACAGAATGCTAAGAAAGGGCTCGTTTATATTGAGGGATTTAATTTAAAAACAACAACAGGCAGTGCTATTTTCCTAGGAGGAGAGGCGCCGGAACTCCTCCATTCTCTTAGAATTGCAATGGCATCTACCTGAGAGGTACTGGAACTGAGTTCAGGTGAGTTCTGGCTGGGGGGAAAGCCCTGACAACAGGTATCCATGTATCATCATTATTTTTAAGACATGGACATCATAAGAGACTGTAACACAGAAGCCATGTAATCAACTCTGGTTACCAAGCCCTTGCTCTGGTTAATTATTTGTTAATAAGCATGTGATTACATTAGCCCCATTTGCTACAGCATTACCCTGGGAACCTACCCTCAGTCTTTGTTCATTAAGAAAATCTAATGTCGAAAAAGGGGGGGGAAAGCTGTGTTTATAAATATCTTCCAGAAGATTGAGAGCAACTGAAAACTAAACAGTGAGGCAGTCTTACAATCATGGCTAACTATCATCATTCCAGGCGGAAATAATTTGAGTAGGAATACGATATCACCTTTATACCAATGGCCTGATGATGACATTTCAATGCTTGGATAGAAATGTTCTTCAAAAGTATATCAAAACATGAATATTTATGCATTTACTTACTACATTTATCACCCACCCTTTATCATGCAGGTTCCCACACAATACAGCATGAGCATTTAGAAAATGGCAAGATGGAAAATTTGAGTTGTGTTTCTACAACATTTCACACCAACCTATAGTGTGAGGGCACCATCCTATATCACCTTTGTTATCATTGCTGCAGCAGAATATTGCACACATGTGCATAAAGCTGTTCTGCGGCAGCAACACATGCTGGAAGGAACATTCTGGTTGCTCTATAACACTATGTGTCAGCAGTGCCTACTTTGAAGTGCATATCTAACAGAGGATCTTCTAGAACAGCCTTCCCCAACCTATTGCCCTCCCCATGTGTGGGACTGTAATTCCCATCAGTCCCTGTGAGATAGGAGTTATGGTCAAAAAACATCTGAAGAGCGCCAGATTAAAAAAGCCTGTTACAGGGAGAAACTTGAATTTTCCGTATATAAGGCAGCACATAATATTGTGGTGGACTTGGATAAACTGGGAGTGACTAAGATACTAAGGGTCCTCCCTCAGAATTTCACAGCCTAATCTCCTTAAGCAAACTCCACAAACTGTTGCCAGAACCATGCATATTACAGCCTGAAAACACAAATATGGGCAATTGGGGCCCAATGTGGCTGAAACGACTTCTTAAACTCTGTGGTGAGACTTGAAAGAATGCCTGCCTAACTGCTATATGGACTATAGAAAAGGCAAACATGAGGTGGACACCTTTATATACACACACCTGAAATTGTGTGGAGCTGCAGCTGAAAAGAAATCATATATGGAATGTTTACACTATATATATTTTATTTATCGTTAGTCACAAACTGCCTTCAGGGTGCCAATTTACGAATAATTTAAAAGCAGCTATAAAGGCTTCTATCCTTCTGACTGTCTCGTGGATCAGGACAGTGTTATTTTCAGATTTCCTTCATTTTAAGTCTTTTCTGCGTACTAGCCCAGTTACCGCCCACTAAATGAAGTGAACCCTTCATTTTCTAGCATATATGCTGTGACTTTACTCGACTAACTGCTTCCAGCAACGCACATAACTGCAGACTTATATAGAAGCATTAAAGTAAATTATGCCAGGGCATGTATTTCCCCCTCAAATGTTTATTATACTTTTTTCAGAAACAAACAAACAAACAAACAAACAAACAAACCCTCTGAACTTGCCATAAAACATATGTAAATAAAGCCTTTTTTATTGCTTATGGCAGCCATTTTGTGCTGGCACCTACAGCACTTTGACACCTCTTCTTTTACTTTATAACCAAAGAAAGCAATGCACACGGCTTTTGATTTCTGCATTGAAACATGGCATTTAAAATTATTTAGTTAACAACTATATCATACACACACACGCCTTATCCTTTTTGTTCTGCTCAGTGTTTGGGCCATTTCTTGTTGAGTGTTTTCCCTGGGGTCCTTCTGTTAGAGGAAGTAGATGTAGAAAATGTGAAATAAAAAAACCAAGCCATATGCATGTTTTCAAGAAAGCAGCATGAGCAGCACAGAACAGAAATATCCTGTTTTGAGTTCTCTCATAAAAATAAATAAATCCCTGTTTAAAAAAGAATGTGTTTGAACCAATTTATGGTTTGAATCTGCTGGCAAGGTACTGAGTATGGATCCAACATGCTATATTGTTAGGACCAATGATTGGGTGACCATATGAATCCTGTCACAGCTTAGGATAGGGTTGGCAATCTTCTGGATCATGGGTAACCATGCCTGAAGAAGCCTTCCCACAAGCCCACAGCGTCCCATCCCTCCAGCTTAAATTTAAATCATAATTTAAAGCATTTAAGAAGCATTTTTTTTTAGCCAACAGAAAGCTCTTCTTCCAAGCCTGTGGCACAATGGGTGTGTGTTACAATTGAGATGGGAAGAGCTGTAGCATCTTTGTAATTCCCAGGAATGTTTCTTTGGTTTGCAAATGGGCTGATGGGCCCAGAAAAGTTGACAGCCTCTGTGCTACATAATAACAGTGAAACTATCCAACAGGGAAATAATTATTGCTTCTAGCATGTTATCAGAACAGTAGAGGCCTTTGCAGCATACCAGTAAGCGAACTTGTGTTTTCTTTAGAATATGTAACCTACACAGATCTTGTTTCTAGTAGTGCACTTCAGGAATGAGAGAGGAATGATTGCAAAGGACTTACAGTCATTTGGAGTTACTGTGAAAGAAACAGCCCTGAATGAGGAATCGAATGACATGAAATAAGCATACTGCTCTTATAAACTTACATTTTGGGGTGTATGGGGTGTTAGGGGAGGGGTTGTATCTCTGGCGGGAAACACATAATGCTCCTTCTGGGGGGTTTTTGGTCATCTTTGGTCCCCAACCTGCACTCAGCTCCCAGCTGTCAGCTTGCGGCAGAGGACATACCCAGGAACAGTGTCAAACCACTAGAAGGTAGCAAATGGGTCTCAAACCCTCACTGAGTCAGACAGATGCAAAGATAGGCTCTGGCAGATTGAGCAGACAAGATCAATAGTGGGTTCAACAGTCAAGAAGGCAGTTTCAGTACAAGCGGTAAAGAGAAGTGAGGGGCAGATGGGGCTAGTCCACCTGAGAAGGTAGCCCATCTAGGAGAAGGAAAACTCTTATCCTAAACCCCCACTGCCTTGTGGGATACCTTCGGAAGAAGGTGACTAAGGAGTAAACCCTACACACCCTAACGGTTGGGTGGCACCTTGTACGACTCCTCCTGGCAACTCCAGCAGCCAAGCTGGTGCCAAATGTATTGCTCTGCTTTCCTTTGGACCACATCAGCAAGGATGAGGGTGGGTGGTCTTGTTGCCTAGGCAGCCCAGGAACTTCATACACACTGCCCAGGCTAGCACCCCAGGGAAGTCACTTGGGTGCTGGTAACACAGCGGTTTGACTTCACCCCCAGAGACGCACTCCATTGCCTCTCGACACAAGACAGGTGCCAACAACAATTACATCTTGAGAATAATTTGAAACCAATATATCTATTGATTGTATTGGTTTCAACTTGCTGCTAACTTCTTACCGGCATTATAGATTACTACGCTGGGAAAATCTGGTACATTAGAAATGATGATCTCCTAGGACTATTGTTTTCCTAGTGTTGGCTTGACTGCTGCCCATGGTAGCATAAAGACTGAGACTATGGAAATCTTTTTACATCCAAAGTACAGAAAAGAGGGATGTAACAGGAAAGCCTTGGTTAAATGCCCAGAGGATGAAATGCCATTTAAAAGGTAAATCCTGAATGCTGGCTAGAGTGAGTGTCATTGACTGGTCACTCTTTTTATGCCCTTCTGCTCCTCTGTATGATTCCTTTCAGTATAATGGTACATAACTGTAGCACAGGCTCCAAAGAATGTTTTGTTAATAGCACAGCTAGGAGTTCAGGGTTGGGTCAGATATTTAAGAATGAATTCTGGGGATCTTTGTATGAAAAGGGTAGTGAAGGACTAAAACTTAAAAGCACTTATTCAACCGTGCCCTCAGTGACCCCAAATATGGCTGCTTTTCTTGGATGACCCTAGGAGCTAACCACAGAACAAATGAACTGTATTGGCCAAAGTCAGTTTCAAACCCACAGTATTTTGCACTGGATTTCAATGGCAACAAGTTTGGGTTCTCAGTGTTAAAGTCATCATTCCATGCCTATTCACCTTAGATAGTCAAAGGAAAGCCCTTTCCTAGGTGCTGTACATTGACTCTCGTTGACAGACTTTTCAATTAGGAGTTTTAAATTACACAGTGGTCATGATGGGTTTTACATCATGTAGATGTATGATGTAAACTACTGAATACTACAAGAAAATATGTTGTATATGCATTCAGATGCTTCAAAAACTCTATTAACACTTGATGGACCAATAGCTACTGAAGTAGATTTTAAATAAATTGATCATTATCAGTTCGATCTACATAAATTTCAGATCAATGTGAACCCTGCCAGGACAACTTGGTAACAGAGACAACTGTAGACTCAGCACAGAAAATGGGTGTTATTGCAGCTAAAGCAACAGTACTCTGAACAGTTGTCCCAAATCAATGAATCAACAATATGACATGAATAAAGAGAGGTGTTCAATAATCCTCTAAAAGATAAATGGCCTAAAACAATACAAAAAAGTCATCACACTGAATAGTTTTAATGTTTCATTGATTCCTGCATTTCTTTGATCATTTTAATTTTTGCAAGCCACCCTGAGAATTACAGCTGCAAGAGAAAGGTGAAGTAGCAATAAACTTACTAAATAAAGAGGATGTAATCTGAACCTCAGTGAAAAATAAGAAACTGGTCCACACTTTAAGGGTGCTGTCAGAAGTCAGCATGTAAATATGCATACTAATAATTTGAAAAATGCTAACTTTACCTAATTTACATAGGGTTGTATCAACTAAGTTTTACTCGGGTAAACTCACTGGTATTAATTTACTTAAGTTTGTCATGTCCATGAATTTCAATGGATGTACTCAGAGTATGAGTAACATTGGATACAACCCACATATGTTTGCATCCAAACGTAAAGGTAAAGGTAAAGGGACCCCTGACCATTAGGTCCAGTCGTGGCCAACTCTGGGGTTGTGGCACTCATCTCGCTTTATTGGCCGAGGGAGCCAGCGTGCAGCTTCCGGGTCATGTGGCCAGCATGACAAAGCCGCTTCTGGCGAACCATAGCAGCGCATGGAAATGCTGTTTACCTTCCGGCTGGAGCGGTACCTATTGATCTACTTGCACTTTGACGTGCTTTTGAACTGCTAGGTTGGCAGGAGCAGGGACCGAGCAACGAGAGCTCACCCCGTCACGGGGATTTGAACCGCTGACCTTCTGATCAGCAAGTCCTAGGCTCCGTGGTTTAACCCACAGGGCCACCCGCATTTGTAATGTCCATGAATTTCAATAGATGTACTCAGAGTATGAGTAACATTGGATACAACCCACATATGTTTGGATCCAAACATAGTCATACTCAAGAGTAGAGCCAATGAAATCAATCCAAGCCTGGATCCAACCATACCTTTTGAGAATAAGGTTGCAAACTTACATACCCTTACCTGCAAGTAAATCTCACTTGTGAGAAGACATGTGCAGGGTTGCACTGCAAAAGTTCCAAACATGCCATGCTACTTTTCAGCTAGGCAAATATATCTGCAGAAATAATGATGATTTTACGTAAATCAAATACAGAAATTGATGTCTAACAGTAAATGCTATGTGTGAATGAAAATCATTTAATCCTCCTTCATTTATAATATTGTAAAGTTTCACTATATGTAGCAGAAAAGGTATTTATAGAATTAAAGCAGTTCTTCATATTCTCTCAGAGAAATTATTATCAATTGCGATTATACTTAACTGCTGATTAAAGTGACTGTTACAGTATGGCTGCAATGTATTTCAATTTAGAATGTATTTATCCCATCAGCAACTGGATATATCGGAAGTATTTATATGAAACATTAATGCTAAACAAAAGCATGTTCAATTTAATCATGAAATCAATAACACACAAAGAAGGAAAAGCATTTCATGAAAAATGCATTTTGTTTTATTTATTTTTATGACAGATTGTATAACAGGCTTTTTGGGACCAGAAATGCCATTCATTCAATACAAACAACTCTTCTGCAATCCAAAATGTTAAAATGATTTATTCTGTCTTGGCAGTAACAATGAACTATATGATTGACTTCATGTTTTCACAATCCATATTCATTTTAAGATCTGGCACCATGCCCCCACCCCCCACCCCCACACAAAAATATCAAATCCCCTGGAAAATAAAATATGGAATGGGGGGGGGGAATTACACATTTCGCATCTATAGTGATACTGGGATAGATGAAACATTTCTAGCTCCGTACAGCTGACAGTAAGCTGAAATTTCAAATCAAGACACAATTGCTTCAGAACTAAGGCTACACCATTTCATGTGATTAAATTAAATCTGTTTGGATTTACAGACATGAGTATATATATATATATATATATATATATATATATAGTATATAGTGTGTGTGTGTGTGTGTGTGTGTGTGTGTATATATATATATATATATATGTATGCTTGCAGAAACTCTGCACATTTGGCAGTTCCGTTATTGGCTGTTCTTGCCCCTTTCCTACAGTTAATTCAAGAGTCAATAACTTGCTTCCCACCAGATGTGAAATGGTCATTCCTCCTCATCCTGGAGAAGCTGGCGTTCTGGAGGAAGCTTGGGCTGCAACTTCTGCCAGCGCTCTGGAGGCCAGAGTATATGGGTTGCGCGAGCGTGTAGAAGTCCAAGAGAGACCTGGAAGAGGCAATCAAAAAACAGGTGTAATAGTATGCAAGAAGATATAGCTTAGGGAGAGGAGGGCTTATGGCATTTCATAAACGTGTCGCGCAAGTTATACCAGCTGAGAAAGAGGACTGGATTTGTAGCTGGGATTAAACCCCCTCTTAAGTGGCGAATTCATTTCGGGCAAGCCTTCTGTCTAAAATGCAGAGACACTTCTAAAACAGGACTGATGCCGGGGAATTGTGATGATGATAAAGAAAGTGAAATGGGAATAAAAAACCAAACTATATAAAATTTTAACAGCTTGTCCCATATAAAAATTGACAACTTAAATAAAGAACCATAAAAGGTTACAACTTGCAACAGTTCTTTCTAAAGACTCGTTGAAGACAGAGCCCTCGGTGCCCTGCAGACTACATATGGAACTGTTGAACGTACAGGCTGTCTCACTTTGTGCAACTGCGCAAGCAGCTTTTGTGATGGTTTGTTATGGGGGAGGATCACGATCTCTGTACCTGCAGCAAAAGGCAGAATCTCCTGCTGTGCCAAAGCCTGTCCTTCAATTTTCTTGAAAGACACACCAGAGGCAGCTTCATCTGCTCCTAGTGCAGCTGCCCCCAAGCATAGCTTTCGATATGCTTGCACCACTTGTTAGCTAACCAGGGAAAACGTGCAGAAGAAATTTGACGTGTATATCTTATCTAATATTTATCTGATTTTATCAGCAATTTAATGTCTATTTTGTGTAACCTGTTTACAGGTTTTAGCAATTAAACTGTATTTAAGTCCTACTAAATAACAATAATGCTGTGGCAGAACATGGTAAAAAGAGCAATTAAGCATATTCAGTATGAAGAAGCAACCTAAATTTCTTACTTCAATGTATTCAAGAGTTTGCTCTTATTTTTTTAATATAAACAGGACATCCAATGTTATTTGACATTTTAACTACCAGCTTGAGCTCACTGAATGTTTCTGAGTCGCTTTCATTTTAGGCTTTGGTTTTTCAATTATATAGATAGATGGATAAACAAACAAACAAATGAAAAATAAAATACTATTGATTAATTAAAATCAGTAGCCTTTGTGAACAATGCATTGTTTCCAATACATAATGATTCACATTGTCAAAATATTGATAGGTTGGTTGGTTTACATCTACTCCGCAATTGCAAATACAAAGTCCTGTGCTTCTGAAAACTTTCTATGGAAGCTTTTCTTCCTTCCCACAGGTAAGCCACTATCTCATTCCACATCCTCCCTTTGCACTGTGCTTGAGGTCAACATGCACCAAACCAGCAAGTCTACTACAACAAACTTTCCCATTTCATTAGTTTGAAAAGGAAACAAAAGGCAGCTTGACTCAGTTGCAATGGAAGAATATTCAGAAGTTCTCTTCTCTAGAAAATATGAATCCCTCGAGGGAAAATTAAAACTCTACTTCAGGAGATACAGACTGGGCTTGCATGAGTCAGCAACACAGCTCTCCAGAGGCATAAGTCTAAACCTTCTCCCTAAGCCACCCCATCTCTTCCCAGGCTACACCCACCAATGACCCACTCTCTTCAAGTGTTTTTGCCTGGCTGGAATGTGCTCTGCCTGGCTGTGATAATGCCTCCTGCTCAGGGCTGGTTCACCAATGAGGCAGTGTGTAGCGCCCGCCTCAGTCATTAGAACCACAAGAGGCGGCACCCTGATTGCCCTACTACTGACGCCGCCAAAATGCGAGGGGCAGCTGTTCCAAAGTGCAACATTGCCACTCGTCTTCTTCACCCCCGGGACTGAGAAGACACATGGCAACACTTTGTAGAGCACTCTGGCTCTTGCTGAATTTGGGCAGGGGGCATTATTGTGATTGCAGAAGTGAGGGGTGGGGGCCACGGCAGGTAGGGCAGGGGAAAGCACAGTCCCATTTTGCCTCAGGTGGCAAAACAGGATAGGCCACCCCTGCTTTTGCATGCCTACATGGAGGTGTGTGTGTCTAAATGTGGAATGCCAGTCGTGTTGTTGTTGTTTTTTAAAAAGAGTCACACCCCTTGCTCTGCGCACTTGTCTCTGGCCCCGCCCACCACTGAGATGCAAAGATTTTTCAGGAAGGAATACAGCCTACCTCTCATCTCAAGGGCTTAGAATGCCACAGCAAAGCAAAACAAAATCAATAATACCCGATAAACAAAAACAAAACAATTCCAAAAGCACAAAAATGTCTTTAAAAAGACAAGCGGTGACCGACACATTTAAACTATCAGTGTTTTAAAAGAACATAAAGAGTGATTTTAAAAATGGGAGAATAAAACCTATTTGAATGGCACCTCAAAAAATGACAAAGTGGGCATCTGGTCTGCTTATCTGAGGAGGAGGCATCATGAAGGCGTCACTACAACTAAAAATAACCTCTTCCCTTCTCTTCCTGCTTTGTGTCTGAAAGTGGGGGGTCCACTATCCAAGTGTTTGGGTGAACATGAAGCATGCATGCAAACCCCAGCCCTAATATCTAGCCTGTGCCCCAGTGTCACTGGGCTCCCAATTGCTGGGAGGCTTCTAATCACAGCCATGTGAACACGGTTAGAACCTCCCTTCAGAACTGACATTCAACAAACAGAGAGAGGAAGTGGAATCAGTGGTTGTGGGGGCATTGGGGACAGGGCTCGATGCATGATCCTGGCCTCTGGTCTAAGTGGCTTCCAGGAGTGTACTGGAATGCCCAGGACAGCAAACCCGAAAGTGCCCTCTTCCTAAAGCAAACAAAACCTGAGAAATATTAAGAGTTCTCATCCATAACCTTCCCATCACTTTTTCTTTTCTGACATAGAAAAGTTAAAAGCTAATGCAGCACCATTTGCTGGTGAGAGGACTATTATTGGCAAATTTTCTCTTCATTTCCCACAGGGGATGCATATGTTACATAGCCTATTATGCCATAGTCAGAACTCATTCCAATCAAATTATGTGGGAGATGAAAGTATTTTATCCTTGTGATTCTATCCTTTTTGCATGTGCCTGTTATATGGCACTCTCTGGGCAGCTTTGCCTGGGAATACTTTAGCTTGGCACCACATGCCTTGCCTAAGGAACTTCCAATTCTAACTGATCCTATATTTAGCTTCTAAATGACAGTCTAAATATTGGGTTTAGCAAGACTTCACTAACTACCTGAAGTGTGATTCTTCGCAAATGGGTTTTATTTTTTATAGATTTAAAGAATTCACAGTGCTCTGGGGCATCGCCTGCCTCCGCGAAGGCTAAGTAGCTCATAAATACAATGGCCACGAACTAGAACTGCTTCCAAACGCTGAACAAAAGAGCCCTGCCAAAGCAAACTCAAGCTGCCAGCAGGTTTTCCGTTCGTGGAGGTGGAACCATGTTTTACACACCAGGCTGTGCACTAGGCACTGCAAGGATTATGCACTCACCCATGGCCCTTTGGGTGGATTGTGATCAAAATGGTATCTAATAGGGGAACTGTATCGGGAAGTTTTTAATGTTTGATGTTTTATTATGTTTTTATATTCTGCTGGAAGCCACCCAGAGTGGCTGGGGTAATAATACTAATACTAATACTAATAATAATAATAATAATACAGTGGTGCCTCGCAAGACGAAAAGAATCCGTTCCGCGAGTCACTTCGTCTTGTGGTTTTTTCGTCTTGCGAAGCGAGCCCATTAGCGGATTAGCGCTATTAGCGCTATTAGCAGTTTAAGGGCTATTAACGGCTATTAAAGGCTTAAGGGATTAGCGGATTAGCTGCTAAAAGGCTATTAGGAGCTTAGCGCTTTAGAAAAAGGGGTTGGGGAGTGAAAAAAACCCTCAAAAATCGCAAGACATTTTCGTCTTGCGAAGCAAGCCCATAGAGAAATTCGTCCTGCGAAGCACCTCTGAAAACGGAAAACCCTTTCTTGCGGGTTTTCCATCTTGCGAGGCATTCGTCTTGCGGGGCACCACTGTAATTCTGTATGCATCACACAAACACAACACAATGGAGAAGAAGGTAGAGGGTCCCAGGTTCAATCCCTGTCAGTTGCAGATACAGCTGGGAGAAAACCCTGTTGGGAACTCTGACGTCAGTGAAGGCAATACAGAACTAGATGGACCCATGATCTGATTCAGCACAAGGCAGCTTCCTATGCACCACCACAAGATCACATGTAACACTGCTGAAACGTCATGTTTCTTTCCTGGTCAAAGCCTCATAATCACTGAACTGGGGGGCAGGGAAGTGTCAGTACACTATTACATATGCAACGAGAACCTGTATTTTCAATTCCCAAAGCTACACACACACACACACACACACACACACACTTTACAAATAAAGCACTAGGTTTATTAATAGGTTTTCGTCTGGTCTTCTGTCATGAGTCGGAGTTAGGAGTAGGTCAGCAATAAAAAAACAACAACAGCAGTGTCAGTGAACTCTTTACTCAAAGAAACCAAAACACTGCAGGCCTAGTGATCACAGCAACTCTTCCCAGTACGTCTTGCCCCAATGACACAATTGCGAGGACAGAAGGTCCCACCTTCCCACCACTTTCCAAGGCATAGCAGACTAAGGCTCTGTCATCTTGTGTCTCTTTGCTCCGCCCTCTCAATTTCGCTGTATGTTCTGGGAGACCAGAAGGGGAGGGAGTTGGTCACAGCAAGAGGGGGAGACTCTCTGGATTCTTCAGCAACCTGCCACATCTCTGTCTCCTGCCCCTCTCTCTCCTGCCTGATTCTGGACTGCTCTCTGCCCTAGCCTCTTCCTGCTCACTTAAACCTGTTGCTTCTTCAGCTTCCGACACCTTGTCCTCCCAGTCTTCTTCTTCTTGTAGCCGCTCATTGTCAACCCACCAAGCCCCTGGCTCTGAACCTTCTTGGCCTGGGAGTTCCCTTGGGGGTTCTTCAGGTGGTGCCTCCCACCAGTCCTCTGAATTCAGCCATGACATCTTCTGACCAACTGGCCAGGCACCAAATGAATTAGAAATTCATCAGCATTCTGGCAGGCAACACCAAAAAGCAATAGCTCTGCACTGCTCACAACATAAAGCCAGCCAGAACTTTGACCGGAATTGGTTGCGCAATTATGCTTGGATATTAACTACTGTGCCACAAACCCTTTCCACTGCCAAATACAAGTAAGTTTGGGAAAAGGAGATAGTGAGGAAAACGTCTATCTGGCTGCTGCTGGACCCAATCCAGGCCCTAAGCAGTATTCCTGAAAATCTGGAGGACCAGCAAAACAATTTTGTTCTAAAGAATTATTAATGACTGAGACAGGAGGTGGCCCTTCAGTCACTACTTTTGATTGCTCAGCTGACCAGAAAATGTGAAGGCTAGTTCTTAGAATACCTTGAAAATATAGATAGACAGAAACATTTATATTCCACCCTTTAACCTGATGTTTCCCTTGGTGGTAATTAGGCAGCATGTATCCTGAGGGTTTGGAAAAGGGTTAGATGGAGCATTTGGATTACATTCCTACAATTTTTTATGACTGCCTGAGGTAACCATCAGGTGTAGCCCATACCACTGTTGTTACTACCACTGCAGCAGAATTTTACACACATCTTTGCTTTCATAAAAATATTCTGCTGCAGTAAAAAATAAAAAAGACCAGAAAGTGCATTCAAATTGCTCTCTGGAACTCTTAACTTTTCCTTATGGGTTTGGATGCAACACCAGACATCCCTGAGCAGTTGTTTAGGCCCCTGAACTTTGGGGAGGCCCAACACTGACACCTACCCTGAGCCCTCCTTTAAAAAAACAAAAACCAGTCCCACTGCTCACACTGAACACATACTAAAATGTTGATGAATTTCCATGGGGACTTAAAACTGAACTTAAGATTGGAAAAAGGAGAACTAGAAAAACTGAAACCGACATATTTGCTAATCCTTACTGTAGCATCAACTCTGGGGCACTAGAGGTTTAAATGCCAGCTGGACCCAACCACCCAGTGTTGCTCAAAGTCCTACTGCAACCTGCAGCAACAGGTAAGCCTGCCAGGCCCCCAGACAGAGGAAGAAGGTCCACCCAAAGGCATTTTGCCCAGGATCCCCCTCAAACTTGGAGCCAACACAATCTCTATCAATTCATCTAAACTCTAAAAGAAAGCAAAATAACACGACAAAAAGTTCCTAATAAGAAAAAGGCAAAATCCTTTCAATTAGAATATGAAATACCGTTTTTAAAAGGTCACAAATGACGTAAGTATTTATATGTTTCAGGATTTCTTATGGATGTTAACGTACCTGAACTAACTTAAAGCCTGGAGTGCAGACATTGTGCACCCCAATTAAGAGGTCATGTTTTAAAAGGATCGGCTTTTACATATGCTTTTAGATCAGAGGTCCCTGGCAGCTGTGTGCAATTTATTTAAAACAGTCTGAGCATGTGAGGACAATTTTCTCATAAAATGGCTACATTTACTCGAGGCTGTATTTTTTCATCACTCTGAGGCTCTTCAGAATTAATCTTGGGCAAAGTAGAGGCTTGGGTACCTTCAGCTATTTCCCGTTAAGAAGGTTTTTTTTTTAAAAAAGCAGGAAGTTCAGAATTTTATGCAAATAGACACCAACCACCCCCAAGGAATATCTCTAGCTAATTCTCATGATTTAATTTCCCAGGAATCATGTGTATGCACCAATTTCTCCTCTCTCTCTCTCTTCTACATAATCAAATCACTGGAGTTGAAGTGGCCTGTATCTAATTTAATATTTTGTAGCTTGATTAAACAGGTGCTGAATTACTTGAATATAATTTGGTTAGTTAACAATGCACACTATTGATACCAGATCACTTCTGTTGCTGGATTTATACACCAGTTCCCATGAAATGTTACACTTAAATTGGTATGGCAGATTTTGAGATGGGCTGCTTTCGTATTTCAAATTGATAAACCTTCTGAACCTAAACATTTTCACTAGTGCATAATCCTAAAATCCCAAATGATTCATATTTTGTGACACTATGCAAATGCAATGAATTTTATGCTCCATCTAAAATAAGCCTCCTCATATTGCCCTGTTAATGAAATTGAAAATATGATCTAATTTGTGTGTGTGTGTGTGTGTGTGTTAAAGAGGAGTCTGAAAGTATTTCCTGTTACACTTCCTGTTTGATGCACTACTATGACATATATAAGAAGCCCACTTCCTGTGTTTTATGAAGCTGTGTCTTAATAATAATAAATAATAATAATAATAATAATAATAATTTTATTTGTACCCCGCCCATCTGGCTGGGTTTCCCCAGCCACTCTGGGCGGCTTCCATAGAAACCAAAAAGCACTAAAATATCGCACATTAAAAACTTCCGTGGCTGCCTTAAGATGTCTTCTGAATGTCAGGTAGTTGTTTATCGCTTTGACATCTGATGGGAGGGCATTCCACAGGGCGGGTGCCACTACCAAGAAGGCCCTCTGCCTGGTTCCCTGTAGCTTTGCTTCTCGTAATGAGGGAACCGCCAGAAGGCCCTTGGCGCTGGACCTCAGCGTCCGGGCAGAACGATGGGGGTGGACACGCTCCTTCAGGTATACTGGGCCGAGACAGTTTAGGGCTTTGAAGGTCAACACCAGCACTTTGAATTGTGCTCGGAAACATACTGGGAGCCAATATAGGTCTTTCAAGACCGGTGTTATGTGGTCTCGGCGGCCGCCCCCAGTCACCAGTCTAGCTGCCGCATTCTGGATTAGTTGTAGTTTCCAAGTCACCTTCAAAGGTAGCCCCACGTAGAGCGCATTGCAGTAGTCCAAGCGGGAGATAACTAGAGCATGCACCACTCTGGCGAGACAGTCCGCGGGCAGGTAGGGTCTCAGCCTGTGTATCAGGTGGAGTTGGTAGACAGCTGCCCTGGACACAGAATTGACCTGCGCCTCCATGGACAGCTGTGAGTCCAAAATGACTCCCAGGCTGCGCACCTGGTCCTTCAGGGGCACAGTTACCCCATTCAGGACCAGGGAGTCCTCCACACCAGCCCGCCCCCTGTCCCTCAAAAATAGTACTTCTGTCTTGTCAGGATTCAACTTCAATCCATTAGCCGCCATGCATCCTCCAACTGCCTCCAGGCACTCACACAGGACCTTCACCGCCTTCACTGGTTCTGATTTGAAAGAGAGGTAGAGCTGGGTATCATCCGCATACTGATGAACACCCAGTCCAAACCCCCGATGATCTCTCCCAGTGGCTTCATATAGATGTTAAAAAGCATGGGGGAGAGGACAGAACCCTGAGGCACCCCACAAGTGAGGACCCAGTGGTCTGAACACTCATCCCCCACCACCACTTTCTGAACACGGCCCAGGAGGAAGGAGCAAAACCACTGTATGACAGTGCCCCCAGCCCCTCTAGACGGTCCAGAAGGATGTTATGGTTGATTGTATCAAAGGCTGCTGAGAGATCCAGAAGAACTAGGAAACAACTCTCACCTTTGTCCCTAGCTTGCCAGAGATCATCAACCAGTGCGACCAAGGCAGTTTCAGTCCCATGATGAGGCCTGAATCCCAATTGGAAGGGATCCAAATGGTCCGCATCCTCCAGGCGTGCCTGGAGTTGTTCAGCAACCACGCGCTCAATCACCTTGCCCAAGAATGGAAGATTTGAGACTGGGCGATAGTTGGCCATACTGGCTGGGCCTAAAGATGGTTTTTTAAGAAGCGGTTTAATGACTGCCTCTTTCAGCGGATCTGGGAATGTTCCCTCACAGAGGGAAGCATTCACCACCCCGCAGAGCCCATCGCCCAGCCCTTCCTGGCTTGCTTTTATTAGCCAGGATGGGCAAGGATCAAGGAGACAGGTGGTTGGTTTCATGTGTCCAAGCAGCCTGTCCACATCCTCGGGGGTAACGGATTGAAATTGATTCCATGCAACTTGACCAGACAGGGCTCTAGCACTCTCCCGCCCCAGCCCTGCTCCCATGGTGGTGTCTAGCTCCTTTCGAATATGAGTGATTTTATCTGCAAAAAACTTTGCAAAATCGTTGCAGGAGATCTTGGGGTCTTTACAAGACCCCAGTGGTAAAGGTGGTTCTGTTAAATTGTGGACCACCTGAAAGAGTCTCCTGCTACTATTTTCTGCAGATGCAATAGAGGCTTCTTCGCCATCGCTATCGCCACTTGGTAGGCTCGACGTTGAGCTCTAACCTGTGTCCGGTCAGATTCGGAGTGAGTTTTCTGCCACCGACGCTCTAGCTGTCTCAGCGATTGTTTCATTGTCCTCAGCTCTGAAGAAAACCTCGGGGCTGTCTGGGCTCCATGCAATCGGAGAGGGTGTTTCGGAGCCAGACAGTCGATAGCCCTGGTTAACTCCGCATTCCAGCGGGCCACCAGGGAATCAGCTGAAAGGCCATCAACATGGGATAAAGCATCCCCTACCACTCTCTGGAAACCATTTGGATCCATTAAGTGGCAGGGGCGGGCCATCCGAATTGATCCCACCTCCCTGCAGAGGGGAAGGGTCGCGGAGAAGTCCAGTTGCACCAGGAAGTGATCTGACCATGGCACTTCTTTTGTTTCACTTTTACTTAGTGTCAGATCACCCACGTCACTAGAGGTGAATACCAGGTCTAAGGCATGTCCATGACTATGAGTTGGGCCCAACTTATTCAGGGACAGCCCCATGGAGGCCATGCTTTCCACGAAGTCCCGAGCGGCCCCTTGTAAAGTCGTGTCGGCATGGATGTTAAACTCCCCTAGGACAACCAAGCTAGGTGTCTCTAGGAGAACATCCGCCACGACCTGAAGCAGCTCGGGCAGGGAATCCTTGGTGCAGCGGGGAGGTCGGTACACCAAAAGGAATCCTGTACTGCCCCTATTGCCCAACTTCCAGAACATGCACTCAGAAAACTGGGTCTTCCCAATAGGACGCCTGATGCAAACTAATGACTTCCTAAAAATCACTGCAACCCCCCCCTCCCCACCCACATGACCTGGGTTGCTGTGCGTAAGAGAAACCTGGTGGGCAAGCAGTGGCAAGGACAGGCCCATCTGCTTCCTCCAACCAGGTCTCTGTTACACATGCCAGGTCAAATCCTCCATCCACAATCAGGTCGTGGATGGCAGTGGTTTTATTCATAATTGACCTGGCATTACACAGCAACACCTTCAGGTCTTTCACTGTGACTCAGCCATGTTCCAGGATATGTCACAGTTGGAAATGAATGCAACTGTTCTGTGAAGACAGGGGACTCAGCTGCACAGCTGCAATTAAAACGTTTTAAATGTGTTGTAAAGTGCAATATACAAATGTGACACTAGGTGGCGACGGTGAGCTATGCAAATCTCAACGTGTTTTTCAAAACACTTTTTAAAAAAAAAGAATTTTCACAGCGTTTTTTATATGTGTGTAGATTCCACCAGGGTTGAAGAACCTGTGGCATTTCAGGCGCTGGTGCACTCTAACTCCCACCAACCCCAGCCAGTATGGTCAATTGTAGGGTTGCTGGGAGTTGCAGTCTATCAGTGGCTGCCAGCAATGATGTCAGTGTTCTATCTCCACTGTCTGGGGCAATACACCTCTCAGTGTCTGTTACTTAAAATTATAAGTGGGGAGAATGCTATTGTGTGTCAGGTCCTGCCTTCAGGTTTCCTGTAGGCATCTGTGAGAATATGAAGCTGGACTAGATAGGGCATTCATCTGATCCAGCGGGCTCTTTTGTTCTTAGTCCAGCAAGATCTGGTGGTTCACAGATACTCACCCCACCTCATACTTTCCGGGAGCTGAACTACATGAATAGTGTGCAAAAGGCAATGAAATTATTAAATTAGGGATTTCTTTTCTTTTGTTTCTTAAAAATTAATGGAAATTCAGCCCAGTGTAAAAATACACTGCTGCATAATTAAGAGCAACGTAAACACAATGCCAAAATGGGAACACTTAGCTAGCAGTCTGCCTACAGAACTAACAAAATGTACTTCAGATGGGGGGAAAACCTGCTGGGTCAAATTAGATTGCTTGTCTTTAAGAAAGGCTATTACAATGGATTGTGATATTCAGCTGTAGGTGTAAAACAATCTTATGGCAAATTATCTGCTTATATGGTTCTCTTCAAAATTAAGCCATAGTTCACTGGGGATAAACATGTTTGCTTTTTAGAATGCGCTTGTAGAATGTTGCTGAAACTTAATACTAAGGGTATAAAAAGCATAAATTAGTATTCTTTAAATGCTCATGAACCTACCTACTATTAGTAGAAGTGCTGAAAGCATGTCCTTAGGTGCAGTGGTGGAGCTTCATGCTCCGGCACTGGGGGGGGGGGGCGGAGAGCAGGTGGGGGCGTGGCTGGCACACGTCCCGGGGGCATGGCACGTGTCCTGGGGGCGTGGTGCCTAGCGCGGGCAGGGGGGCAGCCGTGAAGGTACCCGACCGGGATCACACTGCCGGGGGCGGTGCACTCCCCCCACACTCCTCTTCCTCCGCCGGCGCTTAGGTGCTTTAAATAAAATTTACATTCTACATATTTCTGATCTCAAGCTATAGGAATCTGGGAGAAAACCCAAATGCAGAGTCAACCCACCCCCCAAAAGTCAGACTCAATTTTCCTATTTAGGGACTAGATTCATGTCCATTTTGTTACTAGCTCTAGATAAAAGTGTCACAAGTGAGCTTGTCATAAAGCCTTCTTGGGTGCTGACCACTCCCTCTTCCATAGCTACTTCTTTTTCTCAGGAGAAAGAACTTAATAATATGTTCCATATAATTAGGGATAGATAGCCTCCACCCATCCAACATAAAATCTGGTGCAGATATAACTCAGTAAATGGATTAATTTCCAGAATATCCAGAAACTTCATCTGGACTATAGGTTCTTATTAGGCTGCTTTGTGCTGGTGCAAAGTGATGACATCATCACTTATGCTGGGGTCTTGCAGGCTTAGGGAAATTATGTGGTTTAATTAATACAACCCTCCCCACTTCATCCATTACATGTTACCTACAGGATATGCATGACCACTGCAAGAATCTTTTTTCATATCCTGAAGAAGCAATTTAGAATAAGAAACCTTGTAGAATTTCATGGCTTTTCTGACAAAACCAAAAAGCAAATTGTTATTATTACTATTATTCTGAAAACACGGAACATTTAAATTCATAAGCCACACTAGAATACACAAATGTTTAACACAAGTTCACAAAATCAATAAATACTGTTTAATCTTATGTTCCAAAACTCCTCTTGATGGGGGTTGCTGGGGATGAAAAAAGCAAACAAACTTCCAAATATATCAAAAGCTTCACAACTTATCCAATACATTTAAACAGTATAATTTTATCCTGCACTATATTGTTTGAATACATAAGAAAGATTGAGCATTTTACAACAAAGCTTCTATTCTCTGATCTGTCTTCTCCAGCTCTGAAAATATTTCTGAGTTTCAGCATATACACTGCCTCCCAGACAGTTGCCAACCACTCTCTCAGTGTTGGAGGGTCCTTCTGTTTCCATTTATGAGTAATTACCATTCTGGCCGCGGTTAAAAGATGTATAATCATTTTGCTATCTTCTCAGAATACTTGAGTGCAACGTCTCAAATTCCAAATGTTGCTTAAAGGTTCAGATTCCCTTGTTAGCAGCTTGATAGTGTCTCTGGCTTGGAAGTACTGAAAATAAGAGAGCTTTTGCACATCTGTTGACCTCGTAATCTCACTGGGTGGAATTCACAGAAATGTCTGGGAAAATCTGGACATAGAGCAACCCATGTCAGAAGTGTAGATTCCGGCAAAATTAAAAATAGCTCAGAAGCTAAAAAAAAATTAAAGATTGCAAAGAAAGCTCACTAACTTTGGGCTAAGCTCAACAACTTTCGTGTCCGGATTTCCACTTGTTAAAATATGGCAACCCTAGTGTCAGGGTTCAGATACAGGTCAGAACTCAAGACGCAGAGACAGGCAGAAAAGTTAGCTCCTTATTCTAGAAAACAGCATACCAGGGAGCAATGCCTACCAACAAGACTGACCCCCATGAAACACTTGCCAGGACTGAAGGTCTTTGCCTTTTACTTCCCATTAAGTCTCCTTCAAAGCCGGATGCCTGCCAAACAGCCTTAAACCACGTTGGGGAGGGGCCACCTGTGCTCTTTGTTCTGCCATGCTCTCTGTGACCTTGGAGACAAGACGGGAGAAGAGCTGGGAAAGGCAAGCTTTGTGGATCCTCCTGCAGCTTCTGGCCCCTCCTTCTCTGCTTCATGTCCTGACTCTGCATTGCTTTCTGCATCTGGCTCCTTGCTCTCACTCTAGCCCATTGCTTCTTCAGCCTCCAATCAGTCCTTCCCCACCCTTCACCCTCTGATCTGTCCTCAGTGTCCTACTGCCACTCCTTGGGCTCTGAGGCTTCCCAAGGGGGTTCCTCAACCAGTGCCTCCCACCACTCCTCTTCATCCAGCCAGTACCTGACAGGCGTGGTTGTGACCAGAGTCGCTTAGCCGCAAGAGCATTTGCATTTTTGAGCCACTCTCCCCTCGCGTCTCTGCAGCCAAGTTGGCAGTGGAAGCAGAGCAACACAACTAGGATTAAGTCTGGGCACAGCAACAAACCACTGTGAGCAAGCATCATTTTAGATTAAGGTTTGCTGATCCTAAGTAAACCAGCTGGTGAGCCTAGTCAGGTTCCGATCTCAGAAAAGCAACCACAAAACTGGCGAAACACCATTGGCCAGGGGTGCAAAAGATTATAATTACCTGAAATAAAATTGCTTCCAGGCCAGATACATTTTGAGCCAATCCTTCACTGAAGGCACTTTTTAAACAGAAATTCTCATCAAATGCAAGGGAGACCAAAGTGACCCCTGTGGTACAAACAAGCCAGAGCTAAATGAAACAGGTCATTGTCTAGCACGATCTATCACATTCTATCTCTCTCTGACCTTGTGGACCTTTCTTTTCCTCTATTCTTATATTTCAGTTTTCTGTTCTGCTTCCCATATTCTGAGACAAAGCCCTTAAATGGCACAAATGATACAGACCAAAAAACAAAAACAAACACCCTACCTAATTTATACATTTTCTGTTTCCAGAAATTGAGGTTGAGGTCACAGATACTAAGGTTTTCAGTGCAGAATATCTGAGCTCCCGCCTATCACACGGCAGTTAAGAGGGGTTTTCTTGCAGTGCAGATACTTGTATCTTAAAAAGAACCTGATGTTTCATTAGTATTAGAGTAGCATCTCCAATTATAGAACAAACCTAAGGTTCATTCCATCAATTACATAGTGTTACTTTTGTGAGCAAGTCCTTAATTTTGTGCTTGAAAGCCTGCTTGCATTGGTGTTAGGAGTACGCAGATTATAGAGCAGAAAAAGTGTTACATAATGTACTTTTGCAGAGATTGTCAATTAGAGACAATCACTGAATCATAGCCTCCCATTTCTGATTACACTGGAAATCAGGCATTAAGTATCACTGCAGACACATTTCAGCCTCCCTCCAAGGATCTCATCTGTGGAGGGATAAAACAACCCAAGGTTTCAATATTTTTAGGTATGATTTTAAATTGACAACCTTCTAGTGACAGGATTAAGGCTCAGGAAGGTGACTAAGGCTCGGGAAGGTCCATAATCCTTTTATTTCCAGACTTTATTCGTACAGTGGTACCTTGGGTTACAGACACTTCAGGTTACAGACTCTGCTAACCCAGAAATAGTACCTCGGGATAAGAACTTTGCTTCAGGATGAGAACAGAAATTGCGCAAAGGCACGGTGGCAGCGGGAGGCCCCATTAGCTAAAGTGGTACCTCAGGTTAAGAACAGTTTCAGGTTAAGAGCGGACCTCCAGAACGAATTAAGTTCTTAACCTGAGGTACCACTGTATTAGTTTTGCCTTGTGGACAGTTTTCTTTACCAGGCTATTCCTGCTGGCAGATCGGTTTCTCACTCAAGCTATCCTGGCAGCCAGTAGCAAACAGTGGGGTAAATGTGTGATGTGGCTGCATTTGGGATGCAGGATCGTTAAGGATCAGCATACCATACTGTCTGACCAGGACTGGGGAACCCAAAGCCCAAATTCACACTTGAAACAAATTGGGTAACCTTGGGCTAGTCGCTATCTCTCAGCTTAACCTACCTCACAGGGTTGTCTTGAGGATAAAAACGTACAACTGTAGTACCTTTGTAAAGGCATTGTTCTGCTATACCCTAGCCACTCTAGCAACGTCCCCAAAATCAGCAGAACAAACAGTGGGCAGGTGGGGGTGGGGGCATGAATGTGGGCTGTCAGACCTGACATGGGCTTCCTGGAGATATGTGCCTGACTATTGATGGAAACAGGATAATGCACTACTGGAAGGTAATTTCAAATGTGGTATGAATTAAAAGGGTGGCTTTTGCATGGAATGGGGGAAGATTTTTGTGTGTACCCCCCCCCCCACATAAACACACACATTATTGTGTGTGATTTCAAGCATATGACTTTTTAAAAATCTGTCATCAAGCATATGCACTAAAATACAGCACATATTATACAGACAGAAGAAAATGGAGGACTTGAAGTATTATCTCCCCACATCCCATGTCTTTAACAAAGGGCTTCACTGTGAGTGCTAATAATTCAATCAAATGCACCAACAGAAAAGTCCAGCACGCTCATTCCTACGAGCTGACCTCTGTTCCAGATCAATGAACTCTTTGAATTACCACAGGCCGATTACTAAAAGACATGCAATGGTTAATTAAGTTCTCTCTCTGTCTGCCTTCTCAAAAGGTCTCCGTGTAACTAAGGTTAACTAACTTACAGCAAATCCCTGCTAGCCTGGAAATATTCCATGGATATATTCACTTGCAAGTCTCTTCCACAGCTGTGAGATGTTAATGTTAGGAAACCATTTGAAGATTTCTCATTGCAGATTGTTAATTGTCTCTTTCGTCAAAAAGGTGAATGGGAAACCTCTTCATGGACTCTGCATCCATAATCAAAGCATTGGGCAACATGGTGAGCAAGTGGAACAGTCTTACCTTTTGCTTAATTTTATTATTATTATTATTATTTTTTATTATTATTATTATTATTATTATTATGTGCAAAATACGTATATATAGAAGAGTCTACCCAGAAAAAAAGTCATGCTGAGCTCAAAAGGCCTTACTCCCAGTTAATTGGCTATTAGATCAGAGCCACAGTTTACAACACTGATATGTGAAACTGTTTCAGAGTTTGCAGTATTCAGTTTTTTTGTCCCTTCCATGAATTCACTGGAATTCAGACTCTAAAATGGCTGTATCTTAAGTAATGTGTCACAATGCATTTATGTCTGCATGGACTGTTAATGAGTGTTATGTACTGAGTTGAATAGGATCCAAACTGCAGCAGTCTGATTGGTCCTAGAACAATAGGATCCAAAAGGCAGCAGTCTGATTGGTCCTAGAACATTGCAGCAGTATGATTGGTTAGCAGGAACCACCCAATCATGCTCCAGATAGAAGTGAATCCACAACCTGATTGGCTTACAGTAGAATTCCGGAATTAGCCAATCATGTGCAGCCCATTGTGTAAATAATGTATATAAAGCAGATACCTTGAGGGGACTTTCATTCATTCCTCCTCACCACTATGAGCTGAATAAAGAGCATGAAATCACTTTGAGACTCTATTTCAATGAGTTATGAAGACGAAGTTGCAATGGTTGGAGCATTAGCTTCTGAAACCACTAAGCCCCATAACTCTGTCACTGGTGGACTGGTGAGTCATACGTTGTAGTCTTCCCCTGGAGACTTAGGAAACTGACTGGATTCCAGAGTACTCATAGGTTTTGACAGATGCTTTGCAGCCCAAGTGAAATGTAGAACAGCAAATGGCCATTGTTTGGCCATTGATGTAATTGCTTTCGGAGTTTCCTGCCATCAGTTTTTGGTATGTGATTTTAGCTTCTGTAATTGACTGAGGCGGTTGTAACAATGGAAAAAAATATTCTCTTCTAACATCACATCTATAGTGAACAGCTCGTTAAATTAAAATTTATATATTTATCTTCTGCCTACTGTGATAGATTTCTTCCTATGCTGATGACAAAATGTCCTCCGTTTTCCTTGATTTGAGAGCTGAATTTCAAGTTGGAGTTCCAGGTATAGAATTTCCTTTTAGGTCAGCCCTTTTCAGCCTTAGATTCCTAGTTGTTGTTGAACTACAACTCCCATCATCTCTGGCCACAGGCCTTGCTAGCCAGAGATTATGGGAGTTGTATTCCAACATTTGAGGACCCAACGTTGAGAAAGGTCATTTCAGATGAACCATTCATTTCTGTGATTTTGTATTATTTTATAGTATTTTATGCTGTACAATATATTGATATTTTATGTGAGTAGGAGGTATATACTTTTGCAAAATAAATGAACAAATAGAAAACTCAGTGTCATATTACCCGCTCAATTTCCAGCTATGGTTTTATATACTAACATCAGGAGCAAGCAGTTACAGCCAGAGTCAACATCTGTCCTGGATTAATATCTTTCCAAATTGGTAAAAATCACCATGAAAATCTGTGGGGGTTTTTAATCACTCTGGTAGAGTTGAAACCACCTACAGTGTACACCACATCTGATCTGATCTCTCAATGTCATGAGGTTGGATGAGTTAAATAAAGAAGAGCCATAAGGATAACACTAAGAACTGGGGAAGCTGAAGGAAATCAAGCACTAAGTGAAACTGTGAGGCTGAGTTTGTGGTTCAGTCATGCAGATATGACCCAATACAAAGTATATTTAATAGCATTATCACTATCTCCTTTTTTTGTCCTGCTGTAAGACATAGGTTACAGAAATCTCTACTTCGTTAACTTCTTTTTAAATGTAGTTTTACTTTGAAAAATAAATTAAACAGGATTTATAGTAGATTTAAAATGTATCTATTGAACTAAGTCAGCACATTCCAGCACTAGCCATAAAATACGAAGGACACATGTATGAAAGTGACTTAATGGTCTCTAAGATAAGCTCTGGGGACGACTTCACTGGGGTGTCACATTTGTTTCTGATGAGGGCTATTATTTCCAGTGGCTATAACACTAGCAGTCCTACAACCTGCCAAATCTTATCAGAGAAACATGAAAGCCTTAAGGAGTACAGAGAAAGAGAGATGTACAAATGCCACTAGTTTATGTGGAGGTTTTGCATTTCTGAAGTTTTAACTGGTGCATATGTACATCATCAGTATAATTTGAAATTTCAACTTTGAACTATTTCCGAGTGCTGCAATGTGGTTAGGCCTTGCGCAAAGGTTCAAGCTGCTGGAGGGAATTACGTATATATATTTAATTTATGGAATACAGCAGCGACAGAACCCACATCATCTGTGGGTATTAAGGGGCAAGGAAGCACCAGACAGATTACATGCCATTTAAATCATGTCATGGTCTGAAACAAAGCCACCCCCCATCAAAAATGCCAAGATGTTTCTGGCTGCTTGGCTAACTATTCCTGTGAAGCTCTTGAACTTGCTGCAGGGCACTTTGTGCCTGGACCTGAGACTCCCTGATTTGGATGGAGTAAAAGGAGATAGGGAATTAAACTTCCATATTAGCCTGATGGTCGTCTGGAGTAACATTTATCGTATCCACTAGAGGAAGGGATTATTTTTACTTGTACATTTGCACACTGGTGCTTCATTTATTTCATTCAGACTTTTGTTGGGTGTCATCTATTTTGATAAAGTTTCTTGTGGGAGAAATCAACTAAGAGCTAGTATGGTGTAGAGATTAGAGTGTTGAACTAGAACCTTGGAGACCATGATTCAAATTCCTACTCACCTAAGAGGTTCACTGGGTGACCTTGGAATAGTCACTGTCTCTCAACCCAATCTACCTCACAGGGTTGCTTTGCAACTTTCTTTCTAAATGGGCTAGAGATTTTTATATAAAAAACAAAGGAAGAAAGTTGAGCACCTGCGGCTCCTCCTGGTAGGGGAGTCCAACCGCATACATACTCTAATTGCACCATTATAAATATGGGCCTGTAAGGACCCCAGGAATTCCTACTGCCTGGTGTCCCCCCCAAAAATCAGTTGTCAATCACAGCTCCGCCTTCACTCATTGGCTAAGAACACTGACAAGCAAGAGCAGGAAGGCTGGCTTATTTAGCATTGCTTAGAAGCATTTGTATAAATAATAATAATAATAATAATAATTCCTAGAAGGGTTAGAGGCTTGCTTTAAAAAGCAAAGCAAAGCAAAGCAAAGCAAGTTCAGTGTCTGGAATCTATGTTCAGGGCTGCCATTGAAGGTCTTCACAGGTTCTGATTTGGTGACCCCCCTCCCCAATGGATCAGCCTCCACTGATTTTAATTGGGGAGCAGGAGAAATGAAGAATGGAAACCAACTCAAATACCAGAATTCAACAATAGCAATTCATTGTTTGTAGTCTTGTTTCAAAGGTATCGCTCTCATGTATCCATTAATCCAGATACCCTTGAAGCCTCCCTGGGTTTGGGGGGCCTAATTCTGCATATACTGTGTATACTGATAAATCCACCACTGAAAAGGCCCCAAGACTGTGTACCCACATGTAATGAGACAGTTTCCATTTGATGCTGATGATAAGGGACTAGGCAGACCGCACAGCCAAAAGCTGAACATATGCCAGCTGCAGCTAGTATTTTTATTTTCTCCCGCAAAAGTATTTATTCTATTATTCTTTTTCATTGTGACATAAATAACATAATGCCCCCGGGTGGATTAGCAAGGCAAGGTTATGAGTTTTTTAAAATCACAGTGACCTTGACTTGAGTAGAATCTGTTTCCAAATGCAATTCATTAAATACCGCTGTATGACATGACAATACTGAGAGTAAGGGGAATCTGCAAACAGTGAAGCGAAGCTCCCTGAGGAAGCCAGATATAATAAAGCAGGGTCACTCTAAACAGCACATTTGCTACAGCTAGACATGAAATTTGAAAATCCTTTGCTGAAGAAAACTACATAGGTCAGCAACAGAACTCAGTCCACCTCATCACCGATACCAGAAAGGTACAGGAAGAGGGGCTGAGCAATGTGCCATATGTCAGAACAACAAATATGAGAAAAATCTCAGTACAGGGAAGAAAAGGGTAATTGCTCCATTTAAGGCTAAAGAAATAATATTGGACATAGCCAATATATGTATGTATAATTTTAGGTTGCAATTGCATACAAACTCACCAGGGACTAAATCCCGCTGAACACAGCAGGACTTACTTCTGATTAAACATGGATAGATTTGCACCACAGAACTGTATTTTATGGATAGGGTTGTAGTGCTGTGTTTAAGCATCAGATTTCTATGCAGCAGGTCCAAAATTTAATCCCTGAAATTTTCAGATTGGGCTGATGCAACGTCCTGCCCAACAACCCTGGAGAGCCACTGCCAATCAATGTAGACAATACTGAACTAGACGGACCAATGGTCTGACTCAGTATAAAACAACCTCCTACATACATAGGCTCCAGAAAAATGCCATGGCTTCATTGCGTGGCAAGACCCTGAACCCTACCCCTTTGCGGGAATAAAGACACTTGACACCAGTATTTTAGGTTAATGGGATTTAAAAAAGCCACAACTTTATTCAGAAAAATGCCATGGCTTTATTATAAAATGTTCTGCAATGGCAAACAAAATCTTAAGAGGGGGTGTATTGCTTGCTGTCTCAAAACAACATCACAAAACTTAATCCCGCATGTTGAGGCCACTCATTTACTTTGCTTTAATTAATTCAGCTATAATTGCCCAACCTAAATTCAACTCTCGGAAATAGTGACAGTCTAAGCAGTGTAACCCAAAAGGAACTTTTGAGGCTCCAGGGAAGAAGCATGGTGATATATATTATAGCCTCTACTAGCTATTCCTCTGGCCTCTGTTTTTAGAGAGACAGAGAGAAAACAATGCTTTCTCCCAGGTGCTTGAAGCAACTTGCACTGAGCTGACATTAGGGGAACTGTGCATTACAAGAGAGAAAGATATGGGTATAATATGCTTACAACTATCGTCCTAAAGCTAGGTGTTCTGTTCCGCTAAAGGATGGACATCTGTGACAAAAATGGAACTTAGTGTTACTATAACAGTTTTCTTTGCATTGTACCTCTCTCACTGCTGCACATGAGGACATGGCAAAATCTAGTTGTCATGTATTCTTGTTTAAGTCAGAATCACACCACATCACTTATTATTTTGCTGTAACACGTCTTCACATTTAAGGATCTGCCAACATCCATTAACTTTTCAGATTATTTCTCATTCAAGGTGCATAGGTTAGTTGAACTAAACAGCATTTTCTGTGCAATTTAAAATTGAAGTGATAGATTGAAGAAATAAGGAAATGTCTAAGGTGAAGAAGGAATGTGTCCTTTTTATTCTTAAGTATTTGTGTGGAGTTTTCAGTGTCTGTTACTTCTCCACTTGAACACATTTTTTCCTTTTTTTTTGAAAGGGGGAGAAAATATGAACAAAATATGAACAAAAAAGAACAGCTTTGTAGCCTCTATGAAAGAAAAGAGGAAATGATACTATTTCAGATGCTGATCAAATCAATGATCAAATAAAACTAATGATCAAATCAAAAGGAAAGCTGTATTAAATGATAAATCTAGTATTGTGGGAAAAGCAAAGGTTAAATACATGAACTTCATGTCAAACTACATGCTATGCTACACACAGATAATGTAGGTACTCCATCAACTCTCTTTACCCCCATCAGAGGACAGCAACTGAGAGCAGAGAAGTGGCAGGTCACTTTTTATAACTTTGACTCTAATAATAACTCTCGTGTCAGTTGATGTTGGGATTGGGCTGGGGTTGGCATGATGTGGGAGAGGAAGAAGAAAAGAGGAGGCAGGGGCTGAACTGAGGAAACCAAGGTCGGAGGAGAGTACCACATGCCTTGTCTTTAAAAGCTTGGCAAGAGGAGTGGGTGAGCAGTGACACTCATTGGGACAGCTGGGTCACTGCCATCCAGTTCTTAACTTCTTGCCCCGCTCCTGAATTGTGACTCCTGAGCACTATGTCTCTTTGACATCTGGGTTAAGTGTGATCACTTAATGCAGCCCAGTTTTTGTACTCTTGTGCAGTAGTTCTCATTTTATCTAAGTCAGCCATAAGGCAGCTTTGCAGGTTGTTTCTTTTTTAAATGTTCGCCTGCCTTCCTAAACAAAAAGTACTAATTAAAGGATGAAAAACAGTCCATGGCATAGGAGAATTTTCCTTTTTACCAGTAAACATTTCTCGAATCATATAGCTATGCATATTAATTTCATTACTTTTAAATTTTACAAACTTACAACCGTCTCCTCCCTTTAGGCCTCGTCCTTGCACTGTGATGTTCAAACTAGTTATGCATACCCAGCTATGTATGCATGAATGTCACTAAAATTCATGGCTCTGAGCAAAATTGCTGCATTAATGTTTAAATGTAATTGTTAGCTCCAGACTTAGTACTAGAAAAGAATAAAGGGCATTATTCCCCCCTAATAAACATCACTAACATATTTTCTTAGAGCCTGGAGTTAGAAGGCTACATTTCACATTAATTCTGCTGTAGGCAAGAAGAAGCAGGAGCTATTAAGCTGGAGAATTCATAAAGCAGTGTGCTAGGCATTTCATCAAGCACTGTAAAAACAAGCACATTTTATTTTTATTTTCAAGTTATTATACAGAAACTAATAAATGTGTGGAAGGTTGTTTTTTTCTCTCAGTTGCGGCTGGCTGGTGTTTTGCTTGTTAACAGAAAGGTAACTAAACTGAAATGAAATGTCAAAGGCTTAGTGCCTATAACATTTGTTTATAGACCTACAGAACACTGTCCATTTAGAGAATGGAAAAAGGTTAAAATTGCTGCTCCTTAAGACTGCTTTTGAATTAAATCTAGAGTTCTTTACAAATCTCTCTGTGTGATTTAATATTTACTAATGGTTTGAAAGCACACGAGGCCACCACTTTGCCTGGTTGGGTGACCACCAGAAAATGACATGGATTACAGCTTGGCTTTCATGATGGAAGAAAGGCAAGGTACAAAGGTAACAAAATAAAATGAATAGTGATGCCCATCCAATCCAACTATGGCTGGGGACAAGAGAGTCACTCTACACAGTCTCCTTTGCAGAGATGAAGAGCAAGATACTATTGTAGAAACTTTTGGCAGGGTATGACGGCCAATGAGAGTGAATAAATTAAAGGGAAAACCCACATTCATGTTCCCAGAACATCCCCCCCCCCCCAGATGTGAAGCATTTGGGAGTGTGGTTGCTAGAATTTTTATATGTGAACATAAAGCTTCTCTGCTAAAAGGATTTTCGGGGGGACGGGGAACTTTTAGTGATGCAATTAAAAACAATCACCACCTATGGACAGAGATCTGTAGTCCCTGAAAGATGTTTACCTTTAATTTAACAGCAGTGTCATTCACCACGTCTGTCTATCATTGGATCAGGATAACACATATCTACCCAATGAATCTTTGCAATGGGGAAATTGTTTGAAGCAAGAGTTTATGACAATCCTCGCTAAGTAGCCCTAGTTAAAGTCACATAAACTTGATCAATTTACATGCGCTTATGCAAACTCTCCTGGGGATATTCTAGCTCCAGATATAAAGCCTGCCATAGTTGATTAGACCAATGGTTCATCTATCCCATTATCTAATTTGTGACATCTGCCATTACCACATAATGGTAATTAAGTTACAATTCTGTAGCATAATTACATAATGAAATGATGTAATTTCATAAAGAAATTATTTCATAAGGAAATAATCATTACATAATGAAATGATGTACTACTTCTGTACATAAAAATATAGGCATCTTTGGAGTATGTTATGTGAGGTAGTAGAAGGTAATATTTTCAATTGGAGAAAATATTATATTTAATTATATGGTTTTCGGTTCAATGCCTCCATTTTACTATGCACATGGGGAGTTAAAGATATGTTTTATAGCATGGTTAATAAACCAATAGATGGCAATGAAAACTTCTTAGCAATGCAGCCACTTAAGAATTAAGACTTTTTTCAGAAATAAAAGCCTAGTTGAAGGAAAGACTTGTCTTGTACATTTAAAGAAACCTGTCCTCCAAAGATTACTTTCTGTAATTTCTATGTTTTTTAAAAGGATTTTATGCAATTCTAGACTACCCTTCATTTGAATAGATTCCAGGGCAGTTTACAAACACATCGATAAAACACAGACAAAAATATAAATTCGAATAAAACAACAATTGAAAACCTCCAGCTAACAGGCCAAATCAAGCCCAGCATAAATCTGTTTGGCCCCTCAAGGCCATTTCATTCAAGCCACACCTGTCTGCCCCATACATTACATCATATGAGATCATGAGCGGGGTAGGTAAAGATGCAGCTGCAATGATACAAATTCCCAATTGTCAAATGGACCTTGAAAACTGTGTTGATCATTTGACTGGCAGCTCTTAAGTGCAACCAAACGTTACTGGAAGTGGGACTTATAGCTGACATCAATCAGCTAATTGGTGTGGACTGAAAGCCCCCCTTTCAATGGGGATCTTCCTTTGCAGCCCATCTGAACTGAAGCTGGGCTGCAAATGAAGAAAGGAAAGATGTTTTGTCACCTGACATGCCTTTCAAAGTAGCCCTCGGGATAGGAAGCTGTTTCCCACTCCTGCATTAGCACAAAAGAGCAACAAATATCAATAAAAATACAACAGAAGACATTACACTCCTTAAATTCCAGAACCTTGGAGACTCCAATCAATACCACCAAAAGGTTGGGTGAACAAATGTGTTTGACTAAGCCCAGAAGCCCATCATTGTAGAGACCAACCACATCTCTAGGTAAAGGGAATCTGACACTGTACAGTAAGACAAATTCCTTTGCCAAATTCACGGCTCATATTTGCTAGTAAAGGGAAAGGATACTTGGGTCCAAGACTGAAAGAACTTCATTATGTTCATAATCTGGCTTATTTCACTGAGCAGAAGATTGGCCCTTACAGCAGGCCCCACAGGGATTGGCTCTGAAGCTGGAGGAGTTGACCTCATGATAGCATCAGGTACTTGGCAGGTGGGTAACCTGACCCACTGGTCAAAATGGCCCACAGAGGTATGTGAAGGTCAGGATCCAGTCCGCCAGCCAGATCCCATTCCCCACCCTGGTCTACAGTTATACCTTCTCATTTGATACTGTCTCACTTGATTGTAAATTGAAGGAAAAGGGGGTTGGGGACTGGCAACTTGCCAAACAACAGCACTGGTCTTTTTTCTGTTTCATCTTAAAATGGACTGGCCAGCACAGCCAGTTATGTTTTATACTTCAATTCTCTTCCACTTACACACTCGGTACATAGGCATATTTCTCTTTTTCATATTCTTCACCACTAATTGGCTAGGCTGGAGATAATTAGGTCACAAAAAAGTAATAGGACTCAAGATGGCGAACTGCTGCAGGCGCTGAAAATTATGTATTAAGAAATAAATGGCATAAATGAGAACCAAGCCATTATTATGGCCATCTAAATGTAGAATGTGCTCAAGTCAAGGTATTAAAGAAAATCAGCTGTAATACCTGGGCTTGAATGGAGAAACTGTAAGGCCAGAGATGAGTGACAAAGGGAATGTCCCTCAACAGATTAAACTGAACACTAACAAAGAAATTGACCCCCAAAGAATAGGCTCTGCAGCTTGATTAAAGTAGAATTAACAAAGCCCACTGTAATATAGGCAACATCTCACATGAGATTTCGTGCTCCGCTTATAGATACCCAAGTATTATTTTATTTATTTATTACATTCCTCTCACGTTAGTTCATTCATCTCAAGTACAAATTACATTCATCTTACGTTGGCTGCGAATACACACACGCATTTAATGTCCCATGTTCTCAAGAAAAACACCAAGCTGAGGACATTTTGACATAAAATTGTTTAAATCTCACATACCGTACCTGCCACGCATAGCAAGTACTGAATACAAAGAAAAAAATAAACTGGGAAAAGAATGGAAGGGAATGGTTTCTGTCAGACATGCCTGGTCACTTCCTACGCTCTGCATGGACTGTGTTTGAAGATCCTATAATACGCTGTAATCAAGAACAGCTGTATTTATGGTCCTTGTGACAAACAATCAGATATCGTCACTGAATGATGATAAGGGTGCTCATTAGGCAGTCCTGAAGCATCACTCAGCTGGTTAGAGCATGGTGCCAATCACACCGTGATTGCAGGCCTGATTCCCATATGCATATTTGGATTGAACTAAATGATCCTCAGGGTACGTTCCAGGTTTATGATTCTGGGAATTCTGTTTCTATGCCTTCCCCACAATAATCGTTAGAACATAATTGTATGCCACTTTGGAAAAACAGGAAGTAAGAATTTAAGAAAACCATAAACATAAACAAAAAGGTAGCCTAAGATGCAACTGACACTGAAATGGCTATAATGGAAAAAGCCAAATAGCCATTCTTATAATAGTTTTCCTTTCCAACAATGTAAGCAGCTTTGTTTATCTTCTACTTGGTTTGTTATATACATGCATATTTGATGTAAGAATCAAAACATACAAAAGTTAAAACATACCTTCCTTATACACCTTTCAAATTGGTCACACCAATGACAAAGAGTGCTTTATGAAACAGTTACCAGGCTCCCTATTTCATTATGAAGTCTGAACACATTTGAAGCACTATGGAATGCCATCAAATTAGCTAATAAAAGGGTATCTCAAAAATCTACTAGTCCTTCTTGTTTCAAATGTATCTCTGCCCATTTTCAATGATGAGCAAAAACTAGAGCATTTAGTATTTCTCATGGTTCTTTCCAGGGTCTAAATCTGATAAGAAATTGAAATGACAAGCCAGATAATCTAGGTCCATTAGTCCATTAAAATTAGTAAAGAATGATGTTGCCTGGACAATCGTTTTACAAAAATGCATGCTCTATAACATGTCCACCACTTGTGGAAGAAGTAGCCAAATTAAGTAGTTTATTTCTTCAAAAGGAATGCAGCACCCAGATTTTATTGCTGTAATTGATCTTTTCATAAAAAGTGTGTACTTAATTATTTTGAGGATGATTAATCATACCATTAAAATTCTGCTATTTATAGAAACCCACCAGATCATTTGTAAATTAGTTGCATGTTAAAATATTTAAAACTTGCCTTTTGACTGTAAGAAAATACATTGCTTTACAGCATAAAAGTTAGAAAGGAATATGAGATGAATATGGCCATGGAAATGTTTTTACATAGACAGTGGAATATAAATTCCTAACACTGAATAAAATTAAACTGAGGCCAAAAAACAGTGTTTCTTCTTTTCTTTTCGGTTTAAAAACATTCTGTTTCTTAGTCTAGTCCTCCATCCTTAAATCTTAAAGATATTCAACAGCAATGCAAGATTAAGAAGCCTTTAAGAAATGAGATGAAAAAACAAGCTAAAGAAATGAAAAATAAAAACTTCAACCTAAGTAATAAGAAAAATCAGTTCTGATAACACACACACACACACAAACTTCTTTGTACTCCAGGACATCATATATAATACATTACAAAAGATTTATTTCATTGAAATAAAGTTAATCTTGGATTACAATGATATATACAACCCCTTAGAAGTATGGGGGTATGTGAGCTGCATGGGGAGAGAGCAATCAATCCATGGAACAAAGTATCTCTGGTCTTTGCCTTTTATCAGTCACTCACGGTAGAAGGTATGTCTTATTAATACACTCTGTAGCCTCCTTCAAAGTGTTTGTGCAAACAGATGCCTAGGAAACAAACACTTTGCCTACCGGTCACTTGCGAAATTTGGTCTACTGCTGGCATCTATAATAGATGGCATATAGACATATCTGTATGCAGCACCCTACTGCACATATATACACATACGCACCTCACAATTCTCTCTACAATCCCAAGCAACAAGGGGTGCCACCTTGAATACAATATTGCGGGGGCCCAGGTAAGCCCCAGACTGCATAATCAACCACATGACGCAGTCCACACACACCATTTGAATGGGAATGCCCATGAACTTTGAGGGGCCCCCGGCCCCCTCAAATATTTTATTGTGGGATCCGAAGCCCCCAAGGCCCCCAGGAGTTGGCTCCCGTTCATCCAACCAGTTTAGTGGCAGCTCCACACTGGACAATGCTCCATTGTTGCTATAAGGTTCCACAGCATCATTAAAACCCAGCTAGTCAAGGATTTTTTCCCACGAATACAGAGAGGAGGAGGGAAATTCACAAGGCCTCAGACTGAACAGTAGGGGTGTGAGATTTGTACCAAACTTAGGTGCCAGTAAGATTTCCAAGGAGCCAGGTATCGGAGCAGAAAGAGAAGTTGCTTACCGGTTCTTTAAGTAGTCCAACTGTGCAGCCACAAAGCTGTGTGGAACATCTATAGAAACTTCTAGAGCTTCAGTGGCGAAGCTACTGCTTCTATAGTTCCCCATGGATTGGGCAAAGGTTTCTCCAAGCCTATGCTGAAGTGCTTTCTGACAAATGCTACTTCACAGAAAGCCAGTTAATTGTATGACCAGTGGTTGAGAAACATTGCTCTGCCATGCCACCAAAGGTCTCATCACACACTCCTGTGTCCCTCTCAACTTCTCTGGGTCGGCCACTTTTGGCAAGAAAGGAATAAACCTGTTCCCTAAAGGGCAGGATGTTGGGACATATGCAGAGTGCCCGTCCTAATGCCAGCAGTGTGTGCCAAAAAAGCAGAGAAACACCAATCAAGTTCTAGGAAGAGTTTGTTTCTTTACTGGCAATATAATGCCATTTCAGATACATACAGTTGTTGGTATGGTCTTTCCAGCAGTGTAGAGTCTCCTTGCAGCATACAGACTAGGCTCTGGTCAAAGGCAGGAGCCAAGAACAAACTTGCCTTGAACACAACAGCATTTTTACTGTAGATTGTGCTGAGTCATTCTCACCTGCTTAACTAGCTGCAGGTGCAGGATAAAACTCACCCAAATTAACCAGCACACCAAAATTAACCCTTTATTGTCCTTTTTCTCTGCATACATAAACCCTTAGACATTGCTTGCTCCTAAAAGCAAGCAGATGCAAGTTCTGTACAACAGGAAGGCATACTATCAGATGGAAAGCTGGGCGCATGATGTTTGCCACAGTAGAATCAAGTCTGTGATCCAAATATCTGTCCATGTGGGAACAGCAGCCCCATTGTTCTGGGTAACAGTCCCAATCATGCTAGCCGTCATGTGAAGAATTTCTTCTGAAATGTGGCACCTGACACGGTTGTGTCGAGGAACGCTTGTGAACTCAACTGGAGACTTCCAGCCTGAAACAAACCTGTACAGCCAACTCCCACGATGGAGAGAGTTGTGAATTCCAGTGGTGATTGTTTTAAAGTTGGGCTTAGGTATTCGGCCCATACTTTTTCCTCAGTTTGGGATGTGGGATGTGGTGGAAACAACCCCCAAATATTGAAATAATGTTGAGGAGCTGAGGAAAATCTATGACTTTTCATCAGGAGGGGGCTCAGCATTATTTAAAATAATGGCAGAGGGTTTGTCCTTTTCTCTTTCTTTCATAATGAAAAAATTCCCGCCAAAATATACACAAGGATATGTACAACGCAGACAGGAACTCTCTTCAGACGTCACTGAAGTGAAGGGGTGAAACATTATCACATACCAAGCACCCCCATTGCCAGCCACCTCTGAAGTGGGGAAACTGTTCTACACATGATGATTCTATGCATGATTACAGCTCTGATTACCCAGGGCCCTAAATTATACAGGGAGTCTTCACCTGCAGAACAGGAGCCAACTTCTGAAGTTATGCCTCAATGTGGGGTGGAAACAGTGTTTTTTTTCTTCTTCAGGGGGTACTCAAGGGTACGCACTACCAGCACTTCTTTTTTGTTGTTAAAAAGTGTGGCACTTACTGTATCAACTTCCTAGTGAGTACCTATTTTTCTAGAGAAAACAACACTGGGTGGAAAGAGCTGTGTAACCTTGGGGATAGGGCTAAGCACACAACTCCACAACCCCTTTCACCACACTTCATATGAGAAATGCCCTTGTGTTTCTGAATACACTTATGTGGTTACAAAGTAGAGACAACGTTGATGCTGTCCCTCCATAAAGAAAGAACTGATGCTTTATAAAGAAGATGATATCAGCCCATCGTATCTTCTCTTCCAGTACCAGCTATTTGCCGAATAAAATGGGACACACAAATGTAATGAAGCCATTTTCCCATGCCATCTATATTCCCAGAATTTTCTATTAAGTAATAAGTCTGTATTTAAATCTCTCTCTCTCTCTCTGTCACACACACACACACACACACACTCTAATGGCTGAGATTCAAACAGCAAAATTCATATTGATATATATATATTTTTAATCTCGAGTTGCAACCCATTGATTCTCCCCCCCCCCCCAAGCCACTTCAGATGACTGGGAAACATTATGGAGTTGTGTTGAGTGTTCCATAGAGTGCAGCCAAAGTGGAAAATCAACTAAAAAATTAAGTCAGTAGTGAACAAAGATGCCTATAAAGATACTGAGAATGACTCTTCCCTTTTAAAATGAAGTGCTCTACTCTTCATAGCTGCAGAGTAAATCCTTCAAGAAAGTCAACCATGATTGTGCTGTGCTGAATAATCAGTATTTTATCAAGTGCAATCACTGTAGCAGCAGAAAGCCACCAAGAGCTTTTACAGTTGACACAAAGAAGCAACCTAAAATTTGGAAAAGTGGTGTTGTGGTGCAGACTGAAACCAGAAAGGCAGTTTGAAGAAGGAAGAAAAATATTCACACTTATCATCTTAGGCTGCTAACTGTGTTGCTTCAGAAGCATGCCCAACTTTTTTCTCTCTATCAGCCTGGTTTTATTTTTCATGCAACGTCAAGAAACGTTCTAGAGAGCTTGGAAAATTGTTTAGGGGAAAATTACAACAAGGAAGAGTATTATGCCATAAGAATAGGCAACAAAATAGAAGGTGCATTCAGTGTGGGCAAGTGAAAGGGAATTAATGTTTCATAACACTGGGTTTGGAACTGGGTCTTACTAATTTAGTGGCTACAGTCCAAACATCCTTGACTACTGTATTTCATAGCAGATAGAGTTAAATTGAAGATAAAATATGTCCATATACCTGTTAGCTACCATCAATCAAACATTGACCCTGCTCTAAAGTAGTGGAACCATGTGCAAACTGCCTCTCCTCTCAAAAATGCCCACCTTATTGTTGAACAGAATATTTGTTATTCTGCTGCAACCGTGGAAGATTATTGCTGTTTATGCTAGTGTTTTATTTCTTGCCACCATCATGCAAAGACAGAGAGCATCAAATGATGTGTAATTTGACACCAGTTGAATGTCAAATGTTAATTGTGCAGTCATAGAAGATTCAATAGAAGTGACAAGAGAAGCCAAACAGTCTTTCCTATAAGAAGCGGCCAGGATATTAAGGATGCATATCCAATGTTAAGTCATATTCAGAGTAGACCCAATAAAATAAATCGGCTCAAGTGACCATTAATTTCAGTGAGTCTACTCTGAGTATGACTTAGCTGGGCTTCACCCTAGTTCTGTCGTTTTGAACAATGAGTAAAGGAGACTATTGTAGCATATAGTATCATAAAACATTTAGTGAAATGCAACAGCTGAATACATCTATTGCTAGAGGTCACCCAATTAAATTAACACAGCCAGTGTGGAAGCAAATAAAAGAAAACATTATCTCAAACCGTACACAGTGAATCTGTCAAACTCTCTGGCAGGAATGTATACTGATGGTCAACAGTATAATTGGATTCAAGGAGAAAAACAGAATTTGAGTAGATATCAGCTGAGGTGATCAAGGTCCTTGTGCTCCTGTGAGAGATGTCTCTAAAGGCAGGTTCACAACACAACTTTCTTATCTGAGGAAGCAGCCACAAACCCCAACTTACAATGCAAAGCATGTCTATTTAGAAGTAATTCCTTCTGGATTCAGTGGGCCTTAGTCCCAGGTAAGTGGACCTGGGATTGCAACTTTAGTCATGTGTCTGCCCAGAATTGCGTAATAAATAAATGGGTGAACCATCTTGGACACAGCACACCAAACTTATGTTTGAACTTAATAATAATAATAATAATAATAATAATAATAATAATAATAATAATTGTTAAGGAGTGTATAAAGTCACCAAATGAAAATGTTCTGGAACCTACTCTGTTCATAAATGCCTCCTTTATCAGCCCCTCTGAGTGTTCCTATTTTCCAGGGACAGTCCTGGATATACAGAAGCCATTCTGGTTTCTGATTTGATCCCACAATGTCCTGCTTTTCCTTAGGATGTCCCTATTTTAATCAGAGAAATGTGGTGGGGTATGGAGTTATGTGACTCCTGAGTCAAGGAGATTGACAACATTTAGAAGACATTCGAAGGCAGTCCTGTATAGGGAAGTTTTCTTAATGTTTAATGTTTTATTATGTTAAATGTTTCATTTTGTTTTTTATAAACGTTGGAAGCCACCCAGAGTGGCTAGGGCAGGGGTCAGCAACCTTTTTCAGCTGTGGGCCAGTCCACTGTCCCTCAGACCATATGGTGGGCTGGACTATATTTTGAACGAATTCCTATGCCCCACAAATAACCCAGAGATGCATTTTAAATAAAAGGCCACATATAAAAACATGCTGATTCCCAGACCGTCCGTGGGCCGGAATTAGAAGGTGATTTGGCCACATCCGGCCCCCAGGCCTTAGGTTGCCTACCCCTGGGCTAGCACAACCCAGTCAGATGGTTTGGGGTACAAATAAAGTAGTAGTAGTAGTAGTAGGTCCCTATTTTCATAGGAGAAATGTTGGAGGGCATGCATTATGGAGGAACTGGCAGGCACGCCAAAGAAAAGTGGCCTGCCTGCATAACCAACGAAAGCTCACTTTGAAACAGGGGATGGAAACATTGGATGTTTGGCGTAGAACAAGATGCTTAACAATATTCCATAGATCCCAAATGCATTGTAATATTAAGCTGCCATCCATCACGTTGTCGCAGTAATACTTGTCTTGTCAAAATACAGAACCTGAGGAACCTACTGTGGTATAATGAATGGAGCTGAAGACTCTGTATTAAAGGAGAGTGAGAACTTTGGCTCCTCTATATACTTATTGATATTCTTCCCAGCGTGTTAGCGAACTGCTGACAGACTTGGATTATATGTACTGTTCCCTGAGGCAGTGGGCTCAGTTTGCAGAACATATGCTTTTGCAAACTGGATTATCTCAAAGGAATTGAGGGCATTCAGTGTATCTACAGCCATCATTTGATAATTCTTCTGTACTCTCTCTCTTTTTTCCAGGACATTCGCTAGAACCACAGCTTGGATCACAACAAACAACTAAACTAAAAAAAGAAGTAATGCTATGCAAAGCAAAGCAATCACTAGGCAATTGGTAAAGGAGAATGCTGGGCTCTGTCTTTACCATATTGTGTTCTTTTATGGTTTTCGCTGTCTGATAAGCAAGTGTTTACTTTGTGACATGCCCACTTTATATTTCATGATGGCTTTTTTCAGTACTCGGGGGAAAAACTTCAATTAAAAGACATTATTAATCTTAATTTTTATTTCAAAAAATTTATAAACTGCTTGATTGTAAACAAAAAACCCTCAGTTTACAAAAAGCTAAAACAATAAAATCATCAGGGGAAAACAGTAAAAAAAAAACCCCAACCATTTGAAACATTCAAAAAATGGTTAAAATTAGTGATAAGCTAAAAACAGATCCAAACACACATAGACATTCTACAGTACATATCTGAATAGGATTGTCTGAACTAAAATGTTTCACTGTACTGAAAAAAGTACACTGAAGGTACCTGCCTGATGTCAAAAAGGAGTTCAAAAGTGCAGGTGCTATCACACTAAAATATCAATTTCTTACAAAGGCAGAATGAGTATTATGTGGCACCTGTAATAGTGCCAGTTTGGCAGATCAAAGTGGGCATATTTGGGGTAAGGCAGTCTCTCAGGTAAACTGGTACCAAGTTGTTAAGATCTACATTAATAGTAACACCTGGAACTTGGCCCAGTAGCATATTAGCAACCAGTGCAGGTCTCTGAACACAGTGCTATACATTGAGAGGATCTCTCTCATAGGAGCCAACTCCTAGGGGCTGAGGTCCCTTTGGCCCTCCCAATAAAATATCTGAGCCCCCCCCCCCCCCAAAAAAAAAGTTAAAGGGCATTGCCATTCAAATGGTGTGTGTGTGTGTGTGTGACGTCTTTTGATCAATTATGAAGAGGGGGGCTTAAATGCCTCCCCCCAATATTTTATTCAAGTTGGCACCACTGATCTCAATCTTGTTAGCAATCATGCTGCAGCATTCTGTACTAACTACAGCTTCTGAATCGGGCCCACATAGAGACACAGCAGTCATGAAGTCTTGAAGTAACCAGTGCATGAACTACTGTGGCCAAAACCCCGCTGGCTCAGGAACAGTTGCAGCTGGTAATGAAGATAATGAACAACACCAGCAAGCATTTCACTTGAAAAATCAAAATGCTCCATGCAGTAATTGTTTGCTTACAAATGCAGTAAAATTGATCCAACAGAGCATTCGTCTACCTATGTCATATTTCCCATGTAAATGTCAAGTCTCTCTCTCTCTCTCTTTTACCATGAAGTGTTTTTTTAATTTATCCCTTGAAAAACTCTGAACCCACTCAACCACTTTGCAATGACAAGCCCAGGGCATGTAGGTCACGCTTATGCAATTTAATGTAACATAGGTTGCTCACAGCCCTTGAAATTTAGAAAGTCACAGGAAAAGCTCAACTGTGGGAATTTTCACTCAAGGAACTAGCCATATTTTAAAGTATCTTCTTGTTCTACACTGATTGCCATATGCAACAAGGAAGCAAAAACATTTATGAATTATAATGTGCAAAAAGTACTTATTGTCATGTTTTAGAGCAGAAAATATGCCAACAATGTTTTTTAAAAAAATATTAATACAGTTGGTTAGAGCATGACGCTGATAATGCCAAGATTGTAGGTTTGATCCCCGTAAGGGGGTCCTGTGAGTTCTGTCTGGGGAAATAAACCCTGCCACCACATATTATGAAGTAATTCTGAAGGGGCCCACACTCCCTGCTCAGGACTATCCTAAAACAGCCTCGGTATATGCCAGCGCTATGGAGATAGTGGCCAGATTTCTGCAACACACAATGAGGATTTGTGAATGTTATACAACAGTATTTTAGTTGCTGGATTTTGCTGAATGATTTTATTGTAATGAAACTTCCAGAATTTTGTCTATATGCCAATAAAAATTTTGAGATTGAGAAGCCAATACAGCGGTACCTCGGGTTAAGAACTTAATTCATTCGGGAGGTCCATTCTTAACCTGAAGCTGTTCTTAACCTGAAGTACCACTTTAGCTAATGGGGCCTCCCGCTGCGCGATTTCTGTTCTCATCCTGAAGCAAGTTCTTAACCCGAGGTACTATTTCTGGGTTAGCGGAGTCTATAACCTGAAGCGTCTGTAACTTGAGGTACTACTGTACTTCCTATGTTTCTTCTTTGAAAGTTGACTGTCCCTATGTTCCCCCTTTCTGCTCCCTCCCTCTCTCACGCAGCCCTCTTTAACACTGCCCATGCCTGCTGCAGCATGGCCGTGGCACTGCCCTGCCCGCTTGCCACCCCACACAGGTCCCGCAGCTGCCCCTGCTACTACTACAGTGGCGCAGGGGGTGCGCTTCTCTCCTCAACCTTCACTGCTGCTCCTGAGTCAAGCAAGGAATCAGACGGCTGGCAGGTACAACCCCAGCAAAAGCTTGCACAGCTCTGGCTGGGCTCCCATAGGTGGCAGTGGCTTCTTTCCCCAGTGTTGGAGTGGTGCTGAGTGGCTGAGATGCGCTGCCACTGAAGCCCCATGTGGGAAGGAGGAGGAGGGAGCCACACACAACCAAGAGAGATGCATCTGCTAAGCCCTGCCTGGAGTTTGAGTCATTTCTGGGGTGATTTTTGCACCACCACCCCGGGTCTACTGCTTGGTATGCCTCTGCTCCGGTATTGGGGGGAAATACACGCACTCACATGCAATCAGACAGTTTTAGTGTGTGTTCACAATACCACAGTGCACAGTGGTTTCCCTTCTGGTGAGTTTCATATCTCTATCCAGTATATCTGAAGGAGTGTCTCCACCCCCATCATTCTACCTGGACACTGAGGTCCAGCGCCAAGGGCCTTCTGGTGGTTCCCTCACTGTGAGAAGCCAAGTTACAGGGAACCAGGCAGGGGGCCTTCTTGGTAGTGGTGCCCTCCCTGTGGAACACTTTCCCACCGGATGTCAAAGAGAACAACTACCAGACTTGTAGAAGACATCTGAAGGCAGCACTGTTTAGGGAAGCTTTTAATGTTTGATGTATCATGGTATTTTAATATTTTGTTGGAAGCTGCCCAGAGTGGCTGGGGAAGCCCAGCCAGATGGGCAGGGTATAAATATTAAATTCTTCTTCTTCTTCTTCTTCTTCTTCTTCTTCTTCTTCTTCTTCTTCTTATCATCATCATCATCATCATCATCATCATCATCATCTATCCCCACTAGCTATTCACAGCGGCACAGGTTCATTAGCTTCAGATTTGTTTTGGTTTGTGTTCACACCTGGGGACACTGACAGGGTGGGGGTGTCCATACACCATACAAAGGTGTTCACACCTTGGCTAGAGACAAATTAGGAATTACTTAAGGACTCCACTGCCCTCGGTTTTCCAGCTGACAAGCATATAAGACCTATGCTCAAAAAATATTTGATTCTTTGTGATCCAATACTATCAAAAGTTCTTCTTAGAGAATGCCATATCTTTTGATTTTGAGTAGTTAAGAATCCCCCCTCCCCACAAAATAACCAGCAAGCCAGTCGGTAAACACTGAAGATATAACTGTGCCTGTGAAATTAGAATGCCATATAGGAGAATAAATATACACAACAGTCGTAACTATGATAATAAAAATCATATCATTGCAGAGTTGGAAGGGACCTTGAGAATCATCTAGTCCAACTCTCTGCAATGCAGGAATATGCAGAGATTGAGAGGGGAACAGGATTGCACCTGGTAGAGACCATTCCTCTACATTTGCACACTTAGGCTAACATAAGGAAGGAGAGCCTATGGTCATACGTATGTTTGCTCACAAGCTCCACACTCAGTTGGGAAGCCACAACTCAGGATTCCTCGTCAGGCAAAGAGCCTGCACCCGTAGGGCATGCATAAGTTATCTTCCCTGCAATATTCTACTGCGGACATCACAGAAGGAGCCAAAGGATGCAGAGGTCAGCAAACATGGTTCCAGCCCTCTTTTCACATGTAGGTGATTGGACAGTCCTTTTTGGGTATTATGAATGGCTTGGTGGAATTATAATCAGGGGTTAAAGGTATTATTCATTTCCATTATCCTTTCCCCCACCCTTCCATTCATGTGTGTGTGTGTGTTCTTAAAGTTGTGATCCAGTTAATAATAATTTATCTGGCAAATTCTGAGAGAGGATGACCAATGGTGCTGAACTGACTGATAGGTGCTCAAGGGCATTGAAGCTAGATACCACATAAGTCTACCTGCCACGTTGAAGGAGGAAGTATCGAGCAATTTAGTGTGGGGGTATGTACATAAATCAATAAACAAAATAATTTCAACCCTGGCACTCTGCACACCCAATTTAAGTCAACAGGGAATATTTATAATGGAGTTCTCTAACAAAAATGCTAATACAACCTTAATTACAGCTTAGCTGCTAAGCTTCTACCATTTCTCACATTTATTTCTTGAAGCAGCAAGTCTCTGGACTGGACCATTAGTTAGATACATTGATTAAGATTCTTTTTGATTAAGACTTCTTAAAGGGAAATACAGACATTTCGAACCCAAGTAATGTGCACACAATGAAATCTTAAAGCAAGGAAATTTAAGGAACAATTTATATGATCAGGCTAATCTCCAACAAACTTCAAATCAAACCATACTCAATTACCTTCCACATTTGCTTATCCTTTATTCCTTATGAAGAGATTCTGTGTATCCATTTTAATCAACATTTTTATCCAGCTTGATTGCATACAACAAAGCTATCACCCTATGTGTATGTTAATATCACCATGGTAACAGATTATAAAACAGAAACACAAGATTTGGATTTTAATGCCTGATCACCAATTGGGGAAAAGAAAAAGAAATGCTTTAAACTAAACAAATTATGCTTCCTGTTTTGGAGAGAAAGAAATGTAACGGTTTTGCACTCCACACATTCAATCCCAAAAAGGTCTTCAAGCCAGCAACTTAATTACTATTTGTTATAATTCTTGAGCTACTAAGGAACTGGCTAGTAGATACACTGAAGACACACAAAATGATGACTCTTAAATCCAACTCCTCCCTGAATCTGTATAACATCTGATCAAGAAAAATCCCCTCCCCTTCCCTTCTTGTTAGTTCTAATATTGCACAGAGATGCAAGCAAGCAAAGATCCGTCTGGCTCTGCCCATGTGCCAAAGATTCAGTGGCTGGCTCTGCACCCGCCTCCTTCACCAGCCAGCAGAACTTTCATCTTAAGTGACAAGTGCCCTGTGGGCCTAAAGGAGCCTCTCTGGAGACAGCAAAACATCAGCAAATGAAGCAGGAAGCAGTCTCCGGAAGAAGGAACACATCAAACACTAACAGAAGATGTTCCAAATATTTATCTAAAGGAGAAACATATTTGCACTATGGCTCATTATAAAACACTTGCTGAATCTTACACAGGGGGACAATCAGATTATTCCAATCTAAGCCACTTTTGAAGACGGGTCTGTTCCACCCTGTTTCCAGACTACTTTGGGATGTGCACATTTATGTATTTAAATCTTTTTTGAGCCAAGAACTGCATCAAAACGTAGGAAAGGGGTGAAACTGGGTGGGTGCATTCAGACATAGGGAATGTTGCTTTAGTTTTCCTCATTACAATGCCTAAGCTTCTGTCACGTTTTCTAATGTCCTTCGCACACTGAAGCGCGTGTTATGGAGCTGTGGCTTTGTGACTGATGTGCCGGCACGTTGCACTAAATTTCATTCACAACACTGAGTGTGGTGCGACACAACAACAAACATCTCTGGACAACATCACTACTCACCCACTCAGAGGCACCAGCTTCAAAGGCCAAGCCCTTTTGCCCCCCTATATTTTGGGGGTCAAGGAGGAGCCGCTAGACATTGTAGCCATGCAGCTGCCATGTTTGGCTCCACCCCCAGCTCCTTCCAATGTCACACACATGACATTGCCATCACAAGCTGGCACCTCTGCCCCCACCCTTTCCACACATTCACTTCTGTGACATTCTGGGTTAATTGGGTTGCAAACAAATATTGTGGGGCGGTTTTTTGAACCAATTAATATGAAAACAAGTGCAAAACTTCTACTAGATTCTGACAGATTTCTGGAAGTGGCTTTTATACCACACAAAAGCTCAAATATAATGTGGAAATTTGGGAATTAACATCAGGGAAACATGAGGGAGATGGAATAAGCTGCCATGTGACTGCAGGCTACATTTCAATGTGCATGTTAGTTCGGGAGATGTGAACGAGGTCAGTTCATATTGCAGTTCACAGACATCAAATTCCCCAATCATCGTCAATCAGACATGACTTCCAATAGGACAAATAGGAACATGTATAACGCCCACCTCCACTGTGTCCCCTTCTCTTGCTCCTCTCTCTCTCACACAGACTTCATTACAGACAATAATCTTCTTCAATTGCTCAAAAGAATGTGCCAGAACACAAACCCTCCTTTCACCATGTAAACACTGGGGGCAGCAATGTTTTTTGGCCACACCACTCCCTCTGAGAGAAATGAAACAACATGAGGTCACATTGAGAGCCAGTGTGGTATAGTGGTTAAGAACGGTAGATTCGTAATCTGGGGAACCGGGTTCGCATCTCCGCTCCTCCACATGCAGCTGCTGGGTGACCTTGGGCCAGTCACACTTCTCTGAAGTCTCTCAGCCCCACTCACCTCACAGAGTGTTTGTTGGGGGGGAGGAAGGGAAAGGAGAATGTTAGCCGCTTTGAGACTCCTTAAAGGGAGTGAAAGGCGGGATATCAAATCCAAAAAAACAAAAAACAAACTTGCTCTAGTCAACTGAAATGTGGTGGCGAGAAGACCTGCCTTCCTAGCCACCACAGGATCTGAGTGTCTGGAATATTTCTTCAGGAGCTTTTGAATAGGAAAACGAAACTTGTCAAGCAGACAGAGACTGGCAGCACTACAGCCCATGAACCAGCTCTGAGATCTGCAGGACTGCAGATTCTAAAATGAACACATGATCTGATCTGGGTCGTGATCTGCCCAGATTGGATCAGGTAAATTGGCTCTGGAATCTGAGTTCTGCAGATTTCTCCTCCATCCCTAACTGGGATTCAGTTTTCAGCAACAGCCTCACTTCTCATAATATATAGTTTCTCCTTAATATTGCTATCATAGTCTGCATTTTCTATACTTCGCCCTCCTTTTAAGCATAAACTCTCCAGCCATAGTATCTTTCTTATCATTCCAGGACTACACATTAAAATATGGACAAAGCTGAGTAAACACACCCTCTGGTAGAATCCGATAGCGAAAAACTGTCAAGCCAACCACAGCACATTTCTCAGTAAAAACTCTTTCCCCTATTACTTCTGAATTTATTTTTCCTAGTGTATGAGAGAGAATCAGAGAAAGGGCGAGTGATGTGCATAGGCATTGTTTTAATCAATCATTTTGGACACTTTGTACTTGAACCTTTGAATCATAAGCATAAACATGATATGCAACAATATCAAACCTTGCCCTAGGGAGGAAGAACATTAAAAGACCTCATTGTATATAGTGTTAGTTGTCTAAGCTGAAAAATTTAGAGGGCGTATGCAAGTGCATACTTTTGACAAAGCCAATTTAAGCATATTCTTCTCAATTCTATTTTCTCAGTTTTTAAATATGCAGTTTGCCTTAAGATTTCAATATTATAAAGGAACTGTGCTTTATAAACAAGTGTGCACACGCAAACACAATTTTAATTCTACAGAAGGTTTATCAATATTTTTTGCCATTGCACACACACTTAGCATGTTTTTAATGGAACCTCTCCAGCAGCACAATTACTGGCTCATCTGGCAGCTGTCATATAGCCCTCGATATAAGCTCATCTGTCACACGCTAAGATAAGCTCTCTCTTTTTTCCTAATAGGATGTTTGTGATTTGTGCAGTGATGTGACCATCGACTCTGACAAGGAATCCTGTTAGTAATGGTAGAAGTGAGTTACTTGCTGCAGCGCTGTATGCATTTTAAAATATATATAAGGTGAGCAAACATGTAGTTATATAATGTATATAATTTCAGGTATTGTTCTATTTGAGTCTAACCTAATCTTTCCATTGTGGTAAATATAATTTTGGTCTTCAGGCTAGGGGTGGGGAATCACCAGCTTGTAAACCAGATATGGCCTATGGGGCCTTCTCAGCCAGGAAGGCTGTTATCAAGCCTAATTGTCAGGCAAGGGGCATTCGATGGAGTTTACATCTGGGCAGGGAGGGGTTAACCCTCCCCTCCCCTGTGTGCTGCTATGCCCATCAAAAATCCTTTCCTTGCCCTTCAGCACATACTACAATGTTACTTATATCTATTTGTTAACACCTCTGTTGCCTCAACTTTCCTGTGCAACTCAAGGAAACGGTCTGTTTGAAAGGTGCTGATAGGTAAATAAATGCACTTTTTTCTTAAGTCACCTCACACGATGACATCCTTATTTTCAGGAACATTTGTTTTATGAAATTAACAACTAACACTGAATAGTAAAGGATAATAAAATTGCTACACAAAGTGGAAAAGAGCTCACGTTATTTTAACAGCATTGTATCACCATGCATGTTTACTCAGAGTAAGCTCCACTGCGTTCAATGGGACCTGTTCTCAGGTACCTGGCTCTAGGACTGCAGACCTGAATATCAAATTTAGCTTTTGTCAAGTCAGACTCTTGCAAATTGCTGTAAATTGTATGATAAGAGTGCCCGGATCAAATTTACAAGATGCATACAGAAATGCCAGCTTGTGAGGGTGATGGGGGGACAATGTCGCCTGTGTGATGTTGCGCGCATGACGTCAGAACGTCGGGAGGAGCCGAATGTGGTGGCCACGCAGATTCAATGGCTGGAAGCGTTGCCTCTGCCTCTGCCTCCTCCTGGCCCTGCTACTAGTGGGAGGGTGCTTTGACCCCCCTTTCCCTTCCGCAGCAGGAAGGGGAGGAGGAGGAGGAAGAGGAAGAGGAGGAGCCAGCCACTGCAGCCATGCCATGCTTGGCTCTGTGCTCTGCCTCCATGCTTTTTGGACATGGGGGGGGGGGGGGGCAAAAGGCTTCGGCTCACAGCATCTGGTCCCCTGTTAGAATAATAAATAATAATAATAATAATAAATTTTATTTATATCCCGCCCTCCCCAGCCAAAGCCGGGCTCAGGGCGGCTAACAACAATTAAATAATCAAACAATCAAATAATCAAACATTCTAAAAACATTCCATTATAAAAATTGATTAAAATCAAATTAATGGCAACCGTTAAGCAAAATTCTGTGCAGGTTGCCAGAGGAGGGAGTCAGGCTGGGCCCTGACCAAAGGCCTGGTGGAACAACTCTGTCTTGCAGGCTCTGCGGAAAGATGTCAGGTCCCGCAGGGCCCTAGTCTCTTGTGACAGAGCATTCCACCAGATTGGAGCCGCAGCTGAGAAAGCCCTGGCTCTAGTTGAGAATTCCTGCACCATGATTGCAGTCATGGGATTTTTGTCTTTCACATGACGGTGTATGCTTTGACTCCACAGAGTGGGAAGTGACGGAGACAGGATGTTTGTGTTACTGTGTTCCGTGAAGTGAGAGAGAAAGGGAGCCATGTTGCAGTGCTCCATGTGTAACAGATTAGCCAAAATGCTGAGTTGCTGAGGTGTCTTACGCAAGCTGAGAAGACTCTGCGGATCCCTAAGTGTGCCAGTGTCTGTTGGCATCGGTCGCTGTGATGTTCGGGCAGAAGAAAGCTTTTGAAGCCCCCGAACAATCGACCAGGAGGGAGGGAACATACCAGTCGGGCATGTGTCTCTGCCAGGGTCCTACTCGAGAGTAGGACAAGCTCCTGACAGTGCATATGTGTGGATTTACTTATTTTTACCACAAGAGCCTGGATAGCCCAATTGGTTAAAGCATGCTGCTGCTAATGCCAAGGTTGCAGGTTTGATCCCTGTATGGGACAGTTGCCTATTCCTGTGCTGCAGGACGTATGATCCTCAGGGTCCCTTCCCTTCCAACTCTATGATTCCATGCAAAAAACAAGGGCAAAACAAATCTATGACTGAGTTCCAGTGAACTTGACATACCAGCTGGCATATTTGCAACTGGCCAAATTGTGAAAATCCCCCTCCCACATCCAAAGTTAAAAAGGACCACGAATAAGTTTGTTTGCAGACGAAGGCTTCTAATACACTTGCAACTTTCACAACTTATGTTTGCTTTCCTAAACTTAGGATTACATTTGTTTTCCTACACAAAAGTCATCTCTGTGTAGGTAATATGTTTGTATCTGAAGTGGCCCTTAGAGACTAAAGTCCTATTTATCTAGTGAATAATAACCTGTGATACTGAATCCAGCAGATATCTCTGGAAAGAACAAGGAATCTTTCTGTGGGAAAGTCACCTCTTTCCAAATTCAAAGGTTTGCTTTCACAGCAATCCGTACGAATGTCAGCTGTAAAATGACACACCTGGTATTTAACAATGGGTACATAATGTAACCAATGCAGCTTCTGTGACAGGTTATCTACCAGATTAAAAATGGGAACCAAATTTAATTTATCAAAATTCCCTGAAGGGTGAAAATTCCATTTACTGAACACCTCTAGTTATCATTTTGTAATGATGCGGTAGTAACTTGAAGACATGCAGTTAAATTTAACCAAAGCATTAAAAAAAGAAAGCCAATGAGTAGATCGGATGAGGAAAGTAGCTATTATTGCTTATTATTGTTTTACACTTGACTTAACTTGAAGCAGGATAGGGCAAAAGACAAAATATTCAATGCATTCCATGGCCGCCTAAGCAGATAGTCAATCCCTTAATTTCAAGCATACTCTGGGGACCGATCTGATGTGCTGGGCAGTGAGATTTTGGCGAATGTTTGATTTTCCAGCTGGAAGTCAGGACCTAACAACTGTGAGGCACAGCTGAGCAGTCATCAGTTGGGGTTGGGAGGAGTTCAGGGAACTGGACCAAAGCAGACTTCCTGTTAAAATGGATTTCCAGTAGCCAGCAGCCATTTGCTTTTTATTATTATTAGACACAGGTGCCACAATCCAGCACATTCTTTGGCATGTTTAAGCTCAACGAGGTGAGCAAACGTAAGCATTCAATACTCTGAAGAACTGTGGTCACAGAGCACATCCCAGAATTACTGAAATCTCATCGCTCGGTAAAACAATGACTCGTTCCAACGTGTGGGAAGAAAATAGGTCATTTAATAAAAGACAGCATTTTATCTCTTTCATCGCTGCCTTCTTCATAACCAAAATGGGGCGAATAAACTGGGAGCTGATATCAAGAAGTGTGTGGGAATTTAATCAACAAGAAAGCACCAAAACACACTTAAGAAATTGAAAGGCTCAAGTTCCACCATCAACGATAGCTGCCTCCACATGTGTGTCATGAAGGAGGAACAGGGCATCCTACTGGCTATACACACAACGACAACAACAACAACAACAACAACACAGGTTGGGGATACCTTTGGACATCTATACATTTGCATGGATGTTTGACCAGAATATGCCAACATCTGAACAGCTGCTTATGCATAGGCTTCTTCAGAGCAGATGTCTAGGCTAACCTGTAGATATGAAAGGGCACATAACAGGCTTTACCTCTTAGAACTCATTCCATATCCCATTTCCTAATAGCTGTGGTTCTGCTCCAGCCAAACTAGAATGGTTTGATGTGATAAATACCAGACCATTTTAAACAGCCTTAAACCAAGCCTTTCTGCCTCGGGAGAAACTAATGTGCTTATTCGATTATTTTGTGTTATCACAACTGGTTGGTTTTTTTTACACATAAGCTAAAAAAGAACCACAAACATTTTTGTGCTCTGGTCTTTAGCTCAGGACTACCTGGCACCATTTTGATATCTGTACCATTCACCTGAGGCTCCAATACTTTGGCCACCTCATGAGAAGAGAAGACTGCCTGGAAAAGACCATGATGTTGGGAAAGATGGAGGGCACAAGGAGAAGGGGACGACAGAGGACGAGATGGTTGGACAGTGTTCTCAAAGCTACCAGCATGAGTTTGACCAAACTACGGGAGGCAGTGGAAGACAGGAGGGCCTGGCGTGCTCTGGTCCATGGGGTCACGAAGAGTCAGACACGACTAAATGACTAAACAACAACCGTTCACCACTAAATTCCACCCACTGCATTTCTTATTAAAACTGCTGCACAGACGCTGTTTAAGAAATTATTGCTGAGTCTGACCACAGGTGAGGAAGCTTGCCTTGGCTCATATGCAGACTTTAATGTACAGGCATCCCCTACTCATGTGGGGGGTTACATTCCGGGGTCCCGTGTGTGTAAGTCAAATTGCATAGAATGGGGAGAACCCTCTAACAAGGCTCTAAATGCCTTTTTCCCCTGCTCTCCAGCTCTCTTTCTACATAACTCTCTCTTCAACTGGAGGATACATGGAAAAGTGGCAGCTCCTGCTGCACAACCGAGAGCGGCAGCTGTTATGTGGGGAGGCCGAGCAGCCTAAATAAAGTCCCACTATGCCTCAGGTCACTTCAAGGCTTCCTCCAACCTCACTGACATCCTTTTTGGGCTCCGGGGAGAGTGTCCCCATGAGCCACAAGGACTCTTCAGCTATCTCCCACCTTTTCCAGATACGATTTTATTTATTAATTTCTCGGCGCCGTGGGTGCCTGTAAGTGGGAGGATGCCTGTATTACACTGATCTAAATACAAAGCTAGGTAGCAATTTTTAAAAACTAGGTAAGTGAGAATTCAGAGTCAGAAAAGTGACAGAGTTGCTATTTCACATTTGGCCATAATTTAGGGGGCAGGTTATTGTTTTCTGTTCTGTTATTATTTTCATGTTCAGGACAGCGTGGGTGGGGATCAAAGGGATTTCTACTTTTAGAATGGATAAATATATAGCAGAAAGGACAAATCAACAGTTTGCAAGGGCTAAAAAAGTCACAGGCAGCTCATTTTAAGGCCTCCAAAGGATTTTAGAAAGTATGACACAAGGGCCTAACATCGATGACATTGTTTTTGCGGTCTGGAACCTGGCAAAACAGATGGCAACATTCTTTTGCTTAATGTGACCGTTATAAAACAGATTTCCCAAATGAATTTTTTGGGAGAAGTGCTTGTTTAAAAGCAGGTTGGCTGTTCAATATGCTCAAACTATAGCACATGGGTAGGCATCCTAAGGCCCGGGGGCCGGATCCCGCCCAATCGCCTTCTCAATCCGGCCTGCAGACGGTCTAGGAATCAGTGTGTTTTTACATGAGTGGAATGTGTCCTTTTATTTAAAATACGTCTCTGGGTTATTTGTGGGGCCTGCCTGGTGTTTTTACATAGGTAGAATGTGTGCTTTTATTTAAAATGCATCTCTGGGCTATTTGTGGGGCATAGGAATTCGTTCATTTCCCCCCCTCCAAAATATAGTCTGGCCCCCCACAAGGTCTGAGGGACAGTGGACCAGCCCCCTGCTGAAAAAGTTTGCTCATCCCTGCTATAGCAGGTAAGGAAAAACAAAGTGAGTAGATTGCTTTTTTTTTTTTTTTAGGTCCAACATTAATTGCCTGAGAAGCACCTTGTAAGTGAAATTAGATCCCAGCCATTTACTGTGAATAAAAATGAATTGTAACCTAAGACCAACAAAGTAATTATGATAACATTACGGTTATAGTGTACACCAGCATTAAAATCACACAAAAGTAATGAAGCACTGTTATATCAGGTTCAGTGATTTTCTTTCAGCACGGATACATACTTTTGACATGAAATACAGACAGGTTGGGGTGGGTGGATGGGGAGATCAGAGAAAGAGAAGTTGTTTTTCTCGCATGCAAGATGGTTAGAGAAGCAACAGATGCCCATAGATGAGAATGTGATAGACAGTTATTTGCAAAGCTGCAAGTGTAGCTAATCCTTCTTCAAAAGAAAATGTCAGATGAACTGTTTGTTAGCTGCCATTGTCTCGTACAATATTTAAGGTGCGGATCACGAATGTGGCTTGTTTAGAAAATAATTAATTACTTTATTTATTTATTTTTAAAAATAAACAAGAGCTTGCTTTGATATTGTGAAAAGTTTAATGAAGTGAAATAATGGTTAAAAAAATCACAGTTGGAAGGAACCAAAAGGAGGGAAAAATCCACAGTAGGTGTAGGGAATAATAATAATAATAATAATAATAATAATAATAATAATAATATACTCCGCCCATCTGGCTAGGTTTCCCGAGCCACTCTGGGTGGCTTCCAGCAAAATATTAAAATACAATAATTCATCAAATATTAAAAGCTTCCCTAAACAAGCCTGCCTTCAGATGTCCTCTAAAAGTCAGATAGTTGTTTATTTCCTTGACATCTGATGGGAGGGCGTTCCACAGGGCAGGTGCCACTATTGACAAGGCCCTCTTCTTGGTTCCCTGTAACTTTGCTTCTCTCAGTGAGGGAATCGCCAGAAGTGCTGGAACTCAGTGTCCGGGCAAAATTATGTGGGTGGGAAGCCATTACTCATGCATTAGCGACTAGTCCTATACAAATTGGCCCAAACTGTGCCAACCACAGTGTGCTACAAGGAAAGAGAAGGTACCTGGAAAAGGTGTGCGTTGACTGAGATAAATGAACCAAGCTGCATGGTTCAAGAAGGGAAGGTTTGCCTTGAGGACTAAGCAATGGACAGAAGTTTATTCCAGGCAATAACTATGGTAAGTCAAAAACCCAGCATGGTGCAGCAATAAAACTGCTAACACATATACAAAGCTAAGCAGGGTCTGGTCTGGTTTCAAATTGGATGGGGGCCACATGTTGAGATTCCTGCTAGATGACCCTCAAGGTCCCTTCCAACTCTACAGTTCTATGAGTTTATGAAAGCTGTGCAACCCAGCATCCTGTTTCTGTAAAAAGGCCTCATGCTCTAGAAGAAACAATGAGCAAATCTAAACGGAAAGAAATAGTTCGTAACTAGAGAAGTATGGAAGAGATATAGCACAGCTGATAATTTGGGTGAATTTCATGGAATTAGAGAATGGTAGAGTTGGAAGGGACCACAAGGGTCATCTAGTCCAGGCATGATCAAACTTGGCCCTCTAGCTGTTTTGGGACTACAATTCCCATCATCCCTGACCACTGGTCCTGTTAGCTAGGGATGATGGGAGTTGTAGTTCCCAAACAGCTGGAGGGCCAAGTTTGGCCATGCCTGATCTAGTCCCTGCAAATCAGAAGCTTCTGCCCAACAAGAGACTCGAATGCACAATCCTGAGATTAAGAGTCTCATGTTCTCCAAACTGAGCTATCTCAGGCTTTTGATTTAATGCTTCTGAACAAATCTCTGTAGGCTACTTCACCATGTTGGAGTCCCCACATTAATGTGTCAATATGATGCTGAACTTGTGGCTGGAGAGTTCTCACATGGAGGCACTTGGGGGATCTAGATATAAGCACCACCATTTTCAGTATTATGACAGCCACAGACTGCTTTGAGAAGCTGATTTTATCTTATTTCTCCTACTGGGTTCAGTTTTCGTTATTTAAATTGTTTACAATTTTAGCCGACTTTCATTTATTTATCTGACAATATTTATATACCACTTGATCGACAAAAATAAGCTGTTTACATATAACATTCATTTAAAAATGACAATGAAATAAAATGTTAAAAACAAAGTGACATAAGATTTATCAAAATATAAATATAATCAGCTGTTTTAAAGCAAATATACATGATAAGATTACATGTCTGGGTAGACCTGTGTATGCCACTTTAGACAGTCATGCCTTTCTCCAAAGTATCCTGGGAACTATAGGGTGCTGAGAATTGTTAGGAAACCCCTATTGCCCTCACAACAGAGTACTCGTAGAAGAAAAATTGTAAAATCAAACTGAGATCTGGAGCTCTGTGAGGGGAATACGTCTCCTAACACCCCTCCGCAGAGTCTGCACCCTTAATAAACTACAGTTCTCAAGACACTTTGGTGAAAACCATGACTGTTTATAGTGGTATGAGGCCTTAGATGAGGCTAACTGAGCTTGTAAGACAAGACGAACTACTAGCAACTCTCCTTTGGATGATCTCCCTGATTGAGCTGGAGTAGAAAGGACTCAGGTGGTCTTTAAGGTGTCCCAGAAACAAGCAGTTCTATATTTGCATCATATTATCTCACTGAAGCAAGTAACTAAACAAGTGCTTCTTCATTTCCATCACAAATGACAGCTCCCCATGGGTGCCTGGGATTTTTCACTCTCTGTGGCACAACACCATCAGCTCGGTACCACAACTTTGTGTAGTGTGCGGGCACACGATGCAAATGAACTGAAAATGAGCCAGAAACTCGTAAGCATTTCCGTTCCACAACCAGAGTAATAAAAGAATGAGACTTGCACATTTTTATCATGCACAGATGCTAATAGTTCAGACTGCGCAAACATTATTAATCAACAGAGCCCCATATAGCTGTCTCTTGAGTGGCAAGTCTATGAAATTGAAAATACCGATTCAATATTTCAGTAAACAGATGTAGGAGACGGATCTGCACTACTGAAGTCAGCGCTCTCCCTTTTTTTCTTCCTCTGCAACCACTCAGGACTTTTATTGCTTTTAGCTAAGCTCGGTGCTGAGCAGAATTCAACTATACAACACCCTCATTGTACTTGAATTACAATATGCAAATACCAATAAAATCACCACAAATTGGCAAACAATTAATGAGATTCATTGTAGGGACATTTCATCACAGACTGCTATTTTCCTGCCAACAGAGACATGATGTATTTAATTCTAAATGACACCACCTGCTCCCACCTCTGAGTGAAATGAAAAAGCTGCCATAGGGCATGTTGGGAATTAACTTCAATGCTTCCTTTTAATCAGGCATTCCACTATAATGCTAAAATGACAACCCTATCCACGGCATCGGATGGGAAAGCACATCGTTGGGCAAGAGTGCCCTTAGTTTAGTGTTGCTTCCTCACTGCTGTCATTTGCTGCATTAAATATAGGACTCTTCTCCCACCCTACCCCCTGCCCAATCACTTTTTCATTGGCTGCTATGTGATATGGGGTGCCAGCTGCGTGGCACCGAGTCGCCACACAGTGACCAGCATCGCCTTCTCAAGAAGACCTCAAAGCGCAGCACACATTTTAAATACTGACCTGTGAGCTTCTCCTCGCTTTATTTACACACATAGTTGTGTGTCAAGGCCCCGCACCTCCTCCTTTGATGAAATAAAACACGTGGACACTGGTATTGTAGGTTAATGGGTGAAAAAAAGGGCACAACTTTTATTGGTTACAGAAAGTGAGTGGTATTGGCTTTTGGCATTGGACCCAAACCGACTATATCTAACTCCTGCCTGCCATGCAGGAAGTCTCACAAGGGTTAACCACCTGTAGGGGGAGCCCTGCTGGTGTAAATCAACTCGGAGCTCCCCCAGGGTCACCGGAAAGGTCGTCCATGGCCCTAGGCTCCACCCAGGCTTTGGACAGGAACCACGACTCCTGGATTCCTTTAACGGAATACCCTTAAAGGGGGGGTAGGTGATGGCCACAACCTCCCCTCCCATAAACCAAGCTTTTCCAATGCCTAACCACCAAACCTTACAAAGTTGTGACGATTTGCTATGGGGTAGATGAAAACCAAGTGGCTGGTACCAATCTGCCAAGTGGAAAAATTCCTACCAGGCCCCTTCAACAGGCGACCAACCAAAGTCCATAGCAAGGTCAAGTTGAAGAATGCCAGAAGAAAAAAAGGGTGGGAGGGCGGGAGATCCATGGAAGCCGGGAGCAGAGAGGGAGATCTCCTGGATGCGCGGCCGCTTAAATGGGGCAAGCCACACACCCCAGCCAGCCGTATTGGCCGGCTGCAGTCGTGACACGTGCCAGGACTCCCTGTGACATGGGCACCTAAACACACACACCCCTCTGAAGGTGGGAAGTGTGAGGCCTGTGCACAACCCCACCCCTCTCTGAAGAGAAGAGGCTTTGTGTGGAGCCCAGCTTCTGTGGAATTGCAAAGGGTGTGTCAGGCTTCCCAGGTGAGGGATGAGAGGAAATGAATTCTGGGGCAGTTTATTAATATGGGTTTGCTGGCAAGAAGTCTGTATGTAAGAAAGCAGGAGTTTGGAAATAACCATTTTGCTTTACTCTTGGACCTAACCTGTCAGTCTGAGCTTTGGTTCTGTCACTCTGAACAGAGACTCCTTTGCTTTGCTTTTGATAATTTGTGACAAGCAACACATTAAAAGACCATCATATGGAGTAGATGATTTGAGGTGGGGGTGGGGGGGTTGTGTGTGGAGCTTGCAAATCTTTTGAGAAGCAGTGTGTTCCCTTTATGAGGAATGGCAAGTGAAATGGTGCTCCACTGATTATGCAGAAATTAACTTATGTGCTAAACTGTGAAAGTTATAGGGGGTTTTTTGTACCTACTAATTTGTATTGCTAATTTTATCCACACCAGGGGTGCAAAATTGAATGCAATATGACGTGGTGCACGCACACTATTTGAATAGCAATGCCCATGAACTTTGAGGGGCCCAACCCCCTCAAATATTTTATTGGGGCCCCTCGGCCTCTAGGAGTAGGATCCAATGATTCACACAAACTCACCCGAAATCAATTTTGCTGGCGACACGTCCTATGCATTCTCTTTAAGTGATGCACAGTTCAGTTTTGGAAGTAGGCCCCATTGACATTAATGGGGCTTAATTCTAAGTAACTATCACAAGACTGCACTGTTAGTCTTCTGGTTTTCCCTAGGTGCTTACTCATGTACACAGCATGATGCATCATGCAAATAAGAATCTCTTTGTGTAGTGATCATCAAGCTTTGGAAACATTTGCAAATGTTTTGAAATGTGTGGCCTCCAGAACAACACATCCCAGCAGTGCAGCTTTGAGATTCATATCATTTGATGGCATGGAATTAATCTGTGCAATGTGATGGTGTAGGAAGTAGATAGAAAATAAAAACAATCTTGGGCACAAGCAGTTTTCATCAGACGGAGAAAAGAGCACCAAATAATATTTTTTCTCTTCAAGCCTCCGGCAGTATGGCAACTAAAGACTTTTCTTTTGGGGGGGGGGGGTAAGATTTAGTTTGTAAAATTGAGTCAATCGGGAATATTCTAGAAACATCTGGGGGTTTGCAAGCAATATGGGGAATGTCAAAATTGTGGCTAAGTATACAATACACCTGGGCTATAAAAACTGACATCTGACAAGATCCATGAAGCCACCAGGGAGAATTAATTTTTTAAAACACTGGTCTTAATGGACAACTCTGGGGTTGCGGCGCTCATCTCACTTTACTGGCCGAGGGAGCCGGTGTACAGGTTCCGGGTCATGTGGCCAGCATGACTAAGCCGCTTCTGGCGAACCAGAGCAGTGCACAGAAATGCTGTTTACCTTCCCACCAGAACGGTACCTATTTATCTACTTGCACTTTGACATGCTTTCGAACTGCTATGTTGGCAGGAGCAAGGACCAAGCAACGGGAGCTCACCCTGTTGCGGGGATTCGAACCGCTGACCTTCTGATCGGCAAGCCTTAGGCTCAGTGGTTTAGACTATAGCGCCACCCGTGTCCCTTGTATTAGAGAGATACCCACATCTGAATCATTATTTTTGGGAATAACATTTGAGGACCTAAATTAAAGAAGCTAATTCTCAAATTGTGAAAAAGTCTCCAGGGCCAGATGATGAGGATCCTTAAAGAATTTAGATGTGGAATTGCTTGTTTTTTAAACACAAATATGCAGCTTATTATTAAAATCTGTCTCTTTACCAAAATACTCAAAAAAGGAACCAACAAAACACCAATTTATAAAAGGTATCCACTGTGGACATCAGAGGTTACAAGTCTTCAACCTAATCTCTGTCCTAGAAAGCCCCACTGAAGGTGGAATTATTAAACACACTGAAGAACAAGCCTCGCTGAAGATAAACCAGCGTGGATACTGCAAATAAAGTTTTCTTCAGTGTCAACAAGCATGTAGATAGATATCCAGTAGATATTACCTCATTTGAAAAGAAAGCTGGGATTCAACAATAGAATCATAGAATCATAGAGTTGGAAGAGACCACAAGGGCCATTGAGTACAAACCCCTGCCAAGCAGGAAACACCATCAGAGCACTCCTGACATATGGTTGTCAAGCCTCTGCTTAAAGACCTCCAAAGAAGGAGACTCCACCACACTCCTTGGCAGCAAATTCCACTGTCGAACAGCTCTTACTGTCAGGAAGTTCTTCCTAATGTTTAGGTGGAATCTTCTTTCTTGTAGTTTGGATCCATTGCTCCGTGTCCGCTTCTCTGGAGCAGCAGAAAACAACCTTTCTCCCTCCTCTATGTGACATCCTTTTATATATTTGAACATGGCTACCATATCACCCCTTAACCTCCTCTTCTCCAGGCTAAACATGCCCAGCTCCCTTAGCCGTTCCTCATAAGGCATCGTTTCCAGGCCTTTGACCATTTTGGTTGCCCTCCTCTGGACACGTTCCAGTTTGTCAGTGTCCTTCTTGAACTGTGGTGCCCAGAACTGGACACAGTACTCCAGGTGAGGTCTGACCAGAGCAGAATACAGTGGCACTATTACTTCCCTTGATCTAGATGCTATACTCCTATTGATGCAGCCCAGAATTGCATTGGCTTTTTTAGCTGCCGCGTCACACTGTTGGCTCATGTCAAGTTTGTGGTCAACCAAGACTCCTAGATCCTTTTCACATGTACTGCTCTCAAGCCAGGTGTCACCCATCTTGTATTTGTGCCTCTCATTTTTTTTGCCCAAGTGCAATACTTTACATTTCTCCCTGTTAAAATTCATCTTGTTTGTTTTGGCCCAGTTCTCTAATCTGTCAAGGTCATTTTGAAGTGTGATCCTGTCCTCTGGGGTGTTAGCCACCCCTCCCAGTTTGGTGTCATCTGCAAATTTGATCAGGATGCCCTTGAGTCCATCATCCAAGTCGTTGATAAAGATGTTGAATAAGACCGGGCCCAAGACAGAACCCTGTGGCACCCCACTAGTCACTCTTCTCCAGGATGAAGAGGAACCATTGATGAGCACCCTTTGGGTTCGGTCAGTCAGCCAGTTACAAATCCACTGAGTGGTAGCATAGTCAAGACCGCATTTTACCAGCTTCTTTACAAGAATATCATGGGGCACCTTGTCAAATGCCTTGCTGAAATCAAGGTAGACTACATCCACTGCATTCCCTTCATCTACCAGGCTTGTAATTCTTCCAATAATGGCAAATAAATAAAATATTGTATATTCCAGCACTGAAAAAGTCCAACGATCAAATAGGTTGCCAAAGTCTCCTAAATAAACATCACACTTTGGGTAAGATAGCAAGTCTTATGGAGCAGTATCAATAAAGAACAGGAATAAATTAAAATCTAAAATGGATGGAAGTATTGAGGTCACTCCAAGGATCTGATGGTGCTTTCCTTCAAAACAAAACAAAACAAAACAAAACAAAAATGTTCTGAAGGACTGAGCAATGAGATAACATGTTTGTAGATGACATCAACGTATTTAGGAAGTGTAAAAGCCAAAGCAGATTGTGAAGCCATCAAAACGAATCTTTCCCTAATGGGTGAAAGTGCAACAAAAAAGGCACATTAGATTAAACGTCTTTCAGCAAAAAGCTATGTACATGGGCACAATGATTTCCAACACCAAAGGGAGTTGTGGTGAAGATTTCATCCAGCGGCAGCAGAAAATGAAATATCTGGAAAGTGAATCTAAATAAAGCTGATGGTTCTAGCATTTGCATCCTTTGGTGCTTACTGAGCACAGTTTTGGTCACACTATCTCGAGATATGCCTGTTGTCTTTGTCCATGGAGTTTTCTTGGCAGGGATACTGGAGTGGCTTGCTGGTTCCTGCTCCAGGTGGATCACGTTTGGTCAAAATTCTCCACTATGACCTGTTCATCTTGGGTGCCCTGCTCGGCATAGTTCATTGCTTCTCTGAGTTATTCAAGCCCCTTTGCCACGGCAAGGCAGTGAGCCCTGAGTGCTCACTGGAAGGACAGCTGAGACTCCAATACTTTGGCCACCTCATGAGAAGAGAAGACTCCCTGGAAAAGACCATGATGTTGGGAAAGATGGAGGGCACAAGGAGAAGGGGACGACAGAGGACGAGATGGTTGGATAGTGTTCTCAAAGCTACCAGCATGAGTTTGACTAAACTGCGGGAGGCAGTGGAAGACAGGAGTGCCTGGCGTGCTCTGGTCCATGGGGTCACAAAGAGTTGGACACAACTACACAACTAAACAACAACAACATCTTGAGATAGCAGAGTAGGTAACTGGGTTCTCACTGAACTCATGCGCTCTTCAGGCTTTCTCCCAGCCACACAGGAGCCACACAGCTGTGAGCAAGCAGCTCCTATGCCACTGGGAGAATGTCAAAAGGGCACGTCAACGGGATGGGAGCAGAGGAAGGACAGCATTATGCACACACTGTTGCCCCTTTCTGTCTCTGCAGGATACTTGCCACCCTGCAGAGACACATACGTGTGAAGTAGGGCATCCCATTCATTTTTCATACACTTCCATTTACAACCCAGGACTGTGTTATTACTGCTCAAATGTTACGGGGATGTTTGTTAGTAAAAATAGACACAATGCTCCACTTTGTGCTGATGATGTGCGATGAGGTTGCCACGTACAGACAGAAAAAAGCCCAGAAGTCAGAATGAAAAGCTTGCCAGTGCGTTGAAGAAAGCAAAAGAGGAAAAGCAAGAAGTGAAGACCACATTTTTAATGGGCTCATGAACTCCTTGTCCTGTCCTACCCATGAAAGAATAGTGCTTTCTGAGAAAGCTTTCCCCTTTCTTTCACATTGTTGGCTCACTCATATTTTTCACAAAGGATGTTTGAAAATTTGATGTATATAAAACAGCCAGATCTATACTTCATCAGCTAATGTGCAGGTGAGAGGATCACTATTCACTGAATGCTGCACTTTACAAATGTTGTGATGAGGCAGCAGAAATAGGTAAAAACACACACATTTTAAATATATTTTGGGAGAAAATACATAACACTTAAATATGTATTTATTAAGGATTTTTTTATAAAGAAAAAGAGCAGAATTACAGGCCCCAAACACACACACCCCTTTCAGGATGCCTCACAGAAAGCGATTCATAAATTAAATAAATTATAACCAAGGCTTCTTCAGAGATTTCTTTTCAAAGACAGAACAAATCAAAAACTTCTCTTTAAAATTGCATTTTACCAGCACATTTGAAGAGCTTGTCCATTTCCCTTCCCTAATTTGCACACTTTGGCATCCTAGAAAAATAATCTAGAATAGTATTTTTTACAAAACCTAATAGAACTGAGTAACAGACCCTCATAGCAGAAAATTAATATATCAACTTTTATGTATTAATTACTGCTAATTTTCATCCTGATGGATAGAGCAATATTTTAAGAAAGGTTCCAATTAATAGAAAACACGCTTCATGAAGATACAGTTTGCAATATTAAGACTGTCAAACAGATACAAGATTATCCAGCTGATTTCAATATAATGGGCACAGAGGAACCATAGGAACGCAATCTATCCCAAAAAGGAAATGAGTTAAGCACCTGTCGAAATCTCTCACATTGAAATCAATATAAATTAAAAAATTTAAAAAATGTCCAGTAGCACCTTAGAGACCAACTAAGTTTGTTCTGAGTTTAAGCTTTTGTGTGCATGCACACATCTTCAGATACACTGAAACAAAATTCACCATACCCTTATATATAGTGGGATGGTGGGGTGGGGTTTTTCTCAGAAAGGTCGTAATAATTTTGTAATAAGACAGCTGCTTTGAGATGCTGTATTGAACATCCTGGGAGAACACCTCAATCTCCCAGGACATTCAATACAGGATCTCAAAGCAGCTGTTTTATTACAAAATAATTTCAGAAACAGACTTGAAAGAGAAGTTCCTAATTACAACTTATTACTAAACTGAAAACTATGGAGAGACCTGGTCTGAATAGAGATATTGGATTCTTGTCTCATTACATATGCTAAAGCTATTTTTGGTCACCTGCATAGTATTCCTTGCTTTCTCCTGTAGGACTAATTGAAGTCATTAACAGTCGTCAACAGGTTTACCATACCCATTGAGTCAATCACCCATCTCCTATGACCCTTCTGAGAAAAACCCCACCCCACCCTCCCACTATATATAAGGGTCTGGTGATTTCTGTTTCAGTGTATCTGAAGAAGTGTGCATGCACACAGAACCTTATACCCAGAACAAAGTTAGTTGGTCTCTAAGGTGCTACTGGGTGTTATGTACTGAAGTTCTCACCCTTGGCCAGCAGGGGGATACTGTAGATAGTTTTCACTCAGGTCCACATATGCAAATAAGGAATTGAAAGTGACGTTCAGTGATTGGATAGTTACAGAAAGTTGTTACTGTTGCTTTGTAGTTGAGCTCTATATAAGCAGGTTGGCTGAACCCTTCAGCTCAGTTCTGTTCTGGCCTGTGAATAAACAAGAGCTGTCTGAAGAATCACTGTGTCGTCTGATGTGTTCACCCACAACTTAACACTGGACTTATATATATATATATATATATATATATATATATATATATATATGTTGTTGTTGTTGTTTAGTCGTTCAGTCGTGTCCGACTCTTCGTGACCCCATGGACCAGAGCATGCCAGGCACTTCTGTCTTCCACTGCCACCCGCAGTTTGGTCAGATTCATGTTTGTAGCTTCGAGAACACTGTCTAACCATCTCGTCCTCTGTCGTCCTCTTCTCCTTGTGCCCTCCATCTTTCCCAACATCAGGGTCTTTTCCAGTGAGTCTTCTCTTCTCATGAGGTGGCCAAAGTATTGGAGCCTCAGCTTCACGATCTGTCCTTCCAGTGAGCACTCAGGGCTGATTTCCTTAAGAATGGATGCGTTTGATCTTCTTGCAGTCCATGGGACTCTCAAGAGTCTCCTCCAGCACCATAATTCAAAAGCGTCAATTCTTCGGCGATCCGCCTTCTTTATGGTCCAGCTCTCACTTCCATACATCACTACTGGGAAAACCATAGCTTTTACTATATATAAACCATAGCTTTTACTATATATATATATATCGACTGCATCAGACCAACACGGCTATCTACCTGAATCATTGAAATCAATAGTATTTAAAAGTGTCCCAAGTATATTTACCCAAACTAGCTTGCAGGATATTTGTGATACTGGGATTAATCAGGGTTTTGTAGAAAGAAAAACCAGTGTTATTAAACTACAGTTGCAGCATTGCTTGAGAGAGAGAGAAAATGTGATGGCAATAGTTCTCTCCTAACAACCACTGACAATCCATTCTACCCCTGGCATATCAGCCATAGATCAACTACAGTAGCAACACACATAAAAATAGCAGAAAGGGGTAGAAAATGAAAATGGACGCGAGATGACAGCATTAAGTCTGAGGAAATAGGAAAGTTGTTGGTGATAGCCCATTATTTCAGGTCAGAGGTGTGTGATCTTTAATCCTGTTGCTCAGATCCTGCTTTGTGTCAAGCAAAAGATGTATAGCCACTTCAGGAAATATCAAAAACTGCTCACATTCGTTTCTTACACACAGCCCTCTACCAGCACATATAACGTGCAATATATTACCCAACTTCTAGAATGATTGCTTTGCAGCAATTGAAAGACTCTTATTCCTGAGGAAAACATGATGAATGCCACGCAATACATGAATGATGAGAGCAACCAAAAAATATTAGGACTGAGAATAAGAAACATGCTCAGATGCACACAAACTGAAACAGTTAGGATGCTGTAATGTTGGTATTCCCGAGCTCCCTATAGTTTGCTTTATTTTCTCTTCCTCTGCAGTTCTTAATTTGCTTTCTCTTTCTCCAATTCCTATCAAACAAGAAATGCATCTTTTTTTTCTTTCCCTTACAGCAGTTTTGGGCTGACAGCCTGTGGAGGAAAAATATGACACACTCAAATCATTCTCTCCTGGTAAAATCTGCCTATGTTTGAAATCACACATTTGAAATGGCATGCAATCCAAGAACTGAACTTAGTTTTTTCAAAAAGGATAGTGGGGGTCTCAGGCTAAATAATGGGTGCTACCTATCCGAAACGGCATCGCCATGTTGGGATCCTCACAGAAGTCCCATTCGTTTTGAAAGATCTTCCGCAGAAGATGCTCCTGGCGGGTCCTCCCCTTGCCTTTGCCCTTGGGATCCTGGCCATACGATGCAGCTTGTATGAAATAACAGAGTAAGATTGGATAGAATGTCACGCTGATATTAAGAAATAAAGGCAATTAATCATCCCTGGTATTAAATGTTCTGCAGTCACTTGCCATACATAATTTTATCAGCGGCGCTGCAACTGCAGCACCTTCTAATTTTCACACTTCAGGGCTGAAAGTGAAGCCGCGCTGTGGCTTGCTGGGTACAGCTGAGGTGTACTTCTTCCCTATACAATAAGTGCATTAAGGCTAATTTATTCAGATTATTAGAGGAGTAATTGAAGGCAAGTTTGATAGTTGTTTTTTTTATCAAGCACAGGCACACTGAACAGTGTTAGAGCATTAAAATGATTAACCAGCCTTGTTGACATTCCCTTCCCTTACAGGTATTTACGATAGGATTCCAGACCCTCCAAGTGTTTCTATTTTCCAGGGACAGTCCAGGATTTACAGAAACTGTCCTGGTTTCTGATTTGATTCCGGAATATCCCACTTTTTCTTAGATGTCCCTATTTTTGTTGGAGATATGTTGGAGGGCATGGAATAGGATGCCCCTATTTTCACTGGAGAAATGTTGGAGAATATAGAGAAATACTGGCGGGTATAAAAGCAGTCTCTAAAATTTCAAGGCCTCGTTCTCCAGTAAACGGCAGGTTACTTGAGGCAATGCTTTCTTCCATACAGGCCTGCCCATTTACTAAAATATTCAGGCCCTCCTAGCTGTGCTGCAGCCTGAGGCAATCCTTTGGGGAATGAACCAGGGACCTTCTGCATGAAAAGAAGAAGAAGAAGAGTTTGGATTTGATATCCTGCTTTATCACTACCCTAAGGAGTCTCAAAGTGGCTAACGTTCTCCTTTCCCTTCCTCCCCACAACAAACACTCTGTGAGGTGAGTGGGGCTGAGAGACTTCAGAGAAGTGTGACTGGCACAAGGTCACCCAGCAGCTGCATGTGGAGGAGCGGAGACGCGAACCCGGTTCACCAGACTACTGCTCTTAACCACTACACCACACTGGAGCAAGATGCTCTGTCAGCGAGCTATGGCCCTGCCTCAGCAATACATTGTCTACTGACTTAAACACATAGTAGGTGAAATCTGAAGCATAGCTACCAAACTAGTTGCATAGGTTGGCTCCAGCTCCAATAGCTAAGGTGCCTCTTTAAAGCAGTTATTCCCGCAACAGTGTACTTTCCAGCATGGCTTTGGTTTCTTCCCTGGAACTCAGACGAATAGCATGACGGAGCTGCTGTTACATCATTATTCTGACAAGCATCTATCAAGGAGCCAGATGCTTCTATTTTATCACCTCATTTGGAGGACAGTTGCATTTGAAGCAAAGGAACACATCATTCTTTCAAGGAAGAGATTAACTTTAATAGCAGTGAAAATAATGGAAGGGATTCTCTCTACGAATTTCCTGTGCAGATTTCAACTTTTGTATCAGTGGGCCAGACCTACAAATCACACAGCTGCTTCACCTACAACATGCCAGTATATATGTTCCTGGAGCCTTCCATTTTTCATATTTTTAAGCCAAGGGTGGAAAACATTTTTTTTTTTTTAAGACCTGATGACTTTGTGAAAGCAGCTACTGAGAGGGAAAGATTATACTCCTTAGCATAAGCTCTCTAGGTCCACAGTTTAATTTTGTAGTCAAGTTGAGTGAAGAATAATCATTTAGTGATGGAAGTTCTGTATTTAAAATGCCATACCTGTAGAGACTGTAAAATACTCAAAGCATTAAGAAAATCACAACCCATCTATGTGAAACGGGTTTGTCAGAAAGAAAGAAAATCAGTATTTGGTAATGTGCATTTGTGTGTGTTTGTATTAACTTCACAAACTTGCAGAGTTTTTCTCAGTGTTGGATTAGCATTTACATTCAACCCATGCTAAAACATATTCTGGAGCTTGCAGCACTCAAGCTGACTTGTACATTCAGAAGTCTGGTAGAATGCAATCAATAACAACCATTTTATTCACAGCCTGTCTTTCACTGTGCTAAACAAACCAAATCTTGCCATAACATAAATGCAAATGTATTATATATTAAAAATGGTTGTCTTAAGGCTATATAATGTGTGTGTGTGCACACACACAAACACACAGTTTCATACATACATTCGGTAAGAATAGAGGTAGACAGAAAACCTGGGACTGGGAAGTATGTCATTAAAGTTGCAATGCTATGCAAGCTTACACTGAATTTAACAGAACACATTTTCAAATAAACATGTACTGGATCATAAGGGCCAAATTAAAACCTGAAGAATATTTGGTAATGTATATGATGCTGATAAAAGACAACGAACTAGAAAAAATATTTTGGTTGGCATTCTTAATGCTTCTGATGAAACATACTGGATATAAGATGTTCAATGTTTGCTAATATATTTTATTATTCATAAATAACTCTTCGCTTATGTCAGCATGCCTCTGTCAACATATTTTTCAGTTCCATTTTCTTTTGTGTCAGTTCCTGCCGCAACACAAACTTAAAAGCTACAGACAGAACGACCAGCAACATCTGCTCTACTCCATGCAAAGATCTGCACAGATTTTTATCCAAATTTGAGTGTGGAAACAGCATGGTAGGTTTAAAAGGTCAAGTTTGGACAGCTGAACAGTTTTGTACAGTTTTCACAGGAGTTTGCTGTACTCTCTAGCTATTGACATTTAAGATCAATTTTCCTTTTAATTTCTGTTCCACCTGATGTTCTGTACAGATAAATCTTGCCAAGATGGTATTCTGGTATGTTGCACTTGTTACATACAAGCCACTTGTTCATAGCTAAGCAAAATTGGTTTTTCATATATCTCATAGAAAGTAGTAATGGATTATTAGTTCATGCAATATGAGCCTAATTAGCTGTTAAACTCCAGACCAAGCTTACACTGTCAGACACATTACTAAACAAAAAAGGCTTTTTCTAAAGCTTGCAGGGCCTTTTCTAAAACTTTCCGCTCAACCAAGCTGATCTTGCTTAGTGTCACTGAAGCCAGTGGCGTAGCGTGGGGGGTGCAGGGGGGGCCGGCCGCACCGGGCGCAACATCGGGGGGGGGGGCGCGCTTGCACTCGCAGCTCTCTGCCCCTACCTGGTTAGGGGGCGCAAATTACTTGCCTTGCCCCGGGTGCTGACAACCCACGCTACGCCACTGACTGAAGCCAATGGTCTGTGTAAATGCAACACACACCGCAGGAAGGGGGGGAGCCACCGCATCCCTGGACTGCACAATGGTGTGACACTTGGACAAACATTGAGGGGGCCCAGCTCCCCCCCCCCAACAAATATTGGTGGGTCTCAAATGGGTTCAGCTCCTAGGAGTCAGTGCCTCCGATCCCAGTTCTTTGTGTGTTGGGCAACAGTGAAAGGGGAAGCTATTGCACCTTCAGTTGAACATGAAAGTTGCTCCAGGCTACGTGAGCACATATACATTTCTCCATTCACACAGTTCACCCTGAAGTGCAGAACACAAGAATTCATAAGAATAGAAAAACAGCCTGCTAGATCAGGCCACTGGCCTAGAAAAAAGAAACAGCTCCAACTATTGAGTAGAGTGGTACCTTGGTTCTCAAACTCCTTGGTACTCAAACAACTTGGAAGCCAAACACTGCAAACCCAGAAGTAAGTGTTCCGGTTTGCGAACCTTTTTCGGAAGTTGAACGTGCTCCATTATGAGTGCCGCGCTTCCATTTTGAGTGTTATCTGTTTTTGCTATTTATTTTGAATTTCTGTTTTTGCAGCTCTTTTGTTTTTGTTTTCATGACTGTGTGGAACCTGGTTCAGCTACTGATTGATTGATTGTGTGACTGCAGTCCACTGTTTATTGCTTTCATTTTATGGATCAATGGTCTCGTTAGATAGTAAAATTCATGTTAAATTGCTGTTTCGGGGTTATTTTTAAAAGGCTGGAACAGATTAATTTCATTTTGCATTACTTTCTATGGGAAATTGCACCTTGGTTGTCGAACGCTTTGGTTTTGGAACAGACTTCCAGAACGCATTAAGTTTGAGAACCAAGGTACCACTGTATGCTGCCATTAATTTTCCTTCTGAGCTTGAGAAGAGATGAAGTTTTGAGGATATGAGTTGTTCTTATTACTTAAGTCGAGGGAACATCCAGCTTGCACCTCTTCCTCTCCAGAGAAAAAAGACCAGAATTTTTTCATCCTGGGAAGCAAAGGAGGGTGAAGCAAATATATAGGTCAGCAATGTGGCCCTCCTGATATTGTAGGATTCCTCCTCCCATTCACCCCACCCTTCCATCAGAGAGAATGATTTTATTTACCGTATTTTTTGCTCTATAAGACTCACTTTTCCCCTCCTAAAAAGTAAGGGGAAATGTGTGTGCGTCTTATGGGGCGAATGCAGGCTGCACAGCTATCCCAGAAGCCAGAACAGCAAGAGGGATCGCTGCTTTCACTGCACAGCGATCCCTCTTATAGTCTTATAGAGCGGAAAATACAGTATTTCATTTATACCCCACCCCACATTTTCCACCAAGGGTGTACATGGGTCTCCCCTTCCTCACTTTATCCCTACAACAATTCTTTGAGGTAGGTTAGGCTGAGGTCTGTTAAGTATAGTGATTTAATTTACTGAAATCGGGAACACTTAAATGCATTACTGTGTGTTTAATTCTGGAATGTTCCCCAGAAACTGTTGCGTGATAGGTTAACTTTGGTCACATGGGATGTATCTTAATATTTTGTTTTGTGTTTGAGTGACTTGACTGTAGCGATTGCTTCTCCGTGAACACCAAAGAGACAATGTTAGATAACACTCTCTCTAAATGCAATAGAGGAGAGAAGTATAGAAGTTGATGTTCTCCCAAAGAAGCAATAAGGAAAAATCTGCTGGAATAAGAAAGTAGAAACCTCTCAGAAGGAACTGCATGGTCTAGTTGGGTAATGTACAGAAGGCTGTGTACAAGTACTGGAAAGAGAAAAAGACAGAGTTTGCTTGAATGCTTTAGGAAGAATCTGAAATTTTGAACTAAGAAAAATTAAACCCATGCTTGGATAAGCATGTGAATGTAAATGTAAATATTCTGCACATATTCTTCTTTAGCTATGTGTTCTGCACATAAAAGCTTTTGAATATTTTAACAATTGTTTGGACATTGTTTTAATTTCCCAGCTGCAATTTAGCTACTCTGCCAACAAGGTCACCTAGTGAGCTTCACAGCCAAACCAGGATTTGAACCTTGGTCTCCAAGGTCCGACACTAACCACTACACTACGTTGGCTCTCAAATGATGGGAGCTGTAGCCCATATACCCACTTTATATAAGAGAGTTTAAAACATTGCTCACAAATGTTCTCCTTAGACAACTTCTCTGCAATTAATCAACCCTTTTGGCAGACTCTCCAGATTACTAGACTGAGGCTATACTGCACTTAACCACGGATACAGAGAAAGTGTATGCCAGGAAAGAGAAAACCAAGGACTTTTAAGTGCCATTGTCTTCATGGCACTGTCAGTGCCTCTTCAGTCTACTGGCATTTATTTTAAAGTGCTGACAAAGATGTCACCATCATAATTAAGTTTCAGCTTTATTCACTCCTGAATAGTTCCGCTGAGGCTGAGTCTTCCGAGGTTTCTGAGAAACAGCCATTTCACACTGGGCACAGAAGGAAGTTTAAGTCAGCAATTAGGAACATCGCATGACACCAGTCCTTACAACTGTTTAGTAAGTGGTAAATAAGCTCACATTGTCAAATGAGGAGACTTGCGCAGTGTAAAGCCAATGAGGTTAAGAGAATTGCAAAGGCGTAAGAACTGAGCCAGATGCAAATTTCAGAGCCGTGCCACCTTGCACAAAAGAAGAATTTGTCCTTTGCTATAAAGGTCACAAAAACCCGTCTTCTTTGATGTTTATGTACATAATTCTAAAACAGTCACTCACATAATAGCTGAAAACTTTGTAAATGAGATTTTTGACCTTTTGTTCCCATAAACACGAGACAGATCATATCAAATATTCAATAAACTCTGAAATAGGCACCCCTGTTCTTTTCCCAAGGGGAGTTTTTTGAAGGCTTGTAGATATGCTAGATCTCAGATATGCCTTTATCATAGCTCAGAACAAGGGCTTAAAAGAGATTACTGAAGAAATGTTGGACATATTTTTAATGCATTGTGTGGATCACGTCAAGGCTGCTGAAGACAGAGAGTGGGGAGAAATACACACAGGAAACAAGAGCACAAAACAAAGCACCCCTGAGTATCTAACGTGGGAATGGTTCTTATATTAGCTTTTGGAACAGATGGTAATTCTGCATGTCCACATGCCTCACTGCACTAATTAAGTCTGAATTAAGATACAAGTTGGGGACAGGTACATAATACACTTAATTCCCATGCTGATACTACAGGGGGCAGCACTGGTGTGGGTGGTAACCATGTTGTTGTTGTTGTTGTTGTTGTTGTTTAGTCGTGTCCGACTCTTCATGACCCCATGGACCAGAGCACGCCAGGCACTCCTGTCTTCCGCTGCCTCCTGCAGTTTGGTCAAACTTATGCTGGTAGCTTCAAGAACACTGTCCAACCATCTCATCCTCTGTCGTCCCCTTCTCCTTGTGGCCTCCATCTTTCCCAACATCAGGTTCTTTTCCAGGAAGTCTTCTCTTCTCATGAGGTGGGCAAAGTATTGGAGCCTCAGTTTCAGGATCTGTCCTTCCAGTGAGCACTCAGGGCTGATTTCCTTAAGAATGGATAGGTTTGATCTTCTTGCAGTCCATGGGACTCTCAAGAGTCTCCTCCAACACCATAATTCAATAGTATCAATTATTCGGCGATCAGCCTTCTTTATGGTCCAGCTCTCACTTCCATACATCACTACTGGGGAGACCATACCTTTAACTGTAACCATAATATTCTATATTTCATGCAGTACCCCAGCTGAAAGTTACCAGTATGTAATGGTGTAGTCTAGGAACAAATCTGTCAAGTTTGGTTTCTTTGAATTTCCCATTCTTCCAATCTTAAGTTCATGTCACTACATTTCAGGATATGTTTATGAAATTTTTGTTTCAAATCTCCTTGTGGAAATGTGTCAATATTTGAATGAACATCCATCCTAACATCCACATTTTTGTATGGAATGTCACCTCGTATGCACATTTTTTTGCAAGCAAGTTCCCCAAATATATTGTATTTTTTGTACAAACATATGCATTCCTATGCATGCTTGCTCTTAATTTTCTGTTAAAGAACTGCATCACGAAATCTGCAGAAGATTGGCTTTTGAAGGATACATGTGTTTCAGTTTGCACACTGTTTCAGGGGCGGCTTAATAGGTAGGCTTGCATTAAAATGAGAAAATGAACTGAATTTACACACACAGACACCCGCCCCTCGTGCCAAAAGGTTGGGGCAAATTTCAAAGTGCTGGAGCTAATCACAACTACCTTCGTAGCCTTTTCTTCAAGGAGAGTTCAAAACTGCAGGCAACTGTGTTATTTGTTTAGGCAATTGTGTGCAACCTCCATCAAATGAAATAAATGCACAGCCTCTTTTTTAAAAAAAATGCCCTCTCAATCGCCCTGGCACAGCTGAAAAATGTCCCAGAGCTGTCCCCCACTCCAGTACACTATAGGAATCAACCATCCCATAGCGGCATGAAGGAATACAAACAGGTTGCTCAGTGTCACAGCAAGTTCTGTACATCTTCCTGTTTGTCAGAATTCTTTTATCTTAAAACGGACTGAAGCCTTTGATTTAGCCTCCTCTCGTTTTTTCCAAGCTAGATTTTGAAATGAGCTAGCACCCACCCTTGCTGCCTTTTGGAGGCTTCTTGCTTTCCTTCTGGTCTAGATCATTTGGCAGGCTTGGAATACCTAACAGATAATTAAAAAATAAAATAAACAAACTTCATATAGCTTTTATTGATTTCAAAGGGATTTACTGAATAAAACACTACAATCATTAGAGACCTCTCTTGCCTGAAGCATATAAAGCAGGGCATCTTTCCAAAGCCCAGTGTGGATTTCTCAGACCCTCTAGGTGATTTCCTTTCCTACAGATTTCTACACCTCCTTATAGGTTTCCTCCTCCTTATAGTTTTGTGTGCCTGGAACTAAGAAGCTTTCTGCCATGACATTTTTGTTCAGTTCCCAGTAGGACTGCAGACACTGTTGAATACAGTTACTCTAAGGAATCAAAAACTGTATCAGATTCTGAACATGAAAATAAGATATTAACATTCAGATTGTGTTGCCAGCATTTAACCTTCACAGTGAGGTAAAACAAGGGCCAGAGATTGAGACTTGTAAACACCGGCCCTCCTTGCTCGTAATTACACGCCCTCTAATCAATTTACACTCATGAGGAAAGGAGAAGAGACGCATTGCAACAAATGTGACTCAACAGCGAAAGGTCATTTTGAAATGTAGAATCATAGATGCATATATATTGTATTCTTAAAAACAAAAAAGTAGTTAGCAGCATTCGGATTATGAATAGCAAAGTCACACATTTATTCCAAATTAGTCCCATAAGAAAATTACTGTCCTAGAAGACTTTTAATTTGTATAGCCTTTGAAAATGACTTGTCAGGAATGCACCCTTCTTTCCTTAAGAGACAGGAGCAACCACTATTTCAGGTTTTGGTAGTCCATTACACTGCAAAGTAGAAACTTCATCCTAAACTCTTGGGGGGGGGGGGTACACAAAGCAATGACAAACCTGGACAGCATCTTAAAAAGCAGAGACATCACCTTGCCAGCAAAGGCCTGTATAGTTAAAGCTATGGTTTTCCCAGTAGTGATGTATGGAAGTGAGAGCTGGACCATAAAGAAGGCTGGTCGCTGAAGAATTGATGCTTTTGAATTATGGTGCTGGAGGAGACTCTTGAGAGTCCCATGGACTGCAAGAAGATCAAACCTATCCATTCTTAAGCAAATTAGCCCTGAGTGCTCACTGGAAGGACAGATCGTGAAGCTGAGGCTCCAATACTTTGGCCACCTCATGAGAAGAGAAGACTCCCTGGAAAAGACCCTGATGTTGAGAAAGATGGAGGGCACAAGGAGAAGGGGACGACATAGGACGAGATGGTTGGACAGTGTTCTCGAAGCTACCAGCATGAGTTTGACCAATCTGCGGGAGATGGTGGAAAACAGGAGTGCCTGGCATGCTCTGGTCCATGGGGTCATGAAGAGTCGGACACGACTAAACGACTAAACAACAACAACCTAGCTTGGGAATGCTCTTGGATCCATTATTGCCACTTGAGGCCCAAGTGGCTTTGGTGGTGCAGAGTGCTTTCTGACAACTTTGGCTGGTGGCCCAGCTATTTGGACAGGGATATCCTAACTTCTGTGTCCTACTGTCTAGTAATGCCTAGGTTAGATTACTGCAATGTGTTATATGTGGGGCTGCCTCTGAAGATGGTTCGTGGGCAAGGATCATCTAGTACATCTTGCTGAAATTCAGGAATTTTTTGCCCAATGTGGGGCTTGAATCTACAACCCTGAGATTAAGAGTCTCACGCTCTACCAACTGAGCTATCCTGTTTTGAACTAACACATTCCACCATATTTATTTGTAATCACTCTTCATAGACAGAAGAGTGCCCCAAAGGGACTGGTCACATAAAAGACATTGTAATGTCATATAAAAATCATAAACCAGAATATCTGAACCTCCATATCCAAGATAGGGAACAAATCCTATCCACACCACTAAAAGCTGATCACTAAAAGGTCAGAAAACCTAGCTCACTAGCCTACCGATTAACAACCAAAAGCCTGAGCAAACAAAACTGTTTTAGCCTGGTGCCAGTCATACCTCTCTAAGGAGCCAACACTGAGAAGGCCTGTTCTTGATTTGCCACCATCCACACCTCCATCAGAGGAGGCACACAGAGACTGGTATCGGGTGACAATCACAACATCCTGGTAATACATCATATTATTGAGGATGAGGATGATGGTCCAAATATATTTTACTGGTACTGATGGATTTAATGAGTTGCAAATTATATTAGCGCATGGGAACACCACTGTATTCGATGCCAACTGTGAAAAGCATTAGAAGTAACAGCTTTTATTTGAAATAGCAGAAAATAATACTGGGCACAAATGTAGCCTTAGACAAATTCTTTAGAATTTGGTTGTGAGCTCGCTTGTACAAAATTGCTTATACAAATTTCCCTTCCTATTAAAGTTCTGTTTCATTATATTTTGACCCAAAATCACAATGAAATAATGATGCAAGAAAGGCAATAATGTGAAAATTACCTACGTAATGAAACTCACTTTGCAATCTGTCGTTTCAAGGTACAGAAGCAAAAGAGTAGGAGGAATGGACAGGGGATCATTCAAATTCTAGAGAGGCTTGTCTTTGCCTTAAGCAAACTCCAATGTTTTTCAGCTTCTCACCTTATAGAATTCTTTAAACCTCAATATATGCCATAAACATATGGGGAGAAAGAGAATACCCAGAGATACAAGCTCCCTTGTTCAAAAGGCAAATAGAAGCTAAACCCCCTGGCAGCAGCTGCAGTACAGATGGTTATCTGTGCACCATTTTGCCACTGCTAAACAGAAAAAAAGAAGAAGAAAAATCAACAAAACAGCTGGAAGACACTCTGCACTTTAGGTAGGTGTATGTGTGTCTTTAGACTCTTTGGTTTGAAATGCAACCAAATCAGGAAAACACAGAATAAAAACAGCTGTACAAGGCCTAATTATCTGTCTGCTTTCATTTGCAGCTTTGATTTTCTTTTCTCCACACATCCCTTCTAAGGAAATTTGCTAAAAGTTGTTGAGGGGAAACAAGAATAGAAAGGTGTATCCTTTTGTGTAAAGCAAACCCAATTCCAAAGCCAACAGGAAAAATAAGCTGGACCGATTTACAAAGTTGCTGAGTTGATTTAAAATGGATTATTCAATACTACTCGTGAATTATATGTTGGAAGCCTTGAGAGGGTCTGACTTTAAAAAGTGACCTGTAAATATTTTAAATAAATAAATAAAGGTTCCACTCCACTTTCTGTGCATTGTCACCATTTGCTCTGCAATAGTTTGTCTTCCAGCCAGAAGGGCCTTTGCTTTCATTAAATTTATTGCTAGAAAAACGTAAGCATTCAAAAACAGGTTATCAACAGTTCAAAAGATCTCTCAGGAGTTGCATTACATGAAAAAGAGAGGATGGGCACAGCAGGTTGTCTTAGATTCATAAACAGATGTGTGCAAATGCAATAGACTAGAGTGAAGGTGTGTCTACTCCCCGGTGTGGGTTTCTTTCTGTTCTATACATTTAAAGCTGCATTGTTTAAACAGTCATGGCTTTGCCCAAATAATCCCTGGAGCTGAATTTATTAAGGGTGCTGAGAGTTGTTAGGAGACCCTTGTTCTCCTCGCAGACGTCCAATTCCCAGAGTGTCCTGGGAAGAAGGATTAATTGTTAATATATGAATGCCTCTTTTTCTAGACTCTTGACTCAATGTCAAGAAACTTGTCTACCTCATCTGATGGTTATAAGATTGATAGCACAATCCTTTTCAGAAGTAAGTCCCATTTAACTCAACAGGGTTTACTCCTGGGAAAGTGAGTACAGGGCTGCAACCTTAATTATGATTTACAGAACAACATGACAGCTGTAAAGGTGTTTTTTTCTCAAGACTATTTTGTCACTAAGTATTTGTAATGATTAAGAAAAGAAACTGATTAAAAAATGGAAACAGACTAAGGGTCTAAACTCTGTGGTTCCCAAAATGGGGCATATGCCCCACAGGGGGGCAATTTGATTTTTAAGGGGTGAAATTCAAGAATGAGTTATTAACAGTTAGTGGCCTTTTAGGCTTCCTCCACATGAATAGGACCTAACTTTTTGAATAATAATTATATGTCACCGGGGGGGGGGCATCAGGATTTTAGAGATGCTTAGGTGGGGCATGGCCAAAAAAAGGTTGGGAACCACTGGTCTAAACGAACTAAACACTGGGAGGCACTGACAAAACAGGGATGTTTGTTTCCTATGTAAAGGCTAGAGGTGAATGAGGAACAGCTAAAGGACAAAAATCAGAAGTCAAGAACAAAGGATGAACCAGGATGAGCCCAAAGGAAACTGAAATATACTCGGAGTCAAGTGTGGATTTCATGTTCTTTATTCAGCTCATAGTAGTGAGGAATGAAAGTTCCCCCAAAATATCTGCTTTATATACACTATTTACACAATGGGCCGCACGTGATTGGCTAATTCCTGGATTCTCCTGTAGGCCAATCAGGCTGCGGATTCACTTCCACCTGGAGCTGGATTGGGTGGCTCCTGCGGACCAATCATACTGCTGCATTGCTTTAGGACCAATCAGACTGCTGCATTCTGAATCCTATTGTTCTAGGACCAATCATACTGCTGCATTTTGGATCCTATTGTTCTAGGACCAATCAGACTGCTGCATTTTGGATCCTATTCAACTCAGTACATAACAGAAACACAGTAACGTCCCCAAGTTTAGGAACACCATGCTGCTCATTCATTAACTACAACAAGATGCTCTCCCACAGACCCTCCTTGTCCAGGAAGTTCCAGTGGTCTGTCTGGTAGGTGAAGGCCAGTCCAGGACCCAAGGGCATTCACTGCCTAGACAGATGTTACAACCCGTAGATCTGAAGGCCCCCACTTTGAGCCACAGCAGTTCTTGACAGGGGCCTAATTACTGTACCAGGGCTCCTAGAAAACTGCATGGAATTTCTTCACATCAGGCCCACCTGCATCCAGGGATATTCAGAGATAGTAATACTCCACACAACTGGGCTAATGCATGCACAAAAGACACTAGCACAATTGTTAAGCCCTACTGTTTTCCTGTTCTGAGCCTGTAGATCAAGGCAGGTTGGTCATTGTACCAAGGAGAGCTCCTGATGGTCAGCTTGCTCCAACAAGGATTGGAAATGAAATTAAGCCAGTAGGCCTCTCCTATGCCGAGTTCTGGAAGATCTGGAATCAACTGAAATGCCAAACGACTGGCCTGAAGACATGAACTTTTCCTGTCTTCCATGATGTGTCTTTGTACCACTGAACCAGCAAGGTAGCATGGCAGCCACTGGGTTCCTTGGGAAGGGCTTCATCACAGTTCTGTCTCTCGATCCATGAACACTGGTTTAATGGTTCTCTGCCTGCCAATCTCTGGTTCAGTGGTTCACCAGCATCAGGCTCAGCACCAGAAACCCGGTTCAGTTTCTTTGCTGGTAACACTGTAGCCCCAGACTTGGTGTCCTGGTCACTGCTGGGCTTGTGGCAGCTGAGTTAAAATCAGACAAACTCACATCTCCCATGGCCTCCATGTGAAGTACATAACATTTGACTCTACTCTGGGAAAATATAAATTGCAAATCAGCCCGGCTTATTATAGGCAATTTCTTTTCCTTTTCTTGCACTTACTCATATCCTAAATCAGGCTGTGAGCCTTGTTGGGGAAACATCAGTGACACCTTGTGCTCTATAGGTCTTCAGTGTCTAGCACATACGTAACTGTGTGTTAAATAAACAACAACAGCATGGCTGTGTTACTTTACAAAGGTTTCACCTTTGCAAACCAAACAGACCATCTCAGAACAAAAGGGGGTGGGAAGAGAAAAGAAGGCAAAAAGTCAGGGAAGGAACTTCTTTGGGATGTCCTTAAAGGACCCTGGGCCCAGGCTATTCAGGGAGACATTGAAGCGGAAAGGATGGAAAAAACATTAATAGAGAAGAAGAAGAAGAGTTTGGATTTGATATCCCGCCTTTCACTCCCTTTAAGGAGTCTCAAAGCGGCTAACATTCTCCTTTCCCTTCCTCCCCCACAACAAACACTCTGTGAGGTGAGTGGGGCTGAGAGACTTCAGAGAAGTGTGACTGGCCCAAGGTCACCCAGCAGCTGCATGTGGAGGAGCGGAGACGCGAACCCAGTTCCCCAGATTACGAGACTACCGCTCTTAACCACTACACCACACTGGTTTGAAGGTAAAGGCTGAGGTGTCCATTTTTAATGAACACTGTTTTACAAACAGAATTATAAAGAGTATCAGAAATATTAATCTAGCTACCAGCTACATGAGTTTTCAACAGCATACTGTCACTTTTCCACCCCTCTTGGGAGAGTTTCATATCCACAATATTTAGAGAATACTTCATTACCAGCGAACTAGGTAATACAAGATTGAAATGTACCTGCACCCAGTTTATTGTGAGCTCTAATAGGTTTTACACAGAAAAAAAAATGTTTAAGGTACAGGACTTGTGGAAGGGTCTTTATAGAAGCTTGTATATTGCAAAAACATTATTTACATAGTAACAAGATGAGGGCATAGAACATATAGTTGCATTGGTAATAAACATGACTGCATTTGAAAAGGCTACTAATATTTCTGAGCTCTCCAAAAAGTGGAACAGCTTACCTGACACAAGGTCAGGGTGATCCCAATAGGATAACTTAACACTGTACCATTTCCATCTAATATTTATGCCCTTATTTTATATATTTTTCCAATGGAAAAGATCTGAACTCTGAAATTTCATCTGATCTCTGGAACTGGATGTGGCAAAATGTCCCATGTTTAACAAAGTACCAAGCTTAAATATGTGGTTTGGTTTTTTATATGAATTTATTTTTCATTGGTACTCAACATCTGCCAGGGTGAATCAAATATACCTAGGAGTGAATGATATCAAATGGAGTGGAGTATCAAATGCTGATATGATTCAAATATTTTGATCATGCCCTAAAATAAAGGCGTTTTCTGGATAAATATTTTGAATTAAACTGAGATAATAGCAGGTTATAAACCGCTAGCAGATCCAGTGATTATCTTGTTTGGATATATAAAGCAACAGGTCATGTCAGACAATATAGAAATGATAGCTCACTTTTAACAGTTACACAGAAGATAATTTGTTGTAATTGAGGCGGGGGTACGACAAACACCTTCACTGGAAGAGTCGATAATGAAAATATGAGAGGTAGGTATAATTAGATATAATGGAATATTGGTTATTCAAAAGTGGCAGATGGATGAAGGACATTCATTTTGTGTGAACGGTTCTGTTTCTTTTCACTGTTGCTGTATTAGATATTGTTAATTTTGCCTAGCCATCATTTTAATAAACAACAATACCATTAAACAATATTTACCACTTTAAACACACCAGAAATAACCTCCCATTTGAGAAAGGCCTTGCTCATCTAATCATTGCTAAGCGATGGACTGTCTAAAGTTCAGTTTGTGTCATCTACATGTCTTAAACAAAGCTTTAAATTAAAGTTCAAAACAAAATACTTCATATTAGGTCATGTATGCATTCCTAGCCTGTGACCCTCAATATAATTGCTTTGAAGCTGCAAAAAAATTCTGTTAGGGTCCATGTTGTCATGTTAATAACCAATAATAATTTCCAGTTTAACCAAAGTCCTTTCCTCTTCAGTTCTTTTCAACATCTTTTTTTGGTCCTCCAGAGATGGGAATAAAGCAAGTGAAAAGCAAATGAACAAATACCTAACCATGTTGACTGATATTGATTAAAATGAGCTGAGAGTTCTGAGGTAAAAGGTCCAGTGCATTTCTAGTGAAAGGTTAAGGATACCAGGCTTAATATAATAGCGAATAAACTTCTGCCTTCAGCTTTTCTTCTTTCTTCTTCCAACAATGCTCTTTGTGCTTTATTTTTCTGTCTGCTGAAGGAATCAGGCATAGCTGGCTTATATGCTGGTTGGCCAGACATGGGAACAGGCAATACCCAGGCAGCCAACAAGACACTGCCCACTACACTAGCAGGGGCTTCTGATTAGCCCATTTAAATCTACCTTTTTGGCAGTCCACCTGGCCAGGGAAAGGGGTGAGGGGTCTCAACCGCCGCACTCCCGGAAAATGGATACATGGCCATTCCAAAGAAAGTGAAATAATATATTAATCACTAGACTTTGGGGCTCACAATATCAGTCTCAGATGACACCTTTGATAGCCTTTATTATGGTGTGAGGTTTCGAAGAGTGAAGCCCACTTCATCAGGTGCATCTGGCAAACTCAACTTGAGTCCGCAAAAGTTTATGCCATAATAAACCGGTTAGCTTTAAACGCTACAATACTCTTCAATGGCCTTTCCTACACAAGGCTGTCATAGCTACCCCCCTGGAATTAGCAGTCTATTTTTCTCTGATATCAGTGAAAATGCAAAAGCATTCCACGTCAGTATGCTTTGAACTGAAGTTTAATTCAACTCTGAACAAACCCAATTTCAGGAGGAAAAAACAATGCAGTTGAAATGAATAATGAAAATCACTAAATAGCAGAAATTAAAATATTAATGTATGTTATACTTTCCTTTTAATCAACATGGAACACAAAACTACATTATGTATTCTGTTTTTAGGATAAAAAGTCTGTACTCCTTATGTCTATTAGTTTACATTTTTTTCAAAAACCAAATTAAATAAAACCTATTTTTGAATACTGCACCAGTGCTGCTGGCATGACAAAGTGTTAAAAGATTTATTTGATATAACACCCAGCGAACTCTATACTGAGTGTTCATTTAACACAAAGGAATTGGATTTCATGTCACTTAACTCTGAATGCTTAGGCCACAATTTCCCTTAAGTCTATTGACAATGCCATAAAACAACCTATTTTATAGAGCCAGAGGGCAGGGTTGTTTTTTTTAACTAACTTGGTATCCAAAGACATGTCAGCAGAAACAGACTCATTTAACCCCTTCCGGCTTATGCTGTTAAGTATATACAAGGTGCTCCCCATCCCACACAAAGAAATAACCCAAATTTTCCTCATATAAATATGAAGAAGCTTCTGTTGCTGGTTTACACTGGGAAGTAGGAGTTAAATAAGTCTTTGCCCATCCTTTATCCTTTGGCTCATGCAAAAGTCAACAGATGGAGCCAATGTTGATGGTTCTCAGTTCTCACTGAAGCCAATTATAATTATTATTAACATTTCTATTAACATTATTATGAGCTTTTCTGTCCTTCAGGTTTTTTCAGTGCTCAAGGCAGCTCGCAACATATTAGAAAGAATATCTCAATATCATAATTTTGTTTTATTTATTTATCCCCCCTTTTCCTCCAAGATGTGGCTCTTCACATCTGTTTTATTTTCACAACAACCCTGTGAGAGGAGTTAGGCTGAGGGACATTGACTGGCTTAAGGCTACCCAGTGAGTGGGGTTTCTTGGGTCATAATCCAACACTCTAACAATTAGATTTAAAGACCAGGGGCTGCAGCAGTGTCAACAACTAATTCTAGCATCGGGGCGCGGACTGGTTGAAGAGGAAAGTCTTTCGCAACTGGTCATCCATTAGCGAGGAGACAAATTAAGCTGTTTAGGATTTTAACCAGTGTTTTGAATTGAGTCCTGAAACAGAGTGGAAATCAATGCATTTGATGTAACATGGGATTCACATGTTCCCCTAGGATTCCAGCCAACACTTCAGTTTCAATATCCAGACACTCTTTAAAGGCAGACCCACAGAGATCACATTGTTTTCAGGTAAACTATAGGTAAGCATGTAAATGTCTGCCCTGGGCCCTCTTAATATTTACGTGGGGGCACCTACTTAATCTTTACCTAGTACACTGCAGTAAAAACTGTAGTTATGCCCTACCAGATATCATCTAAGGATGAGGCGAAGTTCCTTCACAACCAGAATCTTAAATAAAATCACTGGCTACAACCAAAATGGACAATTTGTGATGGAGTAAGTCTTGTGGGAAAAGGAACATCCATACTTTCCCCTCCTTCCTCTAATCCAGGTTTGCCTTCCCTATCTCCATAACTGTATTGACCTTGTTCCTCATTCTACTCATTCAGTGGAATGCCTCCCTGCACCACTACCATTTCATACCAATACAGTTGTACATCGGTTCTTGAATGTAATCTGTTCGAGTTCCGAAACATTCGAAAACTGAGGTGCAAAGGGCTGTCTGCAAATTCAATTGAGAAAATTGAAAAACACACAGCAGAAAAATATATATTAACAATATATTGCAGGTTTTGGTGTCCTCGGGTGTCTTCCCGTGTAAAAGTTGGGGTGTCTAGGCGACGTTTCGACGAGGTCTCACTCGTCATCTTCAGGCTGGTGCTTTCGGCTTCTTGTTACTGGAACAGAGCTCTGTTCCAGTAACAAGAAGCCGAAAGCACCAGCCTGAAGATGACGAGTGAGACCTCGTCGAAACGTCGCCTAGACACCCCAACTTTTACACGGGAAGACACCCGAGGACACCAAAACCTGCATTCCTGTACCCGTGAAAATCTACGAAAGCAAATAACAATATATTATATATATATTAACAAAGCTGTATTCGACGGATGAAAGTACATGATGTTTGACATGATTGAGAATCGTGGACCCAGGGACAAAGAATTATGAAGCTTTAAAATCGAGATGTGGAAAATATGGAAACAACGAGGAGAAGCAGGACTAAGATGTGGAGATATGCTTCAGAGATCCAGACCGTGGGGAGCTCCAAAAAATTAATAAATATAATTTGGACTATAATTTGGTCTTTTTTTAGTTTTTTATTTTAATTGAAGTATTATGATTGGATATATTAATTGGATGTTTTTTATTGGGAAATCAAAAAAAATTATTTTAAAAAGAAAAAAGAAAAACAAAGAGCGGAAGCCGTTCATCTTCCAAGGCACATTCGAAAACAGAAACATTTACTTCCGGGTTTTCAGTGTTTGGGTTCCGAAACATTTGCCAATGGAGACGTATGAGAACCAAGATACCCCTGTACACCTATAGCAGCGGCTGCTTCCTCTTTCTCTAGCCATTGAAAAGGAACATCTGAGCTGGTGCAGGGTGCCTAGAGTGGCAACTTCCTATGTTCTTGGGAGCTCTAGGATGTCTCTAGTGGTGTGGTGATGGAATTTGGGGGTGAATTTCAGCAGATTTAGTAAAAGTAGTATAGAGTCATTGAGGACATGGAACAAAACAATCCAGACTTTCGAAAGATACAGTGCCCAAAGTATGTTCTCTGTGAAGTATGGGCGATGATGCAGTCACTGCCCCCAGGGTGGCCGGTATAAATTATGTATCAGTAGTGCAGTTCTAACAAAATTGAACACACAACAGAACCGCATCCATAAAATATACATAATAGGTGCTGCAAAAGGTCAGATCTCCTACTGTTTGATTTTGTTTGCTTCCCTATCTGCTCTCTTTTATTCCTGTTGTGCCTAGAGAAATATTACTGAAAGATCCAGCAGGAGACATGTCCTTTGAGTAAAAATTTAAATGGGCAGAGGGAAAGTCATTTACTGAACAAGAAGTGCAGAGGAGTCCCAGCATATATATTTCGTTCATCGGGAGGGGGAGAACTGCCCCCGTAAGAGGTTCAGAGAAGACCTTAAGCAGCTGCAGGGAGGCAAAATTACTGTAATGGTAATATGTAGCATAAGCAGCAAAGCAATTTTGCACTGCTGGTAGACTGCGCAGCTGTATAATAGTGGTGTCAGAAAGCCTGCACATAAAAATAAAAATCCCCACCAAACCACCTGGAATACTGCACTCAGGTGTGTGTAGCTTAGAAATGGGAGAATACAACCATTTCAATTGCTCGCCTTTTCTCCTTTTTCCAATCTTAAGTTTGGGTCTCCACATTTCCATATCAGGTTGTGATTTACTTTATTTTTAAAAATCCATCAGTGTGGATTTCTGCTAATATGCATGTTCTCTATAAACATTTCTGCACAGCAGCTTCCCCTGCTATAATGCACCTTTCACTAATATAATATATGGTGCTAAGTTTTTTGTGTGTCATTTCACTAATCTATGAATTTTATGCACACTACCATAGCAGACTGATTTTTGTACATATTATTTGGCTGGCAAACTGCACTTGGAAATTCGGGCAAGTGTGAATTTGGAACGATGGCTGTGTTTTGGTTCACAGATTGGTGCAAATTATGTTTTACGTTCAGGTTTGCGAGAGAACAGAATCAAAATACGCCTTACATAATGCATGGCAGTTGTAAAATCAAAGAAAATTACATAAACACCCTAAATATGCTTTCTTATAAGTAAAGCCATTTGAGTTCATCAGTCAAGATTCACTCCTTTGTATGGTTAGGGAGGTTGTAAGCAAATATGCATATGTGACTGCAGCAACATTTCACACTAAACATATCCCAAGTGACTAGATGTAGCTGTTATGAACATCCAACACTGGTAAATACTTTTGCTTAGTTTTTGTTTCATTTTTGTATCTTTTCTTTTTTTTTGAACAAATGCTAAGCGGATTGATTTGCAAAAGCAAGAGCTGTGAAACAGTTTGTGTATTGAAAAGCAAGTGTTTAGGTTGAGCTACATGCTGCTCTGTTAGGATATTATACTGCGTACAACCTAAGGCAACCTGCAGGAATTGTCAACTGATCCAGGCAAATGATGCACAGGGAAAGAAAAAAACAGGATGGCAAGACATATTGCACAGCAGTGCGCAAAGCAGCCATGCTGTGAAAAAACGAGGGAAGGCGGACAGCAAGAGACCCTTCTGCAAACCATCACACATCCCCAGTATTGGACACTAGCTTTTGATGCACTCAATCTCAGCACTCATGCAACATATTATCTACTGGCTTTGGACTAGGTCTGTCAAACAATAGGTCAGATGGAAAAAAACAATTGACGACATGGCAGTGATGGCTTCTTGGAGTCTGGGAACTGGGAACTTCATCCATAATCCTAAAGGAGGGCCACCTGGCCATTTCTTGGAGGCTCCTCCCCCTGCATCCCAGTAAAAACATCATGGCAAGATGGAGACCAACCTGGCTGGGTCCATCCATCAGCCAGACAGGGAGCAGCTGCAGAGAGCTTGCCTTGCCTCTTTCTACTAGAAAGAACACTTATAAGAACTCAGTACCTAAGAAGCAGTACCAGAGTTTGCTTTCTTCCTCCTCCTTGGCAATCCCTTTTCCTTTTGTGTCGTGGATTGTAGACTGTACGTCTCAGGGCAGCAGCTGTCATAATTATTGTACATTTCCCGGAAAGCATTTTTCAGAAGGAGAACAGGGTAACCCCTGTACTTTAAATAAAGCAATAGATTTCATTAATTCACTCTAGCAGCCTCTTCCTAGCATTCCACCATGAACTGCTTTCCAATGGCCACGTCTGATTTTTTGCTTTTTGCTTTCAAGCTGTTATTGTGAGTTTCTGCTTAATAGCTGCTGCCGTTTCTTTTCTCTTACACTTTAACACAACCTTTGGAGTCTACTAGAATTTTAAGGGGCTTCAAAATACCTTGAATTGTGGAAGGTACTCCACAAAAACAAATTCTTTTCCTCGCCTTCTATATAAACAGAAACCTATAGTTTCTTTTCCTGTAAGCTAACAATGGCTGCTGTGTCTGGCAGATGAAATGCTTTTCAAGAGACATGTCACGTGAGGGAGCCCTTTCAAAGGCATCTGAGATTTCTCAGATGCCGAAAGAAAAGCAACCACAAGTATGCACACAGTTTACTTTAAATCAAGACATTCAGTATAAATGAGGCTCCAACTGAGACTAGATTGCACACAATGATCAGCAATACATTTGGGCTTTATATAAGCCTTCTATATAATATTCAGGTTTGAATGCTGGCAGATAGAAAAAAAATTAGAAACACATTGCTTGCAGATAAGTTACAATGCACTTGGTAATGCTGACAGACAGACCTTTTGAAAACAAAATAGTCTATTTACACTGAAGGAGTCTCTAAAGATTACCCAGTCAGATTTTGAAAGAAAACTGTTATTACCAGAAGCCTGATGTTGCATTTCATATAGTTGGATTAGTTATTCCCCGATTACTCATGATTTCCAAGAGTATTAATTTACTGTTTTGCAGCTTTGGTTTACCTATGGCAAGGTTATAGACACATCAAATTGTTGTTGTTTTTTTAAAGAAAAGGCAGGATTCTGCATTGATTTTAAAAGCATTTGGGGGTAAGAAAAATAAAATATTAATTGAAAAGTCAAACTACCATAAAAGCCACAAGTCATCATCTGAGGCACGCCAGGGATTCTTATTTTCTTCTGCAAGAGGGGAGCTCTCCATGTTCACTTGAATATTTCCCAAAGTGTATGACACTGCATGGAACAGGAAGCTGCTGCACACGCAGGGCTCAGTTTGTTTGTTTACTGGAGCACCGGAGTTCTCTCCAGTGGTCCATCAAAGTCAAAAGGATTTCTAGTACTGACCTCAACAGAATACAAAATAAGTGATTATACTTATGATCAGTTGTATATTCCGGAGTGTGAAACTGTGCTCCCCAAAAAACCAGAGTACTAAAGGTCAACAGCAGAAGGCATTGTTGTTGTTTTCATTTCAGGTGGCAAGAGAATGGAAAGTAAGAGAGTAGGATATTCTCATCCTTTTCCTCTTAACCCTGTCTTTAACTTTCTTGGGATGGGCAGCCTGCAGCTCTGCAAGACATCTTGTAGTAGAAAGGGACATGACTGTTGCAGGCAAGGGCATGGACACTGTAGTTAGCCCACAGGGTTCAAAGTCCTATTTTCCACTGGCAAATAAGGTTTGGGGCACTAAAAGTAGAAGAAGAGGAGAGTGACTTTCATAAAGTTTGCATAAGCATATTTGCATACACCCAGCCTGATCCCTGAGATCATCCAAATTGTTGTTCCCTGTGTTACAGAGGATTGGGTGGCCTCAACCCATGCAGAGGCGGAGCTAGCTGTTCCAGCACCCGGAGTGAGGCACATGCTGTTCACCTGGGGGCAGGGCCATGGGGCATCCCATGGCAAGCATCCCAGGGGGCAGGGCGAGAATCCAAGGGGGGCACAGCACATGGTGGGCGTCCCAGGGAGCAAGCCACCCATGGGGGCGGAGCGAGCTGCCCATGGCAGGCCTGCCTCCTGGGCAGGCAGGGAGGGAGTGGTGCCACTTTGCCAGCAGCTTTCCTCCCTTCCCTCTTCATTTTAACAGCTTGGGAGAGGCTCCCCCCCAAAAAACAGCACAGGAGTGTGGGGCAACTGTTAGGATATAGTTCCATTCCACCTTCAAAGGGTCAGGCATGACTGTTGTGTATCACATGCCTGTTTACGTCCAGCACAGTCTGCTGGGAATTTCCGTTGTATGTTGCTTTTGCTATACTGCTGTTTTGCTGGACACGAAGGCAAGCAGACATGTTTTTCCTTTGTTCCTGAGCTATGCTGAATAAAATGCTGTTCATTTTGCTTGTACACCTCTCTGTTCACCTCTTCGCTGTGAGGTGATTTACACACTCTGCTGACAGAGCGTGCATGAGTCTCTAAACGTACCTGACGCTCGTGTCGCTGACTGACTGATGCTGTTCCACGGGAGACCGGTGATCGTCTGGAGCCAGCTGGGGGCCTGCCTGATGCCCCCATCTCCCCCACAGTATCCCAACAACAGGCTTATGGGCCCAGATCCATGGCAGGCTTGCCTCCTGGGCAGGGAGGGAGGCTCCCCCCCCCCGAAGCAGCACGGGAGTGGGGGGCAATGGCACACCACATGCCTGCGACTCCCAAGCCTCCCCCGAGCTGTGAAAATGAAGGGGGAAGGCTGCATCTCTGCCCCTTCCTCCGCCCCTGCACCCATAGGGCGGAACACCCAAGATTCGGCAGGCATCCTTCATTTTCACTTTCAGACCCTTTTGTGTGCGAGACCATTCCTTCCATTTGTGGTTGCCGCCATGCACATCTAGCACGCACAGGGGGGAGCAGCTGACTGCAGTTCTAGTTTTAAGTGTAATCCGGGATTAGCAAACTAATCAGCAGGGCAGCTAGGTGGGAAATGGGGCTGCTGACCAACCCCTTTTCATAGAGAAACAACTAAAGGGGCAGCAGCCAGGACGGTGTCTTAAATAGCCACCCATTACCTTTGGGCTCCCTTACCCATCTTCCAAAGCAATTAAAATTTATTTTCACCAATCAGGTTTAGGTTCTTTGCTAATAGAAACAAGCAAGCTCTGCACTGGCCAACGAGGAATGTATGCACACACAAAAGAACATTTTACTAGTTTTCTTGAAACTTTATTGGCTTCCCTTACAATTTCTCAGACGTTTCACCTAAAAAGATGATGCTCAAATTTGCCTTGACATTTCACTTCAGGGAAAACGCAATAGCAACTTAAGAAAGTGCCACTGTTAATCATGTAATTATCAGTTTCTTTTCTTTCTGCATTTCATTTCCCCTCTGATGCCATAATGGATGTGTTAATTCTTAAGGTGCTTTGTGAAAGCCGTGTGACTCCTCACCTGGGAAACTGCATGAGCTGAACCAAAACAGGCAAACAAGTTAACTCCGCAGCCTTGTTACTCAGACCCCTCTGCTTCCACAGTAACCCTAAAGGGGGCTGTGAAGAAGACAGGCAAAGTTCATCTGCCGCCTGCCAGAACCACTGCCCTCTGTGGCATGAACTTTATTGGCTTTCAGCTCTATGCTATGCTGCAGCACTGCCCTGAAAGTTGCCTGGGCAACTTGGGACACCACCTGTTGAGGATGAAACACAGCGCCAGAAGAAAGGGGGGCATCTTGACCTAGCCTAGGCAATCAGGCCAGAAAATTATAGCCACTCCATTATTACATAATTTCTTCATACTTCAGAAGAGAACTAAAACATAATACACACAATATGTGTCAATTATTCTTAAATTGGGCTAAGCCAGTCAAAATTACCCTACGTAATTGACAGAGCATTTCTTATTTGTTCAATCACGGGCTCAGAATGTCTCTCAGCAAGGCAAATTTAGTGGAGGACTGAAGATAAGCAATTAGTTTGACTAGCAGCAAAGCACCCCTTGCAGCTTTTCCTTCCAAGGAGCAGCAGAGGATTTCCAGGGGCTTATATAAAACAAGATTGGCATGGCATGGCAAGGAAGCTGCCATTGGTCTCTCTCTCTCATTGCTCTGAGTCCCCAGTCTGGCACCCACTAGAGCACCTGTGCCCACAGTGCCCCCACCTCCTCAAAATTAGGCTCAGACCCACTTCACTTGCCCCTTCACAACTGACTCTTGCATCAGCGGATGCCATCTCTGTGGGTCTACGCGACATTAAGAGACCAACTCCCAGCACTGGCACAATATGGGGGTGATAACAGGTTCTTCTTATCTTTCCTCCCCGAAGTCCTGGGATTAGGTCTTCTCTTCCCACACTAGGACCTCAGGGCTCTCAGCCATTCCATTTTATATCCTCCGGTGATCTGCTTCCATAGCTTATATATATATATTTTTTTTATAAATATTTTATTCGTTTTTGCATAAAAGACAATAAAGCAAAACAAAAGCAACAAACAGTACACCAAAAACATAAAGAATTACACAAACATAACATACTACAAACAACAAAAATAAAGACAATCTTATCTTCATATTGATCTTGCGTTAACTTGTTTCTCTGATTTCCCCGAGTCTCCCTTCCCTGTATTCCAATTCATACAATTAAACAACAAATCCCTTCCCTCTGTCATAATTAACCTCCTTTCTGATTTGAATGTCTTAATATAGCTTGTTCAATGCTTAGAACTTAGAATGTTGGGTCTTCTAATCCTTAAAATTTTACTCCAATAACCTTATACATTCAATCTGATGTTATTTTAACATTCATTAATCTTATAGTGTTTCTGTAAATAGTCTTTAAATTTCTTCCAATCTTCCTCCACCGTCTCTTCACCCTGGTCTCTGATTCTGCCAGTCATTTCTGCGGATTCCTGCTTCCATAGCTTATAGACTGTGGTTTACACACTGATGAAGCAGGCCCCTCCACCCAGCAGGCACACCCATCTTCCGCTCACCAGCTGGTGAGTGCTTCCATTCTGCTCAGTTTGACTGCACATGCACGTTACCCTGCTGGGAACAGGAACATGCAATCCAAGTGTAGTACAGGGCTGGTTCAAAATGGCATCAAACCATTTCTGAATATAAACCAGAAGCATCTTCCTGCTCTCACTCCCAATTGGGCAGCTATATCTTCAGAGGCATCCAAATCTGTGCTGTGTGTAATAGTTTGGTCCTCTTTTTGGACTCGAAAGTATCCAAACAAGCCAAAACCCACACTTTGATCATGGGAAGTGCCACACTAAATAGGTCTACAATATCTCACAAGGCTTCTGAGTTGATGCAATTTGGAATGCCTCAGCCTATCTTCTTAATTCAAAATGGTGTCCAGACAGAAATAAAAACTGGCTCCTCCACCAAAGGAACCATCACTCCAAATTCAGCAATGTTATATCAGCAGGCATCTAAATGCCCCAAAACAGGTAGACGAATCACTTCCCCATACATATAATAGACTATTAACTTGAATAGAGAAACTAAGTTCAGCTATTTTCTGGGATTGCTTTAATGATCTTCAAACTGTTCAAACTTAAGTTTTTTCTTCTTCTAAGAACACCTTCATAAAAATGGTTTAAATTGCTGCCTTACCCAAAAAACAAAAACAAAACCCTTTAATAAAAACTAAATTTGCTTTGGGACACGGGTGCCGCTGTATGTTAAACCACAGAGCCTAGGACTTGCCAATCAGAAGGTCAGTGGTTCGAATCCCCATGACGGGGTGAGCTCCCGTTGCTCGGTCCCTGCTCCTGCCAACCTAGCAGTTCGAAAGCACGTCAAAGTGCAAGTAGATAAATAGGTACCACTCCAGCGGGAAGGTAGACGGCGTTTCCGTGCGCTGCTCTGGTTCGCCAGAAGCGACTTAGTCATGCTGGCCACATGACCCGGCTGTACACCAGCTCCCTTGGCCAGTAAAGCAAGATGAGCGCCGCAACCCCAGAGTCGGCCACGACTGGACCTAATGGTCAGGGGTCCCTTTACCTTTACTAAATTTGCTTTGGCTTATTTTTGAAACCTTGTTATTCCTGTCCCATTTAATTGACTTCCCACACTACCCCGTCAAAGAGTTAGCTGAGCCTGTAAAATATATTCTAGAGGTTAAATAGCTGCTTGTGGAAGTAGGTAAGATATAAAGCCACCTGGTGACAGAGGTGAGAGCCAAACAAGGAGGAGTTGGGTTAGCTGGTTTGCACCCCTCCAATTTTTCTCTCAGAACAGGCCAGAACTCCTGCTGCCACATCACTGCCTGATTTTCCTCTTAACAACTGCTGGAGTCCCTTGAAGGTGCTCTGCTGTGAGGTCAGTGGCTGTAAAATAAAACACTATGCTGTAATATAAATGTCAGGGAACATAATTCCCCTCCACACAAACATTTTATCTGTGATTTACTTATTTAGCTTGTTTTCTGCATTTTAGTGAAAGCTCGGCTCCATCAATATCATTCTGTACATATTTATATTTATTTCAGTGTTTTGTTTCTGTCAAGAAGCTATAATAGAACTTGAAATACCAGCCTTTAAATTAAATTTGTGAAACAGAAACAGGATTTTATTTGGTCCTAGACCTAATTTGTGAGGTAATTTAAGGAAGTCTGTTTTCTCTTGATTCATTTATGGCCAATGAAGTGATATGATTTATGCTGGGTCATACAGTATTGCCAAATTGTTGTTGGGTAAATTTTGTTGGCTTTATTGTTAACTGTTCAATTTGGTGTGTTTTATGTTATTATTTTATGCTGACTGTTTTTGTTTTTAAAATCAGGAGGCTAATACATGAAAAGAATAAATAAATGTCCAGTAGATTACTGTATGTTGTGGCACAGTTTGTGCCTAATGTTGCATTTAGAGGCTGGCGTCAAGAATCTGCAACATTTCTGAAAAGAACTGGGTGTTTGTCTATATATGATGAGCTGTTTTTACCAGTTAAAACAATAATCATTTGCAATACCTTCCAGAACTGTTTGAAACTAGAACTGTATGAAACTAGAACACAACTGGTACAGTATATTCTGTAAGGATCTATTACAAAATACCTTGGGTCATTCTATTTTGCCTAGCATTTTACATTTGAGTCCAATTCAGTACCACTCCCAGGTCTGTAACACTGGAAGGAATGGTCCAAGGAATTTTATAATGAACCCATACAAAATTCATTATGGCAGCCAATAAATTGAATCTATCCTGATAGATTATTTCAGACACAGGATTTGATTGCACCGAAGTAGCAGTTGTCAAATAAATGTAAAATGTGCATTTGTTTTGCTTGCTCACTGATGGATATTCCATTCACTTAATGATAAAACAAATACTTCTGGGTTTTCTACAATAACCGTAGATATGAGGGAAAAAAATGTTTTTAAAGTTAAAACTGAATCAGACTAAGCACTGATAGCGGAGGAATTCCCCTGATCTCTGTAATATGATCTCCATGTTCATTTAAATGAAATATGTGAGAACAGTGAGTCAAACAATCAAAATTGATATTCGTGATGCATTGTCACGAAAGTTTTAGGTCCTAAAACTTACCATTCTAAGATCCTATTGTATTGTACAGGTAATTAATTCAGCCTGTGAGCTGGTCAATTATAGAACAAAATTTCCCACAATGGAATTTTATCCGAGCCAAGTTCATATCATTAGTCTGACTAATCATCAGCAATGTGGGTTAAATCATATGTAATTGAACCACGATTCTCTTAGCTGTTGTTTCATTGCCTTTGAATGGCAAAATTGAACCTTATGTTTCTCCTTGCTAACTGCTGTCCTTTAGTACTCAGCATTTTCTTCTTTGCTTAATAGCATCTTGCACTCTTGAAAACTTCATACTCTCCTGACAAATAGCTCTACTATGGCATTAACTACAGCATAAGTCAGTGTAGACAAAAATCTACATGAAAAGGAAGCCACATTCTAGTAATTTTGCAAGAGATTTTTAAATTTATTTTAGAAGATGGCAATGCAACACCTTTGGAGCAAAAAAAAGGTGTAAATCAAGAAAATTTACTTCTGTCTGCAAGTCGGGATAACTGAAGATATCGGAGACAGATTCTTTCATCCTGGGAATCAAAATATAGATGAAGTTTACTCTTCTCTGGAACAGAATTTCACTTTAAAATACACTCTACTTGATTCTCTAGAGAAGGTCTCAATCTACTTTTAAATGTGTATATTTTAAAATGTACTCACAGGGGACTTCCATTATCAAAGTTTCTTACAAAAACAGAGATGCTTCTCAGAGGAGTTTTTCATTTTTGTTTTAAGGGGGGGGGGGATACCCAACCCTTCAATTATGCCTTTCAAATGAAATGGTGTCAGATTTCTGGGGACTAATTTAAATCCTTCACAGAATAACCAGATTACACAACATTAATGACAGATAGCTTTTGTTAAACCGGAATAGGAACCGGAAACTTAAACTTGTATAACATTTGTATATAACAAATTGATATTATTGTGTTGAATATATACTCCTCCCAGCTGTTTAGAATCAATGATGAAACAGGAAGCTAATCTGTGCTGAGGCTTAGTTTTCTTTACGGTTCCAGTGAACTGCTTAGAAGCAGTTTATTTGGATGGCATTCTCCAGTGAAAAAGGGACATCAACATCATTTAGGAGACAGGATGGGAGTACAGAATAGGTTCTCCATTTTGGTCATATCTGAAATGATGACATGGACAATGTTACAGTCCTGTCTGGTCTGGTTAAAGAAGTCTCTTCTTCACTACCATAATTAAATCTTACAACTGCACCGAGTTTTATTCAGTATGAAGGAGTAGTAGTAGTTATTTCTGCTCCCTTATTTACTGCCTTACACACACACACACACACACACACACGCATGCGCGTTCTCTGAGGAACTTGTTAGGAGACTGCATAACCCCAGAAAACTGGTGCTACTATTGCAAAAGCAATACAGAACTCTGTTTGAACTAAAAAGATACCGCCCATATTCAGATAGCAGCCAAACTTCTTTGTGTGGTGTAGTGGTTGAGAGCGGTAATCTTGTAATCTGGGGAACCGGGTTCGCGTCTCCGCTCCTCCACATGCAGCTGCTGGGTGACCTTGGGCCAGTCACACTTCCTTGAAGTCTCTCAGCCCCACTCACCTCACAGAGTGTTTGTTGTGGGGAGGAAGGGAAAGGAGAATGTTAGCCGCTTTGAGACTCCTTAAAGGGAGTGAAAGGCGGGATATCAAATCCAAACTCTTCTTCTTCTTCTTTTTCTGGATAACGCAGCTGAGTATTTAGTGCAGGAATGGGGACCCTTTGGTAACTCCAGATGTTGACAGACCTCAACTTCCGTCACCCAAACCAGCAAGACCAATGTCCGTAGATGATGGGAGTTGTAATCCTACAACATTGGGAAGGCTACAGGTTTCCCATCCTAATGTGATAAGAGAGCAATGCCAAACATTCAAGGATGATCCATCTGGTTAGACGTCTAGTTAATAAGCACCATTCACTGTCTTATCTTTATGGAAGTTCAAGACAGCAGTGACTAGAAGCTTGACCATTAGGGTCATGACCCCAATGGAACCTCCTTCTGAAGGAAGTTAAGAAACTGATTCTATACTCAGGGTTAGATCTAACCTGTCCCAGTGAAATCAATGTGAAAAACTAGTAATGACTTGGATTTCAATTGGATCTAAGTGCAACTGATTTAATTCAATTGGATCTAAGTTCAGCTAATTTTTTTTAAAGTAGGTGTTATCAGCTGATATGATTCTCTTTCCCTTTCCATTACGTACTGTGCCCATTTACAGTTCATTTCATCTTTTTAAAAATTTCCTCTTTATCATTGTATTTGAGCAATCTTACAAAACTGGCAAATTCTCCATTCTTGAGATCAAACAAGATGTGATTGGGGCAGTCATGCTTGATATTTAAGTATTCATTGTATGTTTTTATAAGGCATCTCATAATAAGATCTCTAGATATCATACCAAACACACAATTTTGTTGTTGGCATCAGTCTGTCTCAGAGACAATGGAGTGCACCTCTGGGGGTGAAGTCAGACCATTGCATTAGCAGACCAAAGTGACCTCCTTGGGGCGCAAGCCCGGGGAGTGTGTGTGGAGGTCCTGGGTTGCTCACACACAAATAACCATCTCAATGAAAACAAACTTGAATAAAAAGCTGCAAGAAACAAGCGAGCCAAAAGCCCCAAACACGAAACTAGCATAATAAAATACCACATGCAGCACAGAAATGAAAACAGCTACAAAACAGACTTAAAACAAGATCTTAAAAAGGCATGGGGAAACAAAAATGCTAGACTTAGCATGGTACTGAGAAGACAACAATGCAGACAACCAGACAAACTTCCCTAGGGAGAACATTCCCAGCTGGGAGACCACCACCAAAAAGGCCCTCTCATGAGAAACCGCTGAGCTACAGACGGGCATGTAGTGAAGGACTTCAGTAGATAACCTTAAGCCAGTGTTAGCCAACATGGTTCCATCCAAATATTGCTGAGCTGCTGATCATGCTGGCTGGAGCTTACGGAAATTTGAATACAACATCTTCTGGCGGGCACCAGGTTGACTAACCCTATCTTAAGGCATACAGGGAAAAGCATTCCATTAGATTCTGAAGTCCCAAGCTATGTAGGTTTGTATAGGTCAGAAGAAGCATCTTGAATTAGGCTCAGAAACAGATTAGAAACAAACACTGGTGAGAAAGGGCTGAGTCCAAAGTATAAGGTTCTTATTTCCTACCCTTGCTCTGACCCTTGCTCTGACCATGGTAGACTGAGAGAAACGTGACTGAAGCAAATGAGCATGGGGTGTTAATGGGGTTGCCATACGTCTGGAATTTTCCAGATATATCCAGGATTTGTCTGTTGGAAATAGCATCTGGGTGGAATTTCAGAAAATAGATGAAAATGTCCAAGAAAACCCATATCAGAAGTGGGCTTTTTGTGTGTGTGTGTGTGTGTGTGTGTGTGTGTGAATTCCCTTAAAAAAAATAGCTCACAAACTTAAACAACTTTTTTGTCTGGATTTTCATGTAGTGAAATATGGCAACCCTAAGTTAAGGAAGACTTCAATTCCCCATGCGCACACCTCTTTGGATATGAACTGTATATTAGCCCCATCTTATCAGTGAACAGGGAAGATTCAAAATTACAAAAAGGTGTTGGCCCCACCAGTTAGTTTGGCCCTTAGTTTTTCCTAGAGTTAGAACCTGTTTAGGATGCAGTTATTCAACAGCGATGAACAGGTAGCAAGAGAATAACATATTAAATACTGCTGAAATTGTGACGCACACTTCCTTAAGTTACTAAATTCACAGAGCAGTTGGCACCATTGAAAGCATGTTTTGTGAAACAATACCAGCATAGCAAATCTTTCTTGGCAAATTCCACACCTCTGAAATAATACTATTTCTTGTGTAGCCACGTGTGTGGGTGAGAGAGATATCGCAGGAAAGAGGGGGGGGGACCCAACAAAAGAGTATTTTATAAAGCGTGTTCTTTGGTATTTAAATTATACTAGCTAGCCATGGTATCACACATTTAGGCATAACAGTGGTTTGGGGAGGCAAAATAGATATAGAAAACCTGAAAACATGTGCATAGCCTAGAGAAAAAGAGATTAATAGGGACATGCTCTGAAATATTTTCAAAGCTGCTAGAATGAAAAAGGAGAGCAATTGCTCAGAGTCATTTGGATTGGGAAAAGCAGAACCATGACAGAGAGCTATAACACCATAAAGCTGAGTACTTACAACCACTATAGAAGTAGTACTATTTTATTTTTTAAAAGATTAAGCTAAATATATTGATTAACCCATATTCTATAGAAGACCACCCGGATTTTTGCAAAAAGAACTCAACTACTGAACGTGAGTTAGCTTGGAAGAAAAGTGAGATGGGTTAATTTGAATACTTTGTTTTCTGACAAGACCAGAATTTCCAGATCTGAAAGACACAAGCAAGGAGGGGCAGATCTATCAATGCTGGTTCTTGTTGGGATTTCATTCCTCCCGTTGCAGGATGTGTGGTTGTTTTCATCACATGTCTGTGCTGCCATTCCATACTGTTGCAGTCATGTGAACGGAAGTTCAGTTACACTGTTCCGTTATGTTGTACTTTTGCTTTTCTTCTCTCTTGGAGATGAAGGAGAGAGGAGCCATGATTTCCTTTGTTCTGTTTTGTATGTAATAAAATAGCTTAAAGATCCACACCTCCAATGCCTAGCTTCTGCTTGGACTCTGCTTTTGTATTGTGTGCACATATCTTTGGATGTGTGTCGCAGAAGCATGTCGGGAAAGAAGAGTGATGGATCTTCCTGGGGGGTCACTTGTGGGGAAGAATGCTCCCGCCTGACGTTCTCTAGTTGGTGCAAGAAGCCCAAGGAGGTCTCTCTCTGTGTACCCAGGCACCAAGAGTTCTCTCAATTTCTCATTTTCCAATCTTAAATTCAATTTGCTACATTTTCAAGTCAGTTGTTTTATTATTATTTTTTAAGTACTCATGAAAATTCATCAGCATTTTGGGTGGAATTTTTCTTGGGATGCACATCATTATTATGAACAATTTTATTTGTCTGTGGCACAACAGCAGTGGGAACAGGACATCATTGTTTATGTAATTTTGGCTGATATGCACACTTTTGATAAAACATATTTCCTCTAATATTTAAGCTCTCCAAATTATAATGCATTTTGTATGTCATTTCCCATGACCATATGCATTTTTATGTACACTTTAACTTATTATATGCATTTTTATAGACATAACTTGGCTGAAGAATTGCATTGCAAAATTCAGAAAATACTTCTGGAGAATGATTGTTTCAGTCTGTGTATTATTTTGAAAAGTGTGAATTAGTTGGATCTGCCTTTAAATGCAAACTGAATCAAATTTCTCTCGTATCCCTAGCAGTGACCTAACCATTCTGAAGCCTCAACCATTTTGAAATGAATTAATGTGCTGCTAACATAACTTAACGTTTTGTATGTATATTCTTTTGCAGAAAACAGCAAGAAGATAGCATGCATTTTCATAAATTAAGGACAGCAAAGATTATCTCACATACAGTGTTTTTAGATATAGCTCTGAGAAAGGGTTTCAACATGATGTACCTTTTAGCTTTGCGAAATGCAGCTGAATTGCTGATGCTTAAGGAAGGTTAACTTGAGAATCGACGGTAATAAAATTATATGATATAAGTGTGTCAAAGAGCCAAGATGTAGCAAAAAGATTTTTTATGAGAGTTGGAAGGGCCAAAGGCCAATGTAAGAAAAAAGAATTTATGTAGCATTCCAAGAATAAAAACTGCTTGAATGAGAGAGGTTATCAGTTAGGCCATGGAAAAACTCACCAATTTCTACTAATTAGTAGCAAAGTTAGCACCAGAAATTATCTGGCAAGATTACTTTCCCAAGGCAATCTGAGAAGTAGAAAAAATTATCAAGCTGTCTTTACCACCTCCGTCACCTACAAAAGCCATTCTGTGACACCACCAATCAAAACTCCAATATTCAAATGCCCTTGTATTTCTGTGTTTTAAAAAATTCTTATCTGCTCCTGAGTTTTAAACCTTTATTTTAACATAAAAAGGTGAAGAGGTTCACAGCACCATGCAAAGGAACAGAAACGATGCCTCTGCTCAACAGCAGTTGAGGCAGGATGTCAGGCAGGAAGGAGAGTCATGGTATTGGGCCTACTATCTCACCACTGGAGGTCAGGTAGCTCTCTGGCTTTTTTGTGCCATTTTCCCACCCTGCTTGCCTCTATTTGCTGCCTATTGCTGCACCCCACTGGCAGCTGTAGATCACTCTGGGCCAGTCCAACCCAACTCACAGCGGTCTGTATGTAAGGTAAAAGGTAATGGTAAAGAACCCCTGGATGATTAAGTCCAGTCAAAGGCGACTATGGGGCTGTGGTACTCATCTCACTTTCAGGCTGAGGGAGCTGGCGTTTGTCCACAGACAGCTTCTCGGGTCATGTGGCCAGCATGACTAAACCACTTCTGGGGCAACGGGACACTGTGACGGAAACTAGAGCGCACAGAAATGCTGTTTACCTTCCCGCCACAGTGGTACCTATTTATCTACTTGCACTGACATGCTTTTGAACTGCTAGGTTGGCAGGAGGTGGGACAGAGCAACGGGAGCTCACACCATCACAGGGATTCAAACCATTGACTTTCTGATCGGCAAGCCCAAGAGGCTCAGTGGTTTAGACCACAGCGTCACCCGCGTCCCTCATACTGTAGGTGTATGACCCCGGCTCATCCAAATTCCCACAAATATGCCTGATTTGGGTAAAGCCTCAGAAAAATCTCGTGCACAGCCCTGGTTAGTAGCCTCAGAAACCAGAAATAACAGTTCCGACTTTTCTGGTGAAGAGTGTGAATCAGTCCACTTGCCACTAGTGGCTGTTAGCTCTCCTAAGAGTCCCCAATGGAGAAGGCAGTGGACACGGTCAGTGGCCATTCAGAAATAGCAGAGCGCCATCCCTTTAAATTCATTCCGACTTCACTTGAATGGCAGGGCTCTTCTATTCATAAGGCCCTGTTTTGGTTACGATAGCTCAGATCGATATGTGCGTCTTCTCTGTCAGTTCTCCCAGGTCCTGCCACTGCCACCTGGAACAGCCTTTTTCACTTCTGGACAGCTCGTGCTTAATCCTGCAAGATTTGCTTAGTGCCTTTGGGGATCACAGTCTGGGCAGAGCAGGAAATCTATAAGCAGAGCTAACCATTTAGGCGCTCCAGCAATTTTACACACTCCTTAATGAGACGGCTCTGCACTAAACCCTTCGAATAAGTGAATGCCTTCAAGCCTGCGATGCACATTCACATATAGATATTCACAGAACGCCGTGTTCTACACGCTACGATCTGTGATGACCATTGCAAGAAGCTCTCCAACGCTTGATACATTCTCAATCTCTCTTGTTTACTCCTTGTGGATTTGTTTGCCGTGTACATATCCATTCTGTGCAGCTTTGAGACCGTGCGTTCTTCAAAAGCTACAAGCTGCATGGAAAAACACTGCCTGTGCGTTTCACATATCCTCCCATTTAGGGAGCAGATTTTATCTCTCTACTAGCTCCTTCTGGCATGATTTGATTGGGCCAGATGGAAAATTACCTCAACTCAGAGATTTCAACACAATAAATCATACGAGCCTTCCTCTCTTCGAAGTAAAATGTAGGCAAAAGAAAGTTGCTCCCGATGAGAAGAACTACTATGTAAACTTCACGAACTGGTGCCTGAGTCGACTCATTTTCTTCTTTACTCCTCATCCTTCCCTACCCCACCTTCATATTAGGTCTTCTAAATTCTAAGCCTGTGGGCAAGGGCTGTCTTGTTTTTATTGATTTTTATGCAAGCAGCTCCAGGAGCTTTTTGAAATGTTTAAAATAAATGAAATCAGGCACACAACTTCCTCTGTTGCTTTGACTGGCCAGTGGTGATGGTATGTCAACAGTTTTCCTCCCTGGCCCAATTAAGATGCAAGGGAAGGAGATTGTGAATCGACATGCACAACAGATCGTGCCTTCTCGATAAGAGAGTTCTCCTGTTGTATGATAGTTTTAGAGCACTGTCCATCACACATTGCTTGGCAATCAGAAGATCCCAGGCCTGGAATCCCTAAAGATAACCTTAGATGCGAGGAAGTGGAGGTGGGGGTTGTCTTTGAACCTGGGAAGCTCCCATAAGCAAAGAGCCCTACACTGGATGGAGCAATTCCCTGATTCCATATAAGGAACCTTTATATATTCCAAATAAATCATATATGACTCCATATAAGGCAGCTTTCGATGTTCAGATTGTGCCGGGGTGTGTGAGTTCACTGATAAGCTGTCCATAAGTGACAAAGATCGGAAACATAACAGTTGATGTGTGCAAACAAGGTGAATATGACTAATAAACTTTATTTGTACATTTATGAAAGCAGAACAGGGATGAGGTTGGCTGGTTTCGCCAACCCATAGCAGCCCCCAGCCCATTCCGCACCATCCTCTACACTGTTCTGAAGGATCCCCCTAGCAACAGAAACAGATTTCGATCCACTGGATCAAAGGCCAGTCTAGAAATGGAAGGGCATAAAGGGATTCCATCCATATTCTGCAATTCAGGATGCGATCATTTTTCACTAAATCACTTTTCCATGAGTTTTGCCTGAAAGCAAGATTTCATTTTAGTTTTGTTTCCGCTATTTAATTTTTGCATGCCCACCAGTCCCTTTTAAATTTAAATCAAATTATGCACACTTTTCTTTTTTTTTACTCTGAGTATATTACTGTTTTCCAGCTGTATTCTGGTTAAGTAACACTGAATCCAATCTGAAATGCAGTTGTGTATAAGATGAAGAGGGATTTATATTTTCTGTTTAGCATTAGAGTGCAGTGGGATAAATAGTTCTCAAGTTTCCACAATAAGACAACGTATCAAGGATATTTACATTCCCCATTACTGTATGTTATAGCTTCCAAGATCTGTGAAGAAACGTAATCAGTAATTCTTTCCCTTCAACAATCTCTTGGGTCCCCTTAAGCCTTCTCTGGAAGAGGTCACCGACATGCCAGAAAGGTTCGCCAAAGGGTCTGATGATCTCTTGGCTAAAATTGCTCTTATTCTTTTCTCAACACCTGTCAGATTTCTATTCTCTTTGTAATTAGTTTTTATCTCTCTTTTCTTTGGTAGCCTTTATTTCTGTGGCACATGGGAGGCTGCCAAACTGGGTCTTTGACCCAGGTGAAATAAAGCCTAGTTCATACATAGCCTACCTGGCTCATCAGGTTTGCCAACTTTCATAGCCTTGCAGTAAACCACTTGCCAGAGCAAACTGTTATTACTCCAGGAGGAAAGATTCTCCATTATTTAAATGCCCTTATGGCACATTAGTTCATGTGCTCAAGCACAGTATTTCAGTGAGCAACTTTACTAGTGGCAATGTAACCACATGAAACATTGTTTACATTGCCAACTTCAGCTGAGATAGCCACATACCTTCAGATGGATTATGTATAGAACATGTAACACAATAGGGTCCTCTTCACACATTAGTGGCACATAGAGGGCAAGCCTATTGAAAGCACTCAGCCAGGCCTACACAGATAATCCCACTTTCAAAGTTGAATTTTTCATCCTGTTCCATCCATTGCCACTACTAACACATTGAGAGTAATGTTGCCAGCAAGGAGTCTTCTCCATGGAGATTACCTATGGAATTCAGAACCCTGATGAATAAAGAAAGCACCACACTGCAGATATTATTCTCAACACAAAAAGGGGCAGGAAGAATTCATATTGAAAGATGGAGCTAAGTACACATACATGAGGCCCCTTTAAACAGGCTTGGCCTCAAATTCCTCATGAATGTGAGACATTTTTTTTGCAAATTTAAGTTATGTGAAAAACCTCTAAAATAGAAAAATCAACTCCAAAATCTAGAATTCATCAACACACACACCCAAAGGATTTTTTTAATGAATTTTATTACTTCCTCAGAGTTTAGTTCATAAAACAGATTAAGAAGGTTTACTTTGACCTACTTCAACAGAACCAATATAGTCTCAGTACACCAGTGCAAATAGTTTGGAGACTGCACTGGTAATTTGACTGTCTGAGAGCAATTCCACAATAACATAGCAAACAAAACCACAGACAACGATGTCAGTGAAATTTGAGTTTCGGGTCAACTTTCATAAAGCACCTGTGGACTCTGTGCTTGGAGAATGTATAACGTGTGCAATAGTGATAGCTAAAGAGGTGAATTTTCTCTATGAGACCTCATATTTGACTTCATCTAAAGTACTGTGTCCACCTCTGGAGGCTACGTTTTAAGAAGGCCATAGAGTCTGTATATTACAAAAAGAGGGTTCAGAAGAGGGCAATGAAGATCATCCAGAGTTTGGAAAACAACTCTTCTGCGGAAAGTTTGGAGGAACTGAGTATGTTTATCCTGGAGAAGAAATGAATGAGGGGCAGGGGACATTGTAATTTTCTCCAAATACATGAGGGATTATGACACGGGGGAGAGCAAAGACTGATTCTTTGCTGCTACAGAGGCACGATGAGATCCAATGAGCTAAAGTTACAGCAAGGTACATTTTCATTGCATACCAGGAGAAATGTCTTGATGTTAAAAGCAGTTTGACAAATGAATGAATTACCTGATGTGGTTCTGGGCTTTGCACCACTAAATGTCTTCAAAGAAAGGCTGAAAAGCCATTCATTGGGTATGCTCTAGTCTGGATTTCCTAGTGTTGCCATATTTCCACCTACTGCGTGATACTGAAATTTTAAAACTTACATCCACATCTAATTACGAACACTTTCTGCATCCATTCAGTGGCATGGTTCGCACAATAGGCTAAGCTAAGCCTGGGTTCAGTGCATGCTCTGAAAGAGAAGCTTGCAGCCACTTCAGTCCTTATGGCTGCCATGCTAAACTAAGCCAAGGCAAAAGCAAACCTACAAAAACCTCAGTAAAATTGTGCTTTATTAGTTTTCCAGTTAAACTACACTGTAATATTGTTTCCTAAAACCTGCTAGAAGCATGGGTTAATTTAAAGAAAAGTACTATACAAATGGAAGCAAAATCACTCAACATATAATTTTCCACTTTTAAGAAAAGGAATGGGGAGCCATAAGTTCTTTTAATGGTTATTGGCTGCAGTTCAGTACAGGGTGGTTTTTTAAAAAAGTCATTATAAATAGCTTTGACGGCTTGTTTAAAAATCTAGATTAAACCAGGCAATATCAAAGTAACAGCATTACAGTACATTTGCTCCTTTGCACAGAACAAAGCTATTCTCTGAATAATAAAATGCAATAAGCCTGCTTTTCTTAATTCAGTCTAGCGCTGCAAAGTAATTAACAGTTATATTTGTAGCTGCCCAGTTATATTTTTCAGAGGTTCCTGGTTTTAGTGCATCACACTTTCTATTGCATCGTTCTGAATCCTAGTTTGTTTGTTTTTTTAACAACCACAACATTCTATCATCCACCTATCTAGAAAAAGAAATAGGGAAAGGGGGGGGGGATCAATACTGGCTAGAGTCCGACTTGCATTCCTTTCATTGAGATGTGAAGGCACAGGGGGTGAAGGGGAAAGGACATGGGTATGTAATTTCCTCTGAATTTTCTTTTGGGCTCTCACATCTCTATCTTCCCATTGTATAACATTACTATAGTACTCCACTTTTGTTTCAAAGAATACAAATATCCATCATGATTCTTGAAAATAACTATTTTTAATTCTGATCCTATAATAATTAAGCCCAAACATTACAGTATTAAATACTTTTTAAGTAGGTTCTTTTAAGGTAAAAATGGGGACTTAGCATATGCCCCACACATTGTTTAGAATGCACACACAGTCTTAATACCAGGAAACTTCATTTTTACATTCCAGAAATGTAAACTATACTATCAGACAAATACAGGAAGAAACCTAATTATTTGATCTTAAATTGTTTTACATTTCCCAATGTTGCACAGTAGGTTCTGAATGATCCCAATGCAATTGTCTTATTGTTCCAGCCCACAGTCCCTCTTAAGGCTATATCCTGAATGAGTGGAGAAAGAAAATTGTGTGTGTGTGTGTGTGTGTGTGTGTGTACTTCTTTTTTTAACCATTTCAGTCTGTGTCCCATGAAGCTCATTATGCTTGTCTACAAGTTTAACCACGTCTGGCTTTATCTACATTATGGAAGCTCTTTGGCTAAAATTGACAGCGGAGCATGAAGGTCAGTAGATGATGGCCTTAAATGCAACCCATCTTCCAAAGATAGTATTTATACATGCTGTTTCATGGGGAAATGCATTAGTACCCCAAAATCAGAGTTTTGACATGGATAACATTTTGCACTTGAGTGACCTTTGTTATAAGAAAAATAGGAGATAGAATTCACTTCTGCCACCACGATGCCCTTTTCCTTTTGCCCGTCCGTTCCACACTTATCGGAAAAAAGAAAAGAATTACAATGTGGGGAGGTAGGCTTCACAAAGAGCAGGGGTGTACACTTTCAGAACCTTGATCTACAAATTGGAGTGCTCAAGGACATTTCCATCAATTCATAGCATGCATTGATGGCATTCATTCATTTATGCAGTGACACAGGGAGTGGTATACACCAGGGTATCAAAATGTCACCTAAAGCAGCATTAATGAGACGGATGCATCCTGCTGTACAGTGTCATTTCCAATGCCATTCTAGCAGCTAGCTACTTTATGCAAAACACACTGTCTTCCATAATTGCTTATGTCACACAGTGACTGGAATGCCTTCAGTTTGTTCTGTCTCTGAATTGCCCCCACCTCCATATTTAGCCCCTTCTGCCATGGTCCCAATCTCCATCCAAAGACATCTTAAGCATATCATCTTGTTTACTTATGCAGGTAACCGATTACCAGTTCCAACAATCTGCTCCCAGCTACAACACACATATCAAAATAGACTGGTGCTGTTGTTGTCCATGAGAATCTAGAAACAGTTTGCACACTGAATGCTTTTGGACTTAAATTCTTCACCCATTTTACTCTGAAGAGCATATCTTATCATAGCTTTCCCCCACAAAGACTCATCCATGGCTTCTGTCATTTCCATTTCTCTGATCATTCTTCTCATCTCTGTTCACCTGGCCACCTCTCTTCCAGAATCACAAAATCAAGTGATCGCCATGTCAAAACAGCCATTACAGAGTATAGTTGCCTTCCGATAAGTTGCCCCCTGCAAGGTCCACTTCTCTTCAAAAGACTTCCCAAGACTACCTTAGGGGCATCACACAGCCTCTGCTGCAATATTCCCATCTCACTTGTCATTGTCAGCCCCTCATCTCTGTCCCAGGCAAGTCTTCCTAACGTATATTATACAAAGCTCTGGGCTTTTCTGTGTCCTACTTGGCTCCTAGCACACCATTGGCACTAAATAAATATCAAGCCACAGTAATAGCACTCAAAGTCAGAAAACTCCTACAGCACCAATTATTTCAGAGGGATAAGAATTTTCTGCTGTTAAACAGTACCCCCTCAGGACCTGTTCTGATATACCAGTGTAGGAATAAGTTTATCTAAGGCAAGGACAGGGAATCTGTGGTCCTCCAGATGTTGATGAACTCCAGCTACCATTATTCCCAGCCGACATAGTCAATGGTCAGAGATTATGGGAGCTGCAACCATTCCTATCCCTGCTTTAAGTGTTCTTAAACAAGACAACCAACCACACGAGTCAAAGCTCTCCCCGCATCCTGCAACAGCATGATGAGACAAACTGGCCTGCCCCCTACAGAACTTTGTCTTTTAAAATAAACTTTCGGGGACCGAATCCCCACAAGTTTTTATTACAGTATATTATGTGGTATAAAATACACATGGAGAAAACGGTTATGACTTACCGGGCCAAAAGCATTGCTGTCAAAGCTGTGTCCACGATGATCACCCTCTACCCACATGTGGCCATGGGGAACCTTTACGTATTTCTTTTTGTAGCCTATGGTTCTAAAGAGAAATGCAATCACACAGTTAGTGGTATAAAACAAAAAAATATTTCAGCCCCCAAAGTAAACAACCAATACTGATTGCTTTTCCAAATAGAAATTAAAGCATACAGATTAGTTCTGGCCCCATCCCAGGCTGGTTCATGCATATAACCCTGGTAACTTTTGGAACTGCTTGCAACACAATTGTGTGCATGCTTAGTGAGAAGTCAAGTCCTACTGAGAAGTAAAACCCTACTGTGTTTGGTGGGATTCCCTCACTAAAAAGTGTATTGAGGGTTAAAGCCTGAAATGTGGGGCTCTAGGAGTGCAATTCTTTTTTCACTGCTGAATATTTGCTCCAGATAGAGCTGAACTAAGATTTCTCAGAGGAAACTTCTGAGATTTTTCTTTCGCCTCTCACCTTCGATTTCCCACTTCCCAATTTTATTCAAATATAACACCCTGCCCCAGCAGCTACAATATGTGCCCCATAATGCATTATGGAGGATTATGAAGGATGCAAAATGGCAGGTAGACTGGCAAGACGTTTGCTGCTGCTGCCCTTCGCGTCACCACCATAAAAAAACAAAGCGACGAAGGAAGGAGTTGTTCTTCTCCCATGGGTAATAATGAGCCTTATCCCTGAGAAACTGCTGAAACAATTTATCCCCTCCCTGGAGAAATTCGGTGAAATAGTCCCCACAATGTCTTTGTTCACAGATAGAGCAGAACATTTCCAGAGTCCATTTGCAGACTGCAGGAAAGCAGCCTTGAGCTCTGTGCCAGGATTCTATTTCTGTTTAGACTTCTGGGTTTCAGTAGTAACCTCAAAGGCAAAGCGAGATACGTCTGGGGAAAACTTCTTAGGAGAGAGCAAGTTACACAAGTAGTTCAAGAGGTGACGTTCTGCTGTGAGCTTGTTCTGAACCAAAGCCCTCACATGATATCAGGAAGCATTCTAGCGCTGCAGGGACTGACGTTCCAATGAGACAAATTCAAAACCATGATAATCACCCGAGACACATAAATTTTCTTCCTGGAATGATGTTATTTTTATCATTATTCTCCATTACACACCCTGTAGCATACGGCAGATGGGGGTGGGGAGGGCGGGGACTACATTAACCCCAATTCCCTGGGGGTTAGACAAAAGCAGCTGCTCTGAGCACCCGATGTCATAGGCAGGGAAATTTCCACTACACAAACAGGCACACAGAACTTTGGATCATGTCCATATATTGCATTAACTAGTGGTTTAAATTAGTACTCGAAACTCCCATTGTTCTAGGCGCATTTTGCGACAGGGAATTTCATTAGCGCAAGCAGTTTCTGAGCTCTGGATGCAGGAATGCATCTAAAATTTCAGATTAAAACTGTAGAGTGGAAGGAAAGGAGGGCCTTTTTCTGCCTCCCCACTTCCAGCTACTCTTTGAGACCCTCTTAAGGATAGTGGGGGGGGACAGGGGAAGGACTAGATCACGGGTAGGCAAACTAAGGCCCGGGGGCCAGATCTGGCCCAATTGCCCTCTAAATCCGGCCTCCAGACTGTCCAGGAATCAATCTACATGAGTAGAATGTGTGCTTTTATTTAAAATGCATCTCTGGGTTATTTGTGGGACATAGGAATTCATTAATTTTTTTTCTTCAAGATATAGTCCAGCCCCCCACAAGGTCTGAGGGTCAGTGGACTGGCCCCCTGCTGAAAAAGTTTGCTGACCCCAGGACTAGATCATGTGAAAAATGAAAATAATATTTTAGCTGCAGTTCATTCATTTTCATGCTTGGCAAATCCACACTGTGATCAACTCCCTCCCAGAAACCAATGTCCCCACTGTGGAAGGATGTGTGGGTCCAGAATTGGCCTCCACAGTCACTTACAGACTCATTGTTAAAACCGTGTCTATGAAAGACAATCTTACTTGGCTACGAGTGATTGCCAAAGAAGAAGAAGATTCATTTTCAGTTTTGTATTCTTATTATAAAAAAAGTGTGCCTGGACATAACCTAGGTTTAAGGCGCCATTTAGGTCCTAGCTTTCATATCTCAGTTTCTAACACTGGTTTTAATGCATAAGTGAAACAGTAGGTCACAATTTATGATGAACACAAAAGGCTTTCTAAAACTTTTTTAAAGTCAATAAAGCAAGAGTGGTTTTTTAAAAATAAAAATAAAATAAACAGTTTAGCTAAAAATGGATTAAAGCACATATCAGCTTCTTTCTCCTAACTTCCCATTTTCAATTCCCCTCTGATACTGCCCACCCTCATGCAGTTACGAGGTTTGAAAAGAGAATGATAAAGAGCCTACTGGCACAGATATTATGAAAGGTGGGACGATATTTGGGGCTTCACAGCTAGGGAGAGAAAGCACAAAGCTCCCTTTCCCATGTGCTGTGACCCCAATATAAATGTGTCCCATAGCTCTTGTTAATTTAAGAAAGAGACACAATGCACTACGTGTAACGCGAAGGTTGACCCTTAGACTTATTATAGGTCACTTCCATAGTCCAAAACAGCACCAGTTACCTCACACGAACAGCTCCATGGAACAGACACACCATAGAATTTCATGCTAGCTAGAAGGAGGTTCATACAAAATTAACACGTAGGTACTCCCATTGTTCAATAGAAACATGCAGATTAAATACTCCAAAAAGACAAGCCTTCTTCTCTCCTTATAAGCACTCCACACACTCTAATTTCATGAATGCCAAATTTATGCATGAATGTAAAGCCATGTACTCCTAAATATTAATACATCTTTACTGGAAAAAATACTACATAAGGAACAACCATATCTTGGCTTAATATGCCAAGATATGACTGAGCCTTTCTGTTCTCTCTTCATGGTTGTTGTTGTTTAGTCGTTTAGTTGTGTTCGACTCTTCATGACCCCATGGACCAGAGCACGCCAGACACTCCTGTCTTCCACTGCTTCCCGCAGTTTGGTCAAACTCATGTTGGTAGCTTCAAGAACACTGTCCAAGCATCTCGTCCTCTGTTGTCCCCTTCTCCTAGTGCCCTCAATCTTTCCCAGCACCAGGTCTTTTCCAGGGAGTCTTCTCTTCTCATGAGGTGGCCAAAGTATTGGAGCCTCAGCTTCATGATCTGACCTTCCAGTGAGCACTCAGGGCTGATTTCCTTAAGAATGGAGAGGTTTGATCTTCTTGCAGTCCATGGGACTCTCAAGAGTCTCCTCCAGCACCATTCTAGCACCCTTCATGGTACACCCAAATAAAATGTGGAAGTATTCAATTAGCCATAGTCCTTATTTTGTCCAAATCAGGAAACCATGGTTACCAGCTTCAGAACAAGATGGGCTCTTAAACCAACATGGCTTGTTCTTAAACCAGCCTGGCTTTATTCCAGGTTTGGACAAAATAGGAAACAGTGGTTTGCAGGAAGCTTTGCTTTGCATTCAGGTGTGCGAGGAAGTGGCTGCCTGAACAGGCAACAAGGGTCATTTCATACGTCATCTTATTCAGTTGAGTTTTGCTAAAACAAACAGAGCCAACTCAAACCACGCCAAAACCACAAGCACACACAATGGAAACAAAACATCAAAACAAAGTAGGGGATCACAAGCCAATGGATCGATGAAAGGGACCTGGAGGTTGAGTACAAATAATAAAAGATACTTTTTATCCTATGTGGTGGACTTGTAAAATAAAAATAGATTTCTGGGAGATGATATATAATGAAATGGAAAAAATGTTTAAAATAACTTTTGTTAAAAAACCAGAAGCTTTTTTATTAGGAATTACAGGAGGAGCAGAAAAGACTTTTTATGTATGGAACAACAGCCACACGGATGTTATTGGCCCATAGTTGGAAAGTTGATAAAGTCCCTACCAGAGAAGAATGGCAAACCAAGATGATGGACTATGCCAAGATGGCAAAGCTGAAACCAAGAGGATAAAATTGGGAATGAAGAAAATTTATAAGTTATCTAGGAGACCACTGTAAGCAGACAGAAACAAGAGCAGGATTTTGACTCACTTGTAGTGTAAAAACCATGGATGATATGGTTTGATATAAAAACTGGAGTACGTGTTAATATGCAGTTGTAGACATTTAACATAAGACTCCATGGACAGGATTGGGGGAGATGATCACAAGATTCGGAGAATCTTCACATACAGTATGATTTTATTGAAGTGTGTTTCTTTGTATTTTTTATTTGTAAAAATAATAAAATGTATGTGGGGGGGGGGAGAGAACAATGGAGGAAGTGGGAAAATGTAGCACCCAAATCCCATAATGTTTCTCAAGCAATCATGTATGGGTGCCAGGGTGAGCGAAAATCAGTGTGCTACTGGGTGGGTGGGTTGGGATAAATACTAGAATACAGCTTGTGGAATGTGTGAAGAGCCGTTGCTATTTTTCTAGAAAAAGAGGCACCAGAACTCACTGTGAACGCTTCCCTTGTTCTCTTATAATGGCAATGGCGCCCACCTGAGAGGTGCAGGAACTGAGTTCTGGTGGGTTCCGGCTGAAAAAAGGCCCTGTGAAGAGCCACATATCAGTGAATGCTGAAACAATTTGGTGGCAGACCAGTAGGATCATCAGGCACTAGAGGCCAAGATGTCGGAATCAAGACCTGCTATCACTGCTACCATTTTTAATGACACACAGAACTATATTAAGCCTCAGCTATCAAAGAAATTGTGTAAGTTCGGAATTCTACCAGTGATACATTCCTATTTATAAATGTGACACACTGCTAAAGTCCCCTGAAGCTATACAGGTTGTAGTTATCAAAACATAATAGACACAATAACATTTTTTTTATTATTATTCTGTTAAGAATTCTCAGAGGTAACTGGGTGATGGTGGGGAGTTGAATGCCTTCAAGCCGTTGTCCTTTTCTTTTTCAATATCAGTTTTTAAAAATGCTATGCGAGACCATTTTTTTGTCATGAAATATTCAGTCTCAGAGCAAAGAAGCTTCCCTTGTTTCCAGTCTGTCACATTAGGCATTGTACGAGTTATAAAATGGTCATTAGCATGATCAAAGCAAATATATTACTCAAAGCCTTTAACTAGGATTTTCTTGTTCTGTGCAGTCGCTCCAGTATTTAAAGCTAGGCCTTTTCCTCTGTCACTGTCCTCACATACATTCTAATCTACGAGAGAAGGTGGGGATTCATTGATCTGAAGGCTTTACATTTATTCTCCACAAAGTGCAAATTAATCTGTAATTCACAGGGACTTGAAAGGAAGTGCACGAATGATGTCTCCTTACGTGCTTTACATTCAGTAACAGAAGTTGGATCTGCAGCACAATGTTGCAGTGCAGAGCACTCTCGTTCAGTGTCCAAGCCAACCAGCCATGCCATCTTCCAAAATATTCTCTTCCCTTTTGTCAAGGATAATGGTTCAATATCCTGAAATGGGAATGCTCACTTATGTTAAATTACTGTATTTTTAACTTGGGGTTTTTCCTTTGGCAGTAGCCCTCATGCGATTGGCTGACTGAGTCACAGGAGAGAGACATTCCATTCTGTTGTGACTGTTATTCCAGTAACTGTCATTTTTAACTGCTTTCTGTTTTTCTCTGTGTGTTTGTGAGGGATAATGGCTGCTGAGAGAGGTTTCTTTGGATACTGCTAAGGACAGTGTTGTGTCAGTGTGATCTGTGTGAAGTGAAACAGACAGAGGAAGATCCCTAAACGTTAAGAGGAAGAAACCTGTGTAGGAGCTCTCAGTAAGGAACAAAGTGAATAAGCATTAGATTGTAAATATAGTCTTCTCAGGTATGAAAGTAAAGTTCTTTTGAATACAGTAGTACCTTGGTAGTCAAACAGCTTGGCTCCTGAACGCTGCAAATTCGGAAGTGAGCGTTCTGGTTTGCGAATGTTTTTCAGAAGCCGAATGTCCGATGTGGCTTCCACAACTTCCAATTGAGTGCAGGAAGCTCCTGCAGCCAATCAGAAGCCGTGCCTTGGTTTTCAAATGGTTTCAGGAGTTGAACAGACTCCTGGAATGGATTAAGCTGCTTTGTACTCATTTAGTTGTTTTTGGATTTCCACACACTACCAGAAGTAGACATTTTCCCTACTTCTGCAAACATTGGGCCTCCACCGAGCATGTTGATATCTCCCTTTTCTTTTTCAGTAAGCCTGTTTTGGCTACATTATCATAGTTTGCTATTAACATATTTTTAGATTCATTTACCAATCCACAGAATGCTTTATGAAATGGAAGGTTGTGTGGAACATGACCCCTCTTTTTTTCCACAGGACATTTCATATACCATATGCTAATCCACATTCCTATGCACACATCTCACCATTTGGCTAAATAAGAGGCACTGTCACAGTTGAAGAACATGCCAAAGCAGCCATGGAGGGCACGGAACATGGCTGGTGAGAAGTGTGGCTTCAGCAGAGTTCAAAGACCCAGAGAATGAGAGAGAGAAACAGAAACCTCTTCTGCAGAGGAAGAAATATTTCAAAAAACTGAACAACAACCAGAGAGAGACTTGGACACTGGGGTGATCAAAGCTTTGGGGGTTATGAGGCCAAAATGGCCTGAAGGAGTGCTGTCAGTTGAAAGGGCATGGCAAGCGTTCACAGAACTATGACTCACAAGTCTTTTTGTTTTCTCATTGCACACCTGATAAATCATAACAGTAGAAATGCAGGACCTGGGACTTGAATAAGTGTACCTGTTGCATTACCCTTAAGCACGCTGTATTGTACAGGGATTATTTATTGTATTGAATTAGCTTGCTTTCAGGCATCTGCCAGAAACTTCAAACATTCAATTTGCTCTAATAGATATGTGCAAAAAGAAGAAGAAAAAGAAAGAGGTCCTACAGAACTTCTTAAAAGCATGAATGCATTCTAAAATCTCCATTCTGTACATCAGCTTAACACTGTTGTTCAGATCATTACATCTGGTATAAGAAATTCTGTCTGCATCACATTTTATTGAGGTTGAGGAGGATGACATTGGTTGCTTTAGATTTAAACTGATTAATTGTTTTGACTTATTTTACACCTTTAGAATTTAAATGTTGTATTTTATTGATCAGTTGTAATCCACCTAAAATCTGGGCTAAAAATCCATATTTCTGTATATGTGTATGTGCATATACAGGTGATATAAAATATAAAATGCCATTACTTTTTGTAGTTGTGAAATGGTTAGGGTTGTCATATTTTGAAGAGCAAGAAAGAAGACACATTTGCCAACTTCTACTTTTAACTATACTTTTAACTAATATGGGGGACGCGGGTGGCGCTGTGGGTTAAACCACAGAGCCTAGGGTTTGCCAATCAGAAGGTTGGCGGTTTGAATCGCCGCAACGGGGTGAGCTCCCGTTTTTCGGTCCCTGCTCCTGCCGACACAGCAGTTCAAAGGATGAAGTACAAGTAGATAAATAGGTACCGCTCCAGCGGGAAGGTAAATGGCATTTCTGTGCACTGCTCTGGTTCGCCAGAAGTGGCTTAGTCATGCTGGCCACATGGCTGTATGCCGGCTCCCTCGGCCAATAAAGCGAGATGAGCGCAGCAACCCCAGAGTCGTCCGCAACTGGACCTAAGAGTCAGGGGTCCCTTTACCTTTACCTTACTTTTAACTATGGATCCCTATGACTATTCTCAATTTACATACATGTGAAAAAGAGGGTGTGCCCTGGAAAAAGAGGACATATGGCAACCCTAGAGGTGGTTTAAAAGATTTGCTTCCTGAGATGGAAAACACACAAATGACACCCCCCCCAGCAATGTGTGAAAAGCATAATAATACACTAAATAACTGATAGTATGCTGCTTTTTAGTAGTACTAAAGCTAGCAACCTCACTTTGTCTAATGGTAATCTTGGCCCTGTTTTATCCCATAAAGTATGCTCATGTTGTGTGACCATACATGCACTCAAGTACACACACAGTATTAAAACAGTGCTCTCCTTTATAAGCACAGCCAGATTATACTAGCAGATATTAGAGTCCTGATTTGTTTGTAGCAAGAAATAAATAAATAAATAAATGAGATAATAAGCAGTTTTAGGAAGGGAGTTTGGGGGGAAATGGAAAAAGAAATTTTAAAAAATGGTTTTCAGTTATACCCTCTATTTATAAAATTGAATGAATGTACTTTCTATGACTAGAGTAAACGTATACTAAGCTTTCGACTAGCCCTCTATTTGAAATCATGGCGCTGTAACTGAAGAGTAAAACGGACTAGGTGCAAATCGTGAAGGATAAGACATGGGTTTATTCCTTAAAATTTGCTAGTACAGTCTCACGAAAAAGCATTTGATGCCATACCAATGTCGTGCCTAGCATTTCCCATTGCACCCTGTGTTGCCTTATAATCGCTTAGGTCAGACCCATTGTCAGCAGCTAGCATGGCTTGATACATGTTGGGGCCCATAGTCCAAAGGAGACCCACTGGGGCAGATGCCATCAATCATTTAACTCTTATTTGAATCAGCTATTATTTGGATTAGCTGAATGAAGCCACCTGCAGCTGCCACCACCACCTCAATTATTGCCAAATGCCTCTGGATCAGGCACTGAGGGGCGATAAAGATGGTGGGTGCTGCTTGCACCCACTTCCCTTGGACCCTGGGGTGAACACCCCTGCCAGCTTCTGGAATTGCCCTGGTAAGATTATGAAGGGGCAGGCTGCAAGCAGGGATGGGCGGTATTGCTTAGAAGGCTACAACAGAAAAGGCTACAGCAACCAGCACTACCTTAACTTCTCAGTGAAAGCCCACTAGGGTTGCACTGCGCAGAACACATATTTAACATATTCCTTCTATATCTATATTTAAAATTAATGAGAAATATTTTACACATTTCTTTAAGTTGCATTGTACGTAGCAATGGCTATCTTACTGTTCTTTTTATTTGGCTGATATTTTAATACACCAACAATTCACCAATAAGAATGGCTTAACAGAAAAAAAATAAATCACTGAAATGGCTGCAGTGCTTTCGATGAGTTGGGAGTGCCACACTGCGCTTTCCTGCTTCTTTGATGAAATTATTAGCCCATCAGGGAGTCCATGAAGTGGAATGATATCTGAAAGTTTCATCTGACCTGTGCATGTGCACCAAGAGTATTTTCTTATTTAAAAAAAGACAAATTCAATACAAATCCTATTTAGCAAGGAGATCCAAAATTCGAAATAAAATTAAAAGTTTATTTTATCGTGCACTTAGTTACATTAATAGCAAGCTACAGTTGTAAACTCATGTTAGAGTAAATTGGATCATCCATTATTTAATTTTGTTGTGTGTTTTTTATATATAAAAAAAACAGAGTAAATTTTGTATTGGATTACTTTCCAAGAAAATCAATAAATCACTTGTGCATGCAAACTGAGCTGCAGACTTAAGAAAGCTGCATTTACTTAATGATTGCCGCTTGCCTTTAATTATTGTTGTGAAGAATGCTTCTGGGTTTACTTGAAAGAGCAAAATGAAGATGAAAGTGTCCTCTGTGTGCCACTCATTTGTGTATTAACAGCAGCATGGCATCTCCCGCAATAAATATCAATCAACTGCTTGTTCCTTTGGGGCATTCATATATATGGCTCCATCAACTAGGGCTTCAGGGCAGTTTACAAATTTAAAGGGATAAAATACAGCTGAAAGTCAGCAATTCAGAAATACAAGAAAACAAGAAAACAAGGCATCTTTGCTCCCTTTCAAAAGTGACAGCAAAGCTGACTAACCAACATTTGACATTAAAAGAAGCCCTAGGTCTTCTTGAGAAAGGAAGACAGTGACCTGGTTTGCATATCACGGTAAGCCAAATTGTGGCTTACCGGACTAGTAAATTTGTTCCTCCCAGCTTTGCTCGTTCCTGGTCTTTTTAGCTTGGGTGCAGTGCGGTGTGGTGCAGCAGCTAAGCCAACATTTGAACCCGTCTGAACCTGAGCATGTGCTTAAACTTAATCACAATTGCAGGTTGGTTTAGCAGCTGCACTGCGCTGAACTAAAAGGATCAAAGCTGATGGAGGCTCCTTCCTAAGAGCCTGCACATTATTTGATGCTAAGACATGGTTTGGTTTGGTTTGGTTTGGCATTGCCATCTAAGAACAACATGATATCACTTCTTGAGGAGATCAAAATTAAAAGTAGAAGGATTCAAGGACATTCTCATTAACAGAACAGATAAAATAAGTCTTTAAATCTCTCCCCAATTCTCTTCCTTTTTCCGCCCCACTGCAGTTTCAAGCTGCAGTGACTTTTTTTTGAGAGAAAAAGTAATCTTCAAAGTTTATAAAATATTTATTAGCAAGCATTTGGAATAAAGAAACCTGGGTAAAATACAAATTGGGTTAAAATTGTCAATCCACACACACAAAATGTGTGGTTCCTGGAGGTCTACCACCAATTTTCAAACTCACAAAGTACTATACAGAAGTTTTTAGAAATCATGTTCAGACCTATTCATCACTTAGGGTGATTTGAAAAGAAGAAGAATTTATGCCTTTTAAAATGGCATGAATCATGGATTAACAATGAAATAAAAACTATCAATCATTTTTCTTTTCATACAATCACAGAAAGCAGAATCACAAAGTTATGCAAAAGATTCATCAGCCAGAAACGGTGCAATATCAAAGCATTTTTCCTGCATAGAACTTTTTCTGCTCTTCATAAGTAGAAGTAGCATTAGGCACTTTGGGTAACAAATCCCTCTATTCAGAGTAAAGTTCATTTCAATTTGCAGTGTCAATGTCATAGAAACAATGATGGTGGGAGGAATGAAAGCCATTGATGCTACAAAAGGGTAAATTAAGAATCAAAATAATGCTCTCTGGTGAAATAATATGCAGTGAGGAGGGGAACCTTGAACTTAGCAGTAATATTTGCACCATTCTCCGTTTTAGGACGGGGCTTGCTATGCTGCCTTCTCTAAATAAGTAATGCTTTTCCTAAAGTTGCAAGAAAAACATTAAAATTATACTACTTAATGTGGCTTACTCTTTAGATAAAAATTATGAACAGGATTGCAGCTTAAAGGGGGGACACAAAAAGATAAATGGAGATGGATTTATGAGAATAGCAGGACACTTTTAAAATATAAAATTATTTTTCATTATTTTTCCAAATTATTACAAAACAAATTGAATTACTTTAACTTAATACAATTTCTTAAAATCAGGTTTCCCACTCCTGTTGCAAACATATGTCATTTACTCCCATAGCTGCATCATTTCTTATCTAGTGTCCAGTTGTCATCCTTTACTTGCCGTTAAACCATTCTTCCAGCTGACTGTTTTTTCCTCCTTACAAACAGTGCCTCTTTTACATCTTATAAATATAAAATTTAGTTCATGTGTGTAGTCCTTCATATACATTTTTGTTCCAGAGCTGGTGTGCTTAGAGAATTCATTCCTATCTTCCATTGTTCACTTGTTTGCAGTGTTTATCTGGATGGTCCAAGATCACATTCCATTCCTTCCACTGTTTACAGCAGGCATCCCCAAACTCAGCCCTCCAGATGTTTTGGGACTACAATTCCCATCATCCTTGACCACTGGTCCTGTTAGCTAGGGGTGATGGAAGTTGTAGTCCCAAAACATCTGGAGGGCCAAGTTTGGGGATCCCTGGTTTACAGACTAGCATACAACCCGCGGCCATAAATAACTCACAGGATGCATTTCCAGGCTTCCACCATTAAAATCCCCTCCGCAGTTCTTTCTCAGCACACAGTTAAGAGCAAGATCTTTTCTCAAATTCAGCCTCTTTTCCGCATCTGTTCAGCTGCAGTTCATTCTTTTCCCCCACTCACTGCATTCCTCAAAAAACACCCCAGTCCAGAAATGGTCGTAGATAAAATCCATTCAGCCTTGATCAAGGGGGGGGGGCATAGCAAAACCTTATTAAATTTCTTACTGAGCATAGATCAAAAGCCTTTCACCTCTTTTCAACATGTCAGACAGAGTAACAAATCAACGCCCACACACATCTCTTTCATTGTGCAGGGGGGGACAACAGAAAGAAAACCATAAGGAAGCACAAAGCTCCTTGTCATCCCCCTTCCTTTCCTGGCTGTTGTAAGAATTCTCAAGCTTCAGAAAAAAACATTCAAATATCTTCAGAAAGCCAAGCCCGGTACTTCCGGCAGCTGATTGATTGCAGCACATTAGCATATGTTGGTCCAGGAGTGCCTCTTGATTAAAGCCAACTGTCTAGATGAAGAAGGAACCATCCAGAAATCATGCCGGTAATGGAGGCTCGTCCATGGCAAGGGCACACTCCTGGGTTGCTCCCACTCAGCCTTTCAGGTCAGCAGACATTGGGTTGCGCAGCACTGTGTGATGCAGTGAACTCCCCAGACCACACTGAGGAGTATCACGATGATTTATGCCTCATAAATCCTCCCTTTCCCCTGCCTGAATTTCCTTGCAGCCCACAGAGTGCTGTGAAGAACAGCCGCCATTGACTTGTGACGTAGCCGGAAACCTAGCAGGACAGTCTTGAGACACTAATGTGTTAGTGCGAGTTAACCAGCAGGGGCATCAGTTTACAACAGGGTGGAGAAGATTCACAGCATGGTTAAAAGGACTACCCTTTCAGTATTAAATTGGAAAATAAACATGCTTTTAAAAGGCATGTGTTGTGGATGTTTTTGTGCCTAACAATAATTAGAGAGGAAAAATACTTCTCAGGAGTGACACATGGTCCAAAACACGGTGGGGTCAGAAATTGTGCCCCACCCTACCATTGTGCCCCATTAACATGGCAAGATTGTTTTGAAGAACAGCCTCAAAAAATCATCTAGCATTGTCAAAACCGTTGCTCTCAGCACAAGCAAGTAGCCGCCTAGTTTTTTGCCCTAATGAAAGAACTCAAATTAACACCAGATATTTTTAACACATGTGTTAATTCAGGGCTGAGTCAGTGTGTTCCACCACCCAAAAAGCTCATGTGGCGAACCCATTGATGGGGAGTAACATCTGAATGCCTTTGCGTATCAAGGCCCTGAGAGGCCAAAAGGCCCCACGGGCTGGGAAGATGATCTGGCCTGTAATAGGCTGGTTTACCAGGGAGGCCCAGGGCCCACCCACAAAACCACCCGCCAGATAAGGGGGCGAAGGGACTTCTCCCTTGAAACAGTTCGGTAGCTCATATATAACATTGACATGCCAGAACCAAGGTAGCTTGGATTATTAGACAAGGCAGGATATATATTTCTTTAAATATATACAATTGTAATTCTAATGGGTTGGTAAATACTTTTTAGATGCATCGTAATGCTAGGATGTTAGGATAAGCAGTCAAGCTAGTGCTCTTCAAATGAACATTATTCTGTTTTGCAAGTATGAAATGAGACAATATCTGCTTAGTTGCCCAAGAAAGTAGCTAATTAGGAAGCTAAACCTGAGCAGCTAATAGTTAGAATCTAAAGTCTAGCATGGTCTGCTTGAAAGGTCTTTGGTTCTCAGCTGTTTTCTGTGTTTTGCTTTCATCTGTCAATGGAAGGGCAGCTCTTGGGCAGTTAAATTTATCTGGCATTGTTAGGAAACAACACTGTGTGAAGCACTGGCCAGAACAAAGACTACATTGGTGTTCACGTGTAACATTCAGCAAGTACACAAAAAGTTGAGCTGCACATGTAATGTCCAGTGGGTGTCCAGGCTGTGTGCCTGTGTGCACAATCAATGAGCTGTCCAAATCAATACATATGTACACATGCATAGAGACAGTTTTTAACTGTGCTCAGAGTAATATGTGGCGAAGCCTCAGAACAAACAACTTTTAAAAGTTGGAAGTAGGGATAACATGAGTGATCTATAATGGGAGTGTTGTTCAGTATGCATCACAACACAAAGGTAGATGTAGAAGTAAGAGAATTTTCCTTTTTGGACCAGGAAAAGTTCAAAACTCCAACATCTAGCCATTATTCTTCCATTCAAACCAATCAATTAGCAGGACCCACAAGCATTAGACTAAATATGAATACTGACACTATCTATTACTTATACTAACCAGATTGCTCTATGATCATGGCTCAGGAAAAAAGCAAAACAAGTTCAGACCGTATTTTCATATTGGGAAACATGGCTAACACCCATGCACATGTAAATAAGCATTCACAGACCACAGAATCAATGGGGGAAATTAGATCTCAACAGTGAACTTGGGAGGGAAAGGGAATGAGCATCCATAAGAATGGCCCCTAATTTGCAAACCATGGTTTTCAGGGACCTAGCATTTCATCTGCACCAAACCATATCAGTATAGAACCAACTTTTTTTTTTAGTAAAGTCAACACAAACTTTCTGCTTAACTTTTTCAAGATGAATTACTAAAGATTGCCTCAAGACAGGTTGATCATCTGTAACCTTTGCTCACAAAAATGACTTATATTTAAAAAAGAATTTGGGGGGATCAATAGAGCTGCGTTACTCTGTCATTTTGAAGAGTGCTGAACATTTTGAGAAGCAATTTCCTTAAAGCAACTCATTGAAAAAAGACTACAATTCAAAGATGGATATCTATGCCCAGTTTAATGCTTTTATGTCTCAGATGATTTAAAAGTTAACAGATGCACTTATGCTTATCCTCTGCTAGGGGATAATTTCACTCTTGACATGTAGAAATTAGATCTGTCTGGTACTCGAACCATCTGTCCACAAAAGAAGAGAAAACTCCATTTTTAGGTCCAGCTGTAAGCACCAACAAGAGTAACCAGGATCAGATATAATGAATGAGATATGATTAATCTTGACTTGACCTTGGGGGTGGGGGCAGCCGGGAAACCTCAGGTGTCCCAGTGCCTTTAGATGCCATCTGGAAGACAAATGAATGTAAATGATTCCATTTCTACACCTAGCACTTAATAGCAGAGAGTAAAATGTTCCACCACAAAACCTAAATCAGTGCAATATTGCAGGACTTTGTAAATACACACAACTGAATACACAGATAGATCTGTTGACCTCAGTCTGCTTATGAGTTGCATCTTCCAACGCTTCTGCCATTTCCTCCTTATTTTTCTCTGTTTCCCTCCATCACCTAACCAGACAACTTGATCCTGAATGCCAATTCTAACATTAATAAATTGTCTTTGGAGAGCTACAAATACTCCATACAAGGTTTTCCTAAGTCCTATGATGAGATCAAAGCCCTGGCATGGCAGGAATGAAGACCCTGTGGCTCTCCAAATGCTGTTGGACTCCAACTCTCTCATCAACCCCAACCAGCATATCTAGTTTCTAGGGATTATGGGATTTAGAGCCCAGCATCATCTGGAGAGCATTAGGTTCTCCATTCATGCTCTGCAGAAAGAGGGTGGACTGTGCCCGACAGGAGGGGGAAGGAATAGGTATGCTCCTTTCACAATGAAAGTATTGCGGGCAAGCCATTCACCACATCTATGGAGCAGCCAGTCAACAACTAACAATGAAGCCCTCACCCTGTAAATACAGTGGTACCTTGGGTTACATACACTTCAGGTTACATACGCTTCAGGTTACAGACTCCACTAACCCAGAAATATTACCTCAGGTTAAGAACTTTGCTTCAGGATGAGAACAGAAATCGTGCAGCGGCGGCGCAGCAGCCCCATTAGCTAAAGTGGTGCTTCGGGTTAAAAACAGTTTCAGGTTAAGAACAGACCTCCAGAACGAATTAAGTTCTTAACCCGAGGTACCACTGTACACCTCTTAGGGGAATGCGTTTAAACTATACACAGAAGGTTTGAAACAAAATATGTTTTGAACATTTGATAAAATTATTATAGAATTGAAAGCTACCAGAAACACCTGCGAGCTTCTAAGATTTGACCACTATGAGACAAGATGCCAGTGAACTGTCCTATTTACGTTATCATTAAGGCAACTTCATATTAACTATGTTTCTGGGATTTAACACAAGCATCAGTACAGATTTCTCAAAAGTCACCTTTTAACATAAAACATCTGCTTTGCTTACCTAGATGAAGTTATGAAAGGGAAAATAAGGGGGGAACTAGAAAAGCCCCCTGGGCTTCTTTGATACACAGATGTTTTGATCACATCCAAGGGTTGTGTGTGTGTGTTTTGCCCAACTGCAGGAAACCTTTGCACAGTACTATGCACCATTTAATCACCACAGACTGCCTGTATGAATTTGGATGCTGATCATCAAAGCAGCAGATTGTGTCTGATTGCATATTGGCAGAGGTACACCTTTGGTGATGAAGGCATTCAAAACTGCAAAAACACTCTGGATTAGACAGATAGGAAAAATGAGAGATGAAGGGTAAACAGGAGACCAAGCAATTTCCTGCCTTAAAACAAATGTGACCACCTATTTAAGAATTTAATTTTCACACAACTGAACACTCTGTTTCAGTAACAGTGAGAGCTGCCGATGCCTGAGCACTTATTAATATTATATCCCTACAATTCTCAAAAAAAAAAACCACAAAAAATGTTTTAGTAAGCCAGTTTACAAACTACGCAAAACAACAATACACTTTAACAGCAGCTACTACTATGCTATAAGATCCATTGTCCTGTGATATCATATATGAGTTTGTACTACTGATGAAGCCTAGGACGGCGAAACAAGGCTAATATTCTGGAAATCCTTGCCTTAGACTCTGTGAAAGGATTCTGTGGAACTGCAACAACCTTTCGTGTGGATTGTTGGACTCTATGAACAGACAGGTGGAATAGACACTTTCACATATATGGACCTTATGCATAAACTGATTAGAGAATGAAAGCTTTTCATGAGTCTTATCTTCATGGCTTGGTCTGCCTTTCTGCAGACACATCTCAAGCCATGACCGTATCCGTGCACTGAATCCATCTAGAGCCTTCTTGCACTCTGCTCCCTTGAACTCGCTGCGTAGGATCTTTGGTCAAACCACTTTGGTTGTAATGGCTAGGATCATCGCCTGCTGTTTTCCTCCTCCACTTAGTCTCCATGACCTGTACCTGCATTTCAAAGCTTTTCCTTTTGAGGAGAGGAAGAACTCCAAATTAATACGCAATGTTGACGTCATCCCCTGTATTTTCTGTAACTCTTGGACAGGGCTAGATAACTAAATAGGCACCCACACATTTTAGGCGCCCCACAACAATGGATCAAAGTAATACTGATTTGATCTTGAACAAAAATTACAGTCAAGCTTTCTTATTTCAATGTTATCCCCAAAAGGGGGTCCCCAAAATTTTGACTGTCTAGGGGCCTCCACAGGGTTGAATCCAGCACTGCTCTTGAAAGACTTGTGTGTGCGCGTAAATATGGAACAGAACGACCAGCACCACCAGCACCCAGGAACTGCAGCTGAACAAGATTTCCCAATGTATGTTTACAATCATGATTGTTACTGCTTTTGTCTATCTGGGTATTTCCTAGGTTGTCAAGTTTATGTCAGTAAGTGCTAAGTAAGCAATCAATCATTATAACAGCTTTGCTTACCCAGGGAGTCAATTAGTTCCTCCGATATCTTGCACTATCTTCAAGAGAACTGCTGCCAGTCAGTATATAATAGACAATACTGAATGAGATGGACCATGAATAAAAAGGCCACCTCAGAGCATTACGTAAGCACAGTTTACATGGGAAAGGAACTGGTATCCCACCAACTCATTTTTTTATTTAAAATATATATACAGTACCCCACTTTTACCATACCTGGGTCTTGTTCTGTTCCCTCCACAGCATGTCTGCACCTAGAATGTCCATGAGTTGGACATCATGCTCATTTTCTTCTTACAGTGCATTTATCTCACACCTTTCTTCAGTCATGGAACTCAAGGCAATGGACATGAGGTTCCCAAGCCATCTCTCATTCAGCCATTGACCAGATACGGCTCACTTTAGCAAGATGGATGCATAGTGTGCTCTTAGGTTCAACACACACAGAACACAATCCATGTAGGGGCTAGCTGAGCAATCTGTGCAGTTGATTATACACAAAGATGAAGACCTCAAAATTTGAGAGAGGGAGGTGGGTAATTGTGATCCCAACATATGTGTGAGACAGATCCGTATCTCAGTGTGCCGAGCTGTCCAGACCAGAAAACCACTTCATCCCTGAAAGCAGACTGGAAACCTAATATCAGCTTGGCAGTATTTCAATTTACTAGGATAATAATCAGCTAACAGCTGAATTAGAAGCCAAATAGAGCAATAAATGATAATTACAAGCATCTTATATGATAGCAGTTTTACTAATAGGAAACAGTATGTACAATTAGTCAAATTCATAATCTCAAAACCCCAGAGGTTGTATATGCCTTTTCCCATACTTGTGTTGAGACATATTGGGATGACAATAGTGTAATCAGAGTAAGCAGGTGTGCAAGGATCTCAGCCAAGTCCCTATTACAGCTCAAGTTGCTCATTTTTCTTTCTGCGCAAGCACAGCAAATCCATTTTCATTTTATTATTCCTTTTCCCGATTTCCTGTTTAATACAATGACAGGAATAGCAAACTGTTTTTCAGGGTAAGCGCCGCATTTCCCCCAGGGCAGTTTTCTGGGGGCCACATGCCCATGGCAGGCAGAGCAATAAATTGTCTTTGTATAGGAGGCTAGTTCCTTCATGTACCCACAATGACCTTCCATGCAAACATGCAAGAAATATTGTAATCAGAGTCCAAAGACACATCCCAGCTGGGCAAAAACACTTGAGAACAGTGCAAGGCAGGGCTGGTGAGGGCAGTGTCCTGGATGGGGTGTGGCCTAGAGAGAGAGTCTGCAGGCATCTGCCTCCCGCCTGGCCTGAGCGTCACCATCCCTCTACTAAGACTACATGAGTGGAAGAATCTATGAGTTAACACTACAACTGTTTGGGCCCAGGAGTGAAAAGGTAGGTGGTGGTCAGTAAAAGGAAGAGGAAAGGATACCATGAAATGTGTGTGAAAGAGAAAGAGGGTGTGTGTGTGGGTGGGTGTGATGTACCAGGAATGTTTATGGGCCCAGTCTCCATGCAAGTCAGTAGAAAAGGCTGAATGGAGGTGGGCTCTCTTTCCACAACTGACAGCCCTACAGAAGGTAAGATTTCTCTTGGCACTTTCATAGCCTATCTGTATACAATTGCACCTATGAAGACATCTTCTCCTGAATGCATGGAGGGTTCAGTGAGCCCAGCCAGCAGAATGCTATCACTCCCTCTATCCCAAAAACAGAGGTGGGGGAGATCCAAAGTGCTAAAATAAAAAAAGACCAGATAACAGAGGAACAGACAGCAACGGGTATCTATCTAACATTATTAAATCAAACTAACAAAGGAAGCCCTTGGAAAACACAAAGTTGCTCCAGCGGTTTTGCTACAGAGAATTCTTCATCAAAGACGCTTGGTACAAATTCATATCTCAGTGCAGGCACCATCAAACGTAGATATCTGAATCCTTTTAATTTTAACCACCCTTCCTTTGATAATTCCATTGTCTCAAATTAGGATGGCCTCAGGCTTAATAGCATTCATCCTTAATTCCTATCTGCCATTGATTAAAGCTATATTTAAGAGAATTACTTGGCCTTCTATAAAATCATTACTTTTGTTTTTCTCGTAAAATATCGGTCGGATTATCATGTTCCAGAAATGTTAAAGACCTTTCTCTGAAAGCTGCTTCGTCAATAGCATGGATCGAATGGGATAAATCTATGTGCCAATATTTGCTTTATTTACTAATAGTGGCTAAATGATCCAAGGGTTGGAGAGGGAGGGGGGGAAAGGTCAAGCTAGCAACCTCTTGGGAAGTTTCATTTGCAAAAGAAACCTACAATTTCTCAAATACTCTTTGAATTGTTCTTCAAGAAACGGAAGCTGGTGTTCTGCCGGCTGCATTCAAATCAGTGAAAAAGGAAGGGAATGAAGAATATGGAGGTCTAAGATGACTTGCTCATAAGGAGGTGAACCAAGGTGAGAAATATGTCAACACATTCACGGGGGAATGTGAAGTGAGACAAATCATCTAATTTACTCCAGCAAATGATGATGGCACAGCAGCCGAACTTTTGAGAACCAATAAAGGAGGACCCGCCACAATGTCAAAAATGCACATTTGAATTGCATGTTATTCTTCCCACTGGTATTTACGATACTTTTAAATTTGCAATGTGATTACGTACATGCTGGCAGTGCACGGGGCCACGGGGCTAGTAGCTTATTAGATCTAGCAGTGTGGGGCTGACTGGTTGGGGCCAGAGCGTGGTTAACCCCCTCTGCCGTGCACCAGGTTGCTCTTAAAAACTGCCTGTGGCACCCTGGTCTGTATGTGCTCTGGGGCAGGTTGAGGCTGAAAGGAACAGGTCTTATGGGTGTCTTAGAGGCAGGGCAGCAGCTCAGTTGGCAGGTGGAAAATCCCAGGAGCAATCCTGGCCCAACTGCACTGGCTGCCAATTAGTTTCTGGGCACAATTCAAAGTGCTGGTGCTGTAAAGCCTTACATGGCTCAGGACCGCAATACTGCAAGGACCTGTACGAACCAACCCGGACCCTGGGATCATCATCTGAGGCCCTTCTTTGTGTGTCCCCTGCACAAGAGGTCCAGAGGTGGCAACACAAGAGTGGGCCTTTTCTGTGGTGGCTCCTCTGCCCAGAGAGGCTCACCTGGCAACATCATTACATGTCTTCAGGTAACAGACAAAAACGTCCCTCTTTACCCAGGCCTTCAACCATGAAACAATCTATGGCCTGTTAAATGTGGGCGGGGGACTGTTATTTTATTTTTTAAATTAATATGCTGTGTGTTATGAAAGCCAGTGTGGTGTAGTGGTTAAGAGCGATGGACTTGTAATCTGGTGAACCGGGTTCGATTCCCCGCTCTTCCACATGCAGCTGCTGGGTGACCTTGGGCCAGTCACACTTCTCTGAAGTCTCTCAGCCTCACTCACCTCACAGTGTGTTTGTTGTGGGGGAGGAAGGGAAAGGAGATTGTTAGCTGCTTTGAGACTCCTTAGGGTAGTGATAAATTGGGATATCAAATCCAAACCCTTCTTCTTCTTCTCTTCTTTGTTATTACGCTCTGTAAATTATGTTCTTGCTGTTGTACACTGCCCTGGGATCTTTGGATAAAGGGAGGTATATAAATGGAATTAATGGTGATGATGATGATGATGATAAATACTTCATTGTGTGAGGGGATGATGCCTGCTGCCTTGAAAGAGGAAGCATGGTGGTTCCTACAGAAATCAGCCCTGGTCCCCTTAGATTGGAACAACTATCAACCAGTTGCAGATGGTGGAGAGGATTATAATGTGGCAGCTGCAAGCACTATTGGATGACAAATATTTAGATTCATTCCAAACTGGGTTCAGTCCTGGACATTGGGCTGAGCTGGCGTTGGTTGCCTTGATGGATGACCCTTGAAGAGAGTGGGACAAGGGGGAGGGGTGACCTTGCTCCTGCTTCTTGCTGCTTTTTTCATGCTTTAAATAGTGTGCAACTGTTTTAGTAATGATTTAATTATTTTCTTTTCTTTGTAAACTGCTTTGAGATTATTATTTTTACAATCAAGTGGGGTATACATTTTATGAAATAAAGAAATAGGTAAATAATTCTAGGGTTACTGCACTGAAGGCTCTCTTCTGAGCAATGAATGAAGCTTGGTTTGTGGTATGGGCAGCCCCCGCCCTATGGACAAAAGGGAAAGTCTCTTTACCATGGATTTTTTTCAGGAATTTGGGTGGGAGGCATAAAATCAGCTTCAGATCTGTGGTTCCTGATCCCATGTTCCTAGTTATATTTGACTGCCATTTTTCTTCAGAAACAAGCGCAGAAAGCATTGTGAAGAGGATTCACATTTCCAGACTATTCAAACGTAGGACACCCAGTTTTTTAAACCATTCGTGATATTTTTCTGTCTCTCCCTCTCTTTTTATCCTCACACATCTTACATCTCCTGGTCCTTATCCCTTTGTACAATTCCTATTTTATTTTATTTTTGGTGTGGTTTTTCATTGTCTCCTCCTCGCACCATTTACTTTCTGCTACATCCACAGATCTATTTGATCTTCCAAGGGTGCTTCCGAGAGGTGATACCTTTTGTAGATAACTTTTTTAAAAAACTTAGCCTTTTTATCATTGCCCTAGAAGTTTTAATGATCAAATGTATAGATAGGCATTGGATTTGCGCAGATTTTGACCTCCCCACCCCCCTGTACATACCAATATCTGTGCAAGTATTCCTAAATGACAATAATATTGTAGACTAAACTGAGCTCATGAAGCCTGGGGCAATTTAGCTGAAAGTCAGCACAGGCTATTTTGTACTCATTAGAAGTCTAGGAGTTGTTGTTCGAAATAAGAATCACCCCAAGTCGGAGAGAAGCCTTTCATTATATTGCCTCCTCTATAGGTTATAATTTTCTGTTTATTTTTCTGTTGCACTCTGTAACTCTTTCCACCTTACCTCAGCCTTAGGACAAAGATAGCCAAACTATTGTTGTCTATGCTCTGGAAACCTCTAGATTAGATTAAGGTAAAGGTAAAGGACCACTCATGTTACGAGCTCTTGTGTTTACATTATACAGTGGTACCTCGGGTTAAGAACTTAATTCGTTCTGGAGGTCCGTTCTTAACCTGAGGTACCACTTTAGCTAATGGGGCCGCCCGCTGCCACCGTGCCATTTCTGTTCTCATCCTGAAGCAAAGTTCTTAACCCGAGGTACTATTTCTGGGTTAGTGGAGTCCGTAACCTGAAGCATCTGTAACCTGAAGCACCTGTAGAACATGCACTGTAGAACATTTACTGCATACCAAGATGCATCAACATGTGGGAAGAATGATGGCCCACTGCCTTTTATGTCTTTGGTACAGGGCTGGCACACCCATGAGGCAAGGTGGGTGGCTGCCTCAGGTGGCAGGAATCACAGGGACCATATGGAACTTGCCGAACTGACTGGGAGACTCCGAGACGAGAGAAGAGACGGTGGAAGAAGATTGGAATAAGTTTAAAGAATATTTGAAAAAATATGTTAATATTTAAATCTTAGAATAGCTTTGGAAGTGTGGATATAGGCTGTAGGGTTAGAAGTAGAAGATAGCGTATTTTAAAGTGTGATTTAAAAAATGGTTAAAATTATGATATATGTAAACTGCTAAAGATGAGGTAAAATGAAAATCAGATAGGGAGGACTTGAGGAAGCTCACTTAACAATGTTTAGAAAAAATAAGAATTTGTTTGTTTTTCTGTTTGTGTTAAATAACAAGAAATGAATAAAAAAATTGGGGAAGGAAAAAAAAGGAATCACGGGGCATCAGATCCGGCCTCCAAGGAATGCATTGCCATCTGCTACTACTGCTCCTGCTACTGCTGTGACAACAACAGCTTCAGTATGCTCCTTGGAGACCACATCTGCCATCTCCTCGGCAGCCCCCCACCCATATCACCTCTACAACAATCTCTCAGTGACTAGGGGGTGACTAGGGGGTCATGTTCCTGAGGCAGATCTTTATCCCCCACTTTTTCCTGATCTTCATTCACCCCTTCTTGCCCAGCCAGTGGGGGGGGGGAATCATTTTGTGCTTCGTCTCAGGTGCCCAAAAGTCTTGGGCCAGCCCTGCTTGGGTATAAGTACCAGGAAGCTGCCCATAAGGCTGCCTTTGTTTGAAACAGTCCTCAGTGAGAAGGGAGAATGCCACAGACAAGCCCAAGGTTTTAATTTGCCATTTAAAGGAAAACAAGAGAACTGTAATTTTCAATAGAAGGAAGAGCAGCAGTTCCTGTTTTAGATTCAACTCATTTAAAAGGCTAATGTGCTGGCAGATCCAGTAAGGAAGAAAAAAGTAGACTGTAACAAAAAAGCGTATTTCTCTATTGTGCTTATTCTTTCACTTCTAAACCTTTAATACCCCGTTGACAATAGCGCATCTTGCAAGTTAAAATTATGAAATGTGTTCTGCTTGCTATATTGTGAGAAAGCGCCATGATCATATCACTTCATTATCAATTCACACCCGCGATTAGCATGCTGATTTTATTATTGTCCTTCACTACTGAGAATAGAAGAATCCTGTATAATTGCTATCTCTCAGGCAGATTTCCTAACGCCTGTGGCATTTTATTGTATGGGTAGGCCACAATACAACAGAAGCTTCAACATGCATGAACTCAGCTTCATTGGACTGGGGTCATAATGTGTGGGAGTTTTTAACCTCTGGATGTTAATTATATATTATGGACTGCACTGTAAAAGCGTAGGTGAACTGAAAAACTCCAAACCAAAATCCCCACACATAATAAACTGAAACTGGAAGGGACCAAAAAGACAGCAAGTTCAAACCCGCGCAGGATGGCGGGTCCCATCCACTCACCAGTCTACCATAGCTAGATGTATGTACAGTGGTACCTCGGGTTACAGACGCTTCAGGTTACGGACGCCATTAACCCAGAAATAATACCTCAGGTTAAGAACTTTGCTTCAGAATGACAACAGAAATCGCATGACAACGGTGCGGCAGCAGAAGGAGGCCCCATTAGCTAAAGTGGTACCTCAGCTTAAGAATAGTTTGTAATACAATTATTTTCAATTGGGTCATGGCCATGAGAAGGAACCTGGCTTACATATCAAATAGGGTGCTTGTCCTGAACCCCCTGGCCTACCTGGCTGCAAGTCAGCATGTCAAGTCGCCAGTCCAGGGTCAATCCACATGTCCAAAATCAAAGCACTGTCCCACAGAGATGATGGCGTATCCTTGGAAACACCAAGCTGAGGTCCAGCGACATGGGCAGTTGAGCAATCACAGCACCTCAACTCTGCTTGCCTTTTGTACTTTGCCTGCTAATTGCAGCACCTGGGCTTGATGAGGCAAGTGACCCTCACCTGTTCTGAGCCTATCCAGCTCAGGAATCACACACCTCCTCCCTGAGCTAGCGAGACCCACCTGGCCAGCTAGGGAGCTGGGCTGAGGGCCCTTGCCTCTGCCTCAGCTGTTCTGCCTCAGCCTCAGCCTCCTAGAGGCCACTCCCACTTCTCCCTATGACTCATAGTCTGGCATAATCATGGAGACAGGGGTCCCTCTGGCTCTGGTGATAGGTCCTACTGCTCTGGGTCCTGTGCACTGACCCCCATCCCCTCGTCTTCCTCCATCATAACCTCCTACACCCACCTCTCCTCCCCCATCCCCAGTTTGCCCTGGTGTGTCCCAGTCCTGGCTACATCCCTCGCTGGGATTTTCTTCCTCCTCCCCACTGTCCTGCCAGTTCATGACAGTGCTGCTTTATCTGATATAACAACTACCACAGTCTACCACAACATCCTGGGGGGAGTATTTGCATTCTGTTCTCCAGAAACTATGGCATGATCGGTGCCAATAGGAAGAGGACAAATCATAAAGCAGCATTTTTATACATTTATAATTTGAGAATTAAGAACTGAAAGTGTCAGGAAGCTGAGGCATTGATCTCCACAGATGCAGTTTTGATTCTATTGAAGTCAATAGCAAAAGTCCCATTGATTTTAATTAAGCAAGATTGCTGTCCACATCATCACAGTGATCAAGGACCATTACTTTGATGCTTAACAGCATGCAAACATACATGGTGCATACTAAAAGGTTTTGATTATAAACTCTGGAAGATGTTTTGCAAGATCTATTGATATTAAGACTTACTACATATACTGTTATGCATCTTTCTGGCTACAATCCTGCACATGTTTCCATGATGCCCACTCAATGAGATTTATTTTAATGTAGATATGCACAGGACCATGCTGTAAGAGAACACTTTTTAAGAACATCATGAAATAACAAATATGAATGGAAATAATATGCCCCTGTTTGCTAGTTAAATAAGGAATTACTGTTTAAAGACAGAGCCAAAAAAATGTGTAAGTCTGGGGAATTTAAATTCTAAGAAGCATTAACAATTTTAAATAACAATGCATCCCTGTATTAATAAACTATTCAAATTGTTCGCAGTTTTTTACTTTGGATGCAGGTAAAATCTGGATGACAGGAAAGAGAAAATGGACATTTAACTGCATTTTAAGGGAAAGAGCACATTGTTTACACACCAGGAAAGTGTAGTCTAGAACAATCAGTTTTTAACTGAAGCAGAAAACACTATGGATAATTCAGCTTCTTTGTATGTTAGTTTTTGGCAAGAAGCATCTGTAGACATTTCTAGATAAAGAACGTCACAGGTGCTTAGTTCCATGATTTCTTTACGGTTCTAATTAAAGTCATTAATGAAATGTTGGTATTGTCGAGCCTGACACTTCATCTGAGGCAAAGAACAGGGAGATCATAGTATACAACATCTGGTTCCAATTTCCAGCCAACTGTCTAAACATTTGGAGCAGCTGCAAATATACACACGTTCAGATTTCCTCCCTCACATTCTATAATCCGGATTGAAATGTAAACTGAAGAGGACAGAAGTGGAAACAGAAAGCCTCCTCTTTCTTGCTGTTCCTTAGGGCTTACAAGGACTACCACTGTACCCAAGCACTGAAGACCTTTGGTTTGCTATTGTGTGTGTTTGTGTGTGTTATATTCCAGTTTCCTACAAGCATTGATTTGTAAAGGTCCCCAGGAGATCCCCAGAAGCAGGCCAGGGACATTGCCGCTGTGACTAAATTAGCCACACCGTACAGCTTCAATAAATGCTTTTTTTGGCAAAATTATTTTATCTATTCAATTGAAAACACATTCCTATATTGCTGGCGCATACAAAATATTAAGGCAGTACACAATGGTATATATAAATACGGTAAAGCTTCAAATACCATAAAGACAATGCAAAATAACCATTAAAAGTACTGTTTACCTGCATTCAGAGCATCAATCCACGTTTCAGGTAAACAGCAGCTCTGGGCTCACCTTCAATCTGTGCATCTGATTAAGTGGAAGGTGAAGAATTTCCTACTGGCAAGTCCTGCCCTGATTTCTCCATGTCCAGTGAAAGAGCCTATCTGCACAGATCCTTTTCCACAGAATCAGGAACCCAGGTTGCAGCTACAGGCCTACAAACCCATTTCATAGCTTCTATTGACTGCAATAAGGCTTGGGGGTGCCATCTCACTCTGCTACCCTTCATGTCCAGTGAACATGTGCTTTGAAGGCGAGAACAGGCTTAGCTCAGCAGCAGCAGCCCCTCACTGTGGGGAAGAATCCTAGAATCCTAGAACTGTAGAGTTGGAAGGGTCCCAAGGGTCATCTTGCCCAACCCTCCTGCAGGAATCTCAGCTAAAGCATCCATGACAGATGGCCATCCACAGCTACCTCAGAAGATGGTAGCATCATATGATCCATCTAGCACAGTGGGCTCTAGCCCACAAAACTTTGTGCCACAATATAATGGTTAAGGTTAAATGTGCCACAGAACTATTGGCACATATCATTTAGTTCTCATGAGCTGTATCACCATCAAGTCCCTTCCCCTCGCACTTCCATAGTTTTCAGATCCTGTCAGACTTTCCATGAACCTCTACGCTTTTGGTCCAGACTCTGTACAATATTGTTTTTGAGGATGATGCCCTTTATCCATGGACCTGGAAGTAAGCCCTACTGAGCTCAGTGGGACACCTTTCTGAATAGACATATATAGTATATATATATATTTTTTAAAAGCAGCTGTAGTAATCTAGGTAAAAGGTAAAGGACCCCCTGGATGGTTAAGTCCAGTCAAAGGCGACTATGGGGTTGTGGCACTCATCTCACTTTCAGACCGAGGGAGCCAGCGTTTGTCCACAGACAGCTTTCCGGGTCATGTGGCCCGCATGACTAAACCAATTCTGGTGCAACGGGACACCGTGATGGAAACCAGAGGGCACGGAAACGCCGTTTACCTTCCCACCACAGCAGTACCTATTTATCTACTTGCACTGGTGTGCTTTCGGACTGCTTATTGTGCAGGAAGGCTCCCTCTTTGTAGGTCCATAGAGTTCTGTGTCCTTTCTTTACATATAGATGGGAGCAGTGCTGAGAACAGTAGCCATTTTACAGCTACTGAAAATTGGGCTGTTATGTTTACAATTGCCCTTCTGCCTGGAAAGACCCAGAGGATAAGCCAGAACTTATTTTATTCAAGGGCCTTCAGGTGATAAAATCTGGATCTCCGCCCCTGCCCCCGGAAGACTAGTCAAAAGCATTTCCCTTTCAAAATTCACCTTCACAGTAGTCTTTTTAAAAAAGAAAACCCACCCTAAAGACGCAAACTGTTCCTTGGCAAAGGTTAAAAACAGAAATGCATTGACAGTGCAGCAAAAGAGCATATATGAACACCTTTGGAGTGCTTGTTACAAAATTCTTCACTTAAATCCTCTCCTATAATTTTCTGTCAAAATCATCCCACTAGCAGTAGTAACTATAAGGATTCGTGAATCTTTTTTTCCTCTCCTCCTGACCTTTATCCTGTCAAATCAGACCTATATTTGCTGAACATCCTTTGAATTTGTGCACTTCTGACCTGGGAACTTAAGAGAAATACGGAACACTTTGCAGTCAGAAATGCTGCTTAACCTAGGAGGGTTTTTACACTTTTTAGACTTAACGACTATTTGCTACTCTATTCCACCTTCAAGAAGCAGCACCTTGAAAGAAATCATTTGGGCACAATCCAATGCTGATCATTATTAAGGAGTAACTTAGCCTTTGTCTGTCTCTCTTTTCATTTTAAAAAGACAAACTCTTCGTGAAGCTGAACTTTGTTCTGAGACCCAGCAGCATTAACATCACTTTCTTTTACCTCCTCCCTCACTTCCCCTAAGTCAATATTTTATATATATATATATATATATATATATATATATTTGCTTTCGTAGATTTTCACGGGTACAGGAATGCAGGTTTTGGTGTCCTCGGGTGTCTTCCCGTGTAAAAGTTGGGGTGTCTAGGCGACGTTTCGACGAGGTCTCACTCGTCATCTTCAGGCTGGTGCTTTCGGCTTCTTGTTACTGGAACAGAGCAGGATCTCAGTGTTTGAGTTCCTATAAATACTGTTGAGGAGGTGTGGTGTATAGCCTCCAATGTTCTGGGCAGAGAGGAGGTTCCCAGGATTGGGTCCTCCGCATGTATTAAAAAGGTGAGGGGAAATTGTCTTCAAAGCAACGCTTCCGAAGTTTCCTTTGTGAATTAATGTCAGAAGAACACTTGGTTGATATACTAACATTAGACTATAAAACCATGCTGATAGAGCGAGAAGTCACCCGGCTTAATGAGCGATCAATTCACTCAATACTGAGAGGTTATGGGATGCAGAGGTGGTATTTAGGAAGAGAATGCCTTCTTCCCCTTTGTAGCTGATAAAACTGGTTTCTTTAAAGATCTCCGTTTTGATGTGTTTTACTGCTTTGCAGAGTTTTGAAACAGGAAATGTACAGCTCTCTTAAGAAGCATCAAAACTGTAAAAAGAGCTGTGCGTTGGAAGTCACAAGGCCCACAGCTACCTTAGTGAAAACAACAAAATTATGGGATGGGATAGAGACGGTGGATAGAATTGTTTCACTTCCTTACGGTGCTAGAGCTTTTGGCCACCCAATGGAATTGATTACTAGCAGATCCAAGGCACCGCGAGAAAGGACAACCAACATTTCAAACTTAATCCACAACATTTGTTGCCATGAGACGTGAAGGCAGCCACTGGCTTAGATAGTTCAGACCACAGATGGAGAATTGATGGCCCTCCAGCCGCTGCTGAAGTCTAGAATACCTCCTGTTGCGTCATACCTCATGTTGCGTCCACTTCAGGTTGTGTTTCTTTGGGTTGTGGACTGCCAAAACCCGGAAGTACCGGAATGGGTTAGAGCCAGTGAGAGCCAGTGTGGTGTAGTGGTTAAGAGCGGTAGTCTCATAATCTGGGGGACCGGGTTCGCGTCTCCGCTCCTCCACATGCAGCTGCTGGGTGACCTTGGGCTAGTCACACTTCTTTGAAGTCTCTCAGCCCCACTCACCTCACAGAGTGTTTGTTGTGGGGGAGGAAGGGAAAGGAGAATGTTAGCCGCTTTGAGACTCCTTAAAGGGAGTGAAAGGCGGGATATCAAATCCAAACTCTTCTTCCTCTTCTTCCGGGTTTCGGCAGTCGCACATGCGCAGAAGCACTAAATCGCACTTTGCACGTGCGCAGAAATGCCAAATCGCAACCCACGCATGTGCAGACATGGGTTGTGAACATGCATCCCGCACGGAACCGGAGCGTCCACTGTATCAGTTTCTCCCAACAAAAGCAGATTCTCTACCACTGCGCTTTGGTCCTTCATATGTCATATGCTAGAAGTATACTTACTTGCTGATATTGGTCTGATGTGAAGCAAAAACAAATAAAGGGTGTCTGAATGTCTTAATTCCCATTTTTCAAAAAAAAAGGGTCACACCTGGGGTCAGTATATGTTTAACAATGTTTAGCAATAAAGCACTCCCCCCCCCCGCCCCGTGTGTGTTTTTAACTGTTTGGGGGAGGAGTGTTTGTGATAGGATTGTGTCTACTGACCCTCCTCCCGACTGCCATGAGATCAGCAGAGTAGATCCTGTGGGATCTTTGCCAGTGAGAACCCCACATAGAAAGTTCCTAGTCATGGATACACACTACACAGAGGATCATACCTCCTACTAAATGTGCAGAGGTTGTGGGGAGAGGGAGCACTTCCGGTATTACTCACCAACTAACTAAATATATAATATATATAATATGTGGTATGAGCCATATTGATGCATTTGAAAGAATATGTGAAGGCATATACTGGTGAGGGCACATGCACACTTTAGTCCCAATGCAGCTGCCATCAGGTATATCTAACCCACCCCCAACTTTCCTATATTGAATGGTTTGCTTTTTCAGAGACGGTGCTGTGTTTACTCAAATAACTAATTCTTGCTTGCCACATGCTTTGCGGAAAATGCTTTCACCAGCAATTAAATTGCCCTCCCTTACAGCCACTGCTAATGACTCATCACATGCTTTCTATTAATTTTTCAAGTGAGAGCTTCTCAACTTCTGACATTCATTCAGGGACTATATATATGCCTTACATTTAATTTGCTATGTTCATTTTATGGTGGTAATGAAAGCATTTTGACCGATGTGCACAAGCAATTTCCTTTTCCCTTTTCGGACAAACTTATCTAGTGTTCATTTGTGTTATTCCTAGGTTTAAATCTCAATTAAAGCATTCAACTGAGTAAAAAGTAGTGTAGTGCTTGCATTATTATTTGCTACGTACTTCCTCTAAAAAGGAGAAAATTCAGATACAACTGTGATAATTATGTCTGTTGATCTGGATTGCTCCAGTTCTACTGTAGTTTGCATTTGAATGCCACAAGAACTAGCATAGTAAAAATGTTTTCCTGGTAGTAAGGTAAAGATAAAGGGACCCCTGACCATTAGATCCAGTCTTGACCGACTCTGGGGTTGCGGTGCTCATCTCGCTTTATTGGCCGAGGGAGCCGGTGTACAGCTTCTGGGTCATGTGGCCAGCATGACAAAGCCACTTCTGGCAAACCAGAACAGCACAAGGAAACACCCTTTACCTTCCCACCAGAGTGGTACCTACTTGCACTTTGACGTGCTTTCGAACTGCTAGGTTGGCAGGAGCTGGGACCGAGCAACGGGAGCTCACCCCGTCATGGGGATTCGAACCGCCAACCTTCTGATCGGCAAGTCCTAGGCTCTGTGGTTTAACCCACAGAGTACATTACCCTTTTAATGTCTCCAATCTGTTGTTTTACATGTAAGCAGGCCCAGTATCAGCACACAGCATACACAGTCAAATGCTGGAGTCTGGAAACTCCCCACTGTTGATTCAGGGTGTGCCTCGGCTGACAAAGAGACTGGCCCTAGTTGTACCATTAGTACAGTCATACCACAGCCAATAAATCCTCCATATTTGAATTCTCTCTCTCTCTCTCTCTCTCTCTCTCTCACACACACACACACACACACACACACAAAAGAAACCCATAAAAAGGGCAGCAAAAACCCAAGCGCCAGGTGACCAATGTCACCTGGGGAAACTGGGCCAGGAATCAGTGGGACATGGCACTTTTGGTCACTGAAGGGAACATTTCCCCTGCTCCCACGGTTGCTGATGTTTGCAGGAACCGACCGTATCTCCTTTTACTCCCTTATAGTCCCAACTGCATCTTCTTCCTCCCTTAGTTTGGTCCCATTGACCAACTGCAACGAAATGGTGCTGCTTGACTTACTACATTCTCAAGCTGAGGCTGGAGCGTGGCCTCAGCTCTCCTCCCGCAATGGTTTGTATTAGCAATGGATTCTAGAGGGGGGCCCAGGGGGCTGGGAGACGACTATAATAATTTGTCCAACTTTACTGCAGCACTCTTTGCACAGGTGTGATGGATTGCCCAAACTACAAGTTTATTTGGGGCATGTTTATATCCCCCCTCCCCACCCCTGCACTACAAATGTTTCACTGAAGGAGCACCTCTCTTAAAAAGTGCTGCTGTCATTGCAGGGCTTTCTAACATTTACTTTTATGTTTTCCGGTACACATGATTTACTGCATGTGCTGTGCTACAAACAGTGCAGTTTCTTAAATGATCTGCTGCCTGGTGGCTCAAAAAAGAAGCCAGGTTGTTGTTTTTTAGCTTTCTCAAAATGGAGGTTCCCGGCAGTACAGTGGTACCTCGGGTTACAGGCGCTTCAGGTTACAGACGCTTCAGGTTACAGACTCTGCTAAGCCAGAAATGGTACCTCGGGTTAAGAACTTTGCTTCAGGATGAGAACAAAAATCGTGCGGTGGCGGCAGCAGTGGGAGGACTCATTGTTGCGTCTCTGGACCGTAATAAAGATTGATTGATTGCATCAGATACAGGCTCCAAGACTTCACCAACTTCCCCTCCCCATTTACATGCCCGGGAGAACTCACAAGCTAGTACACCATTTTGGTTGGTCTAATAATAAAGGTGAAGAACGGACCTCCAGAACGAATTAAGTTCTTAACCTGAGGTACCACTGTATTTGAAATCCTAAACTCCGATGAATGAGTGATATACGAATGATACATTTAAAATGTGTGCATGAGTTGGAGTGAGGAAATGGTCTGAGGTTCCATTGTGGGGGTTTTTTGGCATTAGCAGTCTGCAGTATTGCAGCAGCCTAAGAGAAGACTGAAGTTGAGAATGACAGCAAAGGGAGAGAAAATGAGACCACCAAGAGTAGGAAATGGGAGGGGTGCAGGGAATACTGAACTGTTATCTGTATAACCGTAGTTGTATAATCTGTCGTTGTGACTGTATAATCTGTAGTTGTCACTGACTGGCAGCACCTGCATTATAATATTATGCGGACACATCAACAATAAAGGTGAACAAATCCAATATGCACTGAGATACGGATAACATTTGTATTCAGATGAAAGACAGGTAGTCAGACAAATATAATTTTGTTTGCATATCTTGATTTTAACAGGTACCTTGGGCTACTCCGAGCTGTCTTCCGCAAGCATGCAATTCACAGCAACATCTGGGTGACAACAGGTTTGCGAATGCAATTTAAGGAACTAGGAAACAAATCCCTGCAGATCAGACTTTGCTTGTGCTGTCCAATCTGTCTGCCTTTTACATACATGCACACTTCTCAGTGAAGGATGTGCCTCATTATTTAAAGAAAAGCAGAGCGGGAACACAAGAAGATGGAAAAATGAAAACTTTAGATATGCAACATACACATACATCTAACAAAGGCCATTAGGATGATGCAAATGGTCAAAACAGTCATGTTTAACACACCTTATTCCTAGGTAAGTGTGCATTAATCTGTAACGCTATAATATATACCTGAAAGTAAATCCCATTGAACTCAATTGGTCTTACTTCTCAGCTAGGCATAGTATTGCACTGCGGTACTTGTTTTTGCTTTATTAAAAAGCACTACTGGTTTTATAGGAAAAACAGTCCCCTAGCACATTTCTTAGATAATTTTTATGGTATTAAAGGTTAATAGACACGTGAATTGAGCCACAGTTACAGTTGCCATGGGAACTGTAATTCTAAATTTTATTACTTATGTACATAATTTGTTAAATATAATGATCTATTAACATATTTTTTATAGAATGTACTGTTTTTCTCCATCTGCTGGAGTGCATGGATGGGCTTCTTTTTAACATTTGGACTACAAATAATAATTATTATTAAAAGGAATGGACACTCCTGGTCACCTCTGCACAGAGCCCATTTATTTAGTGTATTTGTTAACTAGTATATAATGCAAAATGTATAAAGGGGGAAGGGACTAGATTAACAGCAAAAGAAGGTAAGACAGTGCTACAGTGCTACAGTGTGAAGTATTTTAGGTACCACAAAACCATCTCATGTAAACTCAACTGAAGGATGTAACATGCTTCTTGTACAGATCAGATAAGCATCAATGTAGAAATTGCTTTCTGTGTTGTGCAGCGGGAGTGCAAAATGTTTTGTGCAAATAAGGAAGGAGCTGAAATTGAGGATTCCACGTGAGAGAGAGGTTGCAGTACACTTACAATGGATTAAGCATCTAAAAAAGTTTTTTGTTTTTTTTTAAAGGTAAAGGAGCCCTGGATGGTTAAGCCCATTCAAAGGTGAATATGGGGTTGCAGCACTCATCTCGCTTTTCAGGCCGAGGGAGCCAGCGTTTGTCCACAGACAGCTTTCCAGGTCATGTGGCCATCATGACTAAACAGCTTCTGGTGCAACAGAACACCATGAAGGAAGCTAGAACGCACAGAAACACTGTTTCATTTCCTGCCGCAGCGGTACCTATTTATCTACTTGCACTGGCATGCTTTCAAACTGCTAGGTTGGCAGGAGCTGGGACAGAGCAACGGTCGAGATGTTTATCATGGTCTTTTCTGCACACGCCTGTTAATCTGAGCAAATGCTGCATTCTTAGGCTTAAGTCAATATATTTTATAAACATCTTTTTCTTTCTGAAGTTTTACAAGTGTGGGGGAGAAATAACTGTTAAGTCACAAGAGAGGTACTGTAACTATAGAAAACCTAAACAAAACATTGTTGGTGTACCATTGAAGAGAAATGTGAGCAGCACTATTCCAGCTCTGAACAAAACTGAAAGAACAGCAAAAAAAAACACATTTTGGCAGGAGTCCAGAAAATGCAGACAAAGCGATCCAAATTAGGACCATTATTAGAATTCCTAACCAACAAAAATTGTTTTATAATTTACAAGATGAAAAGCAGCTCTTGTGGATCATTTAGCAAACTGAATAAAGGGAGCCCATTACCACTAATATGCCCTGCGACACTAGAAGATGGCTGCCAAGTCCGACATTTTCAACAGCTTTTTTTAAATAGAGCTGTGGCATTTGTTGCTGCCTAAAAATACTTCATCTAGTTTGTATCATTTTATAATGCCATAAATCTTTATTTAAATAACTGTTCCAATGTGAAGGAACAATATATTAATTATTATTAAAATCAGATTAAATATCCTATGAAGATGGATCAGCTTCAAACTTTATTAGATTCAGTTAAGCCATATAATAACCATTATAGGATGTGCCAGATAAAAACATTCAATGAGCCAGATATACTCCACAAGTTTATTCTATTTTCATGTAACAGTTACTTGGAATGATACACAGCTAGTTCTCTCCCGTTTCCTGGTACGTGTACTCCTAGGACCAACTAGATGAGATGCAACAGGAGATACTTTTAATAATCTAAACCAGAAATCTATCTGAGTTTGGGGGGCGAGCGCTTGGCTTGGCTCATAAATAAGTGCAGCCATTCCACACCCTTCCTTCTCTCCAAAACCAACTTTCAAGAAGCAGCAATAAGGTGTCTCTCTTTAGGCCTTCATTCTGCCTGAAGACCTGACCAATCAAACCTGACCACATTCTTAGCCACACAGGACAGGGAATACTCTACACAAAGTACCAAGATGGATGATAATATGCAGTTTCTCACAGCCTCTGGAGTCTTCATAAGACCCAGAAGCCCAAACTACATTACCAATATATCTTAAAAGCTCAAGGAGTCTTGATAGTACAAGGATGGAAGACTGAAGAAATCCCAATGAAAGAACGGTGGCAATAAAAACTGATGACTTATGCAGAATTGGCTGAGTTGACATACAAACTGAGGGACAAGGACAACTGTGACTTTAAGAAAGAATGGGAGATTTCACAAATTATTTAAAAAGACAACAAAATGAACTGGACTCCTTGGCAGGGTCTGAATAAACATACACAAATTTATTGGTTGATAATATGATAGATAGATAGATAGATAGATAGATAGATAGATAACGGAAGGATATGTACAAGTTTATAACATGCAGAGAATAATATGTGCTGAGAAATCAGAGAGAGGAGCTGAGGGAAGTCTCTGGGTGAGGGGAAAGGGGGGGGAAATAATGAATATGATATGTTTTGAAATTTTGTTATGCTGAAATTGTTAATAAAAACATTTAAAAAAAAAAAGCTTAAGGAGCAGTGCCAGTCTCAGGCAGAGAAATCCAGCATAATTTCTGCCGGGATAGATTATGCTGGTGTATTCACCCCTATTCCAAACTCTGTTCAGGAGCAGGGATACTGCTGGCTGAGAGGGAATGAGTCTGGCAGAGAGACGACAAGCCTTAAAAACAGTTTGACTTACACCACCCTTTGTCTGGGAAATCTCAGTAATGTTTCCCCACCCAAGCCCCCTACCAGAATGCCCTGACGCAGCCAGGACAGAGGACTAACATTGGCATGCATATGTCTGAAATGAGGGCCTGGCTCTGCTGGGTCAGCCAGAGATAAACCTATTTCAAACTCAACTCATCCTGGCAGATATTAGTTTTGGATTGTCTGTGCCAACAGTGCTATGTAGGTTTTGGTGTTGCTGTTTAAACGTGTTACATGTGGATTTCAGTGACAATTCCCCGAGGTTAGCAACAGACAAGGGCTTATTTGAGGAACAATGAAAATGAATTCTCAATATGCTGAAGACTGGGATGAATGCAATCAGAACTAGTTGCTCCAACCAAGCGAATCTCCCCCGCTCTTTTCTCATTCCCAACCGTCACCTGACTAAATCCCCACCTGCCAACTGTCATTCCACGATCCCATCGGCTCCCCCCTCCCACTTACTTCACCATTCCATATGCCAAATGATCTTCACTTCCTTCCCTCTAAACAGAATCCTCAAACATGGTTCTTTACAGCAATTTCCCCTTGTGTATAATCTCTCCCCCCGCTGCAATATTTATATTGGAAAGTTAGTTTTGTGGGAAAAGAAAGAGGACACAGTCTTGAAAGAGGAAGGGAGGCTAGTGGAAATAGAATAATCTGTCTGTTTGGATTCTCTCAGTTTCTCATTTATTCAATCATTATATAGGGCAATGGGGGAGGGTTTCTGCCAAAATACCGTATTTTTTGCTCTATAAGACTCACTTTTTCCCTCCTAAAAAGTAAGGGGAAATGTGTGTGCGTCTTATGGAGTGAATGTAGGCTGCACGGCTATCACAGAAGCCAGAACAGCAAGAGGGATTGCTGCTTTCACTGCGCAGCGATCCCTCTTGCTGTTCGGGCTTCTGAGATTCAGAATATTTTTTTTCTTGTTTTCCTCCTCCAAAAACTAGGTGCGTCTTGTGGTCTGGTGCATCTTATGGGGCGAAAAATACGGTAGAATCCATTCTAACATATTGTTTAGATATAAAATCTTGCACTATACATGGTTGTGCACAGAACTACTTGTAAAATATGTGGTAAGGAAATTTTACCATCAAGAAAGGTGCATTAATGGGCAGTAGGTATAAAAAGGTTGACTACCCCTGATTTAAACAAACAACATGGTAGGAAAATTTCACACGCCATCTCAACCTGACTATCCACATTCATATATTGTTCCAGACTCAATTCAAGGGTTTCGTTCCAATCTATAAAATCATAAATTTAAGGCTCACACTACTATAATAATAATAATAATAATAATAATAATAATTTTTATTTATACCCCGCCCTCCCCAGCCAAGGCCGGGCTCAGAGCGGCTTACAAGCAATAATAAAAACAAGATGGATGATTACAACTTAAAAACAAAAGTAAAATACAACATGAAAATAATGTAACATTAAAATATTAAAATGTAGCCTCATCGCAGGAGGAGAAGGAAAAGAAAAAAGAAAGAGAGGGAGGGAGGGAATCAAATTGGCTCCAAGCCAAAGGCCAGGCGGAACAACTCTGTCTTACAGGCCCTGCGGAAAGAAATCAGATCCTGCAGGGCCCTGGTCTCATGAGGCAGAGCGTTCCACCAGGCCGGAGCCAGAGCTGAAAAGGCCCTGGCTCTGGTTGAAGCCAATCTAACTTCCTTAGGGCCTGGGACCACTAGGGTGTTGTTATTTATGGACCTTGAGGCTCTCCGTGGGGCATACCAGGAGAGGCGGTCCCGTAGGTACGAGGGTCCTAGGCCGTGAAGGGCTTTAAAGGTCAAAAGCAGCACCTTAAATCTGACCCTGTACTCCACCGGGAGCCAGTGCAGCTTGAAAAGCACTGGGTGAATATGCTCCCATGGCAGAGACCCCGTGAGGAGCCTCGCTGCAGCATTCTGTACTCGCTGGAGTTTCTGGGACAGCTTCAAGGGCAGCCCTGCGTAGAGCGAATTACAGTAGTCAAGCCTGGAGATGACCGTCGCATGGATCACTGTGGCCAGGTCGGGGCGGGAAAGGTAAGGGACCAACTGCTTGATGCGGCGAAGGTGGAAAAATGTCGCCTTGGCTGTTGCTGTAACTTGTGCCTCCATGGAAAGGGAGGCGTCAAGGATTACACCCAAACTCTTAACGGAAGGCAATGGCACTAACTGGGCCCCCGCAAGAGAAGGGAGTTGGTCCCTCATCCCCATGCCATCCCGACCTAGCCATAGGACCTCTGTCTTCGAAGGATTTAGTTTCAATCGGCTCCCACGAAACCATCCAGCCACAGCTTCCAAACATCTGGTCAGTGTGTTCGGGGCCGAGTCGGTGTGGCCATCCATCAACAGATAGAGCTGAGTGTCATCAGCATATTGGTGACAGCCCAGCCCAAAGCTCCGGATAATCTGGGCAAGGGGGCGCATAAAGATGTTAAAAAGCATCGGGGAGAGAATTGCGCCCTGCGGCACTCCACACACCAAGGAGTGGCGCGACGACATTTCCCTCCCTAGTGTCACCCTCTGTCCCCGACCAGAGATAAAAGAGCACAACCAGTTACGGGCTATGCCCTGTATCCCCACGTCTGCGAGGCGGTGGTCCAGAAGATCATGATCGACCATGTCAAAGGCTGCTGACAAATCTAAAAGGATCAGCAGTCCTGACCCGCCTCGATCTAGTTGTCTACGGAGATCATCTGTTAGGGCAACCAGAGCCATCTCCGTCCCAAAACCAGGACGAAAACCGGACTGAAATGGATCTAATGCCGATGTTTCCTCCAGAAACCTACTGAGTTCAGCTTCTTCCTTGAGTTCCCAGCATGATGTCTATTGTACAGTGGCCTCTTGTGGTGTCCTCCAAATGTCCAAGCCTAATGGCAAGAGCCCATGAGGAATCATCAGTACCCAATGCACTTTGAAAAGTCATTTTCTCCAGGCTGTGATCCTGAGTATCTTCAAAAGCATTACAGGATCATTTTATTGCGCAAGTAATTTGTAGCTGGCAGAAATGAACAGTGGCTCTTTTGGGTTTGATGACTCAAAGTTTGCATCCAATTGTAACCACCATTTGGTAAGAGTCAACACACTTGCAAATCGAGAGATACTTGAGTAGATTAGTCTGAATACCCATAAAATCTAGGACAGACTCAGTAACCTTCAAGGTTCAGTTGTTACCATGAATACTAAGCTGGTGAACCAGGAGAGATACCATGATGAAGCCCAAACCAATTTGGGTCCTTTAGAGGACAATTCATTACAGTTTAGTGACTTTTATGTGACTTTCCCCTTGCAAACATGCTTATCCTTTCCAGCAAGAACTGAAATGGATAATTGGAAGGTGGCTCTCAAGCAGCAAATTTTGTAAATGGAAGTACTAAAGTCACCTATGAACAGGGTTTAACTCAAGTAGTACACTGAATACTGGCAATATACAAAAAAAGCAAGAGATGGTGAGAAAAGAATAAAAGAAAGAGGGATGGAGTTATTAAATGCAAGAACTGTGGAACTTAAAATGTAGTTACAGTTACTGGAGGAAAACCATAAAATTGTGGAGTGGCAATGTTAATACTTTCATTAGAGACAATGTTCAGCCGCTATGCAAAAGATAGTATTGCCAAATTAACTGATGGTCCGTTCAGTTGTGAAGGGATATAATCCTGAAGTAATAGTCTGAAGGTGGTGTTTGTGTGCTCTGCTTCATCGTGTCCAGGCAAGTTTTGGAGTTTTCTACACCAATGTGTCTTATTAGACAAAGAAAAGATAACAGCAGAAGTAGCAAAAAGCCAGAAGCTGTAATCACACTGCGTTCTCAGCTGTGACATAACTTTGCGTTGAATGGAGTTGGGGGCATATGCTGAGACCATAGAATTTTCCCACTAATAAAGCTCCACCTCAAATTAGAATGCACTTTATTTACAATAATTGATGCACACAATGAGAATACATATATTTGGGCCAGAACTACCTTTGGCAGAGTGTGGCAGCTGCCTCAGGCAGCAGATCTGGGGTATCATGAAAGGGCAGCAAATCATTACTGGATTAATTAAGTACAGTGGTACCTTGGGTTACATACGCTTCAGGTTACAGACTCCGCTAACCCAGAAATAGTGCTTCAGGTTAAGAACTTTGCTTCAGAATGAGAACACAAATCGTGCTCTGGTGGCACGGCGACAGCAGGAGGCCCCATTAGCTAAAGTGGTGCTTCAGGTTAAGAACAGTTTCAGGTTAAGAACAGACCTCCAGAACGAATTAAGTACTTAACCCGAGGTACCACTGTATTATGAATAGTAGTATGGGAATGGTTTGCTGCTGTGGCTGGACGCATAGTGACCTGTGCTGCCTGGTGCCGCCACCCCCTGTAGCCATGGAGGACACAGTGTGGTGGCACCATGTCCTTCATGCAAAATGCATACAAACACAGATTATAAGCCAGGGAAAACCAAAGCTCTCCCCGCCACCTCCTTCCCCTTGCTACATATGTCCAAAAACTGAAGTAAAAATCACTGTAGCATAAAAGACAAGCTGTTGAATGATAGTGATGAAATGGAAGACGCATAAAAGACCTGAATTCTCTTCTTTGTCCTCTGCAGACATTCTTGCAGTAGGAGACAGTAATTCTAATTTGTTCTGTTTTTAAACTGCTCTGTTGCCGTGTGCCTTGTTCTGTACTGCAGTATCAACTAAGAATACATTTTTTTAAAAAAAGCTTTTGTTAGTCAGGGCCTCATTCAATCCATGGAACCTGCAGCTCTGGCAGTTACCTGCGTGTGGATTTTTAAAAGTCTAATAAGCATTATAAAACGCTTCTCTTTGCACAGCCTATCCTCTTGCAAAGTGTTGATGGAAATTATTTCAAGGAGACGTATCAACATGCAGCAACGCCGCGCTATTCAAGTGACAGACTAGTCATTCTTACCCACAATCTAGATTTTATAAATTAGATAAAAAAGGGAACAATACACTGGAGCTTCTTCAGCACCAGTCCTTCCAAATGAGTGCTTCTGTTCAAAGAGAACACTAACTGGTGAAATACGGATGAAAATGAATTGATGAGGCATACCAACATGTAGCCATCTTGCACAAGTGAAGTGATTGAGAAGCATCCTTAAATGAATCGAGTCGACACACAATGCAAATGCAAAGTGGAAATGAGTGGCGAATGTCTTTGTGAAGTGCAGAAGAGTGTGTGTTGAAAACTCCAAGCACCCCTGCATTATAAAACCATAAATATGTGCCGGTATTTGCACAATGCCATTACTGTAACTGCATACAACTTCTGCAGGAATCGCTTCGATCAAGGACCACCTCCACCCATATCATTCTGCCTGCACTCTGAGATGGGAAGTAATAGTGCCACTGTATTCTGCTCTGGTCAGACCTCACCTGGAGTACTGTGTCCAGTTCTGGGCACCACAGTTCAAGAAGGACACTGACAAACTGGAACGTGTCCAGAGGAGGGCAACCAAAATGGTCAAAGGCCTGGAAATGATGCCTTATGAGGAACGGCTAAGGGAGCTGGGCATGTTTAGCCTGGAGAAGAGGAGGTTAAGGGGTGATATGATAGCCATGTTCAAATATATAAAAGGATGTCACATAGAGGAGGGAGAAAGGTTGTTTTCTGCTGCTCCAGAGAAGCGGACACGGAGCAATGGATCCAAACTACAAGAAAGAAGATTCCACCTAAACATTAGGAAGAACTTCCTGACAGTAAGAGCTGTTCAACAGTGGAATTTGCTGCCAAGAAGTGTGGTGGAGTCTCCTTCTTTGGAGGTCTTTAAGCAGAGGCTTGACAACCATATGTCAGGAGTGCTCTGATGGTGTTTCCTGCTTGGCAGGGGATTGGACTCGATGGCCCTTGTGGTCTCTTCCAACTCTATGATTCTATGATTCTATGACTCTGTGATCAGATGGAGAGGCCCTTCTCTTCCTCTCCACATGGGTGGGTGCTAAGATTGGCAGGATGTGTGAGAGGGACTTTTCCATGGCCACTTCCAACTTGTGGAACCCTCTAGCAATATTCAGTCCTACCTAGCATAATGTAAGAATCCTGAGAATGCTGACCTGTTTACCGGGCCTTAATTGCAAATCCCATCATGAACTGGGCCGACAGGTGAAAAGGTGCATAGAAAAGATCACAGGCTTCTAAAGGAAGTGAACTTTAAATAATATTTAAAGTACCAGCAAAAATGAAAAGTATACAGATAGATTTTCTGGAGGAACCTGCTGTTTGTGGGGTAAGAACATACACAGATCTATCAACATTTTCAGTTATTATTTGTTATTATCACTTCTCAATATGTCAACTGCCTTAAAGTATTCTCAACAAAAGACTACTTAACTGGAAATCTTGGAATTTGCAGGATAGCTTTGAGGATTGCAAGATAATGTATATTAAGTGTTTCACTCAAAGGCATCCCAAAGCAACTACTTAGCATGTAGCATTAATTATAATAATACAGTATGTCAGAACTGGGAAAAGGAACCAAAATTACAGTGGTTGGGATCAAAGGATCTCTTGAATGATTGGAAGACACTTTCGCTTCCTAAAACTGCCTCCACCCAAATTTCTTCCAATTCTTATCTCCTCCTGCAGTTCCATATGCTATTTCCCTGACCCTCAGAAGCAGCTTTTTGAAGTGGGGAGATCTATTCAGTTTCTTTGGAGGGGGGAATGGCAAAGCTGTGTTGCATCAGCAAATTGCTGCTCACACTTTTCCGAATCCAATCCAACAGCGACATTTTAGATTGTCTTGTTTTGGGGATTCGTTTTACAAAGAGGATGCTAGCATTCTAAATCAAACCACTTTTACAAATAGCTATTAAAGCTATAATTCTGAACCATTTACTCATGAGTAGTCCCATGGGGGTATGTTTTCTGGCTTTGTGCCGAAGATTGCAAGCAATTTTATCAACGGTAATGTGCTCTAATTGTAACTGCTTAAGAAAGCAAAAGGGAAGCAAATGGATATTATTCTGGAAACTGATCAAAGGATCAGCTTCCTAATTAAACTTAAAAAAAAATAAATGTAGCAAGCTTTTAGCAAAAACAATTCAGTCCGGTAAAGTGCCGCATAGGCTGATTGTGCTACAGAATATAAGATAAACATCAGCAAAAAGAGGAATGTTTTTGGCAACTGTTCCCTCTTGAAGAGACTAGACCCATTGCTTAATGGTCTCTCTCTCCTACCTACCATTTATTTACAACTATATAGACTGATTAGAAATGAGCCTGTCTCATTTTATAATAATTATTACACCTGCTGGTGAACAGGTATCAGTCCCTGTCCTCACCCCTCCAGCACAGTAGCCATTAAGTGCTCAGATCTCTTTTTATCCTTTAATCTTCTCTTGTCATGAATGGGGAGTGAAAAGGAGATAATCCATTGCATACTCCACACCCTCACCCCATGTCTGCAGGTAGACAGTCATGTAACACCCCCCACCCCCATTAGTGGTTTTCTGGATTCTCTTGCATGGACAAAAAGGTGGCATCTTCCTTTGCATGCACACCCCTGTTCCACCATCTTTTCCAGAAGCTCTTGGCAGCTTCCCCACACCTCCTAACTGAGGGTTCGTCCAGGCATCTACTTGTCCCATGCAGTGCTGGATTTACATATATGCTAAACAAGCTATAGCTTAGGACCCCACTCTCTTGGGATCCGCCCCCCCCCCCAAAAAAGGAAAAAAAACCTGGATGTACATTTCCAAAATATAAGATAAAAAACAAATAAAATAAAACCCACATACAGCAATAGTGTTTTGTGTTGTGTAGGCTCCTATGATGTAAATAATGGGCTCCGCTGGCTCGCCTGCTCCCTAAAAATATCACTGGTTTGCTCATTTCTATATAGAGGGTGCCTACACTCTGCATGAGGGACACGGGTGGTGCTGTGGGTTAAACCACAGAGCCTAGGACTTGCCGATCAGATGTTCGGTGGTTTGAATCCTCGCGACAGGGTGAGCTCCCATTGCTTGGTCCCTGCTCCTGCCAACCTAGCAGTTCAAAAGCACGTCAAAGTGCAAGCAGATAAATAGGTACCGCTCCGGCGGGAAGGTAAACGGTGTTTCCGTGTGCTGCTCTGGTTGGCCAGAAGAGGCTTCGTCATGCTGGCCACATGACCCGGAAGCTGTACGCTGGCTCCCTCGGCCAATAAAGCGAGATGAGCACCGCAAGCCCAGAGTTGGCCATGATTGAACCTAATGGTCAGGGGTCCCTTTACCTTTAGATTGTGCATGGAATGGTTGCATGGCAACATGTGCAAATGGCTTTAGATACCTATTAGGTCCATAAATTACCATATAGCATATATTCAACACAAAAAAATTGTTGTTGGCAAAGGACAGCTGGACATATAAGGGCCCCATTACCTTCAGTAGCTTAGGGCCTCATCAAACCTAAATCCAGCCCTGGTCCCATGCTTAGAAAGTATGGATCCTACCAATTTCCCACTTGTCCCATGCTTTCTTGGGACATGGATGAGCACTTCTCCATTTGCTGCACTGCTTTCCCCAGGAAAACCCTCTCTATAGCACTGAATCAGAGCAACTGTCAATCCACTGCAAACCCAACTGACATTTGGTCCAATTTTGCGGTAAATATCGGGCTTTTCCAGAGGGAAGTGGCAGGAGAATGGAAGTCTAGATGAGCCCTGAGTGGACAATGAAGGGCAGGGCTTTTTCCGCATTGCCGCTGAGATCCTGGAGCATGACACCAAAGGAAGTGTGCCTTGCATTTTAGTTTAGTTTTTCTTTTAGGAACCGCATCCCGGTTACTGCCTCTCAGTTTCAAGTTTAACATTCAACACCTATGCTGTTTTGGTGTGGTGTAATCTTGATTATGTTGGTTTCTAGTAATAATTTGTGTATATTTGTTCTCCACCTTGAAGGACACTGGGGGGAAAGTAGACAACAAATGATGAAAACAAACAACAAACAAACAGTGCCATTGGAGGGCAGGAAATAATACTCATGGAAACACAGAGGCATGCTTTGTTCACCTCTAGGAACCATGCGTATTTCAAGGATTGATAATAAAAAAGAGCTGTAAGTGGAGGTCAAGGTGATGCTACTATAAACCACTATCCAATAAATCAGAGAATAAGACACTGCTGCAAGAGCAGACAAAGAATAAACGCAGAGAAGAGCAATATATATCTCAAGCATATCATTTGTAGAAGAGTTACCACAACAACACAGATTTGTCATGCAGAATTTAACTGCTGGTGTCAAACCTCTACTAGAGAAGAGGCCTTTACACTATATCATACAAGAACAAAGCAGTGCTACCAAACGGGATGTCAGGTCTAGTGAAGAGAAGGACAGGGAAACTATTGATCATGATACCATTGCAAGAATCTACTTACACTAGTTTCTATGACATTAGACTGATGGGGTTTTTTCATTTTTGTTTTTACAGAACTGGCAAAGCCCTCTTTAAATTGATCAGCAACGCAGGGGTTTCAAACATAAACTACATGCTTAATTGGCCATGCATTTGTTTTTTAACATTTGGCAAGTGATACCAAATAGCAAAGCACCAATCACACACTTAAATGCCACGCAAGAATGAACTGGGTGGGCTGGAAGCCCCCAAAATCTATTTAAGCATGCAATGCCATTTTCAATGCAATTAGTTATCTAATTGCAAAGCCAAGCCTCGTCGATGCATTTGCACATGCAATTAATTACAATTTACTTAAAAGCACTCAGTTGTAGTGCCTTATTATTCATTTCCCCAAAAGTACATTACCAAAGGATGGATCTGGTTCTAAAAATCAAGGGGAATATTATGTGTGTAAAGATAAAATGGAGCATTTAACTAAGAAACCACTCCAGGTTAATTGTTCAAGACGACAAATGTTGTTTCAGGAAATATACCCTTGGCCACCTTAAGACCTATCCAAAAGCACCTGCTTATCCTTCTAAATCTGCAGGGATTATTCCCCCCCCCCCTTCAAGTGATCCGAATTCTCAGCTTCCTTTGTGCTCAGAGCAAAAGGCCAAAACAAGACCTGAAGGCTGCTTATCCACTTGTATATATTCACAGATTATATACCTTCTAGTAATTCATGTCTGGATAGTTACTAGCCTGCTTAAGTAAAAAAGATTTGCCCAAGCGTTGCACACAGCAAGGATGGATCTAGGGTCGGAATGGTTTTGTAGGATCCGTACACTAAAGTACACAAGGAGTTAACTGTGAGTGAGTTCTCAGCTGTTTTCTTACCTCACCTCTTCATTTGTGACAACGTGGATAGCAGAAATGAATAGGGGCAAAGCTAACCTGTTGCCTTGTTTAATCTTTTTTTGTGACCTGAACAGTACAAAACATTCTTTAAAACAAAAATTGCTGCAGCGCCACCATCTATGAGAGCGCAGGTTTATACAACCATATAATGAAAATAATTCAATTTCATTGCCATAAATATCACTCCTCCCACCTGCCTTAATTCAATAAGCCGCTCCATATAAAGCTTAACATGACTAGTTGCTTGCTCTAAGTAGCCACATTAGCAAAAAATAAATAAATGTTTGTAATTAACAAAATGGGTTGAGTGAGGCATTATTCACCTTGTATTTTTAAGAAGCAATCAGTTGGACAACATTCGCATCAAAATGAAATGTATCAGGCTATTAACATTCATATTCCTGGATTTGTTCTCCTACAGCCACGTGTTTTTCAGTTAAATGTTCAGAAGGCATTTTACACACTGGCTGTCTTGGAACATCCATGGTTTCCTAGAAGCCCTGCTTTATGAAGCTTTAGATGACCACCATAGTCATGCACCTGCCTCACCCCACTGCTTTCCTCCTGCCAGGTGGTGGCTTCGGTGGTGAGTGATCCTGGATCTGATCCTGGCTCGTTATCCTGTCTTGTTAACTGACACAATGCCAGAGTTCCCTACTTCAGACACAGCAGAGACCTCTGACTTCTTCCAAGTCAGGATCTCCTTGCTGAAACCAGTGAATAATGGGAAGAGGGCAGCAGCAAAGGGAGTGGTGGGGCAGATGGAACTATACCCTGCCTCCATCTCCAGCTCCTCCTAGTCAGCCACCTTCTCTGGCAGTCCTTCTCTCCCCCATGAGGCTCTGCACTTGACAGAAGGGGCAACAAAGAGTTGGAAGAGCCACTTCCTCCTCCAGCCATCTATCGTCACCAGTGGAGGACCTACACCCTCCACACCTGAGTGCCAGCCTTCCAGCACTGCCTCGGCTCCTTCTCCCTCCTCCTCCATCTGCTGTCAGACTATGCCAGATCTGGATGGACTCAGGTATACAGTTCCATTCAAAATGTTTTAAATGTGTTGTAAAGTGCAATATACAAATGTGACACTACATGGCTACAGTGAGCTATGCCAAATTCAATGTATTTTTCAAAACGTTTTTTTTTAAAGCATTTTCGCAGCGTTTTTTTATACGTATGTAGATTCCACCAAAGAGTCCTGTAACAATTATAGGGAGGAGAAAGCCCAAATAAAACATGACAGTGAAATGAGGCTGCCTTCTTTATTTCTTTTTAAATGAAAGTCATTGTAAATATAAATTAGAATCACTCAGGACCAAACTGCCCTAGAAACCATACAAATGCTCTTTCCTGACGAGACAATGCAATGATGCAAACAACAAACAAACAAACAAAAGACATGGCCCAAGTCTCCTTCAGCTAGTTTAAATGTCTTGGAACTACCAATGAACCCTCAAAAACACACTCTGGGGTGTTATTTGAAAGAGCTAGGAATTCATCAGAATGATCTCGAGCAAACTTTAAATAATAAATCTCAACAAGAATACCTTTTAAAAATCCTTCAAGTATTCAACAACTTTATATTAAATTTTCCTTATGACAATGAGCCGCTCATCATTAGAGACAAATTATTCAATAACAGATTGATAAAAAGTAGCACACGGCTGATTGTAACCGTATTTGAAACTGCAGCAGCTTAATCTAAATATTTCTGCCTCAAACAGGCCAGACCAGTTTGTAATTCTTCTTTGATTTTACTCTACAATAAATTCCGTTCATTGTAGCATGCAATTAGAAAAATGATCAAAAAAAAGCAAGCTCTTGCTCCTTTTCTCATTATAATAATGTCGCATTATAGGGCTCCTGTTGTGTGCACAGCAGCCCCTGGGTATACATGGATTGTTTTCCTAGGACATTCCTCACTACACATAAACTTGGATTCAGAGAACTCTTGTGCAAAGTCAGCTCCACTGAACTGCCCATCCCCATCCTGCTACAGCTCCCCCTGTCTCAACACACACGGTCCCTCAACCCTCAGGAGCAGCTCACTACACAAGCTGTAGTGTGGGGGGAGGGAGCAAAACTGTCCCGCAGGATGCACTTAAACCGGAGTGAGCCAGACACATGTTTCTGCCAGAGGCAAAGGACAAGATGGGACCCATCTCAACTCCACATTCAGAAGCTGAGTGAATCTCAATTCAACATTACTTCTTTCTGCATTATAACATTACAAAATTTGCTTTAAAAAAGGACAAAACGCTATGGATGGGATAGTGTCCTCCAGTGGCATAGCGTGGGTTGCTGGTGCCCAGGGTGGGCAAATTGCTGACACCACTGGAGTGACCGCCCCCACCAGAGTCAAGAGGGGCTGTGCTGCACCACCTGTCTATCCATGGGGAGTGGGAGCTCGACTGGCCGTCATGGCCCTTGGTGGACGAATCTCCCAGACACCCACGGAGAGAAGCACCAGGCTATGCTGTGGTTGCCCCTTGCCCACCTCCCTCCATCTGTGCCCACACATTGTAGGTCTGGGCTCCTCCCACCATCATCCAGGGAGCACAATACGCTGAGCAAATGAGTTATGGCTGGGTGGCCATTTACTGAGGGGCCTCTGCACAGCCGAGCTCAGCCTAGAGAAGGAAGGGTAGCACGGCCTCCAGAATGTGCCCTCAGGAGCGCAATGAAGGTGGACAGAGCCCTCCACTGATCTCCATGGAGCCTTTGAAATTGTCAGCCTCTGCCGGCGACACAGCAGCAAGGCAAGGCCTAGCTCTGGGGCCCAGAGACTCCTAGCAGAGGGCAGGAAGGATGTGGAGCGGGGAATGGGGCTCATCAGGGCAGCTGCAGCAGCAACCCCCGAGCAGGCAGCTCTGCTGCCTTTGCCGTGGTGGGGATCCCCGCAGAAGCCAGCACCTGCATACGGATGCCTCATTGCGCCCCCTCCAAATTTTGCATCTGTGGCCATGGCCCTCCTGCCCCCTAACTGCTGTCCTCCATCTGAAGCAGCAAGCAAGGACATACCATGTAGCATATAAACCACAGTCCTCCAAGAGAGGGGAACGACCAGGGGGCCATAAGAGGAACAGCCATGGAGGTTGATGCTGCTGGCCACCACTGCCCCAGGATCTGCTGCCTCATTTCGCCTAATGATAGGGTCGGCCCTGACTTCAATCACTGCTTCAAGGATGACCATGGACTTACACCACTGTTATTCATGTTTTTGTGGAAAGGTATACACATCAGATTCCAACATATCCTGTAGGGCTGTTAATGTCCAGAAGGATATAATACAAGAAGATGTTTGTGGTTAGTGAGGAGGGGGGAAACAGCTCTTGTCTTCTACAGGTAAGAAAATTCAAGGTGGGACTCATTTGAGCTCCTCTCGTTTTGATTACACCTGCAGACAAGAAAAATGTCAGGGTATTTACCCCAAGGGACAAAGAAAGAAAAAAAGGGAGAAAAAACACAGCCTCTCTCTCATGAGTGGATTCTTATTTGATATTTAAAGCTAATTATAAGATGTCAAAAATCATTACTATCTTCACTTGTAATTGAAATGTTAAGTGCTTTGATACATTTACATATGAATAATTCTGCACTGTGAAGCTGATACAACTCAAGATACAGTGTTCTTGTACTTTCTTATCACTACAAAATGATCTACTTGTTTTCCTAATTACTTTGGACTTTCATTATTACCAAATGAATTGTGATATGGGTATTTTAACTGTTCAGATCTAAGGAACAACTGCATTGTCACATGCTCAATGACAGGGGTGGGGAGGGACCCCAAAGTTTTACAACACTTCTATCTGCTTTAGCTTCTAGGGAATCTCTCTGCATTTTAGCCTCCAGGGACCAAAGCTTCAGTAGAAGTGGCAGCGAAATGCAAAGTTATGAAAGGCATGGGAATTATCCTCAAGGTGATTGGCACTGAGCAATGGTCTGTAATACCTCACCAACTCAAATGAGGTGAGAACAAAGCTGTTCAGGGATTGCTATCCATTCGTTTCCATATTAGGAAATGTGCAAATGATTCCTATCTACTGGGCTTGTGTTGCTCCCTAGAGCTCTTCATAGCTATGCTCCATTTTTGAGCCCTCCTAAATCATAGAGGCAGTGACTGATTTTTATATATGCCTTAACTTTTAAATAGTCATGCCAGAAACTACTGGCACACAAGGCATTTGTTTAGAGAATGGGGCTCTGTAGGTATCGCAAGCAGATGAACGGGTTTGCTGTGAACTTGGAAGACCCGAGCTGATCAAGGCTAATAAAAAGCACTAAATGGAAAAGAAGACTGTGTTATGAAAAAGAAATGTGATTTTGGGACAGCTACAACATCATTACTAGCTTAATCTTCATTGTTAGCCAATGCATTCCATCAATGCAAATCACTAACTGAAGCAGTCATTGCATCTTACCTTAAAGTAAATAGAAATTAATTGAAACTTTCTGTTGCATAAAGAGCCTTATTATATTCGCTAGGGGCAAGTTTCAAATGGACAAGAGTACCAGAGTTTATTCTGCAAATCTCTGCTATCCTGTGTGACAATGTCAACAGTTGACTTGATAACCTGAGTCCTCTTCAGACATTTCCTGCCAAACTTGCAAAAGGAACTATGAGAATGTTTTGATCTAGTTCTGCCTCCTGAATGACGTTGCATGCAATGGAAACAATTTTAAATGGACGCGCCTTTGGTTAGGTCTGAAGGAGCCACCTTAATCACACGAAGCATTTTCGACACAAGGACAAGAATGCTTATTGGCAGGATTCTCATCCTAACATTGGAAACTTTTTGTGCAGTAAATAATGCCCTTTCAGACTCAATTGTGTGTTGTCTCAGGAGCACTGCTGGTGCCCATTGCATTATCAAAGAGGCAGAGCTAGCCTGTGTGTTTCCATGGGCCCCTTCACATGTCTGGTAGTAGACACCCAAGGAGGGCTACTGATTACTAGGAATCTTTTGGGAATAAAAATTGGTTTGGCTTTATTGGAATGAATGCAGCTATGCTAATTCTTATAAAAAAGGAGAGCTGTTGGATTTAATTACTCATAAGGTAAAGGTAAAGGTAAAGGGACCCCTGACCATTAAGTCCAGTCGTGACCGACTCTGGGGTTGTGGCGCTCATCTCGCTTTATTAGCCGAGGGAGCCGGCGTACAGCTTCCGGGTCATGTGGCCAGCATGACTAAGCCACTTCTGGCGAACCAGAGCAGTGCACAGAAACACTGTTTACCTTCCCGTCGGAGTGGTACCTATTTATCTATTTGCACTTTGAGGTGCTTTCGAACTGCTAGGATGGCAGGAGCTGGGACTGAGCAACGGGAGCTCACCCCGTTGTGGGGATTCGAACCGCCGACCTTCTGATCGGCAAGTCCTAGGCTCTGTGGTTTAACCTACAGTGCCACCTGCGTCCTTTAATTAATTACTCATACCAAACACCAAAATTAACACGTTCAATGTTAATGCTATTTAAGACATATATGAAACAACTGGGGGTCATTTGGAGTCTTAGGTTGTGGTGCCATCAACCTACAGATGACTCCCATCTTGATCTTTCCATTCCATCTGAATAAGGATAGGATGTGCAAGAGCTGAATCAGTGTCTGGAGGCAGCAATGGACTGGATGATGATCAATAAGCTGGAGATGAATCCTAAGAAAAGGGAGGTTCTGTGAGTTGATCTTTCCCATTACCAATTACTCTACACATTACGATCAGCAGAGGTTAGGATGGGCTTCTTTGTGGTGGCACCCCATTTATGGAACTCCATCCCAGATGATACTTGGACGAGACAAACTAAGGCAAATACATTTTTATTTGTCCAGGTATTTTGATCAGGAAGGGTTTTGATTTCTGGGTGTGGCCAAATAGACTTATTTACCCTGCTTGCTATCTGCCCTGTGTTTCAGGAATGGAGGAAAGGTTAGATGTGACAACCTGAATGGTTGCATGCATGTCTAATTGTTTATCATAATGGCAGAAGCACAAAGTGGGGGGAAGCAAGCTGTTTGGAGGACCACATCATTCAATCATAAGGAATCATAAGGAATAATGTCAGGGTGAATCTAAGGTTTTCTTCACTGATAAGTCTTAATATTTGAGCAGAGGCTAAAGAGAAGAGGCTATGTTATATTTGAGATGACTTCCAAACATAATTTTCAGCCGGGGGGTGGGGGGAGTCATTTTGAGGGTAAGTGAAAACATTTAATTCAAACAAGGGACACAAATCCTATTTTCAGCTTGCTGGGAACAGTATTACGATTGCCAAACGTAGCAATCCTAAAATGCAAATAAATAAATACATTGTTCAAATTTGCTTACAAATTTGAAATATTGCCAACCTGTCAGATAAAGAACTCTCGGTACTTGAGAATGTCACATCAGCTACATTTGCTTTCCCTTTGCTCTGAAGCAAGCCTGCTTCCCAATCTGTATTTTGTTTAATCTAAAAAGAGAGCCTAAATTCATCAGTAGTTCACCACCACTGCTGTAATTGTCCTCACAATGAAAGGCAGCGAGTGCAATCCAGCAAGTCCCTTTAGGTGCCTAGAAGTAACACAACACAAACTATTATAGAGGCTCTTTCTCATGCAGTTTCAAAGGCAGCTTGAGATATAGAGCAGAGAAGAAAAAGGGGAGGAAAGGGAAAGAAATGCATGGGATGCATAAAGAAGTCCTGCAGTTTTCTTGAGACTGGAAGCAATGGCCATGTTCCAGAATTGTTCATTGTTCTGATTTGCATACAGAAATATTGCAGAAGCAAGAAATGCTTCGTGGGCATTGAACATTTTCTGACACTGGCCTCATGTTTGCACAAGAGCCGCTGGATTGAGGTAAGGGTATTTAAACATGTTTTATAGACTCAATATGTGCTTTATAGATGTACTTAAAATGTCAACTGCTGTAAAATGTGTGACATAGTTACCTTCTGTGTAATTAAATGAACAGTGATTCAGCTATGGCTATCATTCCTGTTGCATTCTTTATAACAAATCTATGGTCTCTCACAACATACATTGTCATGCTTTGTTTGTCTAAATGCACAATTGGTCCCCGGTCTGGTAAGCAATGCTTTACTGCGCAAAAAGACAGAAACAAGTAGGATGCAAAGAAAGATCAATTTCCTGTTCCATTCCATTCAAATATAAACCTATATCAATGCAAATGATTTTTATTTATTTTTTACTTGTATGGTTACTGATTACTAGTCTCAGGTTATCCACAGAGCATATATTCTGTATTACAGAGAAAAAATACAGTAAAAATATAGCACTGTGTCAGAATCAAATGCAGTAAAGATTAGCGCTGCACTGAAATCTGTCCTTCAGTTTCTCAATATGTTTTCTTCTCCTACAAAAGAAGCTTCCATTTTTCTGCCTCCATCTTTTCTGCCTGAGAACTTCATTAAAATTTTGGTGGGTGCAGAGGTGGCTGAGTGTAATACGGACATTTTCCTTTCCAGTAAACATTCCTCCAGCACCTGATCTGAAGATACCCCATGGAAGGAGTCACCTTATCATGTCTTT